>NC_140589.1:1932055216-1932696882 GCF_964204655.1 Triturus cristatus
CTCTAGCGAGCTACATGTAGCAACAGGCAACTTAGGCAAGGGAGCAGGAGGCACATGTCTGGAGGGAAGCCGGACAGCCTTGTGGCCGGGCATTGATATGGTACTAAGAGCCAAGGACGAGTCAATTCATCAAAGGATGGAATGTGTGCAACAAATGTCATGGAGAAATATGGAGCAGAATTTAAAATGAAAAAATATATATTTCTGTGTCTCAAGTACTTACGAGTTCATGACTGAATTGAGCTGTATTTATGTTAGGGGGTTTATAACGCGCATGGTTCCTCCAGATGGAGTGTCCCGGTGCTAGCGGCACTCAGCTCCAAGTAACAGCCAGCCAGGTATTGCAACAAGGCAGATCTATCCTGAAACATAGTGCCAATATCGGCAACCGTTATCATAACACACATCAGTACATAATCATAATAAAACACATGACACTGAATGTAAGTGGAGAAATATTGCTGCAGGTTTATTAGCATAATAAATATGCAAACACGGTGGGTTATCTTACGGGCGATCCCAGGGCAGGCCAGCCCCATGCCGCCTGCCCGTCTGATAAGCCTAGAGTCACCATGGCAACGCCAATTGGTGACCACCAAATGTTGGGAGGGTCCCCCCCCTCCCATCCGTGGACCTCCAGTCCACATGCTTCACCACGCCCCCCCGTGATGGGTGGGCGGAGCATACATGGCAGCCCCCGGTTGCTCAGACCCACAACCGCCTGTCGGTTAGCGGGGCGCCGTAGGTCTTCCAGTGGACACGCTAAAAGATCCCTGGGTATCCTGGCTTAGCACCACACGGTGCTGCTGCATGCTATACCCCTTGGTATGTGCAGACCCTGGATCGCCCTGTAACTCCTCCTGCAACACAAAAGTGAAAGTTGTTAGAAAAACCTTCCCCCCCCTTCTTGTCCCTCCTGATGCCGGGTAAGCGGATGGGCGGGCAAGGCAAGCGAGCGGACAAGAGGGCGAGGAGGGGGCGGGGACCGAATATGTACCCCCCCCCCTTGGCTCCTCCCCGCCGGAAGCAGCTACCTGACTGGGGTCTCCCTAGGTCAAGCCCAGGGACACGACCTCCCACCCCTGTGCCTTCCTGTGGCACTAAGGCGGCCGCCCTCAAGGGGGCGGGCCGCTGCGCAACCCCCACCCCGGGCAGCCTTACATAGTGCCAATATCGGCAACCGTTATCATAACACACATCAGTACATAATCATAATAAAACACATGACACTGAATGTAAGTGGAGAAATATTGCTGCAGGTTTATTAGCATAATAAATATGCAAACACGGTGGGTTATCTTACGGGCGATCCCAGGGCAGGCCAGCCCCATGCCGCCTGCCCGTCTGATAAGCCTAGAGTCACCATGGCAACGCCAATTGGTGACCACCAAATGTTGGGAGGGTCCCCCCCCTCCCATCCGTGGACCTCCAGTCCACATGCTTCACCACGCCCCCCCGTGATGGGTGGGCGGAGCATACATGGCAGCCCCCGGTTGCTCAGACCCACAACCGCCTGTCGGTTAGCGGGGCGCCGTAGGTCTTCCAGTGGACACGCTAAAAGATCCCTGGGTATCCTGGCTTAGCACCACACGGTGCTGCTGCATGCTATACCCCTTGGTATGTGCAGACCCTGGATCGCCCTGTAACTCCTCCACAGCCTTGGGAGTGGCCACCGTCACTACCATGGCCCCCCACCAAGGTAGACCTATTTCCCTACAACCCGCTGCAGCCAACGCTTCCCCTAGGGCCAGTAGGAAAAGATCCATGCCTAACTAGGACTTCTCCCAGGTCCAGCCAAAACAAGTCTCCGCCCAACCGGGCCGACGGCCAGCATGTACCATCAGGACAGGTTCCCCCAACCATTCTAAAATCCCCCGTGGAATTGACTGAAATGACCTTAAACCTTGAATAGGCGATGGTCCAAAGTTGCCTTTGCCTGGCTAAAGAACAATCCCTTTGACAAGACACTCCTGCCTGGCCGTGCCAATGCGGGAGGAGGTAAGCGTTGCAGGCGCCCTTACTTCCTCTTCCACTCAGCTGGCGTACGCCCATCATATTCCATCAGTCACCACCAACTGTAAACCCTTGCCCTCCCAAAATTCTGCTAGTATACCAGGGAGAGACAGGACAGGGTGCCCACAGCGGAGAACCAACGTGTAAACTTCTTCTCTATTTTGGATACCGGGAAAGCCAATTAGTCTCCTGCTAAATAGTGGCTATCATAGTGTTACCCCGGGGTTTCCCTTGATCATATGGACCATATGCCCCCGTTCTTGCGCTTCACCTGATTGTTAACATGAACCCCAGCGCAGACCACCGGCCTATGACCCATGTTTGGCCAAGCCTGAGCTAAAACACTTCTGAACAGCATGAAACAGGCTAACCACCAGCATTGCATTCTGAATGTTCCTGACGCGGCCCAGAAACATGCGCATAACTAAAGCAACTGGCACCATGCCATAAACGTATCAATTCAGCCTTCTATGAATGCAAAATGTGCTCTGTATTAGTGTTCCCTCCAAACCAGCCGCCCTAACCAGGCAACCCGCACCCTCCTGGCCCTGGCACACTCCCGCCCCAGCTGCCCTAGAGTGCCTGGTCGTGTGTGGCCACAACCTGCGTTTTATCACTGACGTTATATCGGGGTGTGATGACACTCAACTAACTCTACTGCTGAGGGCCCCTTGCACCATCGTAAGTAAGTCTTTGCACACTTAGTGGCCAAACGAGGGCCCGCCGCCTACATCCCTAGCTGCCAAGGTTTCATATTGCTATGTATGACATTTACATAATGACCGCGCCCCTGTGGGTGACATTCCAAGACTATAAATGACACTACAGTGGGAGCGAAATCCGTCAATGATACGGCGCATGTCCAACCTACCCATGCGCATTGCTGAAACATGTTAGGGCGGCGGGACCTGTGATGCTGACTGCCGGTATAGTTCAAATTGTCTCGCTGGCTCCAGAAGTCAACCCCATCATGGGAAAGAACTGTCCCTCAGACTGTGCCCCTAACTGTATTTGCATTGAGAGGTCCTATAATCAAATTAATCAAATTGTGTGCTTGTGTGAGGCGTCTGCGAAGCATGGCTCATGTCGTGGCTGCTCAAACACGTGACGTATCCTGTGCTGACCTCGACACTGTGGGACTGTTGTTCAATGGACATGCTCATCTATGGCCTAATATTGGTCAAACAGTGCAGCACACGACAACGGAAATAAATTCCACTGTATCACACCACACTTACTTTAGGCAGTGCATAATTTAAAATTAACTGTCAGGCCAGGGCACCCGTCAAGAACCACTCCAGCTTCCTTCACCTATTCCCAGTGCCAACGCTGCCAAGTACCTGTGTGTAAGTGCGACTATTCGAGGTCTTCAGCCACCCCCCAATTAATACAAACATCATGGGCAGTGGTCAGCCCGGTAGCCACTGGACCAATATGTGGTACCTTCAGTGAGCTAGAGCTATCATCTATCTTCAGCAACGAACCGTGACCTGCAGCGCAGAGTGGTTGAGGTTCTGCTCAGTTACTCTTTGTCAACTGTGGAAGTCTGACCTGATGAATTCTGAAATTAGTGAACTCAGCTTGGAGCAAGGCATTAAGACAGAATTGGGACCTCTGTGGAAGGGAAGGGGACGTGAGACCAAACATTTGCTCTAACACTAATGCATCCCGCCTATCAACTGCCCACCACATAATGCACCTACCGTCTGTGCGTTATTAAATATAGCAGTAAAGCAGAGGTACGTGTGGCTACTGTACCCAAGGCTGTAATGTGCCCGTAAATAAGAAACCATCAACGTGATTAATGGCCCAAACCATGTCCCGGGGACCAGTTCCCGAACCTGACCCCCCTCACCATTTCTGCAAAACTTCTCAGACATTCCCCACAGACTGCTGCAGATAGAACAATTATACTGCTGTATGACCAGTGGGCAAAGATTGGGTGCTATGCAACAGCCGCATCAGCCAAACCTACACAGATGATCTGGGTTCAAAAACACATTGAACAAAGCAGCCAAAGTTTAGACTGCTATGTGTGACCGTTCCCTAAGTCAGTGTAATTCGTGAGAATGCACCTATGAGTGACACTTTATCGCGAGCGTAATCCAAACAAGACGACGGCGAAAAATTCTCAGCACTTGCATCAGTTTGAGAAACAAAAACCCCTAGAGGATCGCACCCCTGCCGCAAGGCACCAGAAGCAGGAGGGCCCTTGGTGCGAAAAGTTCGCTGTTTGAAAGGGCAGACTGACTGTGGTATGTGATCAGCCGCATGGCCGACATTCCTTTTAGATACCATTTTAATCACACCTTTAATGAAGCTGCAACTGTAACTGGAAAATTTTCCTCACAAGAGACACAAACTCCATCTCTCAATTGTGCCAGTATCGCAGCATATCTTAAAGCTCAGAATTGGGCCAACAATCCCTACGCATTATCAATACTCATCTCCTTAAACCGAATGAAAGCCAATTCTGTGTGAGACCCAGGGCATTTTCCCTTGCAGTTAGAGGCGGACACTCGTTCCCACACATACAGCAAAGAACCTCGGCAGCAATTGTTTCCTCAAATCACTCTGCCTCCCAGGCCTGCGCGGGGCCGGGCACCGGCCCGCCGAGAATATTGCAGCGTTAGGCAATAACTATGGCATGCAGGCCGGGCACACCGCACATTTACTAGGTGTCCCGCTCCTTGAAAGCCTGCATGGTCACCATTCATAGCGTTACTCTAATGCACATTGAGAAATACATTTTGATTATACAAATGTCTGTGTATGTGAGCGCAAAGGTGTTGAAATGTTAAACTTGAGCTCCAATTACATGACATACTGAGCACATATCCTCGAATCTCTATATTTGCTACGCGAGGAGCACTACCTAAACCAAGCCCATCTGTTGGCTGATCGGTGCTTTTAATTGCATATAGTGAAATAATTCCCCATCATAGCTCAATTGCAGGCCAACCGAGAGCTATTCTACCTCATGTCAGCCTGCGAATACGAAAGCTGGGCTGTCCCCCCACACCAGTAAACAGCCAATTCACACAACACCTGGGGGAGCCCTTAATAAACGGCGAGGATGGAGGAAATGCACAAGATATACAGCGACTAATCCTCACTTTCAATGCCAATGACGATATAATTCCAAATCATCTTAAACCCGCACCGCCGAATCCTCACTTTCAATGCCAATGACGATATAATTCCAAATCATCTTAACCTGTTAGGCTTTCACCTTAACATCCTACACTTAACAACATAATGCCTATGTGTGGCAAAATGCGGCCTCTGTCACTGCCTCAAGCTACGTACTACCAAAGGACACTACCCTACAGCCAAAAATTATTGGGAGATAAGTGCCTCAGCAACAACTGTCGCTCCGTTGTACATGTGATGGTTCTGGAATGATGAGGCTGTGAAAACCTAATCAGTCACCTTGAAGTTACCTCCCCATACAACTGACTACCAAACTGCACTTCATCACCGCATTGCCCCAATGCGCACCCAAATGCGAGCTACGGTCGACACATCTAGCTGAGAGCCCTAATGTGACAGAGCACACAACGATATGAGAGACACTTTTCCGTGAGCATAATGAGTAAAGGGGGAGAAAGCATGTAGCGATTAGGCGATGTAGAGACCGGTGCCTGACAGGACAGTCCTTAACGTGCACATAAATTCCCAACTTCCAAAAACTGCAACAGACTGGAAATGGAGGTTAACAACCAACACTTACTATTAGTAAAAACAGAGGAGCACTCGAAGGCCATTCATAAATAATGTTCCCAGGGCTCCACAACCTGCAGTTATAATCACAGTCAAACAGAGCAGCGCTACCTCCCAGTGGCCTACATAACCTATGGCACAAGTCCTGTGCTCGACCCACACGATGAGACAGAAAGTGTTTTTTTTTTTTTTTTTTTGTGCTGAAGGACGATCATGGTGAGGGAGGACGACTCCGCAAGCTTGAGTTCGACACGCCATTTAAATAAACAACAATGGCTCTACCGGACTTACCACCGCCGAGCGCCGCATCAAAATTGAAGAACTATTCTCTTCAACAACTTAAGGACATTTGCGAGATATCCCGAGCCGCAGGGCGTTGCTCCAGTCTTACCACCACATGACCGGAACCCCACACCCTCAGGTGTTCCTACTGCAGCGCCCACCCCGTTCATACTTATTATCTTGAATGGCTAGCGACTGTCTGATCCGAACCATCGAAAGTTCCACTTATCTGAATCAAAATTGAGAAAATATTATATAAAGAGGGGGGGGGGGGTTTATGCACTGCCAGCAGCCTGCCAGGCCAGTGCACCACACATGCATCACCCTCTCTCTACCTGCCATCGCGCTCTGTGCTTCTGGGATGTAAGAAGCGTGCACTTGCATATCAACCGACCGATCCCGCAGAAGCACACTTCCAAAGCCCACACATGGCCGAACCCGAATCTGAAAGTCGGCATGAATGTGCACCTAAACCCCCCTCCTACCACGGCCGGGGCCCGAACCGGCAGTCACCTGGCATAGAAACCTGCTACAGCACCAGCCAGAGGTCAGCAATCAAGGACAAGCCAGGCGCAAGCGAGCTCGGGCGGTCCGCTCTGCCAACACCTAACCACACTCTCGCGACCCGCCTGGCCCGCTGCCCCTGCTGAGTCCCGTTACCCTGCAACAGTGTAGGGGGGGGCCGCGAGAGAGCCGCGACATCGTCCACCATAGGACGCGCAGGCCTCTCAACGCAAAACGCTGTCCCCATTGTCCGCTGCGCCATGCCTGGATGGATGAGGCCCGTTGCCTGCGCCCCGCACCACAATCTGCAGGACTCTGAGGGGTCACATGAATAGCCTAGAAACACCGCAGGATGCGCGACACCGAGGCCCAGGCTCTCGCCCCTCCTTGCAGCGAGAGGCACCACCGGACCTGAGATGTCCAAATCAACGCGAGGCCAAGACCTGCTAGGCGTCCGAGTAAAGGAGCCCCGCCTGGCAGAACCGCCACACGCACCAGCTGTGCACCTTCCCTCACCCGCAACCGCGTCCGGCACTCCGGACACTGACACAATGAATCATTATTCTACTTAGAAAGCATGAAGGATAGCAGATAAGATAAGATAACAGAGCGCCTACATAGCCCCAGTTACGTTACAAGGGGACGCACATTTATATGTTGGTCACGGGGAGATTGTGATTTGCCCCGAATCACAGGAAGATCAGCGACAAACCAAGCTCGAACCCAGGTCCCCAGGTCTGCACTCAAACATTTCAAGGAGGGTTGTACCCACTGCCGAGTCTCGAACACGGTTGCTCAGCTCCGCAGTCTGCAGCTCAGACTGTTGAGCCACGTCCTCTCACTAGCGCCCTATCCATTAGCCAACTCCTCTCGCCTAGTCGATCCGCGATCTACCGGACCATACTATAATATCGCGCTAGCTTGCCCCAATCCTACTAGGTATCAGAGCGCTATACATAGCCCAGTTCCGTTACAAGGGGACGCACCTAATGAGTTGTTGGGCACGGGAGGCTTGTGGATGCCCAGCATCACCGGAGGTTCAACGAGGCGAGCAAAATATAAGTATATTTATATACACATTGCGCTTCTCCAACCAAACATGGCGAGACGTGACCACCTCAGTGCCGCCTCCAAAGCCGCCGGTCTAACCACTGTACTATCGGCACCCTGCAATATATATAGCGCGAGCTCGACCCAAAGGTATGGGGCGCTTTGCATTGCACCGTATTTACCTTACACATTCAGGCATAATGATTACACTCCCCATGGCAGGTACTCTGCCTTTGTTGTTGCATATATATAAATATATATATATAGCGCGTACTCGACCCGATGGTATTGGAGGGCTATACATGACACCGTATTTACATTGCACATTCAGGCATATGCTTTTCAATTCCC
The DNA here is from genome assembly GCF_964204655.1 of Triturus cristatus. Classification (NCBI taxonomy): domain Eukaryota; kingdom Metazoa; phylum Chordata; class Amphibia; order Caudata; family Salamandridae; genus Triturus; species Triturus cristatus. Next base: position 1,932,063,140 of record NC_140589.1, read on the forward strand.
ATGGCTGATACTCTGCTATGGTGTTGCATATATATATAGCGCGAACTCGACCCGACGGTAAAGGAGTGCTTTACATGGCACCGCATTTACATACACATTCAGGCGCGGGGAAAGTAAGAGATTTGCCAGCGATAGCGTGCACGTGCCTGAGGCCACACCGCCTCTCCCTATAATGCCTACGCTGAGGCCCAAACCTGGATTCCCCAGATCGAAGCCTCCCGTCCTGCCTACTGGGCCCCCTCACACCAGGGACACCGAACGTGCACGCGACCTCGAGGGTCGAACTCTCTCCAGCGCCAAAGTCGGCAGCGTGGCCGGCGGACCACATCCTCTCTTCGACAAGTCAATTACGCTAACTTCCATTACCAATCATGGGTGGCTGCACTTGCAGGACTCGAACCCGTGACTTGCAAAGTGAACATTTACCCAAGAAATGCCCATTCAAATCATTGAGAAGTCTCTCTCCCGAGATCTACCTGCACAAATCAGGAGCCCTAAGGCCCCAGTGACTCTGATGGCCTGCGATGCCCGACCGATGAGCCACACACGCGCGCCCCCGCCGCACGCGCAACCTCCCAGGCCGGCGACTTGGGCCTGGCTCGGCGCCCGCACCCCCCCACGCCCGTGGTATTCCGACCACAGGGCCCCGTCGCCTGAAAAAGCTCAGGGACAAGGCCGGAGCGAGGAGAGGGGGCAGGTGAACTCACCGCAACATGAGGCTCCGAGGCGCGCGACGATGGAGCTGCGACCGGCAAGGCAAGCGAGCGGACAAGAGGGCGAGGAGGGGGCGGGGACCGAATATGTACCCCCCCCCCTTGGCTCCTCCCCGCCGGAAGCAGCTACCTGACTGGGGTCTCCCTAGGTCAAGCCCAGGGACACGACCTCCCACCCCTGTGCCTTCCTGTGGCACTAAGGCGGCCGCCCTCAAGGGGGCGGGCCGCTGCGCAACCCCCACCCCGGGCAGCCTTACAGAGCTGCGACCTCAAGTCCCGGGGCATGGAACTCCAGGGTTTAGCTGCTAGGAGTCTAAAAGAGCGACCCCAAGGCGCATTCTGTTCACTCTAGCGACCACCATCAGCGCCGCAGAAGACCTAAGGTATCTGGTGGGAGTGTGGGCTTGAATCAAAGGAATCCGATATCCTGGACCGCTCTGATTGAGTATCGGAGGCACAAAGCAGCGTGCTTGGAAGGACACTCTATGCGTCGCAGGGAGCCAATGAAGGTCGGTAAGTTCCGTGACTACAGATGATCATTTTGGGATATTCAGGAGTAGCAGAGCTGCTGCATTCTGTACCTTTGAAGCACCCTCAGTCGCCCTTCTGAGACCCCCAGGTAGAGTACATTACAATAGTCCAGGCGAGATCAGCCTTATCTCCCTTCGTTTGGGGGGGGGGTTGTGTAGGAAGGTGGATATCTGACTATGGTTACCCCCAAATTTTTGCCTAGTGTCTAGCTGGTTTTTCGACTTAGTTGGCCTGAGATCCTGCTATTCAGGATCTCTGCCTGGCTGTTCTCTCTTTAAAATGGACTCCATGTACCCTAGGTACATACCCAATTGGTTGGATCACCCTGTCAGCCCCTGTACCAGTGTACACTAGGTACCCAGGGCATTGGTGTACCCAAGGCCTGCCCGGGGCTGAAGCATGTATTATGCCACCCCTGGCCTGGCCTAGCAAATTTGACACAACTGGCTGATCACTCAGCTGGGGTAAGTTGGTGTATCCACCTCTTACTTAGGTGTAGTATGCCTAAACCTAACCTTAGATGGGACATATGTTAACCTATAAGTCACTCCTATGGCAGGCCTTAACAATCCTGAAGGCAGAGTGCTTGGTTTTATGTGAGATGGTGCTCTGGCATGAGCTGAGCCTGTCTGCAGTGGTCGGAACAACTTCCTTCTACCGTTTCCAGATATCGCCATACCATATACTCTTAAATGCATTATGAACCTCGCGGTTAAATGCTATCTTTGGTTTGGCTTTATCAAAACATGTCGAGTAAGGTGTCATACGAATTGGAATACTAACCCCTCACCAATTCTGGCGACGGGGTTAGCATTCCACCCTTCTAGAGGGACACGACATGTACAGAACCTGAAACCCGGGTAAAATCAGACATAGCCTCAGCTCCACAAAATGGACGCTGCCACCACAGACACAAGTCTGCCCTCCTGCTGCTGGGAGTCCTTCCAGCTTGGGAGACGTGGACAAAGGGTTTCCTGCCAGGGGAGGTGCGAGCACCACCCCAGACAGGATTTTGTTTATTGGTCAGGTAGGGCTTGAATAGAAACAGACATGCCTGAGGCTCACAAGGAGCCTCGGTGCATATGCCAGTTCAAACCGGACCTGGGGCACACCAGCCCCAGACCTGGGGCGAGCTGAACAAAGGATTGGGGGTGTAACCACCCCCCTTCCTGGTCCCACCCTTAGGGAGGGACCTAGCAGGTAGTCCGGCCCCTAGAATCCGCTTAAAGGTAGGAGCTGTGTCCTAAGACTTCAGACATCCTGGAATCAACTTACAACTAAGAAGAAGATGGGAACTTCGACGTTCTGCTGCACAGAAGACTGAAGGAAATCTCCCCTATGGTCAGGGAGTGACCATCTTGCTAACGCAAGCACCATCCAGCGAATCGACGTCTGCTTTGCCGCCGCCTCCTGCCGGAGCCCGAGCCCAGAGACCGACAAGAACTGGACCTCCAGACCTCTCACCGCCTGATCCACAGTCCCTGCAAAGAAGGAACCCGTGGAGGCACCGAGACATGTGGAGCCAGCCATCTTGGAAGACACTCGACAAGCTGCAAGCGCGACAACAGAGGCTCCCTCTGAGTTGTGCTTTGGGTCCTGAGAAGCCCAACACCCGAGCAGCATCTGCACCAAAGGTAAGCCCTCCAGCATCTCCACGATCTGCGTGGGGCCCCTCTGCACCTTGCGACTCGACGCGCCTAACCGGTTACTGGTCCGTTGACTAGTGGCCATCTTGGCGACCATCTTGAAAAACTACGATGCTGGTCTGGTTGCTCCAGACTGGCCCCTGCTTCCCTCCAAAGGAGCAGCCCCTCTGACCTTGCTGGTCAGAGCTAGAAGCTTTCTTCACTTCCTGCAACTCCTGCTTTTGTCAAGGCTTGTTTGCTTCTTTTGAGTCGCCGACAGCGAGAGCCTGCGTGGGACAGCTCATGAACCGACTCCTGGACGTCGTCGACCTTCAGGGACCACGTGGCTGCAGAGACAAGCTACACCTCTTCACCTGTTTGCACCCGACATCGCCTGGTACCTACCTGGTGCCACGCCGGTCACTGGCTAGTGACTGTGAACACTGTCCCCTCTGCTTACAGGTCTTCTACACTCCCGATCCATCCTTGGATCCACCGCATCTCTTCTGGACCGACCGCCTGCAGCATCTTTGTCGTCAGGCTCCATTGAACAGATAGACGAAACCCGACGCACTTCGAGCCCTATGCACCCGCTTCCTGTGGGTGAGGTAAAGCTGGCACTCCGGTGCACAAGTGTAGAGTAACATCTCTAATGTCTAGGTTTGAAGTCTTGAATTCGTAGTCCAACCAGAAGACCCTTCTAGCAGTAACTTTTGAACAATTACGCACCCATTGAAAACCTATGGGCGCCCGCGTGTAACTTTCCTCACTGCACACGCGACCCGTGGACCTCATGGTCACTAACTAAAGTTAGCTCCTGGTAGGCCCAGCGATTCTAGAGGCTCTAGGCCTTCTCCCTTTCCTGTTCGTGGTACTTATACCACTATTTTAGGATATGGTTTGAGCGGCCACCAGGGCCTATCCATATAAAGTGCAACTTTCGTATATTGTGATACTTTCTTGTTTAACGATTTGTGCTCCTGCGCTCAAAAAGAGTCTAGGGGATACTTTGAGTAATAAATACATATATATTTTTAATATATATCTGTGTGGTGTCCTTTCATTGGTATAAAGGGGGGTTACATATGGTAAAACAGCCTGCTTAACATGCCTAAACGAGTTTAGCCTCAAAGACTGCTTAGCCTACGCTACCACTAGGGCAGCTGGTCCGAAAAGGTTGACTTACAACCACACCATAAGGGTTGCTTGGCATGGTACAAGGTGGTCACTTTAATTAGTGAACAGCATATACCAGGCCAACTTCTCACAGGGTGCAACAGTATTTTTGGGGTTAAGGGTGGGTTTGGGTTTTGGGGTGCCCAGAGTAATTTTAGGGTTTATTTGGGTTATGGGGTGCCCAGGGTAATTTTAGGGTTCAGGGTGGGTTTGGGTTTTGGGGTGCCCAGGGTAATTTTAGGGTTCAGGGTGGGTTTGAGTTTTGGGGTGCAGGGGTATTTTTAGGGTTAATTGTGGGTGTGGGTTTTGGGGTGCCCAGGGAAATGTTAGAATTCAGGGTTCGTTAGGATTTTGGTGTGCCAAGGGTAATTTTAGGGTTCAGGGTTTGTTTGGGTTTTGGGTGTAGGGGTATTTTTAGGGTTCACAGTGAGTTTGGGTTTTGGGGTGCACAGGGTAATTTTAGGGATTGTTTGGGTTCTAGGGGTATTTTTAGGGATCAGGGTGGGTTTGGGTTTAGGGGTGCTCAGAGTAATTTGAGGTTTTCGGGGGTATGTGTATTGGGATGGTAAGGGTAATTTTAGAATTTTGGGAGTGTATAGTTATTGGGGTATAATAGGTAATTTGTGGGTTTAAGGGGGTATTTAAAAATAATATATATATATATACAAATATATAAATACAGATATATTTATATATATAAATCTATTATCTACTGGCGGTCGCCAGTAGATAGTTATAGTTAGGACCTTCTTTCTATTCAAAAAGCGTTTTTTCTTTTCCCAATAACTTTGGCGCCGGTTGACGAATCTTCGCGAAATATTCAAAACGTTGGTCCCGCTCCGGTCAGTTCCTATCCTGAAAGTTTCGGGGTGATTCGCCAAGCGGGGGCCGAGAAAAAAGGGGGGTCCCAAACTGTGTTTCTCCATGTTAATTCCCATAGGAAATTTTAGACATGACTACAGCCCGAACTGCTGAACGGAATTACACCAAATTTGGCAAGAAGGTAGTGCTTGGTTCAGAAAGCGCCCTTTTTTAGGACTCGCTGAGCCAGCGCATGCGCTGTTCTGCGAGAAATTTAGTATTTGGGGTTTCAAAGTGCTGCCACAGGCGATTGGTGGCCTAGCGCTTAAGTTCACGCGAGCGTGCACGCGGGCAGCCGCCATGTGGGTTTCTGTCAAGGCTCATTAAGCCTTACCTGCCTCAATGAGCTTTCACTTTCGTGCTTGTTTTTATTGGCACATAGTTTATGTGCAAAGGTTCCCAAAAGGAGGACACACTGTATTTAAACATATTGGAAATCAAACACATGGTTCTCAAATGCGACCTGGTAGAAACAACACTTACAATGTAAATAATGTAGATAAACATTTCCATCCCTAAATAAATTGTAAGACTTTGTTTCTTTGGACGTCGTGCTTGTGAGTTTTAACAATGTGTTTTTTTATTTATTTTTAAATGACATTATTTATGAGCTTTGGAGCACGATGAAATATATATCTTATTCTAAAATGTGTATTTACGCTGTTAAAACTGCTTAACTGGCATCAGAAGGTTGTGTGGCTTTCCATTTAATTTATTTATTCAGGACTGAAAGTGTTTCTTTAGGTCCAAAATGGACCCTGTTGGTACATTGTAAAGAAGCGTATATGCTGCCAACGGGAGCAATGCACACTGTGGAGAGGACATGTTTATACCGCGCCGCAGCTCAATACGCACTGTAGGGAGATGTGTTCAGACGCGCGCAGGGGGGCGAGGTGCTCGCTAGCTCTTGTGAGGGGTTGGGAATTTTGGTGCACACACTGTGTAAGTGTGAGCAGGTTGGCTCAAGCAGCTCTTTGAACTCTGGTCCATAACATCTGTATAGCCCGTACCGCACGAGTTGGATCCCCGCCAAGGCCACCTCAGCTCTTCATCCTTCATAAATTGGGCAATTGAGTAGCATCAAATTGGACATTGGCGCCACCTCATATTTACACCCCCCCCCCTCAAAACGGTGGTAAAAAACACAAGTTGTTACTACTGTAGAAAAGATGCCCATTGTAGATTAAGTGTATCACAACAAGCAACCCACAACAATACTACTTTCATTTAGGCCTCAACACAAGCACTACCAATCTTCCCTCAGAGTACCCTCCTCACGGCTGAAACCACCTGTGTGCTTGTGATTGTACAAGAGGCTGTGAGCAAAGAAAGTGTGATCTCCGATTGAGGAAATTTAGATTCGGCCCCATAGCCTTCATTGACACCATTACGCTGTTGCCCTCACTCAGGCAACAATAACCTTCGTAGCATTTCTTTATAAACTTCATACTGTAGCATATAACACGACCTTCTCTGTCTTCCAGAGCGAAGCACATTCTTAGACCGACTTGAAGTAACTTATTCCCCAGATAACCATCTATTGACCCTTGGTGACCGTTCTCGGCCTCTACAGTTGTTTCACAAATTCACCATCTGCAACACGCTAACACGTCCTGTCGTAAATTAATTTACCCAAGGAATGGCTATGCCACCTGACCTATAGGGTCGGGTGGAGAACACGACCTTAGGGAAGGAATTTCTATTGCCCATTATCCTGTATCTTGTACGAAGAATGTTTGCTTGTGGATGATTTGTATTTTTATTGCACATTGAGGGGGTTGTTGCTTTAGGGGATTCAAGCGCTACAAAAGACTGTGAGCCACGGATTGAAGTGGCAGTCTCCTGAGAACCTACCAATGATGTACTTCTAGGACAACTGTACCTAGCTGCAGCTAATAAATTGAAGTTTCTGTGCAAACAGAGTGTTCTGTGTCTCTGTAATTTGGAAGGCGAACTCAGAAGATTTCAGGCGTACCCTGCGCCGCTGGGCTTTAAAAGCACAGTTCTTCACGATCCATGGACGCTCCTGGTACTGCTTAGTTACAGGTCTGTTAATTTCACTTAACTATAGCTCCTAAACTGCCTCTACTGTGTAAAGCGCTATGACAACACGGAGGGATGATCAGCTGCATATAAACTAAGATAAATAAATGAACCATTTCGAGTTTCGTCCTAGCCCCCTCATTAAAAACGTATATGTGATATTGCACTTTTAAATCTGTAAATTCATGCCAAACTGCTCCCTTTTCTAAGAGGTTTAAATAGCAGGTGGTATTAATGTCCAGTTTAATGGTCCATCCTCGGAAGCGGGAAGGCTGAGATGGCCAAGTTGGGAGTTGAGATGGTGACCTGTAGATTGCAGCCAGTGTCAGAAATGAGGCTGGGAGAGCAGGCCTGGCTTTCCTCTGCAGAAAATACAGACGTGTGCTCTCCGCACACCCATACAGTCAAATTTAAACATTTGAGAGAGAGAGAGAGAGAGAGTGTGTGTGTATACACGTATATACGCGTTCACACTCTTGATGGTTGCTATTTGGAAGAAGCCCCACCAGCTTGACCTGTGCGCCCCCACCCCCCTAAAAACAAGCATTGGCATGGCCAATAGGTCTCGCCTTTGGGACCTTATAAGTGTTTAGTTTTCCAGCACCATATCCTTGGTGGAACCACATCAACTGTTGCATGGCTAAACATTTATTAGGTCCCAAAGGCGAGACCTATTGGCTATGCCAATGCTTGTTTTAAATGGTGTAAATCCGTACAGTAGTTTTCGAGATATTAAAGGAAAATAAACCTTTATGTATCTGGGCGGGACCTAACTACACAAGCACAAGCTTGGCTCTAATTGGCTGCCAACACTTCAATCCAGGAAGTGTTGGCAGCCATCTTGGTGCAATGCTTTTAGGTCTCGCCTAGCGACGCAGCGCATGCGCTGCAAACTACACAAACACCACTGCGCTGCCCTAAACCCAGAAACATTAGCCCCAGCACGACCCCTACACTGCCCGAACACCACTGTACTGCCCTAAACACTGAAACACTAGCCCCAGCACGACCCCCTACACTGCCCGAACACCACTGCACTGCCCTAAACCCTGAAACACCACACCCAACACGACCCCCAACACTGCCCGAACATCACTGCACTGCCCTAAACCCCGAAACACCACCCCAGCATGACCCCCTACACTGCCCGAACACCACTGCACTGACCTAAACCCTGAAACACCACCCCCAGCACGACCCCCTACACTGCCCAAACACCACTGCACTGCCCTAAACACTGAAACACACCCCAGCACCACCCCTACACTGCTCGAACACCACTGCACTGCCCTAAACCCTGAAACACCTCCCCCAGCACGACCCCCTACACTGCCCGAACACCACTGCTCTGCCCTAAACGCTGAAACATCACCCCCAGCACGACCCCCTACACTGCCCGAACACGTCTGCTCTGCCCTAAACCCTAAAACACCACCCCCAGCACGACCCCCTACACTGCCCGAACAACACTGCTCTGCCCTAAACCCTGAAACACCAGCCCCAGCATGACCCCTACACTGCCCGAACACCACTGCACTGCCCTAAACCCTGAAACACTAGTCTCAGTACGACCCCCTACACTGCCCGAACACCACTGCACTGCCCTAAACCCTGAAACACTAGCCCCAGCACGACCCCCTACACTTCCCAAACACCACTGCACTGCCCTAAAATCTGCAACACCACCCCCAGCATGACCCCCTACATTGCCCGAACACCACTGCACTGCCCTAAACCCTGAAACACCACCCCCAGCATGACCCCCTACACTGCCTGAACACCACTGCACTACCCTAAACCCTAAAACACTACCACCAGCACAACCCCCTACACAACACAAACACCACTGCACTATCCTAAACCCTGAAACACCAGCTCCAGCACGACCCCTACACTGCCCGAACACCAGTGCACTGCCCTAAACCTCTTTCGGCACCTCTTTTGCTTTTTTCTGCACCCCTCTTCCCTCTTTGTGCAACTCTCTTGCCTCTTTCTACACATTTCTTCCCTCTTTCTGCACCACTCTTGCCTCTTTCTGTACCTCTGTCGCTTCTTTCTGCAGTTCTCTTGCCTCTTTCTGCACTCCTCGTGCCTCCTTCTGTACCTCTGTTGCTTCTTTCTAGACCTCTGTTGCTTCTTTCAGCAATTTTCTTGCCTCTTTCTGCACTTCTCTTGCCTGTTTCGGCATCCCTCTTGCCTCTTTCTGTACCCGTCTTCCCTCTTTGTGCAACTCTCTAGCCTCTTTCTATATCTCTCTTCCCTCTTTCTGCACCACTCTTGCCTCTTTTTGTACCTGTTTCTTTTTTCTGCACTTCTCTTGCCTCTTTATGCACCCTTCGTTCCTCTTTCAGAACCTCTGTTGCTTCTTCCTGCACTTCTCCTGGTTCTTTCTGCAGATCTCTTATATCTTTCTGCACCTCACTTGCCTCTTTCAGCACCCCTGTTACCTCTTTCTGTACCTCACTTGCCTCTTTCAGCACCCCTGTTACCACTTTCTGCACCTTTCCTGCCTGTTTTTGCATATATCTTGTCTCTTTCTGTACCTCTGTTGCCTCTTTCTGCAATTTTCTTGCCTCTCTCTGCACTCCTTTTGCCTCTTTCTGCACCTCTGTTGCTTCTTTCTGCACTTCTATTGCCTCTTTCTTTACATGTCTTGCTTCTTTCTGCACATCACTTGCCTCTTTCAGCACCTCTGTTGTTTTTGTGTGCAGATCTCTTGCCCCATTCTGCACCTCACCTGCCTCCTTCAGCACCTTTGTTGCTTTTTTCTGCAGATCTCCTGCCTCTTTCTGCACCTCTCTTGCCTCTATCTGCACCCCTGTTCCCTCTTTCTGCACCATTCCTGCCTGTTTATACACCTCTGTTGCCTCTTTCTGTACCTCTGTTGCCTCTTTCTGCACTTCTCTTGCTCTTTCTGCATCCTTCGCGCCTCTTTCTGCACCTCTGTTACTTCTTTCTGGACTTCTCTTCTTCTTTCTGCATCCCTCATGCCTCTTTCTGTACCCCCTTGCCTCTTTTTGCACCTCTGTTGGTTCTTTCTGCACTGTTCTTGCTTCTTTCTGCACCTTACTTCCCTCTTTCTGCACTTCTCTTGCTTTTTTCTACACCTCTGTTGCTTCTTTCCGAAATTCTCTTGCCTCTTTCTGCACTTCTCTTGCTTGTTTCTGCACCTCTCTTGTGTCTTTCTGCACCTCTGTTGCCTCTTTCTACTTTCAACTTGCTTCTTTCTGTACCTCTCTTACCTCTTTCGGCACCTCTGTTGCTTCTTTCTGCTCCCCTCCTGCCTCTTTTTGCACCCCTCTTCCCTCTGTATGCAACTCTCTTGCCTTTTTCTACATCTCTCTTCCCTCTTTATGCACCACTCTTGCCTCTTTCAGCACCTCAGTTGCTTCTTTCCGCATTTCTCTTGGTTCTTTCTGCACTGCTGTTGCATCTCTCTGTATCTCTCTAGCCTCTGTCTGCACTTCTGATGCTTCTTTATGCACTTCTATTGCCTCTTTCTGCACCTCTCTTGCTTCTTTCTGTGGCTAACTCGCCTCTTTCAGCCCCTCTCTTGCTTTTTTCTGCACTTCTCTTGCCTCTTTCTGCACCCCTGTTGCTTCACTCCGCACATTCCATGCTTCTTTCTGCACCTGTCTTGCTTCTTTCTGCACCCCTGTTGTCTTTCTGTACATGTCTTCCCTCTTTCTGTACCTTTCTTGCCTGTTTCTGCATCTCACTAGCCTCTTTATACACTTTTCTTGCTTCTTTCTACACCTCTGTTGCTTCTTCCAGCAATTCTCTTGCCTCTTTCTGAAGTTCTCTTGCCTGTTTCTGCACCCCTCTTGCCTCTTTCTGCACCCGTCTTCCCGCTTTGTGCAATTCTCTAGCCTCTTCCCTCTTTCTGCACCACTCTTGCCTCTTTTTATACCTCTGTTGCTTCTTTCCCCACTTCCTCTTGCCTCTTTCTGCACCCTTCGTACCTCTTTCAGCACCTCTGTTCCTCCGTTCTGCACTTCTCTTCCTTCTTTCCGCACTCCTTGTGCCTCCTTCTGTATCTCTCTTGCTACTTTGAGCACCTCTGTTGCTTCTTTCTGTTCTTCTTTCTCCTCTTTATGCACCCCTCTTGCCTTTTTGTACACCTATGATGCTTCTTTCTGCACTTCTATTCCCTCTTTCTGTACCTGCCTTTCTTCTTTCTGCAGCTGACTTGCCTCTTTCAACACCTCTATTGCTTTTTTCTGCAGATCTATTGCCTCTTTCTGCACCTCACTTGCCTGTTTCAGCACCTTTGTTGCTTTATTCTGCAGATCTCTTGCCTCTTTCTGCACCCCTCTTTTCTCTTTCTGCACCTTGCTTGCACCCCTGTCAGTGATGTCATCAGTGATGTCACTGAACATGTCATAAGTGATGTAATATGTGACATCATCAGCAGTGCATTGCTGGGGCGCACGTTATAGTTAGCTCTACTAACTATAACGGCCGAATTTCTCTGGTTTTGTACGAGTGAAATGTACGTCCCTGAAACCTTTGGGTTTTTCAGTGAATATATATATAGAATATACATATATATATATGGGAGTACCATGATCTCCTTGTTTTTGCTGTGTAATAGGTGGTTTCCACCACCACTTCCCGGTTGCACCCGCTGCGAGTTCGGCTGGCCCCAGGTGGAATACTGTGTTTTGGATTCAATTTGGGCTGCTGAACCGTCGCTTACGGACTCTGTTGACCTATTCTGGTTGTGGCTTATACAAAGCTAGAGTGCTTCACCATATGTGGGACACTCACAGAGTTTTCGTTCTAACAGCGGCAGGCGAGGAGATGTTTTTATTGACGGCTTTTCCGCACTGATGACGGCAAGAGCCAGAAACGCGTCTGCGGATGTTTTATAGCCGACACATACTCCGTGAGTGCACCGGACCTTGGGAGTACCATGATCTCCTTGTTTTTGCTGTGTAATAAGTGGTTTCCACCACCACTTCCCGGTTGCACCCGCTGCGAGTTCGGCTGGCCCCAGGTGGAATACTGTGTTTTGGATATATATATATATATATATATATATATATATATATATATATATCTACTGGTGGTCGCCAGTAGATAGTTATAGTAAGGACCGTGTTTCCATAGGAAATCCGCAACATTCTATTTGGAATAACTTTGGCGCCGGTTGACGAATCCTCGCAAACTTTTCAAAATAGGTGGGGCGCTCCGCTCCGCTCCTACCCTGAAAGTCTCGGGGGGATTCGTCAAGTGGGGGCTGAGAAAAAAGGGGGGTCCCAAAACACGTTTTCGCCATCCAATTTTCCATAGGGACATTTAGTCGAAGGTACAGCCCGAACGGCTGAACAGAATTACTTGAAATTTGGCAAAGAGGTAGTCCTCAGGTCAGGCATGTGCCATTAGGATATATGGTGTCAATCTGTTCAGTAGTTCCTGAGAAAATTGCAGTTAAAAGTACATAAATATCTATAAGCGCGCACCGTGCGCGCACCGTGTGCGCACGGTGCGCGCACCATAACGTGCGCGAGTGTAATTCTGATTGGTGGTTACGTGTCAGTCAACATTCGAATCGGTCGAAATCAGGAAGTATCGGCCGCCATTTTGTGTGTGACAGTGAAAAAGAAAGGTGGAGAACGTGAAAAGGGGACCCCCTAGCCTTTGTCAGGGGGTCCCTGAAGGACCCCGAAGGGTGAATAAAACATTTTATTTTTTTTTCAAAAAATCGCGGGGTGCGCGCACCTTGAAAAAAACTTTTAAAAAAACAAAGATTTTAAACTGTTTATAAGTTTATAGAAGATATTAACTATGCTGTTCAACTTTATCCAAATTCAAAAAAAAGAGCTGAGCCATTCCATATTACAGGATACAGTCAATCTATAACTATATACATAGGTAGTTTATTGTAAAATAAATATATAAAAAATATAATAATACATACATAAATTAGCATTTAAAAAACCTTACAAATTCACTTAAAAAAACATAGGTTTCACACACGTTATAGTTAGGAATTAGCATTTAAAAAACCTTGCAAATTCACTTAAAAAACCATAGGTTTCACACATGTTATAATTAGCTGGACATTTCACTCGTAAAAAACCATTGAAATTCCCCCGTTATAGTTAGTTCAGATAACTATAACTCGCGCGACCGCCACTCTATCACAAGGATGATGTCATGAGTGATGTCACTGACCATGTCATGAGTGATGTAATATGTGACGTCATCAGCAGTGGATTGCAGTCGCGCGAGTTATAGTTATCTGAACTAACTATAACAGGGGAATTTCAATGGTTTTTTACGAGTGAAATGTCCAGATAACTATAACATGTGTGAAACCTATGGTTTTTAAAGTGAATATATATATATGTATATATATCGATTGAAATTACCTACTGGCGGTCGCCAGTAGGTAGTTATAGTTAGGACCACGTTTCCATAGGAAAACCTCAACATTCTATTTTGAATAACTTTGGCGCCGGTCGACGAATCCTCGCATATTTCTCAAAATAGGTGGGGCGCTACGCTCCGCTCCTACCCTGAAAGTCTCGGGGGGATCCGTCAAGCGGGGGCTGAGATAAAAGGGGGGTCCCAAAACGCGTTTTTCCCATGCATTTTTCCATAGGACCTTTAGAACGAGCTACAGCCCGAACGGCTGAACAGAATTACTCAAAATTTGGCAGAGAGGTAGTCCCTAGGTCAAGGAAGTGCCTTTTGTAGGTTTGGTGTAAATCTGTTCAGTAGATTCTGAGAAAATAGCCTTTAAATCAATATATATATCTGAGCCCGCTTACGGTACGCTTACCGTACGCTTACGGTAAGCGTACGGTGGCGTGCGCGAGCGCGATTCTGATTGGCTCTTAGATCTTAGTAAACATTCGAATCGGCCGAAACCAGGAAGCGGCGGCCGCCATTTTGTGTATTTCACTCAGAAAAAAAAGAGTGAAAACAAGGAAAGGGGGCAATGAGGAGAGTTACAGACCCCCTTACATTTGTGAGGGGGTCAAAGAAGGACTGTAAAGTACAAAGAAAACATTTATTGATTTTAAAAAAAATCACGGGGTACGCGTACGGTAAGCTTACGGTAAGCGTACGGTAGAAAAAAAACAAAAAAAAAAAAATGAAAATCAGATTTAAGTGTTTAGATATTAGGGGGCTCTAAAAAGAGCCGTTGTGTTTATGAAATGATTTTTTAGTGGTACCTACAAGTAAGTACCGATGCAGAGTCTAAGGTTCAAGAGGAAGACTCTGTTCCCTTCATCATTGAAACGCAAGTTGTTGTGGTAAATGGCACCCATACCATAGTCACGGAGGAAAGCAGAAACAGATTTGTTGACGTGCTTTCTTGCTTTGTCATCGCACCGCGTGCCCACCGTGCGTGCACGGCACTAACTGCGTAAAGTGGGCGCGCGGTGCGCGAAGCGCACCGCGTGCTCACTGTGCGCGCACGGTGCGCGAAGCGCACCGTGCGCGCACGGAACGAACTGCGTTAAGTGGGCGCGCACGCCACGAATGGCGTAAAGTAACTTAGCATTTAAAAAACCGTACAAATTCACTGAAAAAACCATAGGTTTCACACACGTTATAGTTAGGAATTAGCATTTAAAAAACCTTGCAAATTCACTGAAAAAACCATAGGTTTCACACATGTTATAGTTAGCGGAAATTTTACTGATAAAAAACCAATGAAATTCCCCCGTTATAGTTAGTGCAGGCAACTATAACTCACGCGACCGCAATCTTCTGCTGATGACATATGTGTCTTTATGAAAAAAAAATATTTGTAATCTATGTATAGCTAAAAATTTATGGAAGAAGACATGGGCAAATAAGTGTCTAAATACAGTATTAGCATCAGCAGAGGATTGCGGTCGCGTGAGTTATAGTTGCCTGCACTAACTATAACGGGGGAATTTCATTGGTTTTTTATCAGTAAAATTTCCGCTAACTATAACATGTGTGAAACCTATGGTTTTTTCAGTGAATATAGATATACACATACACACAGATATAGTTTTACATATATATATATATATATATATATATATATATATCTAAAATCAAAATCCTTCCCCGTACGAAAAGATGTAAACCCACACAGGTACACTGGGATTCTCGCTTTATTCCAGCAAAACGAATGGCATGACACGTTTCGGCGTAAAAAGCCTTTTTCAAATGCCTTTATCACTCTTGGTATCACTGTGCACTTAAATATAGAGCACCTCACTTCTGGTTGGTGGAGACACTCTAGCAGGCTACAGAGGGAGGCTATCCCAAACTCGGTGCTCCGAGTCCGTATGCTGCAGGCACACAAACGTAAGTAGTTGCCCAAGAGGGAGGTGTCTGCAGCTCCACCTTTGAGCCTGGGTGTTATTGTGGAGAGGAGGCGGGTTTCCCGGACCTTCATCCAGCACGCCGGAACGCCTACCACTTCAGTAAGTATGAGCATTATTATGTAGTCATAATCCAGCAAATATCCAGTCCGCTGCGGGATGCGGCGTTTCGATGTTTCCCAAAAGTCTTGAGATGAACCACTCCTTGCCATTGATATCGCCAAACTCATGAGGATGGGGGCTTAAAGTGCTCGTGGCCGTACCAAACACCAAACCAAAATCCTTCTCCTTCCGAAAAGATGTAAGCCCACACAGGTACACTGGGATTCTCGCTTTATTCCAGCATATATATATAGTTCCCGGCTCTATCTATCTATCTATCTATCTATCTATCTATCTATCTATCTATCTATCTATCTATCTATCTATCTATCTATCTATCTATCTATCTATCTATCTATCTATCTATCTATCTATCTATCTATCTATCTATCTATCTATCTATCTATCTATCTATCTATCTATCAATATATCTGTTCATCCACAACTGTTGCCCGCTGCGGTGCTCCTTATTGAAGGGCGTGTCGGCTTTCGTAACGAAGTCCGCAACCTCCGTAGTACACGTTTCCTGGCTTTTTTCGTGTTAGCGCCACACACCGCTGACATCAAGAGGATGCTGCTCAAGGTTCTTCAATTTTCAAGTGCTATTCATGCTCCCACTTATGCGTTTTGGCTGCCACCCAGCCTTGCTCACACACAAAGGCATCATGTTATCTTTTTACATTTAAAGGCGCATCACTTCCTTGTTCATGAAAAGTGACAACACTCTACCCATTCTTTTTGGTCTCATATACAGATATGCAAACATCTAATTCCGTCTTACATTTTATATATAAAATATATATTTTAAAATGTACTCAGATTTAATTTGACAATAAATATGTCACAATCTATAATTTAAATAAAATTGAAATAGATACATTTTTCTCTCCTTTCAATTTGACTTCTATAATCTGTATATATTATTCTGAACACCTCTAGTATCAAAATTGCTAAAATTTCAGTATTGTGATACAGCCCAAGTGGAGAATTTATGAAAACATAAATTATTATTTTGTGGCTTCCATTTTATCAGCTGTACATCAATCAGTGTTTGTTAAGCGCGACAACTCACCGGTGAGGGTCTCAAGGCGCTGGGGGAGAGGCTGCAGGTCCTGATGGGCGCTGAGGTTCCGTTCAGTTCAGGTCTTGAGAGTCTTCATGAATTGGGTCAGCAACAGGGACAGCCTGAGGTGGAGGGTCCTCCAGGTTTGGGCGGTGAGGCAGGTGAAGGATCTCCCTCCGGTCCTGGTCTTGCGGATCGGAGGGATGGTGGCAAAGGCTAGGTTGGTGGAGCGGAGGTGCCTGTTGAGTACGCGGAATGAGAGGTGGAGGTGCAGGTCTGCTGGTCCTGCATCGTGAAGTGCTTTGTAGGTGTGTGTGAGGAGCTTGAATGTGACTCTTTTGTCGACTGTGAGCCAGTGAAGTTCTCGGAGAGGTTCGGAGAGGTGGCGGCGGCGTGGGATGTTGAAGACCAGTCTGGCTGCAGCGTTCTGAATGTTCGGTGGTATCGTGAGGAGTTTCTGGGTGATGCCTGTGAAGAGTGCATTGCCGTAGTCGAGTCTGCTCCTGAAGAGTGGGTAGATGACTTTCTTTCTTGCCTCAATGGGGATCCATTTTAAGGTTTTTCGAAGCAGGCGAAAAGTGTGGAAGCATGATGAGGAGACAGCGTGGTTCTGGTAGTTTGTCATGAGCACGTAGTACAGTATGATGTTGAGGTTTCGTGCGTGGTCCTTGGGTGTGGGGTGGCGTTCCTAATGATGTGGGCCACAATGAGTCCTCCCAAGCGGATGTGTTGGGCCCCAGGATGAGGACTTCGGTCTTGTCTGAGTTGAGCTTGAGCCAGCTGTCTCTCATCCAGGTAGCGACTGCCTTCATCCCATGGTGGAAGCTGTTTCCAAAGATTGTTTAGTCTGTCATTCCTGACTATGGCTGTGAGCAGGGCCATGTAGATATTGAAGAGGGTGGGGCTCAGGTAGGGCCCTGGGGAACTCTGAAGCTGATCTCCGTGGATTCTGAGAGGAACAGTGGTAGTCTGACTCTTTGTGTTCTACCAGTGAACAAGGAATGGATCCAGTCGAGTGCTTTGTCATGGATGCTGGTGTCGTGGAGTCTCGTGCTTAGGGTGCAGTGGGAGATGGTGTCGAAGGCGGCAGAGAGGTCCAGGAGGATGAGGGCTGCTGTTTCTTCCTGGTCGAGCAGGGAATGGATGTCATTGGTGGCGGCAAGGAAGGCAGGCTCCCTTGGCACATAGACCATAGAAACCTGAATAAGATTGTCCCTCCCTACCAGAGTGGGAATGACATCCACAAGTGGATAACTGCACTGGAAAGGGCCTGTAAAGTTCAAAGGGTCCCCCAGGAGCAGTGGGCAGCAAACCTATGGCTCTCCTTTGCAGACAAAGGTAGAGATAAGCTCCTCACTGTTAGACAGGAGGAGGCAGATGATTATACCAGTCTGAAAAGTGCATTGATTGAAGGGTCTGGCCTAACCACTGAACAATACAGGTTAAAGTTCAGAGATACCCAAAAGGCACAGAATCAAGACTGGGTGGACTTTGTAGATTGTGCTACTAAGGCTCTGGAGGGTTGGTTACCTGGCACCAAAGTGCATGACTTCCAAGGATTGTACAATTTGATTATGAGGGAGCAGATCCTTAATAACTGTCAAAATCAGCTGTTGCACCAGTACCTGGTGGACTCAGATCTGACCTCTCCCCAAGAATTGGGAAAGAAGGCGGACAAGAGGGTCAGAACCAGGGTGATGCAGAAGGTACAGAAACAAGGTGGTGAACCCAAGAAGCAAGATCCTAAATATTCTGACAAGGGTGGGGAGAAAGGTAAAGACCAGAAGTCTTCACAAAGTCCCCAAAAATCTTCTTCAGGTGGGGATTCACAGTCTAACAAAGGAAAAGGCCAAAAGAAACCATGGTGCACAATCTGTAAACAGAAGTCTCACTGGAAAAGTGATTACACCAAGTCCAAAGACTCAACTCCAGCCACCATTGCCCCTAAGGCAACAGTTCCCCCTAGTACAGCTACGATTGGTGGTGGTAATGTTCAGAATAAGGGTGTAGTAGGGTTAACCCTGGATTCTGAGATGGACTCTGGCCTAGTCAGAGTTCCACCTCAGGCTGTCCTGCTCTGTGATGGAGGCATGGATATGTCCCCCTGTGTGAGTCCCAGTAACCTGGGCAAATACAGACAGCAGCCTTTAATTAATGGAGTGGAAGCTTAGGCATTCAGGGACACAGGAGCAAGTGTCACAATGGTGACAAAAGATCTTGTGGATCCTGGGCAGATTATACTTGGTGAAATGTACCAAGTGACCAATGCTAGCAATGTCAGAACAGACCATTCTCTGGCAGTTGTTAACTTCTCCTGGGGAGGGGTAACTGGCCTTAAGAAGGTTGTGGTAAGTACAGACCTACCAGTACAGTGCTTGCTTGGCAATGATCGAGAGACTTCAGCTTGGGCTGAAGTGGAGCTCAGGACACATGCAGAAATGTGAGGGATCCCTGCTCATGTCTTTGCTGTGACTAGGTCACAGGCCAAAATGTCTAAAGCTGGACAGGCCCTGGATTCTGGAATAATGGACCAGGTGCCTCACAAGAGGAGGAGCAGATGGGTTAAGGCAGAGCCGTCCCACCTGACTCAGAATACAGATCAGTCTCCTTAGGGAGAAGATCTGGAGCCTGAAGAAGGAACTGTCTCAGAGGAGCTTGAACCTGACCAGGTGGAGTTCTTGGGGACAGGGGGCCCTTTCAGGGCAGATCTGAGCCAGGAGCAGAAAATCTGCCCCTCTCTTGAACCCCTCAGAAAGCAAGCTGCTGATGAGGGTGCTGGGAATGCTAGTGGCACCCATAAAATTTATTGGGATGATGGACTCCTTTATTCAGAGTGTAGAGACACCAAGCCTGGTGCTTCCAGAAGGTTGATTATACCTCTGAAGTTTAGGGGTGTCCTATTGACACTAGCCCATGATATTCCCTTAGCAGGACACCTGGGCCAGAACAAGACTTGGGACAGAACTGTCCCTCACTTTTACTGGCCCCAAATGTCTGAAGACACTAAGGAGTTTTTTCGCTCCTGTGTGACCTGCCAAGCAAGTGGCAAGGCAGGTGGAACCACAAAGGCCCCCCTGATACCACTACCTGTGGTGGGGGTTCCCTTTGAGAGGGTGGGGATTGACACTGTTGGTCCCATGGATCCTCAAACTGCATCTGGGCACAGAGTTATCCTAGTGGTGGTGGACCATGCCACTAGGTACCCAGAGGCAATCCCATTTAGGACCACTGCAGCACCTTTGGTGGCAAGAGCTCTCTTGGGTGTATTCTCAAGAATGGGCTTTCCTAAGGAGGTAGTATCTGACAGAGAGGCAAACTTTATGTCAAGTTACTTAACTGCAATGTGGAAGGAGTGTGGAGTGAATTACAAATTCACCACACCCTATCACCCACAATGCAATGGTTTAGTTGAAAGATTCAACAAAACCTTAATGGGCATGATCAAAGGTCTCCCAGAAAAGCTTAGGCGCAAATGGGACATCCTTTTGCCCTGCCATTTGTTTGCCTACAGGGAGGTGCCACAAAACGGGGTTGGTTACAGCTCTTCTGAACTTTTGTTTGGCCATCCTGTTAGGGGTCCTTTGTGTCTGGTGAAGGAGGGATGGGAGTTACCTCTCAAACCCACTAAACAGGACATAGTGGACTATGTACTTGGTCTCCGCTGCAGGATGGCTGAGTACGTGAAAAAGGCCACTAAAAACCTTGAGGCTAGTCAGGAATCGCAAAAGACCTGGCATGACCAAAAGGCTGTACTGAATGTTTATTAGCCAGGGCAGAAAGTGTGGGTGTTGGAGCCTGTGGCCCCAGCAGCCCTCCAGGACAAATGGAGTGGCCCCCATACAATTGTTGAACAGAAAGGGGATGTCACCTACTTGGTAGGCCTTGGACCCCCTAGGAGTCCCCACAGGGTACTTCATGTCAACAGACTTAAACCATATGTTGACAGGGCAGACATGGGCTTGCTCATGGCTAAAGATGAGGGACAGGAGGAAGAGAGTGACCAACTCCCTGACCTGCTCTCTCAGAACCCTGATGATGGATCAATAGATGGTGTAGCCTTGGCAGGTAGCCTCACTGTCCAGCAACAAACTGACTGCAGAAAACTTCTCATCCAGTTTAGACATATGTTTTCTCTGACTCCAAGTCAGACCACCTGGTGCACTCATGAAGTGGACACTGGGGACAGTCTGCCTGTGAAGAAGGAGATCTACAGGCAACCTGACCATGTCAGGGACTGTACAAGGACAGAAGTCCAAAAGATGTTGGATTTGGGAGTCATTGAACCCTCAGATAGCCCTTGGGCTAGTCCAGTAGTCCCGGTACCTAAACCTCACACCAAAGATGGCAAGAGAGAGATGAGGTTTTGTGTGGATTACAGGGGTCTCAATGCAGTCACTAGGACTGATGCCCATCCCATCCCAAGAGCAGATGAGCTAATAGACACTTTGGCCTCAGCCAAGTTTCTAAGCACATTTGACTTGACAGCTGGCTACTGGCAGATCAGACTAGCTGATAATGCAATGCCAAAGACAGCATTTTCTACCCCTAGTGGGCACTATCAATTTGTGGTAATGCCCTTTGGTTTGAAGAATGCACCTGCCACTTTCCAAAGGTTGGTGAATCAAGTCCTTACAGGCCTGGAAGACTATAATGCAGCATATCTAGATGATATTGCTGTCTTTAGCTCCACCTGGGAGGATCACCTGGTCCACCTGAGGAATGTTTTGGAGGCCCTGCAGAAAGCAGGCCTAACTATCAAGGCTACTAAGTGCCAGATAGGGCAGAGTCAGGTTGTGTACCTGGGCCACCTTGTAGGTGGAGGCCAGGTTCAACCATTGCAGAGCAAAATCCAGACCATGATGGGCTGGGTTGCTCCCACTACCCAGACTCAGGTGAGAGCCTTCTTAGGCCTGACTGGGTATTACAGAAGATTTCTCAAGGGGTATGGATCAATAGTGACACCCCTGAATGACTTAACCTCTAAGAAAATGCCCAAAAAGGTTCAGTGGACAGTTAGCTGTCAAAAGGCATTTGATGACCGGAAGCAGGCCATGTGCACTGCTCCCATTCTGCAAAGTCCTGATTACTCCAAAAAGTTAATTGTGCTAACAGATGCATCTGAGTTGGGGGTAGGGGCTGTACTGTCACAGTTGAATGATGAAGGTCAGGATCAACCAGTAGCTTTCATAAGCAGAAGTTTGACCCCCAGAGAGAAACGTTGGTCAGCCATTGAGAGGGAGGCCTTTGCTGTGGTTTGGGCTCTGAAGAAGTTGAGGCCATACTTGTTTGGTACTCACTTCATTGTTCAGACAGACCATAAACCCCTCTTATGGCTAAAACAGATGAAGGGTGAGAAACCCAAACAGGTGGTCCATTTCCCTACAGGGGATCGACTATACAGTGGAATTATGACCTGGGAGTAACCATGCCAATGCAGATGGACTCTCCAGATATTTCCACTTAGAGCATAAGACTCAACTGGTCAAGGTTAGTTTAATGTCCCTGAGTTTGGGGGGGGGGGGTTGTGTAGGAGAGTAGGATCTGCTTCACATGGTTATCCCCACTTTGTGCTAGTGTTTCACTGTTTTTCGACTTTAGTCTGGCTGGGGCCCTGCTATTCAGGACCCCAGCCTAGCTGCTTCCTCACTAAATGGATTGCATGTACTTTAGGTACACTCCAGATTGGATTCTGGGGTACCTTTGTAAGTCCCTAGTATATGGTATACTATGTACCCAGGGCATAGGTTCTCCAGAGTCCTACCAGGGGCTGAAGCATGTATTGTGTCACCCCTTGAAAGCCCTTCAAAATGACACCACAGGTCTGCTACTGCAGCCTGGGTAAGGTGGTGCATGTGCCCCTTACTGAGGTATAGGTTCACTACACCTCACCTATCACTGCACATAGTAACCTATCAGTCACCCCTATAGCAGGCCTTATCAATCCTGAAGGCAGGGTGCTTGGTTATATGTGAGAGGGTGCCCAGGCATGAGCTGAGCCCCTCTGCAGCCTTCAGAATCTCTTCACCGGGGTTGTCAGTGGTGCAGCCTGACAATATACTCTTAAGTGCATTCTATCGAAAACGGTTAATGCTAACTTTGGACTGGCTGCACGGAAACATGTCATGTTTGGTGTCAAACACCTTGGAATCATACCCCCACATCAATTCCTGATGTGAGAATATGATCCCACCCTTCTAGAGGGAGAGACATGACAGCACCTGGATCAAGGAGTGACTCCCCTGCATGGCAGGCACCAATGAAGCATTTTGCCGGTCTGCATCTCTGAAGCTCCCGCCGGACTCCAAAGTATTTGCAGCCCAGGAAGAGGATTTCCAGCCATCTCAGAGGCCGACCCGAATCCCCAGCAAAGCTGAGACCCGCAGCCCTTGTGAGTAACGTGGAACCGGAACTCCTGGTCACCGTACACATTTGCAAGTGCATTGACTTCTCGACGTCTCTTGAAGTTGTGCTTGGGGTTACTTGTAGCCCCTACCTCGAGCACCCTCTGCACCGAAGATTGTGGGCCTACACTCCACGAGTGTTCCGTGAGCCCGCTTCTTGCATTTCAGCTCGAGGCTCCTTCGCGATCCCTGGTCCATCGACTGGTGGGTCCCTATGAAGGCAACTTTGATTTTCCTTGGGCTTCCCTGGATGCTCCAGACGTGCCCTGACTCCCCACCATGTGGTGAGTTCCTCAGACCTTGCTGGTCTGCACCAAAGCATCTTTCTCCTTTCTGCGTGGGTTGCTGTTGCTCAGGCTTGTTGTGTCCAATTCGGGCACCGATGCTGCAGCACCCGACATCCTTCATGGGGCAGCTCGAATCCAGCTCCTGGTTGTCCTCAACGCCTCCTGGTCCTCGTGGCTGAAGAGTCAAGCTTCACCTTCTTCACCTGAAATCACCCGACTTCGGTGGGCATTTGCCTATCTGGCTCCTGGTCACTGACAAGTTACCCAGAATCTGACCCCTCTGCTTTCAGGTTCTTCTCGACTTCGATCCAGGCTTGGATCTCTTCGGACACTTCGCATCTTCCCGGCAGCAGCACTTCTTCGCCAGCTCCCACTGAAATCGACGACGCAACCCGACACCATTTGACACCTATGCACCCGGCATCCCTGGGTGAGGTAATTCGAGCACTCTGGTGCTCCCGTGGGTGTTGAACATAGAACTGCCTAAGTTCCAAAGGGTTTGGTCTTAGTCCATCTCTAAGTGTCCCTAATCTTTAAAAATCTAACCGTGACTTTCCCCATAGAAGCTAACGGGAGCTTGCGGCTGTGTTCACACACTGCACACGGCCCCCTTGGGTCCCCTGTGTCACTACCTTGGGTGGTTCCTTGGGGTCCCAGCGATTCTACCAGCTCTAGGCCTTATGTCTAGTTAATACATGGTTCTTATACCACTATTTTAGTATATGGTTTGGCTCGCCCCTAGGGCCTGACGTGTATTTGTGCTATTTTACTGTACTATTTGAAGTGTAACTTATGTGTTTTGACCTCTATCCTCATAAAGAGACTAGGAGGGTGTGTTTAGAAATAAATACATATATTTTATATATATACCTGGTGTGGTTGTCTTTCATTTAGCCATTCAAGAGATTATAGACTGGTAAAACAAGCTGCTTTACATTCCTTCAAGACTTAGCCTGAAGGCTGCTCTCCATAGCTACCACTAGGATAGCTTTCAATAAAGGTTGTCTTTAACCTATCATCAATAAGGGGTTGTTTGGACTGGTACAGGGTGCCCACTATAACTAGTGGATAGCATATACCAGGCCAACTTCTCACAGCTAGGACCTGCCAAGCGGAGCTCTGCAGCTTAGACTTGAGCAAGGGTCAGGTGCAGAGGTCATGGTGAGCTGGGACCTGCCAAGGGGAGCCCTGCAGCTTAGACTAGGGCCACGGTCGGGTGCAGAGGTCACGGCGAGCTGGGACCTGCCAATGGGAGTCCTGCAGCTTAGACAGTGGCCACGGTCGGGTGCAGAGGTCACGATGAGCTAGGACCGGCCAAGGGGAGTCCTGCAGCTTAGACTGGGGACACGGTCGGGTGCAGTGGTCACGACGAGCTGGGACCTGCCAAGGGGAGTCCTGCAGCTTAGACTGGGGCCACGGTCAGGTGAAGAGATCACGGTGCGCTGGGACCTGCCAAGGGGAGCCCTGCAGCTTAGACTCGCGAAGGGTTGAATGCAGAGGTCACAGTGAGCTGGGACCAGCCAAGGGGAGTCCCCCCTCATAGACTGGTGCCATGGTCGGGTGCAGAGGTCACGACGAGCTAGGACCTGCCAAGGGGAGCCCAGCAGCTTAGACTGGGGACATGGTCAGGTGCAGCGGTCATGACGAGCTTGTGCTGGAGCGGGTAAAATATTTTGATTTAATATACCCAATCCATTTATATAAGTCTTTATTAAAATAATTAAATAATTAACTTTAATGAATAACTGTGTGCTGTGATGAACTAATCAGCCATATTAATCAAGAGAGTATACGTGGGAATGCATTAGCATGGCTTAAATAAGAAGTGAACTAAGTTTGTACGCATATTAAACAATAAATGTTGCTTAGGCATGTGTTAATGTGAATTGCGCTTAAATAAACCTGCATTTACGGCTTTAAATGTTGCTTATGGCTAGTTAAATACATACACATAAAGGTATTAGTAAGGGAATAACACTGTTTAATTCATTTCTATGTATTAATTACGTTTCTTGTGTTTCTTTATTAAAGTTGACCATTTTGGCCTACTAAAAGATGGCTGCCGACCGAATCCTTACTAAAGTACATGACTTCATTATTTGAAAAATGGAGAAAAGGCCCGAACTGATTTCTTCATGCCCTCTCCCTGAACTTATGAACCAGGACCATGAAGAATACTCTGGGCGAGATGCCAACGTCCCTGAACACGGATGAAATGTTTCAAAATAAGAACTGATCCCGGACGTACGCCCGACAGGACCATGGCTATCGGATTAACTCGTGTAGAACGCGCTTCATGAAATCTTGTGGAAACCAGCAGCCCTAGCAGCGTATATCACCCCCATATCCGTATTCGGTTCACTGATCCCAACGGGGCTCCTTTGAAGACGTTGATTTTCTACTCTTATGTCTCCACGACGCGCGTCAGCCACAGGCCAGCAATTACTTTCCTTGGAAGCTGTAGTCCAAGTCTGCCATCCCTACATATCTGATATTTCCTATTGTATGGCTATGTAAACCCCTTGTTCACCAAGCATCCCTATGACTACCTGGTCTTGCGAAGAGCCAGTGAATGGTGGAACTTGTACCCCTTAACTTAAACCACCAAGGGCACGTCCCCTCCAAATTACGTATCGTACATGTCCCCCTCTACTTATCTTTCTGTGCCCTGATGAAGGTGTGACCCTTGCCCGGGTCGTACACCGAAACGCGCGTTGGCGCTTATACTCCTGACACCTGTAACGTCCATCTGTTTTCATTTCATCTGGCGTTTGTACTCCTGACACCTGTATATTTTATTTGTTTGTTTGTATGATACATCTGTCCTCATTGGAATCTCACCATTCCAATTGTTTTATTGTTATTGAGTTGTGATGAATGATTGTGGGTATGTATGCGTTGAATGCTGAGTGGGACATGTCATTGTTTGATATACCAATACTATGTATTGTCGTTCTTTATATCACTGAATTGCACTAAAATATTTTTACCAAACAAAATGTATAAAAAACAGTTAATACCAAAACTTATATTATGTGTATTTACAACCAAAAAAACAATCAAATAAACTAGAAATTTATTTTTCATATCAAACCAATATGTTTAACTTTTTGTCGTTCGTTTTATATTTTGTGCACATGTGAGTGTGGTCTCAGCTCCCTACTAGTGGCGTTTGAACTTGGGACCTAGACTTTAGGCCCTTCATATATATACGAGGGCTGGATCCTGTTCTTGATTCATTTTGACTCAAAATAAGAACCCAAAGCCACCTATTGACAATAGACTGTTACTTTCCTGACCTGGGAACAGCCTTTCCCATGCGCCTAGTTTATACTTCATCCGTATGTGGATTTCTTCTAATGTTTCTTAAATTTTGAGATGGGACTGAATTCAGCCAATCAGAACCCTGGAAATAAAGAAAATGATACTATGATCTGTAAATGTTAGTATAAATATTAGTAGTCCAGAGAGGGAAATTAGGTTACCACCCAATGAGCTTGAGACGCACCCTGATCGACGCTACTCTATGCGGCACTCCATGCTGACAGCAGAGGACGGGACGGTAGAACTGATGATGATTTTCTGAGGACCAGTTTCTTACTTAGAGAACGACAATTAGCCAGAATAGGTAATTATGACAAACGATAATTTTGCATTGATAAGATTTAACCTGCAAATTTAATTAGATAAAGAATACCATTGTTTGAAGAACTGTGTCGGGTGGTTATTTTCTTGAAATGTCTTATTGATTGATACGAGATTTAAAGTGTTTTCCATTAAATTCTAACAACTAAATTTTCCAGATTGACCTCCGGATGGAGGAACTATTAGGGTAATTAAAAGATGTGGTTTCCTCTATCCAGTTAAAGACACTGCAGTTCGGGGAAGTTTTGAAGAAAATCTCTCTGGTAGGCACGGATAGCTTGATGTGAATGAATGTTGGTGTTATGGGCCCCACCAGCGTGTGATGTGTGTATGTGCGTGTGACTGTGGAATCATCCTGTCCATGGAAGTAGAGGGAGATTTTGTGTTCTGAACTGCACCACTTGGACCTGCCAAGGGAAGTCCTGCAGCTTAGACTGGGGCCACGGTCGGGTGCAGAGGTCATGGTGAGCTGGGACCTGCCAAGGGGAGTCCTGCATCTTAGACTGGGGCCACGGTCGGGTGCAGAGGTCACGACGAGCTGGTATCAGCCAAGAGGAGCCCTGCAGCTTAGACTGGGGCCATGGTTGGGTGCAGAGGTTACGGTGAGCTGGGACCTGCCAAGGGGAGCCCTGCAGCTTAGATTGGGGCCACAGTCGGGTGCAGAGGTCACGGCGAGCTGGGACCAGCCAATGCGAGTCCTGCAGCTAGACTCGGGCAAGGGTCGGTGCAGAGGTCAGGGTGAGCTGGGACCAGCCAAGGGGAGTCCTGCCGCTTAGACTGGGGCCACGTTCGGTTGCAGAGGTCACAACAAGCTGGGACCAGCCAATGCGAGTCCTGCAGCTTAGACTCGGGCAAGGGTCGGTGCAGAGGTCAGGGTGAACTGGGACCAGCCAATGTGAGTCCTGCAGCTTAGACTGGGGCAAGGGTCGGTTACAGCCAAGGGCAGTCCTGCAGCTTAGACTGGGTGCCAGGGTCAGGTGCAGAGGTGGCGCTGAGCTTCATTACGCTACCCCCCCCCTTAGTCTCGGCCCCCCCAGGTGCCTCCATCGGCCTTCCATCAACACCTCATGCCTCACCCTATCTCCCACTTCACCTCACGGCCTCTTCTTTACGCTACATTCCCTCATCCTCCCAGGTGCCTTCCTCTGCCTCCTCAGCACCTCATACCTCACCCCTCTTCACCTCACAGCCTCTTCTTTACGCTACCTGCCCTCAGCATCTGCCTCCCTCTGCCTTCCAGGTGCCTCCCTCTGCCTCCCAGGTGCCTCCCTCTGCCTCCCAGGTGCCTCCCTCTGCCTTCCAGGTGCCTCCCTCTGCCTCCCAGGTGCCTCCCTCTGCCTTCCAGGTGCCTCCCTCTGCCTCCCAGGTGCCTCCCTCTGCCTCACAGGTGCCTTCCTCTGCCTCCTCAGCACCTCATACCTCACCCTTCTTCCGCTTCACCTCACAGCCTTGTCTTTATGCTACTTCCTCCCAGCCTCTGCCCCCCTGCTGCCTCCCTCTGCCTCCTCGCCATCATCCCCCTCCCTTGTCTTTTCCCCTCTCCTCAACCCCCTGGCCCGATTCACTTTCCATCTGTCTCCTGTGCCCTCTGAACCAGGGCGCAAGTCCTAAACAAGTTTCAGCTATTGACATTGCAAATAACAATGCCTTTTATTTTTGTTTTCGTTTTTAAAACATAAATAAAAGGCATTGGTATTTACAATGTCAACAGCTTAAACTCACGTAAATGCGAGACCTATTGCATTGCCAATGCTTGTTGTCTGTGTGTGTAAAAATTCCTAGTGAAATTAGACAGACTCCTCACCATAACTGTTTATCCCAAAATACATTTATTATAGGGTGTAACACCCCAAACAACCCACTGAAGCTGTGCCCCTGTAAAATATGTCAAATATAAACAGAAGTTGCAGTATTGACAAGGATTACCTTAAGGGGTTGTACAGTCATTGTTCTGTGTTTTTGCCTGATGCACATAGGGACCACAATACCCGACACAGTCCTCGTCGCCACAGTAGGCTGCACTAATATCAGCATAGGAATCACTACAGTAAGATGCATTATTATCTTCACCACAATGCCCCACACAGTACTCGTTGGCACAGCAGGCTGCACTAATATCAGCATAGGAATCACTAAAGTAAGATGCATTATTATCTTCACCACAATGCCCGACACAGTCCTCGTCGCCACAGTAGGCTGCACTAATATCAGCATAGGAATCACTACAGTAAGATGCATTATTATCTTCACCACAATGCCCCACACAGTCCTCGTCGCCACAGTAGGCTGCACTAATATCAGCACCACAATATGCTGCACATAGGATCACTATATGAAGATGCACATTCATCTCCGCAGCAATACCCTGCACGGTTTTCATTGCTGTGGTAGGCTGCACTATTGTCCGCACCACAACACCCTGCATTGCATCGTCATCATCCAATCAGAGGCAACTTCATCAGCACTGCAGTAGCCCATACAGCGTCCTCATCCCCACAGGAGACATACCGTTATCAGTAGCATACCATGCAGTTCCTCACCACCACAAGAGATGAACCTTTATTAGCAGCACAATACCTTGCACCGTTTGTTTTGCTGTAATAGGAACCATAAGAGGCTGCATCATCATCATCAGCACCACATGAAACATTCCATTATCAGAATCACAATACCGTGCAGTTCCTCGCCACCACAAGACGACCCTTTATCAGCACCGCAATACCTCGCAAGTAAATGCGTCCCCATAAATTATGTACACCATTGCCAACACCACAATACTGCGCGCAGTTCTCGTTGCTGCAATGAGATGCCCCATTATCAGCTCCTGAATAGCGTGCACCTTCTTCATCTTTACAGAGTCTTGCACCTTCATTCGTAACGTCAAGTCACTTTAGCATCCTAGAGCGCCCCTCACTGTCATTGCAAAGCTGTTCCTTCACACCCTGAACACCAAACTATCATTTACACAGAACCATTACCAAAACCGCCGTGGCGCCCAGGGCAGAGGAATGCTGTGATGTCATGCAGCTCCTTTTCATGCCAGCACCTAGCAGTCTGGGGACTCCAACAAGGCGCCCGTTTAACCAATATGAACAAATGTCCCTTAACTTCCCTGCCGACGTATCTATCCATAGCACATCTGTTAGAGTCCCTTACCTGGCTTATGTCGCTGGTCCACGGTGCCTTTTCCTGCCGAGATGGCGCCAGGAGCACCACGGTGAATGGAGGCACGTCAGCGGCTTCTACCTCAATTTTGAAATCTAGATGTCCGAACACGTGCACCGCACCTTTTGCTAAAAAACCATCAAGAGAGAAAGAAAGGACAAGCAGCATGCGCTGCCCACCCCTTGCACACACTGGCTCCTTGCGCATGCGCCGCTGCCATGTTTAGGTCAGGCAGCGATGCGCAAGACAAACAAAAACTTCGAACAGTGCGGACTAAAACTGTAGTTGGTGGCCGCTGCTTCCGGACTACATGGAAGTCAGTTGGGCCAATGAAAACCAATGTAAGAAAAGTGAAAACAACACTAAGCCAATGGCAAGCAGCTGGAGAAACTACCAGCTGCTTGCTAACATATCGAGATTACTTTAGGTCTCGCTGAGACAGCGCATGCAGCACATGCGCTGCCAAGGCGAGACCTAAAAAAGAAGTGGGGGGGACTGACCAAGTTAGGCCATATGCAAGTGACATCATGATGCATGCCATCGCGGCACATGACGTCACGACGCATGACATTCCACGTGGCATCACAGGAAGTGACCTCACTGAAAGTGATGCTCTGATATGTGTATGTTATAAAATGTGCCAACTGAAAATGCAATAAAATATGTTTTCAAAAAAAGTTGTCTCCTGCAAAGCATATCATGTAACATGCAGATCACGGATTTTTATTTTATGTAGATAGGTAATTGGACTACTGCTTTGAACACAGAGATCCTTTTGTTACTTGCAGTTCATAAAGTGTAATCCACAGTGAGCTATGAAGGGTATTTGACTCCTACACCTTGTAACCCTGACTGTGTCATGTAAAACTTCGTGGACCTTAATTCACGCACTTACATTATGTATTTGGAATGGATAATGTGTATGTTATGTAAAGCGCTATAACACCCTGCAATGGGATGAGTAGCGCTATAAAGTAATAATAAAGCGTACCCCACGTTCGCCTCTTCCTCCTTCATTGGCCTGCTTTGTGCCTCCTGTCTATCCCCTCTGCCTCTTGCTGCCCCTATGGTGGCCCCTGGGGGCCCTTGACTGGCCAGCTCATCTGTAACACGTGCGGCATGGGAGCGAGCCTTGTGAGTGAAGAGAGGCCGGTCTGAGGCCAGTGTTGTAAAGGCGCCCGGCAAAACAAAACAGTCCTCCTGGTGGGGAGGGGGGTGGGGGGGGGGGGGGCTTTACAAGCTGGTTGTTATTTAACGTTGTTCTGAACGCACTACATTCAGGAGCATGTCAGACTATACTCATTCTGTCGCGATGTGCCTGTCGCCAGATTCCTTTTGTAAGTGCCAAGACCGGGTGCCTAGCAACAACAAGGATGCATGAAATGTAAACAATATTACCATCGTGGTTTGCAGAGCGCGCGGCAGCGGGGACTATAGGGATAGCCTTGACGGCAGCGCCATCTGGTGGTCACAATGAGGAACTCTTATTCTACTTTTAATTGTATGGATTGACGGGTCAGTGTAAGGCAGAGAGTACCCGAGACGTGCGCCGGGTGCAACAGGGATGCGTAACTATCGGCGTTAATGTAACGCGTGATGCGTGACATTGGCGCGGGTGGAGCTGTCCAGGCACGGCGTCGGACAGAGGCGTGCCAGCGTCCAGTGGGGCCAGCCTGCGCCGGGGGCAGCAGCTTCGGTACATATGTATAAGGAGGTGGTTCAGGGGCAGTGCCAGTATTGTGATCTGTGGCACCCGAGGTGGAAAGACTTAATGTACAGCAACACTGAGGTAGAACTCGGAACATGTATCAGCCTCCCTTGCAATGGGACACACCCCGTGTCCCCAAATATATTCACCTCTGGGGTGACCTGGCGTTAAATGGTAAATAACAACAGCAGACTGCCGTGACCACCCCAATATTATAGGGGCCACACCCCGTACCTCTCCTTAGCCCAAATGGAAATGTCCCACTTCTGGCCGGTGTCTGTGACCCCACTCTCCAGCGAGTCACGCTCTGTTAGACAGGGAGCATTGCATTCGGTGCAAGCGCCGTGCAAGTCAAACATGAGAAGTGTGAAGCCACGCAACGCCACCTCGCATGGCCCTGAGTGGCTTCAACAATCTGGAAGAATGAAATGCAGCGCACATTGCTGCGTTGAGTTGCTCTGCTTGGGAAGGCGTTCCATGGGTGCTCCCATGCAACTCCCATGGTTTTTGATGCATTCCGAGATTTGCAGAACTGGTAGACCTGGGAATGCGCCCAAAAGATACGCCTTCTCAGGGGAGGCGTAACGAGCAGAAATATCTTCATTTCTCCTCGTTACTTCTTCTTCCTATGTGTGCTGCAGCACACATCGAAGGAGTAAAACGCCTCCCAGGATTGTTTTTGTGCAGGAAGATGTTCTTTCCTGCACAAAAACAATATTGCTTGCAAAGCAGGCACTCTTGCACCATGGTGCAAGGGTGCCTGCGTTGGCGCTAGGCTGCCAAAATGGCGCCAGCGCAGGAAAACGGACAGGAATGCGCCATATTCTTTTAAATATGGCACATTCCTGTCCTTTTCCTGGGATGCAGCGTTGCACCACAAACTCATAAATATGCCTCAGGTGCATTGCTGCCATATTTTCAGAGTCCTAGGGCCTCATTTATGGGGTTTTGGCTGAGGGCAGCTCAGCAGGTCATCCTGCTATACTGCCCTGCGTCAAAGTGGAAGGGCAGGGATGCGCCATATATATCTATTATGGTGCATTTTTATCCTTCCCCCCTGCTCTGGTGATGTTTTGTGCAGGTTAGCACCAACACTGGCACCCTGGCATCAAGGAGCAAACGATCCATAAAGGGACTGCCTGCCACCAATAGTTAAAAGGGGAATATCTCGCTATTGCCTGGGACCAAAATGCCAAATTCGACCAAGCTAAGGTATGAAGACAATACTCATGTATACATTTGTGTGCATTTAATACAATTATTTTTCTTTAAATACGTTTAGATTTCTTGGAACTGCAATATCAATAAATATAAAGAAAACAAACCTTATATTGAGAAAGAAACACACAAGTGTAATCTTAATCCCCTAATGAAATATATTCAGACTTCTCATCCATACCTGCTCACACCCACAGTGCATTCAGACCATACACATACTACTGACATACTACTGACACCTAACACACAACATAGGCACACAACACACACAATTTCAGGATACATAGGAACACTTCACATTGCATGTGTTGTACATATACACTCGACGCCTCAAAGTGTTGTGATAAAGAGCTGATTGATACAATGCAGGTGTCTTCATTGATCGCTATAAATATTGTATGTGTTAAAGTAAACTTCTTGATCACAACTCAGTATCCTGGTGTCTCTGCTGCAACCACCGCCATTGTGCATGGGTGCCTGTGTTGTCTGCAGGATTGTTTTTGTGCAGAAAGGGGCATCTTGCTGCACATAAACAATCTTGAAAAGCTTTTTCCTCTTTCTATGTGTACTGCAGAATGCATCATGCTTGGAAAGAGGAGTAAAATAGGAGAAATAAAGTAATTTTTTCTCGTTACACCTCACCTCGGGAGGTGTAAGATTCTGGAGCAGCCCCAGGTTTTCATGGTCTTGTAAAACTGGGGAAGCATCAAAATCCATGGGTGTTGTGTTTGAACACTCACGACAACACTCATGGAAGGACTCCCGGGTGCAGAGTACGGCAACTCAGTGATGTACGCTGCCTCACCTTACTCCATACAATGAGGCCCGTCTAAGCCACGCACAGTGGCTTTGTGTGGCCGCATAGATATGATTTCAATGTTTGCCGCGCCAGAGTTCCACAAAAAGTGACAATACTGCGGTGCAAGGAAGTCATACATAGGCCTCCTAGTGTGTGACACTTTGAGTGAAAATAAATCATTAGTAAATCCAAGCTGTGAAATCTATGAAATTTGATAAATATTTAAAATGCACCCTTTTTGTGCAAAGACATGTTGTAGAAACAGCAATGAAACAGCTGCTCCACCCCCGGGATGGCTCACGCAAGGCCATTAATTCAGCTTTTTCGGAGAGTGAAGGCTGACGAACCTATTTTGCGAGGAGGGAATTTATGAGGAGTGATAGTTAAGTTGAATGGGACTAAGCAATGATCCGTCCAGGATTGGGTAATGGGTACCAGGCTAGGATGGTTAGTGCAAACCCCGCCAAGGGTATGGCCACGTAAATGGGTCGGCGCATGCATCAGTTGGGGGGCACCTAATATCTTTAGAGTATCTCGAAGGGACCTGGCCTCGGAATTCTCTAGATGGTTGAAGTGGAGGCTGGGGCCTCCCAGCATAGGGATATTGGCAGAGTCTGTTTGAGGCAAGTGAAGTGGGGGGACAGCCGAGGACACCCATGCATGAATCCCCCAGGATCTGCGCTGCAGATCGGGGTCGAATGAGCCTGGTAACAGGGTGCCCACCCTGGACCAGTGTCCATACAGAGAAGTTGCATTGATTTCTGTACTCTTGTGTGAAAGAGTTGGATGGAAGCCTGTGGCACAGGGCACTAATCGGATTCTCTTCCACATATTGATGGGAGCCTGTGAAAGGGGCGCTTGTGTGACACTCACTAGTGTCAACCTGTGTGACAGTAGCTGCCGCAAGGATTCAGCATGAACCTTTGAGGGCCTGTGCGGAGAGGGGTGATGGTAGACTGTACAAGAGTTGTGTATGGAAGCCTGTGCACTAGGCTCTCATGGGTGTCTACAACATGGGCATGTTGGCGCGTGAGCTGCGTGTGCTCATGAAGATCCGTGTGCTATGGGCTAGCACCAGCATCCAAGCCCGGATGGTGGCAGCGTGGACACGGATGAGCAGTCTTGAGGCTGCATGAGGTCCTTCTCCGTAGTAGGCACACCCCTGAAAGCTCGACACAGATGCTGGGCTCTGATCTGTGTGTGGTCCTCTTGCCCCTTTGAGCACAAAATGAGCTCTCATGTGCCCCCCTGGCTGCCACCAGGGGTGTTACACAGGCCCCCACAGCCCCAGCGGTGCGGGGTCCCCGAGCTGCAGGGGGCCCCCTCAGCACAGTTTTCAAGCCTGAGAGCTCCGGATTAAATCTAGAGCAGGGGCCCCTCCATGTACCTTGCAAGGGTGCCCCCTCAACAACGCCACTGCCTGCCACCCAGGCACCAACCACATGCGCCAAGAATTAAAGACAAAAAACTAACCTTTCATGTAAAACAGGAGACAGTGATACATGTCTAGTGGCTGAACTGTCGATGTGTAAACAGAAAAACCTGGGATAAATCCCAGCTTCCCACTCGATCAAATTATGTGATCTTGGGCAAATATTTTATTTCATTGAGCTTCCTTATTCTTTACTATATGAGAGCACCCTCAAATACGCGAGTTCAGGATTGCTGCTGCACAAAAACATGTGTTTGATTTAATAAACTATAATGTTGCTTCAGGTATAATAATAATATAAGCCACAAATAGCACTCATGAGGAAGACTTGCTTCTTAGTTCACTAACAGCGTTGTTGTCATTGCAAGGAGAAATGCTATGTTGAATAGAGTTTGTTCTACTTTCATGTCATATATGTTGCATGATTTCTCTGCCAACGCGTTCCAGCCTCGGCTCATGCCCAGGCTCTTAGAGCCCTTGCTGATTGGTCGCTCACCCAGCTCTACTCCTTGCTTCTGAAGCCTGGTTGTGCTGGGGAAGTCACTGCAGGGGTCTTTCTTTGTAGCCCTGTCTCAGCGCTCACTTTAGGGTGACTCCCAGCAGGTGGCTGCATGTGTGCTGCCTGTCAGACTCGGCTACTTGTTGCTGGAGACACTGTACTTAAAGTTGCCAATGTCTGCAAAGGGCACGGAGAGCCCATCTCATAGCAAGTGCTATGGACTCCTAACTTTACAACTACTAAACTGAGAAAAATCCTAATTTTAAGGCTTTCGGTATTCACAGAAGGCATTTAGGAGTCCTAAAGTTAGGAGTCCTAACTATACTACTACTAAACTGAGAAAAATCCTAATTTTAAGACTTTCGGTATTCACAGAAGGCATTTAGGAGTCCTAAAGTTAGGAGTCCTAAATTTAGGACTACTAAATTGAGAAAAATCCTAATTTTAAGACTTTCGGTATTCACAGAAGCCATTTAGGAGTCCTAAAGTTAGGAGTCCTAAATTTAGGACTACTAAATTGAGAAAAATCCTAATTTTAAGACTTTCGGTATTCACAGAAGCCATTTAGGAGTCCTAAAGTTAGGAGTCCTAACTATACTGCTACTAAACTGAGAAAAATCCTAATTTTAAGACTTTCGGTATTCACAGAAGGCATTTAGGAGTCCTAAAGTTAGGAGTCCTAAATTTAGGACTACTAAACTGAGAAAAATCCTAATTTTAAGACTTTCGGTATTCATAGAAGGCATTTAGGAGTCCTAAAGTTAGGAGTCCTAACTATACTACTACTAAACTGAGAAAAATCCTAATTTTAAGACTTTCGGTATTCACAGAAGGCATTTAGGAGTCCTAAAGTTAGGAGTCCTAAATTTAGGACTACTAAATTGAGAAAAATCCTAATTTTAAGACTTTCGGTATTCACAGAAGCCATTTAGGAGTCCTAAAGTTAGGAGTCCTAACTATACTACTACTAAACTGAGAAAAATCCTAATTTTAAGACTTTCGGTATTCACAGAAGGCATTTAGGAGTCCTAAAGTTAGGACTCCTAACTTCTGTGAATACCGAAATGAGTAAGTGCCTTCTGTGAATACCAAAATGAGTAAGTGCCTTCTGTGAATACCAAAATGGTAGTAAGTTTAGGATTTTGTCTTAAGTTAGTTCTGTGAATCGGGCCCCTAGTGTCTATTCCAGTCGTGGTTCTTATACCACTTTTTTGGTATATGGTTTGGTACGCCCCTAGGGCCCAAACGTGTATTTGTGCTATTACTGATAATTGCTGACCTGTATACTAAGTACTTCGAACTCCAGTCTCATAAAGAGACTAGAGGGGTGTGTTTTATCTTAAATACATATATTTTGAATATATAACTGGTGTGGTTGTCTTTTCATTTGATCATTCAAGAGATTATAGACTGGTAAAACAAGCTGCTTTACATTCCTTCAAGGCTTAGCCTAAGGCTGCTCTCGATAGCTACCACTAGGATAGCTTTCAATAAAGGTTGTCTTTAACCATTCACCATAAGGTGTTGTTTGGACTGATACAAGGTGCCCACTAGAACTAGTGGACAGCATATACCATGCCACCTTCTCACACTTTCTACCTCTCCTTGGCACGAGAGATACCACCACAGGCCAACCCACTACAGTGCTCTGGCAGAGGGACAATACAACTCCTGCGGTCTCCGGGTGCTCTTCCTCGGCAGAGGGTCCTCTTGTTCGTTCCCAAAGTAATCCTAAAGTTGTGGGGTCAGGGCCCCCATATTTATACTCATACATCCCATTGTTCTCGAGGGCAGAGGGTCCTGTGCCCGCACCAAACCAGTTTCGGGTGCCTTTGACCAGGTGTGCTCTTCTCCTTTGTAGGGGCGGGCTAGGGTCTTCAGACGCTCCACAGGAAGTGGAGCCAGCGCCGGGGGAGATGGCCCTGCTCTTTATCAGAACCAGGCACCTGCTCATCCCACCATTCTCGCAACGATCGGCCTAGTGCCATCACGCCCTACCTCCTGGGGTCCCCCCAGCCCTGTCACTCATGAACCCAGACATACAATACACACCCTTGCAGAAGCAGGCTGGATGGTTAGGCAAGAAAATACCGTCTTTCTAAAGGAGGTATTTTCAAACACAGAATGTTAAAATCTTCTTTCCTAAAAGATGCATCTTCCCATTCAGTACAGGCATACTAAACTCGACTCTCTACCTGGTTCCCTGAGCCAGTTAGGATTATAGGATGCTATAATCGAAACTACCCAGTCTGGCCTATGGTGAACAGGTATGCTTGCAATAGTGAAAAACGCACTTGTGGGTATTTCACTACCAGGTCATGCCACACACTCCAAGGCATGAACTGACTTCTACATACAATGCATCCTGCCTGTAGGCCTTCTGTAGGGGTGACTAACATGTCGCAAAGAGAAGGTTCACAGACCGGCGAGTGCAACTCGCCGAGTCACACAGCGGCACAGGCTGTGTACGGCGCTCTGCGGTGGCAGGCCCGTGTCATACTTTATGGGCGACTCCGGTGGGTGGTACAATCGGTGCTAAGAGCCCACCAGTCGTTTTTGAATTACAAGCCCCGGGCACCCCTGTGCATGATACGAGGGTCTGACAGTAAATCAAAATACCAACCATGGAATCACAAATTCAACATTACTTTTCTCAGGGAGCACTTGCACTGTGCACTGGAAAGCAGTGGCGCAGTGCCCAAAGCGTGTAAACCAGCAAACACCAAAAAACACAGGGGAGGCAAGCCATCAGAAAAGAGGAAGGGAGACCCACGCCAATGGTACCAGGTCTAACACTCATCCAATACTTTAATTTATGGCTCCAACCGCAGACAGTGGAATAGAAGTGGTCCCAGAGCATGCATAAAAATTTGAGAAAGATCAACACAACAACTATTGCAACAATTTTAAGGCAGAACCATAGTGTTATTTAATCACACTAGGAACAGGCACATAAATGCATTAGGTAAATCACACTATTTACAAAAGTGCGGGGTGCCACGGGGAAGGGGAGGGAGTGACGAATTGGGTAGGGTAGTAGGATAAGTGACATAAACAAGTTCATAACAATGGTACAAGTCAATTGTTGGGCACCTTAGTGTCGTGCCAAATATTCAAGAGTCATTCATTGACAGAATTAAATATTATTGCCAAAAAGCCATATACAGGTGAAAGTCCACAGTGCTCAACGCACTATTGAGGGTACTGGCATGATGGGATGTCGACGTTTCGACCCCTCTTCAAAGGTAGGTAGATTAATTCCTTACAGGTGGGGTCTTCCTCAGGACAAAGAGGATGGTGAGCCGGGGAAGGTAGGCATCTATGCAAAGATATGGGTGGGAATTAAAAAAGGATAGTGCCAAGCGAAAATTCAACTGTAGGGCTGGATATGGATATGACTGCCATAATTACCAGAAAAAGAGAGAGCATCAAGTCAGTGACAGCTTGGCATCTGGGCATAGAAGGCTCCAAAGTCGGGTGGGAGTGAAAGTCACCTAAAAATTAAATTTAAAAGCGACAGTAAGGTCAACAGTGGAGTTGACTTAAAAAGGGGGAGGTGGGTGATGACTCCAAATAAATCTAAACTCACGTGTATTGTTAAGCAAAAATGGGAGGATTAGAATTACTCCGTCAAAAACACACCACTGTGTAATCGGTATGCGGGGTGAGATGAATCACCGAGAAAACAGCCTCTAAAAACAAATGGAGAGAGCGCTCTTTAAATGAGAGAAACAATTGGTGGTCCTAAACTAGAGAAATACAGAGCAAACAGGACCAGGCAACCCACCCTATCATCCGTATACTAGGATGTCAGAAAGCGGGACTAGCAAGTCCAGTAAATAGAAAAACTGAAGAAATATATAATTAATAAGTCAATCCAGCGAGAATAGCTTATACCCAAAGAGTAGAAAAATCCCAGTAATCAGAAGGGGGATTAATCGTGTTGTACACGAGGACCTAGTAACCGGACTGAAATTTAACTAGAGGCAAATACGGGAAAAAAACCTTAATAATAATGAATAAGGCAAAAATTAACTGATAGTTAAGATGGGGACTAAACATAGGGACAAGGACAGAAATCCTAGGTCGAATTAGCCAAAGTACACGGAGTATCTTCAAAGCGGTTCCCTTACCTTGAGACGGCGTACAAGTCTGAACCCGCTCGACTCTGACGGCTAACTAAGGACGCGGAGCGGCTCCCAGATAAGGAGAACGCTGAAACCGCGTGACGTTAAACCGGGTGCAGCAGCTGGATGCTGCCACTACGGGAGAATAGAAGAAAGGCCATTCGAGTAGTTCGATTGCGTGGTTTGAAGATAGAATGTGGGTAAATAAAATCCCAGGCAGAATAAATAAAGTAAATAGAATACAAAACTGCGTCAGATTGAATAAGTGTGTTAATAACGTTCAGTAGAAAGCAAGACTAAAAGGGCCTCATCGGGGCCCGGGGGATCAACATGATCGACGGATTAGGGTTGAAATGGTGAACATGTACGTAGGGGATCCTAAAAAAGTAATGAGAAAGGGTCTATTTAATTCACAAACGTATGTGCACGGTTGGATTGCACAAATGCACAAACTAAAGGGCGTGCAGTAAAACTCGTGATCTATTATTGGGTAAACACATAGATGCAATGACTGTTATACAATAAGTGCAATGATTTAAAGCGTCTCAAGGTTGTAAAATGACACATTAAACCGGAAAAGCGTATTAATAAAAAAGGGAACAATGGTTGTTAAAACAGACATATGAGCTTATATCAGTCAACATTTTCTAATGAGGATGCAAGAGAACTAGAAGGTGATTACATTGGAAGAAAGACGTCAAATGGTCATGTCAATACATGTGAATGGATAAAAGCTTGCTGGATATGACAAAATATGATTCCAATGGGAAAGAAACAATCAAAAAATGCATGTGCATACTACGTACATTCGTCATAAATGTCTCATGGTCAACATCATACAGTGTCTCAGAAATAACGTTAACCACAGGTTAGATAATGGGCTGGGGATAACAGAGCAAAATGAACCTTGTTCATGAGCTACCGAGAGTAGCTAATTGGGCATTACTCGGGTCTTGTTCGTTCAAACCAGTTAGGATAGTGTCAAAGCGTATCATCATTTTTGACTCTCTAATGAGCAGGATAGAGGATATATTGCCTCCCCGAGGTCCCAGTTCTGTCTTTTCCAAGACAATCCATTTCATTTCATCGGGGTGGTGTCCCAGTTGGTGATAGTGATCGACTAAAGGTGCACCTATCACATTGCATCTTATTCGACTTTGGTGTTGAAGAATTCTGGCCTTGACCTTCTGCTGTGTCTGGCCAATATATAGTCGGTCACATGGACACAGGATCCCATAGATGACGTTGCTAGAATTGCAGTTGGTATGTGATTGCAATGTAATGGTCTGATGCTTGTATTCAAAGTTCTTTGATTGCATCGTTGTGGGGCATGCTTTACACGACCCGCACTTGAAGTGACCTATGATAGGTGGTAAACTCCAGAGTGACCGAATAGTTGGTTCAACCGGGTCCTCAAGGAAGGAATGCACCACATGGTCCTTAATGCTCATTGCTTTCTTAAAAGAATGCATCGGTGGATCAGGTTGGTCAATCTCCGTGGATATAATGTTCCAGTGTTTATTGATGATCTTTTTCACTGCATTACTGCGAGTGGAGAATGTTGTGACACATATCATTTTGTTATTTTGACGTGATGTATTGGGATGTTTGGGTGAGAGCAGAGTGTCCCGTGGGTTGTACCAGGCTCTCTTCCGGGCCCTCTTTATCAGGCGTTTTGGGTAACCTCTTAGTATTAACCTGGCCGTTAGGTTCTCAGACTCTGTAGTGTAGTCTGTTCGTTTTGTGCAGTTCCTGCGGATCCGCAGGAACTGTCCCACTGGGAGATTGTCGCGCAAACCGCGCGGGTGGTGGCTACTGTATCTCAGTAGAGAATTTCTTTCCGTTGGCTTCCTATATAGGGTAGTAAGAAGTTTATCATCTTCGTGGAAGATTTTCAAATCGAGGAAGGGTATCTCCTGTGTGCTGGACTGCATGGTGAACTGAATGTTGTGGTCGCACTGGTTTAGCCATTGGTGGAACAAATTGAGTTGGATAGTCTCACCATTCCAAATCATCAATAAATCGTCAATATATCTCTTCCATGTGTTGACGTGTGCCAAAAACG
The DNA here is from genome assembly GCF_964204655.1 of Triturus cristatus. NCBI lineage: Eukaryota > Metazoa > Chordata > Amphibia > Caudata > Salamandridae > Triturus > Triturus cristatus. The sequence continues at coordinate 1,932,104,918 of NC_140589.1, forward strand.
GGTTGTTGGTGAGGACGAACCGCTTCTCAAAATTATCCATATATAGGATCGCTAGATCTGGAGCGAAGGCAGCCCCCATCGCGACTCCTTTCGTTTGTACATAGTACTTTCCTTGGAAGTAAAAGAAATTATTTTTCATAGCGATGGTCAAGAGAGCTATGATAAAGTCCGTAGGTACCCTTGTTGGTGCTGGTCTTAGATCCAAAACTTCACGCATAACCGCCAGTGCAGGCTCCTGCGGAATGCTGGTATATAGCGAGACAATGTCACAGGTGACAAGTATCTGCTCACTTGGGTTGAAGGGTTGTTGGTCAATCATTGCAATAACTTGCATGGTGTCTCGAAGGTATGTTTCTGTTTCTTCTGCCAATGGTTTCAAGAAAATGTCTATGTACTTGCATAGAGGTTCCAATAGTGATCCGCAGCCAGATACTATAGGGCGACCTGGTGGATGTAGGATGTCCTTATGTATCTTTGGTAGCGTATAGATGGTGGGTAGTCGTGGATGTTGTTGATTCAGATAGTCGTATTCCAATTTACTTAGAAAACCACAATTTAAAGCGTCCAGAGTTATTAGATGGATTTCCTCCATCAGGTCCTTCGTAGGATCAGACCTCAACAGAGAGTAACTGACACCGTCTTGTAACTGCCGTAGAATCTCCGATTTGTATGCAGTCGTATCTTGCACCACTATAGCCCCGCGCTTATCGGCAGACTTGATCACAATATCTTTGTTATTTCGGAGGGTTTGGAGAGCCGCTTTCTCAGACTTACTGGTATTCGGTATGGTGTGTTTGTATGTTGAAAGTAAAGTGCCAACATCGTTCAGAACCATGCTCTCGTAAGCCAAAATCCTGCTACTCATAGCATTGGCAGGTGGAAAAAACTTCGATGGAGGCCTTAATCCAGTGACCGACTTTGGTAGACTGTCTTCCTTGTTTTTAAAAAAATACCTGAGACGGATCTTACGAAAAAACCCTTGGAGTTCAGTTTTGAGGTTGAATGAGTTCGGATGGGCAGTTGGGACGAAGGACAGGCCCTTGCAAAGTACAGCCTGTTCGTCAGCGTTGAGATTATATGCAGAGATGTTGACCACCGGACTGTCACTGGGCTCTACCATCTGTAGACTTTGCGTCTCGTCGATATCTCTCCGTGGTTCTCTTGCTGGAAACGAACTTGTTTCGGGGTTGTCCCTCGGCCTCTGTCCCAGTTGGCGCTCGGTGGGTTCTGCTGGCCTCTCGGAGGCCCTCTTGGCCAGTTGCCACCTCGTCCTCGCGGTGGTCTCCATTGGCCTTCCCCTAAAAAAGGGAAAAAACCTTGGGGGGGGGTACCAGTTGTCTCGGTAGTTGTAGTCGTAACTGGGGCCAGGAGCCTCTGGATCACTGTCAGAACTAACCGTAGAATCGGAAAAAGTGGTGTAATTCCTTCTTCCTCTGAAGGCCCCTCGTCCTCTGCCAGTGAAACGGCCAGAGGTATCCTGTTTGTAATAGTCTTCGTTGAGATAAGGATATGTGTTCTTTTTCTCATAAAACCTGATATCCTTGGAGAGTTTATCTAATTTTTTATTCTGCGTAGTGGTTTCAAAGTCTTTAAGTGATTTTGTGAGATTCTCCAGAGCACTTTTAGCGTTGGTCAAGGTTGAATCACCTGCAATTTCTTGTTTGAGAGCGGCTATTTCTCTGGTCAAGGCCTGAACCTGTTCGGCCGCAGTTTCTACTCCGAGAACCATCCAATGTCGCGAAGCATTGTTAGCAATGAAACTAAAACCTTCTTTGAATTTTGGTAGATCCACAAAGATGGCAGGTTCATTTCTTATCTGTAGCCCAACTGGTATTATATTCGCCTGTAGATATTTGGTAAGCAAATGACCATGAAGTTTTGTACGAATTAGTTTCTTTTCCAAGCGTTCGAGTTTAGCTATTTTGTCATTGAGTGTGAAATCAATATTGGGTGTATCGGATGACAGAAAGAGATTCCTGGGGTCCTGTAGCAGCTGGTGAATGTATTCCTCAGTATAGGAGAGGGTTTCACTCTCCACCATTTTATAGAAGGAAGAAGAATTCACAAAGAAAACCTCGCAGGTGTGCACCTGCTCATTAAAGCGTTAGAACTAAGGGCAAACCCAATAATCACTGGGACCTGGGTAACAAACAGTGGAATAGAAGTGGTCCCAGAGCATGCATAAAAATTTGAGAAAGATCAACACAACAACTATTGCAACAATTTTAAGGCAGAACCATAGTGTTATTTAATCACACTAGGAACAGGCACATAAATGCGTAAGGTAAATCACACTATTTACAAAAGTGCGGGGTGCCACGGGGAAGGGGAGGGAGTGACGAATTGGGTAGGGTAGTAGGATAAGTGACATAAACAAGTTCATAACAATGGTACAAGTCAATTGTTGGGCACCTTAGTGTCGTGCCAAATATTCAAGAGTCATTCATTGACAGAATTAAATATTATTGCCAAAAAGCCATATACAGGTGAAAGTCCACAGTGCTCAACGCTCTATTGAGGGTACTGGCATGATGGGATGTCGACGTTTCGACCCCTCTTCAAAGGTAGGTAGATTAATTCCTTACAGGTGGGGTCTTCCTCAGGACAAAGAGGATGGTGAGCCGGGGAAGGTAGGCACCTATGCAAAGATATGGGTGGGAATTAAAAAAGGATAGTGCCAAGCGAAAATTCAACTGTAGGGCTGGATATGGATATGACTGCCATAATTAGCAGAAAAAGAGAGAGCATCAAGTCAGTGACAGCTTGGCATCTGGGCATAGAAGGCTCCAAAGTCGGGTGGGAGTGAAAGTCACCTAAAAATTAAATTTAAAAGCGACAGTAAGGTCAACAGTGGAGTTGACTTAAAAAGGGGGAGGTGGGTGATGACTCCAAATAAATCTAAACTCACGTGTATTGTTAAGCAAAAATGGGAGGATTAGAATTACTCCGTCAAAAACACACCACTGTGTAATCGGTATGCGGGGTGAGATGAATCACCGAGAAAACAGCCTCTAAAAACAAATGGAGAGAGCGCTCTTTAAATGAGAGAAACAATTGGTGGTCCTAAACTAGAGAAATACAGAGCAAACAGGACCAGGCAACCCACCCTATCATCCGTATACTAGGATGTCAGAAAGCGGGACTAGCAAGTCCAGTAAATAGAAAAACTGAAGAAATATATAATTAATAAGTCAATCCAGCGAGAATAGCTTATACCCAAAGAGTAGAAAAATCCCAGTAATCAGAAGGGGGATTAATCGTGTTGTACACGAGGACCTAGTAACCGGACTGAAATTTAACTAGAGGCAAATACGGGAAAAAAACCTTAATAATAATGAATAAGGCAAAAATTAACTGATAGTTAAGATGGGGACTAAACATAGGGACAAGGACAGAAATCCTAGGTCGAATTAGCCAAAGTACACGGAGTATCTTCAAAGCGGTTCCCTTACCTTGAGACGGCGTACAAGTCTGAACCCGCTCGACTCTGACGGCTAACTAAGGACGCGGAGCGGCTCCCAGATAAGGAGAACGCTGAAACCGCGTGACGTTAAACCGGGTGCAGCAGCTGGATGCTGCCAACTACGGGAGAATAGAAGAAAGGCCATTCGAGTAGTTCGATTGCGTGGTTTGAAGATAGAATGTGGGTAAATAAAATCCCAGGCAGAATAAATAAAGTAAATAGAATACAAAACTGCGTCAGATTGAATAAGTGTGTTAATAACGTTCAGTAGAAAGCAAGACTAAAAGGGCCTCATCGGGGCCCGGGGGATCAACATGATCGACGGATTAGGGTTGAAATGGTGAACATGTACGTAGGGGATCCTAAAAAAGTAATGAGAAAGGGTCTATTTAATTCACAAACGTATGTGCACGGTTGGATTGCACAAATGCACAAACTAAAGGGCGTGCAGTAAAACTCGTGATCTATTATTGGGTAAACACATAGATGCAATGACTGTTATACAATAAGTGCAATGATTTAAAGCGTCTCAAGGTTGTAAAATGACACATTAAACCGGAAAAGCGTATTAATAAAAAAGGGAACAATGGTTGTTAAAACAGACATATGAGCTTATATCAGTCAACATTTTCTAATGAGGATGCAAGAGAACTAGAAGGTGATTACATTGGAAGAAAGACGTCAAATGGTCATGTCAATACATGTGAATGGATAAAAGCTTGCTGGATATGACAAAATATGATTCCAATGGGAAAGAAACAATCAAAAAATGCATGTGCATACTACGTACATTCGTCATAAATGTCTCATGGTCAACATCATACAGTGTCTCAGAAATAACGTTAACCACAGGTTAGATAATGGGCTGGGGATAACAGAGCAAAATGAACCTTGTTCATGAGCTACCGAGAGTAGCTAATTGGGCATTACTCGGGTCTTGTTCGTTCAAACCAGTTAGGATAGTGTCAAAGCGTATCATCATTTTTGACTCTCTAATGAGCAGGATAGAGGATATATTGCCTCCCCGAGGTCCCAGTTCTGTCTTTTCCAAGACAATCCATTTCATTTCATCGGGGTGGTGTCCCAGTTGGTGATAGTGATCGACTAAAGGTGCACCTATCACATTGCATCTTATTCGACTTTGGTGTTGAAGAATTCTGGCCTTGACCTTCTGCTGTGTCTGGCCAATATATAGTCGGTCACATGGACACAGGATCCCATAGATGACGTTGCTAGAATTGCAGTTGGTATGTGATTGCAATGTAATGGTCTGATGCTTGTATTCAAAGTTCTTTGATTGCATCGTTGTGGGGCATGCTTTACACGACCCGCACTTGAAGTGACCTATGATAGGTGGTAAACTCCAGAGTGACCGAATAGTTGGTTCAACCGGGTCCTCAAGGAAGGAATGCACCACATGGTCCTTAATGCTCATTGCTTTCTTAAAAGAATGCATCGGTGGATCAGGTTGGTCAATCTCCGTGGATATAATGTTCCAGTGTTTATTGATGATCTTTTTCACTGCATTACTGCGAGTGGAGAATGTTGTGACACATATCATTTTGTTATTTTGACGTGATGTATTGGGATGTTTGGGTGAGAGCAGAGTGTCCCGTGGGTTGTACCAGGCTCTCTTCCGGGCCCTCTTTATCAGGCGTTTTGGGTAACCTCTTAGTATTAACCTGGCCGTTAGGTTCTCAGACTCTGTAGTGTAGTCTGTTCGTTTTGTGCAGTTCCTGCGGATCCGCAGGAACTGTCCCACTGGGAGATTGTCGCGCAAACCGCGCGGGTGGTGGCTACTGTATCTCAGTAGAGAATTTCTTTCCGTTGGCTTCCTATATAGGGTAGTAAGAAGTTTATCATCTTCGTGGAAGATTTTCAAATCGAGGAAGGGTATCTCCTGTGTGCTGGACTGCATGGTGAACTGAATGTTGTGGTCGCACTGGTTTAGCCATTGGTGGAACAAATTGAGTTGGATAGTCTCACCATTCCAAATCATCAATATATCGTCAATATATCTCTTCCATGTGTTGACGTGTGCCAAAAACGGGTTGTTGGTGAGGACGAACCGCTTCTCAAAATTATCCATATATAGGATCGCTAGATCTGGAGCGAAGGCAGCCCCCATCGCGACTCCTTTCGTTTGTACATAGTACTTTCCTTGGAAGTAAAAGAAATTATTTTTCATAGCGATGGTCAAGAGAGCTATGATAAAGTCCGTAGGTACCCTTGTTGGTGCTGGTCTTAGATCCAAAACTTCACGCATAACCGCCAGTGCAGGCTCCTGCGGAATGCTGGTATATAGCGAGACAATGTCACAGGTGACAAGTATCTGCTCACTTGGGTTGAAGGGTTGTTGGTCAATCATTGCAATAACTTGCATGGTGTCTCGAAGGTATGTTTCTGTTTCTTCTGCCAATGGTTTCAAGAAAATGTCTATGTACTTGCATAGAGGTTCCAATAGTGATCCGCAGCCAGATACTATAGGGCGACCTGGTGGATGTAGGATGTCCTTATGTATCTTTGGTAGCGTATAGATGGTGGGTAGTCGTGGATGTTGTTGATTCAGATAGTCGTATTCCAATTTACTTAGAAAACCACAATTTAAAGCGTCCAGAGTTATTAGATGGATTTCCTCCATCAGGTCCTTCGTAGGATCAGACCTCAACAGAGAGTAACTGACACCGTCTTGTAACTGCCGTAGAATCTCCGATTTGTATGCAGTCGTATCTTGCACCACTATAGCCCCGCGCTTATCGGCAGACTTGATCACAATATCTTTGTTATTTCGGAGGGTTTGGAGAGCCGCTTTCTCAGACTTACTGGTATTCGGTATGGTGTGTTTGTATGTTGAAAGTAAAGTGCCAACATCGTTCAGAACCATGCTCTCGTAAGCCAAAATCCTGCTACTCATAGCATTGGCAGGTGGAAAAAACTTCGATGGAGGCCTTAATCCAGTGACCGACTTTGGTAGACTGTCTTCCTTGTTTTTAAAAAAATACCTGAGACGGATCTTACGAAAAAACCCTTGGAGTTCAGTTTTGAGGTTGAATGAGTTCGGATGGGCAGTTGGGACGAAGGACAGGCCCTTGCAAAGTACAGCCTGTTCGTCAGCGTTGAGATTATATGCAGAGATGTTGACCACCGGACTGTCACTGGGCTCTACCATCTGTAGACTTTGCGTCTCGTCGATATCTCTCCGTGGTTCTCTTGCTGGAAACGAACTTGTTTCGGGGTTGTCCCTCGGCCTCTGTCCCAGTTGGCGCTCGGTGGGTTCTGCTGGCCTCTCGGAGGCCCTCTTGGCCAGTTGCCACCTCGTCCTCGCGGTGGTCTCCATTGGCCTTCCCCTAAAAAAGGGAAAAAACCTTGGGGGGGGTACCAGTTGTCTCGGTAGTTGTAGTCGTAACTGGGGCCAGGAGCCTCTGGATCACTGTCAGAACTAACCGTAGAATCGGAAAAAGTGGTGTAATTCCTTCTTCCTCTGAAGGCCCCTCGTCCTCTGCCAGTGAAACGGCCAGAGGTATCCTGTTTGTAATAGTCTTCGTTGAGATAAGGATATGTGTTCTTTTTCTCATAAAACCTGATATCCTTGGAGAGTTTATCTAATTTTTTATTCTGCGTAGTGGTTTCAAAGTCTTTAAGTGATTTTGTGAGATTCTCCAGAGCACTTTTAGCGTTGGTCAAGGTTGAATCACCTGCAATTTCTTGTTTGAGAGCGGCTATTTCTCTGGTCAAGGCCTGAACCTGTTCGGCCGCAGTTTCTACTCCGAGAACCATCCAATGTCGCGAAGCATTGTTAGCAATGAAACTAAAACCTTCTTTGAATTTTGGTAGATCCACAAAGATGGCAGGTTCATTTCTTATCTGTAGCCCAACTGGTATTATATTCGCCTGTAGATATTTGGTAAGCAAATGACCATGAAGTTTTGTACGAATTAGTTTCTTTTCCAAGCGTTCGAGTTTAGCTATTTTGTCATTGAGTGTGAAATCAATATTGGGTGTATCGGATGACAGAAAGAGATTCCTGGGGTCCTGTAGCAGCTGGTGAATGTATTCCTCAGTATAGGAGAGTTCTGACAGTGATCCAGAGGCTCCTGGCCCCAGTTACGACTACAACTACCGAGACAACTGGTACCCCCCCCCCAAGGTTTTTTCCCTTTTTTAGGGGAAGGCCAATGGAGACCACCGCGAGGACGAGGTGGCAACTGGCCAAGAGGGCCTCCGAGAGGCCAGCAGAACCCACCGAGCGCCAACTGGGACAGAGGCCGAGGGACAACCCCGAAACAAGTTCGTTTCCAGCAAGAGAACCACGGAGAGATATCGACGAGACGCAAAGTCTACAGATGGTAGAGCCCAGTGACAGTCCGGTGGTCAACATCTCTGCATATAATCTCAACGCTGACGAACAGGCTGTACTTTGCAAGGGCCTGTCCTTCGTCCCAACTGCCCATCCGAACTCATTCAACCTCAAAACTGAACTCCAAGGGTTTTTTCGTAAGATCCGTCTCAGGTATTTTTTTAAAAACAAGGAAGACAGTCTACCAAAGTCGGTCACTGGATTAAGGCCTCCATCGAAGTTTTTTCCACCTGCCAATGCTATGAGTAGCAGGATTTTGGCTTACGAGAGCATGGTTCTGAACGATGTTGGCACTTTACTTTCAACATACAAACACACCATACCGAATACCAGTAAGTCTGAGAAAGCGGCTCTCCAAACCCTCCGAAATAACAAAGATATTGTGATCAAGTCTGCCGATAAGGGCGGGGCTATAGTGGTGCAAGATACGACTGCATACAAATCGGAGATTCTACGGCAGTTACAAGACGGTGTCAGTTACTCTCTGTTGAGGTCTGATCCTACGAAGGACCTGATGGAGGAAATCCATCTAATAACTCTGGACGCTTTAAATTGTGGTTTTCTAAGTAAATTGGAATACGACTATCTGAATCAACAACATCCACGACTACCCACCATCTATACGCTACCAAAGATACATAAGGACATCCTACATCCACCAGGTCGCCCTATAGTATCTGGCTGCGGATCACTATTGGAACCTCTATGCAAGTACATAGACATTTTCTTGAAACCATTGGCAGAAGAAACAGAAACATACCTTCGAGACACCATGCAAGTTATTGCAATGATTGACCAACAACCCTTCAACCCAAGTGAGCAGATACTTGTCACCTGTGACATTGTCTCGCTATATACCAGCATTCCGCAGGAGCCTGCACTGGCGGTTATGCGTGAAGTTTTGGATCTAAGACCAGCACCAACAAGGGTACCTACGGACTTTATCATAGCTCTCTTGACCATCGCTATGAAAAATAATTTCTTTTACTTCCAAGGAAAGTACTATGTACAAACGAAAGGAGTCGCGATGGGGGCTGCCTTCGCTCCAGATCTAGCGATCCTATATATGGATAATTTTGAGAAGCGGTTCGTCCTCACCAACAACCCGTTTTTGGCACACGTCAACACATGGAAGAGATATATTGACGATATATTGATGATTTGGAATGGTGAGACTATCCAACTCAATTTGTTCCACCAATGGCTAAACCAGTGCGACCACAACATTCAGTTCACCATGCAGTCCAGCACACAGGAGATACCCTTCCTCGATTTGAAAATCTTCCACGAAGATGATAAACTTCTTACTACCCTATATAGGAAGCCAACGGAAAGAAATTCTCTACTGAGATACAGTAGCCACCACCCGCGCGGTTTGCGCGACAATCTCCCAGTGGGACAGTTCCTGCGGATCCGCAGGAACTGCACAAAACGAACAGACTACACTACAGAGTCTGAGAACCTAACGGCCAGGTTAATACTAAGAGGTTACCCAAAACGCCTGATAAAGAGGGCCCGGAAGAGAGCCTGGTACAACCCACGGGACACTCTGCTCTCACCCAAACATCCCAATACATCACGTCAAAATAACAAAATGATATGTGTCACAACATTCTCCACTCGCAGTAATGCAGTGAAAAAGATCATCAATAAACACTGGAACATTATATCCACGGAGATTGACCAACCTGATCCACCGATGCATTCTTTTAAGAAAGCAATGAGCATTAAGGACCATGTGGTGCATTCCTTCCTTGAGGACCCGGTTGAACCAACTATTCGGTCACTCTGGAGTTTACCACCTATCATAGGTCACTTCAAGTGCGGGTCGTGTAAAGCATGCCCCACAACGATGCAATCAAAGAACTTTGAATACAAGCATCAGACCATTACATTGCAATCACATACCAACTGCAATTCTAGCAACGTCATCTATGGGATCCTGTGTCCATGTGACCGACTATATATTGGCCAGACACAGCAGAAGGTCAAGGCCAGAATTCTTCAACACCAAAGTCGAATAAGATGCAATGTGATAGGTGCACCTTTAGTCGATCACTATCACCAACTGGGACACCACCCCGATGAAATGAAATGGATTGTCTTGGAAAAGAGAGAACTGGGACCTCGGGGAGGCAATATATCCTCTATCCTGCTCATTAGAGAGTCAAAAATGATGATACGCTTTGACACTATCCTAACTGGTTTGAACGAACAAGACCCGAGTAATGCCCAATTAGCTACTCTCGGTAGCTCATGAACAAGGTTCATTTTGCTCTGTTATCCCCAGCCCATTATCTAACCTGTGGTTAACGTTATTTCTGAGACACTGTATGATGTTGACCATGAGACATTTATGACGAATGTACGTAGTATGCACATGCATTTTTTGATTGTTTCTTTCCCATTGGAATCATATTTTGTCATATCCAGCAAGCTTTTATCCATTCACATGTATTGACATGACCATTTGACGTCTTTCTTCCAATGTAATCACCTTCTAGTTCTCTTGCATCCTCATTAGAAAATGTTGACTGATATAAGCTCATATGTCTGTTTTAACAACCATTGTTCCCTTTTTTATTAATACGCTTTTCCGGTTTAATGTGTCATTTTACAACCTTGAGACGCTTTAAATCATTGCACTTATTGTATAACAGTCATTGCATCTATGTGTTTACCCAATAATAGATCACGAGTTTTACTGCACGCCCTTTAGTTTGTGCATTTGTGCAATCCAAACGTGCACATACGTTTGTGAATTAAATAGACCCTTTCTCATTACTTTTTTAGGATCCCCTACGTACATGTTCACCATTTCAACCCTAATCCGTCGATCATGTTGATCCCCCGGGCCCCGATGAGGCCCTTTTAGTCTTGCTTTCTACTGAACGTTATTAACACACTTATTCAATCTGACGCAGTTTTGTATTCTATTTACTTTATTTATTCTGCCTGGGATTTTATTTACCCACATTCTATCTTCAAACCACGCAATCGAACTACTCGAATGGTCTTTCTTCTATTCTCCCGTAGTTGGCAGCATCCAGCTGCTGCACCCGGTTTAACGTCACGCGGTTTCAGCGTTCTCCTTATCTGGGAGCCGCTCCGCGTCCTTAGTTAGCCGTCAGAGTCGAGCGGGTTCAGACTTGTACGCCGTCTCAAGGTAAGGGAACCGCTTTGAAGATACTCCGTGTACTTTGGCTAATTCGACCTAGGATTTCTGTCCTTGTCCCTATGTTTAGTCCCCATCTTAACTATCAGTTAATTTTTGCCTTATTCATTATTATTAAGGTTTTTTTCCCGTATTTGCCTCTAGTTAAATTTCAGTCCGGTTACTAGGTCCTCGTGTACAACACGATTAATCCCCCTTCTGATTACTGGGATTTTTCTACTCTTTGGGTATAAGCTATTCTCGCTGGATTGACTTATTAATTATATATTTCTTCAGTTTTTCTATTTACTGGACTTGCTAGTCCCGCTTTCTGGTTCCTAGTATACGGATGATAGGGTGGGTTGCCTGGTCCTGTTTGCTCTGTATTTCTCTAGTTTAGGACCACCAATTGTTTCTCTCATTTAAAGAGCGCTCTCTCCATTTGTTTTTAGAGGCTGTTTTCTCGGTGATTCATCTCACCCCGCATACCGATTACACAGCGGTGTGTTTTTGACGGAGTAATTCTAATCCTCCCATTTTTGCTTAACAATACACGTGAGTTTAGATTTATTTGGAGTCATCACCCACCTCCCCCTTTTTAAGTCAACTCCACTGTTGACCTTACTGTCGCTTTTAAATTTAATTTTTAGGTGACTTTCACTCCCACCCGACTTTGGAGCCTTCTATGCCCAGATGCCAAGCTGTCACTGACTTGATGCTCTCTCTTTTTCTGGTAATTATGGCAGTCATATCCATATCCAGCCCTACAGTTGAATTTTCGCTTGGCACTATCCTTTTTTAATTCCCACCCATATCTTTGCATAGGTGCCTACCTTCCCCGGCTCACCATCCTCTTTGTCCTGAGGAAGACCCCACCTGTAAGGAATTAATCTACCTACCTTTGAAGAGGGGTCGAAACGTCGACATCCCATCATGCCAGTACCCTCAATAGTGCGTTGAGCACTGTGGACTTTCACCTGTATATGGCTTTTTGGCAATAATATTTAATTCTGTCAATGAATGACTCTTGAATATTTGGCACGACACTAAGGTGCCCAACAATTGACTTGTACCATTGTTATGAACTTGTTTATGTCACTTATCCTACTACCCTACCCAATTCGTCACTCCCTCCCCTTCCCCGTGGCACCCCGCACTTTTGTAAATAGTGTGATTTACCTTATGCATTTATGTGCCTGTTCCTAGTGTGATTAAATAACACTATGGTTCTGCCTTAAAATTGTTGCAATAGTTGTTGTGTTGATCTTTCTCAAATTTTTATGCATGCTCTGGGACCACTTCTATTCCACTGTTTGTTACCCAGGTCCCAGTGATTATTGGGTTTGCCCTTAGTTCTAACGCTCCAACCGCAGACAGGCAGTGGCTCTAGGAACATACCTACCAACTGAACGCCCCATTGCATCGGGCATCCCACAGGGCTCGTCTATTAGCCCGCTTTTGTTTAACATATACATGGCCCCAATCATCTAATTGATAGCCTCTTTTGGCATTGAAACAACATCATATGCAGATGATAAGCAACTGATCCTGGTCTTAGACATAGACTCCAATAATGCACAACTTAATTTTAAGCCATGCCTCACAGAGGTCATCCATTGTATGAAGCTTAACCACCTTAAATGCAACACGGATAAAACTGAGATCCTGCTGATAGGAAAGGACATCCCTTCACGCCGAGCCAATGGTGGCCAGAAGATGCGCCTGCTCCATGAACACAGTAGAAGTAGCCAAGAATCTGGGGGTGAAATTTGATGCCTTGCTCTCTTTTCGACCTCATGTCCTGACGGTGGCTGGGATGTGCTTTAATCTCATCAAAACCCTTAAAAGGTTTTTTGACTGCATTCGGTTCTCTGCGAGGAATCCAGCTGTGGGTGCACTTATTCTGTCTAGACTAGACTACTGCAACAGCCACTTACAGGATTTAACTAAGAAGTACTACAGAGATTACAGGTTGTACAGCATGCAACGGCCTGCCTAGTGCTAAAGCTGCCCTACAAATCATCTTTCTCAGCAGCCCTCAGAACCCTCCATTGGTCGCCTGTGCATAAGAGAATCTATTCAAGGTTCTGCTAATCACTTTCAGAGCCTTTAGAAACCTAGGACCCAAATATCTATTGGGCAGATTTACCCCTTACACCACTGCTAGGATACTCAGATCCTCATCAGTAAATTTTCCTAAACCTCCCGCTTTCAGGTGCAAAACCAAAGGAGGTAAAACTTTTGCAGTTCTAGGATCCAGAGCTTGGAACCTCATGCCAACACAACTAAGGCTGATAGAAGCAGAATCTCATTTTAGAAACGCCTTGAAGACCTGGATCTTTGAATCCTCAGATGCACTTAGTTCATCACTCATATAACTGAGATACCTGTCTTCCTTTTCTCTCTCCCGCATAGCGCCAGGATGCTCCATGCGGAGTGATAGTCGTGCTCCATAAATAACCAAATCAAATCGAAGACAGAGGTTCACATTCCTTACCAGAAAAGGATCGCCAAGAACATTTTATTACATCCAATAAACTGTATAAAAGTCTGTGTAAGACTGATTGTGAATTGAGACAGTCCTCAGACCCTATGCCAGAGACTGTGCTCTCAGCCACATAGTTTAATGAAACAAACTGTTCCTCTTTTGCCAAATGCCTCATCTCTTGCTTCTTCAAGGTATTTTATGTTCAAGCGACACACTTTTACCATGTGACAGGCCTCTGATATCGGCTCATAGGTAAGAGAATTGATAATTGGGTGAGTTTATGTTATGGATTATGCCTAATGGAAACTAAGCGAGTTATGTTCTTTTTCAGATACAGTTAACCACATCATGGAGATTACTTAAACAGTGAGAAAACCCTAGAGGTCTTTGGTTATCCAAAATTTAGTTTGGTCACATCGATCATAAAAGAATGCCTTAAGCACTGAGCCTGGGAGAGTGTGTTGGGAATTATCTGGATCAGATGAGGTGAGAGTATCTTTGAAGTGTGTAAGACAGTATTTAGCTGGTGGTGAAAGGATCACTAAATGTGTGTTAGGCCTCTCTTCTAGCTGACCACGAGATGTCTCTAGGACTCTACAAAATATAATAAAGAGGGAAAGATTCCTGATAACTTCTATTGAGCGAAAAAAAGATGTAGTAGGGAGTTAATAACAAGTCAACACCACCATTTGGTGTGTCATTGTGCTCTATGCGGTCTGATGGGATGCAGGATTGATTTGATAGTTTGAAGGTTAGTATGCTCTACATGGTCTGATAATTGGTTGGAAGGTTTGATAGATTGATATGGAGTTATGGTTTTAGAATGCATGAGATTCCTAAAGAAGTATGTATAGGATTATTAATAAGAGAATCTAAACGGTGTGTAGTTGGAGGGTTGTATATGTTGTCAGTCGATCAACTTTATTAGGCTGGAAACCAGACATAAATGCACAAAACATATAAAACACAGTAAACCACATCATCATATAAATGTACGAAACAAAACTTCGTCGATACACAAAAAGACTTCCTTCTATAAATCTAATACAGATGGTTGTATGACAGAACAACAAATGCTTTTACATCGAATGCCTTTACAACAAAGTTGTAACAATGAATGTGCCATTACAACACAAGTCTTTTCCACAACTACAATTACCATGCTAATACATAGTTCATCTCAATTTTTTTTTAAATGGAAACAATTAACACATTTTGTCCTTCTTGTTTAAAACAGATTGAAAATGTACAGTGTTAGACCTGGCACATTGGCGTGTCTCCCTCCCATTTTTCGTTGTGCCTCATGTATGGTTTTGCTGGTGTTAGCTGCTCAGGGCACTGTGCCACTGCTGTCCAGTGCCACAGTGCAAGTGCTCCCTATTGTAAATTCATGTATAAATTGTGATTCCATGATTGGTTGGTTTGGTTTACTTGTCAGACCCCAGTACAGTGCACCAGGAGTGCCAGGGCTTGTAATCCAAATGCTGCTGGTGGGCTTGCAGCATTGGTTGTGCCACCCACAGAAGCAGCCTGTAAAACATGTGTCTAAGGTCAGCGATTGCAGAGCCTGCGTGCAGTCTGGTACTTTCATGCTGACTGGGCGAGTTCACCCACTTGCCAGTCCCTAAACCTTCCCTTTTCTTCATATCAGACACCCCTATGGTAGGCCCAAGGGCAGGGTGCATTGTAAGGATAAGGTAGGACATGCCCTTATGTGTGTGGCATGTTCTAATAGTGAATTACAGCCATTTTCGTGTTTCACTATTGCAAGGCTACCTGTTCTCCATAGGCCAGAATGGGCAGTTTGGTTATTACATTTTATAATCTTAACTGACTCCGAGAACATGGTCGAAATTCGAATTTAGTATGCCTGAACTCAGGATGATAAAATACATCTTTTAGTAAAGTTGGTTTTAACATTCTGTGTTTGAAAATGCCAATTTTAGAAAGTAGGCATTTTCTTGTCTAACCATTCAAACCTGCCTCTGCTAGGCTGCGTGTATTCCTTTGTCTGGAGTTTGAGTGACAGGGCTGGGGAATTCCAGGAGACAGGGTGAGGTGTCCCAGTGGTGAATAGAGAGACTCGCATCCAGATGGGTGGGAGGAGTTGCACCTGGGACCTGAATAGGGCTGTGCCTGCCTTGCACAATGCTGGCTCCACCTCCTGGGGAGCGGCTGATGTCTCTGCCCTGCACAGTGAATGAAGAGAAGGAATCCTGTCAACAAAGTGCTACAGTGCTGTACTTGCCTTCCACAATGCTGGCTCCACCTCCTGTGGGGTGTCTAATGTTTCTGCCCTGCACTGTGAAAGGAAAGGAGAGGTCTGGTAAACAGAGTGCTCAGGAACTGGTTTGGACTGGGCTAAGGCCCCTCTGCCTTCAGAGGACAAAGGATTTCTGGGTATAAATATTGGGACCCTGATCCCAAGAATTTAGATCACTTGTCGGAGCTGTTGTCGTTGCATCTCGTAAAGTGTGTCGCCGCTGCAGCATCGCATCAAGCGGAAGCGTCTCGCATCATCCAGGAAGTCTCTCGCAACGCCGAAGAAGCGTGTCGCTGTCGCAGCCATCGTAGCTGATGCATTGCACCGCATCAAGAGAAGAGTCTCGCATCGCGGAAGAAGCGTGTCGCCATCGCAGCCATCGTAGTTGTCGCATTGCACCGCATCAAGAAAAGCGCCTCACATCCACGGAGAAGCGTCCCGCCGTCGGAAGCGCAACGCATCTAAAAGGTACATTGACTTAAAGTGTCGCATTTAAGAACTTAAGAGAACTAAGACAAATTCTACCATCTAAAGTAACAGTATTGTGTGTTTTTCTCGTTTAATGGTCTTGTGGTAAATCTACATAAAGAATACTTATTTTTAATATAAAACCTGTGTGGTGTCCATAGTGTTGTCACTTGGTTACTTTATGTGTTCACAAATGCTTTACACACTGCCTCTGAGATAAGCCTGTCTGCTCGTGCCAAGCTACCAAGGGGGTGAGCAGGGGTTATTTTAGGAGTGTACCCCCCTACCCTGACTAGAGGAGAGAGTCCCTATTTGTCACAAGTGCATACCTGTGCCAACTAGAGACCCCCAAGTCTAACATACAGAAATACACATAATCTCAAGAAAAACCTTTACCAAGAAGAAACTCCAACTCGCTGTTCCACATTTAAAAAAATGAGTCCAAAAAAATCACCAGGTAAAAAGAAAACATTAATTTTTCCAAGGAGTAACTAACAGTGTTTTACCCTTAGCAAACAAACAAGAAAACCCAATAACAATAAAAAGGGAAAATTGTGAATATTAGAAGGTATCTAATTGTTTGTTTTTCTGTAAAGGCAAGCCAAACTAACTTTTAAAAAAAATCTCTGTTAGTAGGTGACATAATAAAGGACAAAATATACAATACATTAAATATTCATTCTGAAATGTTTTCTATTTTTCATATATATTTTACAGAACCAACAGCAATGGAATCTGCTCATAGAGCCACAAGTGTAAAATCAAGAAGAGGGAATAGGCTCCTGAAGTATGACCGCTGTCTTTATTGTAAGGAAAGGTTAACTGAGCCCAGGGGTTGTTGGATGTTTGTGCAGATTTTTCATCAAATTGCACAGACAGAGCAGTTACTCTGGGTGACACAGTGGAAAGGAATTCTAAGCATAACCACTCTGCCTCTGTAACAGGGATTGAAGTGTGTGATAACGTACAACAAATACAACTGCTTTCATCCACTTATTTGAGCCCTTTGGTGCAGTTTAGAGGTAGGTAACCCAAAAGATCCCCATACATGCACCACGTTGTATGCCCATAATTCCCAACCTTAGGAGATTGGTGACCAAACAGAAACAAGCAAGTAGCCCCCATTGTGTAACCCCAAAAATCCATTCCGACATTAATATTCCCCTTGAACTAACTATTACTTTCACTAATGAAACTTTCCTATTACATGACAACCAAAACCCTAAAACAAATGCGAATCTTTACAACAACCCATAACCTCGTACAACTTGAGACTAATGATATTTGGATGATGGGTGGCACAATTAAATGCACACCCTATTCATTCACCCAAATATGCACTATCCATGCACACAAAAATAATACAACAGTCCCTGTAGTTTACAGTTTACTCCCTGACAAGCAGTCCTCAATGTACATTGAATTTTAGTCAGTGAAAAAATCCTAAACAATGAATAAAAAACCTAGAAAAGTGATAATTGACTTTGAATTGAAAATGATTAATACTGTTACTATAAACTACCCTGAACCACAAATTCAAGGATATTTTTCCCACTTTTGCAGGCGTATTGGTGAAAAATTCAAAACAAAATCCTTAGTTGAGGATTACATGGCAAACAGTAAACTGCAGTTTGAATTAAGAAAATCAGCTGCATTATGCCTTGTTCCTCCTGACTGTTTGTACGAGCTCTACACTTCAATTACTGAATCTGAAATTTTTACCCAAAAATAAGGACAAGTTGGCCCCACTACTAAATTATTTTGAGGACACATGGATTGGCCATCTAAGTAGGTCGGGTCACAGGAGGAGGCTGAAGTGCTCCATTGATTGGTGGAACTGCTACTCGACCTGTTTAGAGGGAGGCACAAAGACTAACAATGCCATGACAGATGGCAGAACTCCTTCAATAAATCTATTGGCAGAAATCACCCTGACCTCTATAAGTTCTTGGAAATTTTGACGCTGGAGCAAAGTTTCCAAGAAATGAGAATAGCATAATCCTTGATAGGTATTTTATATATTCATTTCATTTATAAAGTTTTATATAGCACAAGCATGACACTTGCAGGTTTCAGAGCGCTTTACAGTGTTTAATGAGCTAGGCAATATAAAGAACATTATTATCAAGGTGGGAAAAAGTTATGATAGAAGCCCCCAAGAGAGTCCACTACTGGGTGCAAACCATACAAAAACTGAGAATCCAAAAACAATAAAAAAATTATAAATAAATAAAAATAAAATGCGAGGGATAAGCATGTGTGCAAGACGAAGTGGATACATAGGGCATCATTACGATAGCGGCCGGACAAGCATATGACCTCCATCATTTTGGACTTGAGACTGTCCGACAAGGAATCTGACAGCCCATTTACAATACGACCACTGTGCAGGTGGTTGTAAACATCCCTGTTACTAAAGGGAAAAGAACCGGAGCACAAGCCACAATAGAAAAAGGGATGTTTTCCAACATCCATACACTGTATGCCCCTGGCACACAGTGCAAGGATGATTGGGGGCCACCACATGTGCACCCCAAACCACATCACAGAGGCCGATGGGGGACAGGGGCCTTGCTAGGGGCCCTCAAAGTCACTTTCTGACAGCATTTTCATGGCGGTGCCTCCGTGAGCACCTCCTCTATTGTAGAGATTAGGCTCCAACTGCTGACCTGAAGGGCTCCTTTGGCCTGTTGGAGGTGGCGGTCTTAACCCCCACCCACCTCGCTCTGACCGCCAGCATCATAATCCAGCAGTCGGACCGCCCTCCTAGATGTCGGGCAGACCGCCACTGAAGGTGGCAGTTCACCCAACATCGTAATCGGGCCCATGGTGTTCAGGAGAAGAGATCGTGGATTCTTTGGCAGTAATTTGTTCATCAGGTAGTCTCAGCCCACATGTTTCTCAAAAATCCAAAGAATAGTCCTAGCAACTATTGGCAAAAGTTCAACAGTCCCTGTTGATGGTGGGTTAAGGCTACCTGGACAATCTTGCATAGATACTACATTTCTAAAAAAAAATACTAACACCTTTTCTAGTTTACTTGCCTGTTTGACAATATTATCAAATTTAATTGACTTTTTTAAAATTATTTTTTACAAATCAAAAGAATTTTGAGGTTTCTACCTGTAGATGCCTTATTTTTTCAACTCTTGGCGACTTTTTTGAGCCATCCGTCACCAAGAGTCTCTAGTACTCCAATAATCCATGGAAAGTAACACAATAACCAAGAAGCAGCATGTGGTGGTGAGCGACCCCCTGGCCATCACAACGCCGGCGGCGACCCACCCAACATGGCCGCCGTCGGTACTCCCGGAAGTGTAGGAGACGGACTAGTCGCTTCCCCGGAAGAGGCGGGTGCTTCTGCTACAAGAAGCTGGCCGGAGGAGACGAGAGGTTGTCTACCGGCGAGACCGAGCGACGAGGAGGGAGAAGAGCGGAGAGCGAGCGACGAAGAGGAAGAAGAGTGAAGAGCGATCGTGAAGGAAGAAGAGCGGAGAGCGAGCAACGAGGAGGCCGAAGAGTGGAGAGCGACCGAGAAAGAGGAAGAGTGGAGAGCGAACGACGCAGAGGAGAAACGGGATGACAACAGCTCGTGGAGCACTGCCCCTGAGACCGCTGATCTCCCAGAAAGCAAGGAGACTGGGTCTCCCATCACCACGGCCCCGGGGGAGGGTCGTGGCAGCAGGCAAGTGCCGAGCGGGTATTGGGGAGTCTTTCGTGGGCTGTGGGGTCGCATGAGGGGCATCCACAAACAGTCACCTGACGTCCCTTCCCCTTAGGCACATAATCACTGCGACAGGGCCCTGGTGACGGTCAACACTACCTTTGCCCCTCCCCTCCTTGATAAAACCCATACCCGTACTGTTCTGTACGCTAAAACCTGGTTTCTTCTCTTTCATTTCCCCAACGTGACTAAAACCCCACGACCACCTGTGTGAAGAGACCGGAGTACCTGAAAGAGGCCCAAGTGGAAGAACCTGCCTGAGAACACCTAGAGACCCGGAAACTCCGCTATATAGCATACCTATGTGATATCAACATAGAGACCCTGAAAGAAATAAACGAACACCAAAACCAACAAACTGTGTGGATAGTACTTGACCTAGAGGGAGGGAACACCCAGCCTAAGGGAAATACCACAGAGCACAACTCCAGCAGAATCACACAATTTACTAAATTCAGCAATTCCTACAAGTCGGATTTAGAAAAAATGTCTGTGTTGTGAAAAACACAACCTCCCTAAAAAGTTCAAAAAACCTAGTGTATTTCTGAAATTACACCACAACAAACCATTTCTCCAAAACTAGTTGAAAATAAAAATACTCAAATCAAAATCCATGGTGAAAAAAAACATAAATCTAAAATTCGAAATCCCGTAGGATAAGTTTGTTACTTAAAAAATATCCCATGAATTGAAAAAATCCAGCTTTCCCAAAAATGTAAATCTAACAGCAAATGATCTATGAAATCAATTTTCATCTTCCATCCACGAGTTCTTTTTCCTGAAAATGTCCAAATAGTTTACAAAAACATGTTGCAACAAAAAGTAAAATATTTTTTTTATTTCAAATTGGTTTGACAAAGTACATAACATGAAAAAAAGCTTTTTTAAACTGAGTTTGCCAAAACAACAATTGTGGGCCTTCAAATGCTACCTACATGAGAATAAAAATATGGTTCAAACATCCAAAACATAAATTTTTCTTCTAACTAACATCCAACTAACTCCTCCTCTCTCCTTTTAATAAATGTAGCTACCAATATACTTAAAATAAAGTCAATTGTTCCTACCAGACCACACCTCTTCCTTGCATCTGATTTTGACTGCGATGCTCCACGAGGTAAAAAGTAAAAAAGGACAATTTCCTCCATTTAAATCAATGGAAAAGAGTGGGAAATAACATTTTAAATGTTGCAAAAATGATGTTATATTTAATAAAATCACATTACAAATTGAATTATTGATTATATACTTTTTGTTATTATTTTGGGGTAAAATATTTATTTAAAAAACAGTGTTTCTTTACTTATTCATGTTACTAAATATATTTTATATTTTTAATAATTTTTTGCTTCATGATTAGATGTTACTTTTATAAAATAGGTTATTAACTTCAGGAGTTATATATATTGCTTTTAAATAATTAATGTATTTCATTCATGTTTGAAATCAATATACTATATTAATACCCCGATATTAATGCTGATGCCTGAGTATTAGTGCACTTAACCCACCATATACTCCAATATATTCCTTGAATTCCATTCCCAAAGATAAGTGAAACACTCTTAGTATTAATTTTACATGAATGTGAAAGTGAATACACTTTCCCACCCAATACCCCTATATCCCCTGCTTCCCGTCCCTAAAAGTGCATGTAGGACCCTTAGAAATATACATATTTGTATATTATATTGAATAAAAAATAAATTATACTGCAAATAAATCAACACTCTAATATTAATTTTAATACCTTAGTGTGGATACACTTCCCAACTCAATACCCCTATATCCCTTGTATCCTGTCCCTAAATGTATGTGGTTCACTCTTTTAAAATACTTATAATCAATTATTAAATATTAATTAAAACATATATTTAATACATTTATGTTAAAACATATTAAATTGCATGTGAATTCATACTGGCTAGTATTAAAACATGACCTGGTGAGAGATAATCTTTACTTGTCGTTTTGAATAGAGGACAAATAAAACTCCAAACCTGCAGCTGAATTAACGAGTTCATAATTTGGGGCTATTTATACATTATTACATTCCCTCAGACGGTTCTCTTCTCTGCATTTAAAAAAGAATTCTCTGACCAAACATTTGGTGCCATCTTCAATGCTTTCATGATTTAAAAAAATGTCAGGGATCCCCAGGGTACCTGCTGTATTACAGGTATACTCTAATATATTGTTATGTGTATTATGTTATATTTATTATGCTTTACCAAACTTCTGCCATTTTTTCCCCACTCTCCTTCACTTCTTGGTGGACTCCTGCAGTCCATGACAGTTGGAATGTGCTGGGATCCACAGATTGTTGGTAAAAGCTGTGAGGGCTGCCTGGCTGTCACGGAATACATTTCTTGATCAAGAAGACCTTCATGTGAGGTGAACTTCTTTACAACATTTTGGCGATGATTTGCTGGTGGTGGAAGGCGTGTGTGAGAAGGATTTTCCCAAGGTTAGGAGTTGCATGTGGATGCTCTCTAATTAAACTTTGTCATCTGAAAGAGTAATTATTTGCCCTTCTCTTGAGCTGGTGACTGTCAGCTGTGTGAGCGGTTTCGGTGCTGTGTGTATCAGCTGCCCACAAGACTTCAACAGTGTGAAGAGGAGTGTCAGCTGTTGAGATAGCCGTGCTTGTCAGGGCAAGTCAGCGTGAGGTGAGGAGTCACGGCTGACTATGGAGGTTTGGCGACTTCTTCAATGAAAGTCCACTCAGCAGGTCAGAGTGAGGCAAGGATTTGTGGTTGTCGCCGGAGGTTCGGCGACCCTTTCAGAGTAAGTCTACGCGAAGTGAACTTCCAGCATTTCTTTCCTGCTGACGCCACGATCACCAGTCTGGAAGTGCCTTCAGAGAATTAAAGTCGAAGGTTCCGACGGTTGCGTGGATCCGCAGGGGTTGGCGCTCATCCACCATTTGCATGACCGGCTGGTTTATATTTGCTCGCTGACTGGCACAGGGATATTGCTGGTCCCAGTACGTCTCACTGACTGGCACAGCTTTATCTTCATATTGTACACGGTTGAGGGCAGTACTTCAACATCGTATTACTTCGCTGACCAGCTCAGCTTTATTTTAATATTGTACACTGTTGTGGCAGTAAACTTAAATTGGCTGGTTGCTGAGAACTTGTTGATCGGAACAATTGTTTCTACAACTTTTCTTATAACTCATATAAAAAGTGAATTTTTACCTTTACTTTTCCTTAATTGTGGGTGTAGTTTCAGCTACAGTCTTCCAGCAACTCCACCATCTTTGTTGTGGGAAGGTTATTCGTGGGAGGGGCTTCCTGTGTTTTTGTGACTTCTTGTCATAACAACAAAAAAGGAGACTGGGAGGAGGATTCCTGTGTATAAGCAGACATAGAAACAAGACTATTGCGAGTTTTAGTTTTGTTACAAGGTGAAACATTTTGTGTTTCCATGTTAGGTGAATTTAGAGGAAGCAGTTGTGAATTTCACACTTCTCGGGAAGAGCAATAGTGGTATTATGGCATCAACTAGTATGAACCAACCTACGCCTTTTGTTAGTGAGGAGGGGGAACCCATAATACCATTGGCAGAATGGGAAAAAGTTTTTGTTTCTTATCTGATAGCTATTAGTGGGGAGACATTTTCTCTATTAAAGAAACAGCATATTTTGATACATAACTTGGGGATAAATGGGAGGAAGGTTTATGAAAATATTTCTGACTCAGGAAGTGACTCAGAAGGAGAGGAAAGTCAAGAGGATGTTCACTCCTTAGCTCTAAATAAATTAGGGATACACTTTGGTCAGAAAATGAACGTGGTGTTAGAATGTCACAATTTGTTTATTGAGTTCAAGGTAAGAATGAGAAAGTCACAAGCTATGTAGCAGTTCTAAGGGGTTTGGCCAATTTGTGTGAGTTTGGTACTTTGCGTGATTCTCTAATTAGGGTCCAGCTGGTCCGCTGTACCAACAATCCTAAAATACAGGAAAAGACTGAAAATCCGAACTTAAAGATGGCTATTGAGATAGCTAATAGCATAGAGCATACAGCTGACTGCATAAAAGAAATGAAACACGGTAGCATATCAGACACAGTGCAAGTGGTAAAGAAAAAATCTCCTGCAGATCCTTGTGTAGGGGAAGGAGGGGAGCATAAAAAAATGAACTATTTAAAAGGCAGAAGAGGGATAGATGAAGTCAGAAAAGATGAACTCAAATGCTTTAGTTGTGGGGATTTTAACCATTTGCCCTGCTCGGTCCATTATATGTAGGAAATGCAACAACAAAGGTCATTATGCCAGATTATGTAAACATCTGAGTGTGGAAAGGAGGAGTGTGAACTGTATTGGAAACAACAGTGATGATGAGAAGATATTCGTATTCCATATCGATGAAGATGCTGTAAGTATGGAGACTTCTCATCCTACATGTATGATTACTTTGAAGGGGGTTTGCAGATTTGTGCTCCCCGTACACATTGATTGAATATAGCGTTTTTAGGGATACTTTCAAGGACTAGAAGATTGAAATAGGACAGCTGATATCGAACCTGGAGGTTACAATAAAGACCCTATTCTGTTGGAGAGTATGATGGCCATGAGCAGCACTTTTGAAGACAGGTCAACTGTTAGTAAGGTTTATTTGCTGATAAGAGGTTCTAAGTTATTGGGTTGGGCTCAGCAGAAGGATCTGGCGATTGTATTGGACCCTAACAATTTTGATCCAGTTTTGTCAGTGGCTGTATCCGTAAGGTGTGATCTCAAGAAGCTATGTGAAGGGTTCTCTTAGGTATTTTTGGAAACTTTAAGACACCTAAAAGAATTCCAGCATAAAATTAAAGTGAAGGACAATGCCGTTCCGGTGGTACACAAGGTTAGACCAATTCCTAATCTCATTCAGGAGCCACTCAAGGAAGAATTTAATACACTTTAGCCCAAGGCATTATAGAACCTATCGAGAGCTCATTATGGTTGGCGCCAACTGTGGTAATGCAGAAGGCTGGGGTGTGAGGTTTGCGTCTCTGCATGGACTTAAGAAAAGATCAAGATAAAATATATTTATAGAGCGCTCGATAGCCGCGGCGTCTTGGCACTGAGAAGTGTGAGAGGGACTGCTCCAAGAGATTTAAACACCCATATATGGGTAGATAGATTTCCCTTGCCCAGGATAAATGACATGATTGGTGTAATTGGCAAAGCAGACATTTTCAGTGTCATTAACTTATCATCTGCCTACCACCAGGTTGAATTACATCCGGATTCCTAAGCATTTACATTGTTTATTATGCCTTTTGGAGCTTACCGCTTCTGCCGTATGCCGTTTGGCCTAGCGTCGGCGGCTGTGGTATTTCAGAGAGTGATACAAAATGTGTTGGGTGAAATCAAAAACATTCTATGTTTCCAGGACGACATTTTTGGGGATTCGAATGTACACCATTACAGCACGCTTAATGTCTTGGAAGCTTAAAGAGGGCATGTTTTACAAGTGTCAGATTCGATTAGATGCAGTGGAGTAGTTTGTACACAGGATTGCCAAACAGGGGGTGAACCTAAATTAGACTTAGTGGGGGCAGTTAAACGGGCACCTTCCCAAAAATGAGGATGGATTGTGGTCTTTCCTAGCTCTTGTAGAATACACGGGACCTTTAAGGAGGTTAATAAAAAAATGAGTAACGTTTGTGTGGGACGGGGCATGTCAAGAATCTTTTGACCTCACTAAAGAAGCAATAGTTAATGCACCGTCCTTAGGAAATTTTGACACTAGTCAGAAAACTATTTTGCCCACAGATGCCAGTGGGATTGGCACATGGGCATCATTGTCACAAGTTGTGGATGGGGAAGAAAGGGTTGTAGCCTTTGCATTAAGGGCCTTAAAGAATGCTGAACAGAATTACTCTACGGTGGAGAGAGAGGCCTTAGCTTGTTCATGGGCCATAAATCACTTTAAATTCTTCCTGTGGGGTTTACCCTTTGTCATGCGCACTGATCACAAGCCCCTGATCTATATGTTTTTGATCAAAGGAAGAGACACCACTACACCTAGCATTGCCAAATGGTTGTTAGGCTTGGAGGGATTTAATTTTAAAATTGAATTTCTGCCAGGACTAAGGAACAGTGTGGCGGATTGCTCATCTAGGCTACCCTGCATGGAAGAAACGGACAAGGATGAGTGTGATGAAAGAGAGATTGTTGGTTGAGTGAAGATTTCGGGTATTTTGGTGGATGAATGGGATTCTGGGATGGAAAACGATGTAGCGCTCAAACATGTTAAGGAATGAATCATCCAGGGGTGGCCAGTCAAACCTGGATCCCTTACTACGGAGCTGCAGGATGATTGGACAGTGAGGAATGAATTTTGCATTGTTAATGACAGAGTCATGAGAGGTAGCAGATTGATCTTTCCTGCTCATGTAAGGGAAGGAATTGCCCTAATTGCTCGTAAAGGACATCTGGGCAGAAGTTTCACAAATGTTAAAGCTAGAGCCACCTATTGGTTTCCTAGAATGGATAGTGTGGTCGAAGCATTGCGAAGCATTGTCTTACATGTGCTCATAGCGATAAATCAAGGTCTATTAGAAGTTCTCCATTGTCCCTGGTTGTTGTTCCTTCCAAACCCTGGGACAAGTTAGGTTTGGATATTATAGGTCCTTTAAAGAATTCACAGTGGTTGGGAAAGTTAATGCTGGTGGTGGATTATCACTCCCATTGGATTATGACAAAAGTAGTGAATAACATCAACACTAAAGTCCTTATCAGTTTTCTTCAAAGGGTGTTCACCACAAAGGGAGTCCCCAGCACGCTAATTACAGACAGTGGGGTTCAGTTTGCTTCTGAAGAAATGCATCCGTTCATGGATAAGTGGTCCATTCATCACTTCAAATCTGCACTGTATTGCCCAAAAGCTAACAGGTTGGTGGAGAGTGTGAACCGGATGATTTAGGAATGTTTACAATTGGCTCAGGTCTCTGGAATTCCGGCAAACATGTTTTAGTCCTACCACACCGCTCCTAATCTAATTACAAATGTCTCTCCTTTCCTGGCGTTGGAGGGTCGGTTGCCTGGGACTAAATTGTTCCCAATTGGTTGGGAGGGGAAGAGCCTCAATGGGTGTGTCGGGAGGAAATGGATAGGTTGAGGAGACTCTATCAGCAGAATTACAAAAAGAAAATGATAGTGGTCATGGGGTAAAGGGAGGCATATGGAAGGTGGGTGATTGGGTGCTCATCAAACTTCCAATTCCTATGTAAAAAGGGTTCAGCAAATTCTCAGGACCAATGAAAGTAATTAAGTGGGGAAAATGTAGTCACATTGAATGATGGTAAAACATGAAGTATGGACTACTTCATGTTACCCTTCGTTATCTGGCCATGAGCACTGTGTGAAATTCAGAGGGGAGTCAGGTGATGGTTCCACCAATGGGTGGGAAAGGAGGAAGTTGCGGTTGTTCAAACCTCCGGGTTGGCACAAATATTATGTAATGGCATAGTTGTGTATTATCAAGAAATTTATTTTTATTTTCTCTTTTATGTACTTTTTCAGGCTATGGGAAATGCTCTTGGTGCAGGAGAGAGATTTGTTGTATCTTAGGAGGTATACTCTAATATATTGTTATGTGTATTGTGTTATGTTTATTATGGTTTACCTCGCTTCTTCCATCTGCCTTTTTTTCCCCTATTCTCCTTCCCTTCTTGGTGGGCTCCCACATTCCATGGAATGTGCTGGAATCTACAGATTGTTGGTAACTGCTGTAAGGGCTGTCTGGCTGTGACTGAATAAATTCCTTGTTGAAGAAGACATTAGTGTGCAAGTGAACATCTTTACAACAGTACCAATCACTGATTTCACGTACCTCAACCAGGGACTAGCTAAGGAAATATCCAGGGAGAGGCAGTCTTGAATCACCTCCCTGACTAGCTGAGGCTGTTCACCAAACTCTTATCCAAGGCAACAGAGGACTTTTGACCTCCCAAAAAATCCAGACCTACCTCAGAGTCACATACAGGGAAGACAATGATTGAGGCACAGCTGAAAATCTGTGCAAAAATGTGGTTTTCACTTTTTGAAGTTGTTTCGCATCCTTATATCCCCAAGACCCAGCACCCTAACATGCTATTGAGGCACACTTGCTATTATCAATGGTAATGATTTCCCTTACTGATTTGTGGCCCAATATTTTTGCAAAATTTAAAACAGATTGAATGGATATCTGAAATTGAAGGACTCTTAATCTGGATAAAACTTCCCACTTCAGGTTAGAGTCAAACAGAATCTCTAGGTATGTAAAACCTTCCACCTTACCTGTTTCCAGATGTCCTACTTGAAATGTCTTCATTATGGCATGTTTACGCCCCACTTTCATAATACAAGACTTACTTAAGTTTGTATGAAGACCTAAGCCATTCATTAATATATTAAATCCATCCAAAAGAATTTGTAGGCCATCTGCATTTCTAGAAATTAAAACTGCATCATCCACATATAACAATATTCTTCCTACTGTGCATAAATATCCTTCTAAACCATTCATATATATATATATATATATATATATATAATATATATATATATATATATATATATATATATATATATATATATATGAACAAACAAAGAGGCCATCACACAACCTTGGCAAACACCCAGTGTGGATCTAATTTCTGTGGAGAGTTCCCTATTCATCCCATAATGGATTTTAGACACTGTAGTCCAATGCATCCTATGTAGCAAATCGATCAGGGCACAATCAGACCCTAGTCCCATTGTAATAGTCCATAATTTAGATCGATATACCATGTCCAATGTGCAGGAATGGCCAATAAAAACTAGAGGAATGGAACCCCCTTGGACTTTGACATATATCCCTATTATGAGCGGAAGGTTAAGACACTGGTCTATAGTGCCTACCACAAGGCGAAATCCACATCACACCCTAGAAACAATCTGGCACCTAAGATTCTGCACAATATTTTTCAGGAACTGTCCAACAAAGAAATTGGACATTAGCAGCACAGAGGTTTCCCATTCCCTTTTTTGGAAATTAGTACCACAACTGCCTCATTCCAAGATGGAATTAACTGATTATTATGGCAGCCCTAATCGCATTCATTATGAGAGGGGCCCAGGGGGAACTATTTTCCATGATTAAGTCCATGGAGACTCCATCAGGAACTGGTGGTTTCCCAGAAGGACGTATGCTGGTTGCTGAAATAACA
This sequence comes from Triturus cristatus, assembly GCF_964204655.1. Classification (NCBI taxonomy): domain Eukaryota; kingdom Metazoa; phylum Chordata; class Amphibia; order Caudata; family Salamandridae; genus Triturus; species Triturus cristatus. The sequence continues at coordinate 1,932,134,026 of NC_140589.1, forward strand.
TTCTTTACCTGACTGACTGATAGAAAGGTTTCTACATTGTCTGGTGTGGGGGACGCCATTTAACGGGTCAAAGATAGCTGAGAAAGGTTAAACTCAAGAATGAACTGTAATATTTGATTCAAATTCAATCATGGTGGTCTAGTGGCTAGGAGTGAGCGTTTTTGTCACCGCGGCCCGGGTTGGATTCCCTATCAAGGGGATATATATGTTTTTTTTTTTATTGAATTTGATTATATTGATTTATATTTCTTAATGAATAAGAATGAATTTGTATAATTTTTATGTATTTGCATTGCATGATTTTTAGTATTTTGCCAATAAAAAAGATATTAGTGAAGAAAGATATTAGAAGTCCTGAAGAAGGTGGTTGATACTAATAGTGTCCACCAAAATGTGCTGACAGATCATTGAAGGAGAATCTGCAGTGCACGGGGGGTCTGTATATGGAATTAAATTTAGTAATGGACACCTGCTGACATGATGAGTAGAAATGCTACTTCATGAAGGCTAATTGTAGACACAGTCATTCTCCCTTTTATTGTTGTACGGTTACATTTATTTATGTGTATGAGCACATGAATTATAAATGTGTCTCTTGACATCAATTTTAATGTGATATTTTTGTCTTAGAAAATAGGAATAAAGCCATACAAATCTTTCTAAATTTCTGTGGTTCTTTTTGGGTCTATAATACTTTGGTGCATTTTGGGTGAATGTAGAGTGTAGATTGAGTGTTTTGTGTGGAGTTTATACCTAGGGTAATCGCCTTTGATATTCCGTTTAGCGGAACCCTGTCCACTTGGAGTGAGGGTCTCACTCCCTTGTTTTAAACTGTTGGTGACTGAGCCCACTTGAACTGGAAAAAAGGGATTGTGGTTGACCAGTATCCAAGCTTTTGACCTTCTACATCAGTCTGGCAGCCTCGCCGTGTGGTAGCGAAGTACAGAAGAAGAGGGATTAGGCCCGGTGTATCTGTGAGCACGATGTCTGCCTTTGTGCCATTGACACAGAGTCATCTCTGAGGCACAGTTCGGGTGATGCTCTGACTCCAGACAGGACAGGGACCCAGTTTACATTGTGTAAATTTTAGGAAAGAACTGAACCAATGTAGGGCAGCCCTTTAGCTCCTTACAGCCTCATGTTCTGAGCTAACTGATTGTCGTTCACCGTGGTCGATAGCAGAAAGGTCACAAAGGTCCTTTGTTTTGAGGGTACATAAATGACAACTAGAAACTCATCTTTAATGTTTAACATGCTTCTTCCATTTCTATGGTCTCACTTTGGGCCTGTGTATGAGGATTCACCTGATTCTGTGTGTGAGACTGAATGCACCCTATGCAGTAATTCAGAAGCATAGATGCCAGTCCCCACACTAAGGAACACTGTTGAACAACATATGCACAGTGCTGCCAAACAAGGCGCTTTCTGAACTCTAGAGAGCCCAGATGCCTATTGTTCGGCTCATGTTCAACCATCAAACAATTAATACACAATTACAGGTCTAAAATCCCTTCAGTGACTCCCTAGTTAAAGTATATTTTATATAGTATACAAAGTGTTATAGTCCTTACTACATAAGGTACAATTAAGTAACTAATATGGGTTTGAAAACTTGTGACATAAATATTTTCTTGGGTTCTGCCCTCATCAAAATTTAAGGTTGGAGCAGGTCAATGTGAGATTTTGTTGAACATATCTGCTCTGGTGAATAGGACATTCTATTTTGAAGAATTGCTATATTCTGGAGAATTTGTAGAGATACCCAACGTGCCTCACTGCACTAGGAACATGTTTGCTCCAATATTCAGTACACATCCAGGGCACTTACTAAAAAAACCAAAGGTTTTCAAGTGTTTCCTAAAACTGCATTCTGACTGGATCATTCTGCACTAGGAGAGCGTTGAAGAGTTTGGGGTCTAAGTAGCAAAGGATCACCCCCCTACTCCTTGCCATCTCAATCCTGAGGATAAGCAACAGCCTTTGATCTGTGCAGCACAATGATCTCCTGGGAATATAGGGATTCAACAATCATTATATACGCTGCGGACTGTTTATATGCATAGCGTGATGGGCTAAGCAGAGTGTCTTAAATTGGATTCTCTTTTGCACAAGTAACCAGTGCAAAGCTGCTAGGATCGGTGTAGCCAATTGGTACTTTGGAATTTTTAAAAGAATCAGGGTTGTAGCATTCTGAACCACTTGAAGTCATCTTTATCACAAATTTAGGGCTTCCCAGGTAGAGAGAGTTTCCATAGTCCAAGCGTGAATTCACCAGCCTTTGCACTACCACTCTCCGTGAAGAGCACGGCAACCAACTTAGCAATTTTCTGAGTGTTCTTAAAAGTCCAAAGCAGCCCGATGTAAGGTTCCTAGCCTGGACCCAAGGCTTTTGACTTTGAGATTGGGAGGGGGTGTCACACCTAGATTGTTACCCCAGCACAGTTCCAGTCAGCGAGAAGAATCATTGATAACAACTAACACTTCCGTTTTTTCTTTGTTTTGTTTTAGGCTGCTGGCGGACATCCAGCCTGTTTCTTGCTTTTAGTTGGTTAGAGAAGTTTCCTGTATCCAGAGTAAGAGATATAATGATCTGTGTGCCATCTGTGTAGAACACCAGTGATAGACGTGAACCTCCACTATCTACGCCACGGGAAGCACATATAAATTAAGTAACCTGGGGCTTAAAAAGAACCCTATAGAACCCCACAATTTAAGAAGTGGGTTGCAGAGAATAGGGACTCTTCACACACTTGAAAACTTCTCTTTTCAGAAAAGGCTGCAAACCCTTTAAGTGCAGCCCCAGAAATTCCAGGATACAAAAGGAAACAAAGGCAGGAGCATGGTGGTGAATTGATCAGCTGGAGAGGGCGGGGGACACCTGCAACTTACAAACTTAAAATAATGTGCGCTGATCCTACAAAGAATATGTTTTTGGGTGCTCTGTGGTGGGCATCTGGAGTTCAGTGCTTATCTATTCCAGGGTCAAGAGAATGTTGAGATATAAGAGTTGCAGAAAGAGTCATGTAATCAAATGTTCAGAGAGCTGAGTGTCATGTAAAGGGTTGTCTGTTCTTTAAGTACCAAGATGTCATCTAGACCCATAAATGTGAGAGATGAGGTGCTGTTGCTGGAGTCTATAACAGGCCTGGGTGACCATTTGGTCATTTCAAATGAGAACTGGGCATTTCTGCACTAAATGGCAAATTTGGAACCTTTTTACATGTCTTATTGCAGCACTCAACAGCTGAAGGTGACCAATTAACTCTGATGCACAGCCTTGCCAGACCTTGCACCCCAATGCTCAGCAGTTTATACCTTTTTATCCATTTGAGCTGGTAACTGAGTTTTTCATAATATATCAAAATGATCCACAAGATGACAAATTAAGAGGCAAGGATGACAAAACCAGGTTCATGTGGAAAAAGAAATGAGGGAGGCTGCATGTCAGCTGTGCTTAATGATTTATAGGTAGGATTGCACACAATGTTCTGGTATGGTGTTCTAGGAAGATACAATTTTGGGCCAGGTTTGACTGTGTGTGTTATCTATTTAATGCAACATGTGACCCTTTGTACTGTGTTTATAGTGCCCAATCGGCGCCTACTTAGTTCCCTGCACTAGGGCCATGAGTTTTCATTTGAATATTTTAGGTCTTGTTATTATAGATTGCTTTAGCTTTGGGTGAGTTCCTTTCAGCCCTTGGCATGTTTGGGGTAGCCCTAGTCGTCTTTGGCATGTTTGGAGCTGCCTCCTTCTATGATTGGCATGTTTTGGTCACCCCTTTCAACCATGGTCATGTTTGAGTCAGCTTCCTTTAGCCATTGGTAAGTTTGGGAATGATTGGATCAGTCCTCTTCAACCATTGGCATGTTTGGGCCAGTTCCCTGGAACCATTGGCAGCTTTTGGTCACCCCCTACCCCAACTTTAACCATTGGCATGTTTAGATCAGCTCCATCCGGCCTTTGATAAATTTGAGTCAGTCCCCTCCAGCCACTGGTATTTTGGGGCCAGCCCCTCTCAGCCAATGGCATGTTTCAGCCAGCCCCTTTAAGCTATTGGTATGTTTCGGCCAGCCCCTTTCAACCATTGGTAGGTTTAGACAAGCCCCTTTCAGCCATTAGAATGTTTGAGCCGCCCGTTTCAGCCAATGGCATGTTTTGATCAGCCTCTGGTATGTTTGGGCCAGTCCCTTTTCTTTCAGCCATTGGCATGTTTTGGTCATCCCTGTTCAGCCATTGGTATGTTTGGGTCAACTCCTTTCATCCATTGGTATGTTTGGGTCAGCCCATTTTATCCATTGATATGTTTGGGTCAGCCCCTTTTATCCATTGATATGTTTGGGTCAGCCCCTTTCATCCATTGATGTGCTTGGGTCAGCCCCTTTCATTCATTGATGTGCTTGGGTCAGCTCATTTCATCCATTGGTGTGCTTGGGTCAGTCCCTTTCATCCATTGGTGTGCTTGGGTCAGCCCCTTTTATCCAATGATGTTCTTGGGTCAGCTCATTTCATCCATTGGGATGTTTGGGTCAGTCCCTTTCATCCATTGGTGTTCTTGGGTCAGCTCCTTTCATCCATTGGGATGTTTGGGTCAGTCCCTTTCATCCATTGGTGTACTTGGGTCAGACCCTTTCTTTCATTGGTGTGTTTAGGTCAGCCTCTTTCATTTATTAGTGTGTTTAGGTCAGCCCCTTTCATTCATTGTTGTGCTTGGGTCAGCCCCTTTCATTCATTGGTGTGTTTAGGTCAGCCTCTTTCATTTATTAGTGTGTTTGGGTCAGCCCCTTTCATTCATTGGTGTGTTTGGGTCAGCCCCTTTCATTCATTGGTTTGTTTCGGTCAGCCTCTTTCATTTATTAGTGTGTTTGGGTCAGCCCCTTCATTCATTGGTGTGTTTGGGTCAGCCCCTTTCATTCATTGGTTTGTTTCGGTCAGCCTCTTTCATTTATTAGTGTGTTTGGGTCAGCCCCTTCATTCATTGGTGTGTTTGGTTCAGCCCCTTTCATTCATTGGTGTGTTTAGGTCAGCCTCTTTCATTCATTGGTATGTTTGGGTCAGGCCCTTTCATTCATTGGTGTGTTTGGGTCAGCCTCTTTCATTCATTGGTGTGTTTGGGTCAGCCCCTTTCATTCATTGCTGTGTTTGGGTCAGCCCCTTTCATTCATTGGTTTGTTTCGGTCAGCCTCTTTCATTTATTAGTGTGTTTGGGTCAGCCCCTTCATTCATTGGTGTGTTTGGTTCAGCCCCTTTCATTCATTGGTGTGTTTAGGTCAGCCTCTTTCATTCATTGGTATGTTTGGGTCAGCCCCTTTCATTCATTGGTTTGTTTCGGTCAGCCTCTTTCATTCATTGGTGTGTTTGGGTCAGCCCCTTTCATTCATTGGTGTGCTTGGGTCAGCCCCTTTCATTCATTGGTGTGCTTGGGTCAGCCCCTTTCATTCATTGGTGTGTTTGGGTCAGGCCCTTTCATTCATTGGTGTGTTTCGGTCAGCCTCTTTCATTCATTGGTGTGTTTGGGTCAGCCCCTTTCATTCATTGCTGTGTTTGGGTCAGTCCCTTTCATTCATTGGTGTGTTTGGGTCAGGCCCTTTCATTCATTGGTGTGTTTAGGTCAGCCTCTTTCATTCATTGGTGTGCTTGGGTCAGCCCCTTTCATTCATTGGTGTGTTTGGGTCAGGCCCTTTCATTCATTGGTGTGTTTCGGTCAGCCTCTTTCATTCATTGGTGTGTTTGGGTCAGCCCCTTTCATTCATTGCTGTGTTTGGGTCAGTCCCTTTCATTCATTGGTGTGTTTGGGTCAGGCCCTTTCATTCATTGGTGTGTTTAGGTCAGCCTCTTTCATTCATTGGTGTGCTTGGTTCAGACCCTTTCTTTTATTGGTGTGTTTGGTTCAGCCCCTTTCATTCATTGGTGTGTTTGGGTCAGGCCCTTTCATTCATTGGTGTGTTTGGGTCAGCCTCTTTCATTCATTGGTGTGTTTGGGTCAGCCCCTTTCATTCATTGGTGTGTTTGGGTTAGCCCCTTTCATTCATTGGTATGTTTGGGTCAGCCCCATTCATTCATTGGTGTGCTTGGGTCAGCCCCTTTCATTCATTGGTGTGTTTGGGTCAGCCCCCTGCAGTATTTGCTTGAAGAAAATGGCATTAATATTATGAATCCGACCAGAGGAGTATTTCAGTCTCCCATTTATATACTGGATGGGAAAGCATGAATGTGCAGCAACCAAGTGTTCCACAGAAATACAATTTTGATGAATTTACCTCATCGTCCATCATTTGATTTGTAATTTGCAGATATTTCCCAAAACTATTCTTTTGAGCTCAAACGGATGAAAAGTAATTTGTAAAATAATACGTGCTGGTGACCCATGTGTCGCGCTCTTGTGTGCTGTGCCAGATCCCAGGGCTGCGTAGTCAATCTTCCATCTCATGCCACCATGACATCACCATCACTGACACTCCCCCTTACATCACTCTTACAGGTTCCTGCTTTCTTCCTTTGTCACAATTTCTCGACTTTCCCTTCCTGCCTCGTTCCCTCCTATGGATTTTTCTCTCTATTGCCCTAGGTCAAAGTCCCAGAAGGAAAAATGATCCCCAGTCCCCAAAACTGAGTGCCAGTAGGCCCCATCTGCAAACTCTCTGAAAACAGACAATGATGCAGAGGAACAAATACACATATAATTCTATGGGGAAAGAACTAATTATTCCCTATTTATGAGTCCTCATTCTCTACACGTATTTTCTTTATACAAATCCAATACGCACTCCAAAAATAGTTAATAAAGGGTAAATTTTATCTGTTTTATACCACAAAACACACACGAAAATACATACAAAAAACACATGTACATAAATAAATACATACATATACAAATAACCAATCCTTCCTACCCGTTGGCATTACATACGGATGCTGAAAATAAACAGAAAACGTAATTCAAGGAAAGCAATCCGGAAAAGAAAGAGGAAGTCCATTACACACTCGAGGGGATAAATCAACCCTCCACTTGGTACAGGAAACGTGTAAACAAAATCTTGTATGCATAAATCATAATCTGTTGGACTCCTCCATGATGTAAGGTCGACGCGTTTCGGCCCATTCATTCGGGCCTCGTCAGGACAGGGGACACAAGAAATGGCAATGCCTAGGAAGAATCAATAAACAAATACTGCCGAAATCCAGGGGTCTTCAATATGTACGAGATGCAGTGGGTGCTCCTCTAAAAGACTTCCGTACTGTCACTAAAAATAATCTGAAAATATGAGCGTGGCGGTCCCTGCACAATAAATGAAAAAGGTCCACTTCTGTTTGGCAAATGTCCCCTATGTTCAAGTTGGGAGCTCAAGAAAGTTCTTCAAAGCTGCACATCCTCCACTGCGTTACCCCTAATTAAAATGAATGGTGGGTGGTTGGTCGAATTTGTGGGTGCTCTTGGTGGCATCCCCCGTGTCGGAATTCCACAGAAATAACATTTTGCTGAATTTACCTCATCGTCCATCGTTTGATGTAATTTGCAGATATTTCCCGAAACTATTCTTTTGAGCTCAAACGGAAGAAAAATAATTTGTAAAATAATAAGTGCTGGTGACCCATGTGTCGCTCTCTTGTGCACTGTGCCAGATCCTAAGGCTGCATAGTCAATCTTCCATCACATGCCGCCATGACATCACCATCACTGACACTCCCTCCCCCTTACATCACTCTTACAGGTTCCTGCTTTCTTCCTTTGTCACATTTTCTCGACTTTCTCTTCCTGCCTCTTTCCCCATATGGAATTTTCTCTCTGTTACCCTGGGTCAAAGTCTCAGGAGGAAAAATGAGCCCCAGTCCCAAAAACTGGGTGCCAGTAGGCTCCATCTGCAAACTCTGGCTCAAATTAAGCACCAAACCTTTTTGCTGTTAGAGTGCAATGCACAGCCCAACTCTGTTTAAAGGTGACATGGTCATCTTCAGCAGTTGATTTCTGTAATAAGGAACCATGTTACCCAGATTGCGTAACAACCCTTTAAGTCATTTTGTCTGCAGCAGGAAATAAAAACCTGTACTATTTACATATCATTCACACGCGGTGGAGACACTATTTCATTATTTGTAATAGTTTTACTCTCTTCACTTCAAAAAGCAGGAATAAAAGCTGCAGTCACTTCAAGAGAGCACACAGACTTTAGACGAGTGACCGACCTGTTCATCTCTTTGTATATCTCATGTCTTGAACACCTATAATAAACATGAAACCTGGCCTACTGTTTGCAAGGCAATTTTGATTGAAATGGGTACCACATAATTGCTGCATCATTTGGCTTTCCTTACTGCATAGGTAATACACTCTTCCGCATAATTTAGCCTCCACTGCTGCATCATTCCAATGGCCATGGCTATTGGTTGCTAGTGTGGGATCCTCCTGCCTACAGACTGCCTCTCATGCTAGCAGATGGACAGTGAACTGGTGTCCATGCTTTGCAAGGGTGTCATACTTGTACTGCTAAAGATATTTCCATTATTTTATTCATGGTGCACCAGCAGTGATGTTGCACATAATGTATTTGTGAATGAAAGTGTGATTTTGCTCCTGAATGCGATACCACAGTCAAGGGTGATCTAGCACGTGTGTGTGTGATTTCTCTGTCCAACCTGCCCATTTAAGTGCCCTGTATCTTATTCTCCAAGTGTGGAGTGCTGATTGTGTTTATTCTCCCTACTTGCCGTGTTGGTGCCATGCAGCAGTGCAAGATTGTGATCTAAAAAAGAGGGCTCAGACATCAATGTAGAAGGCACTGAAAGAGGAGGTTTGCAGGGACACATGGCATAAGTACCTTGTAGCATCTGTGCATGTCTGTAATTGCACATGTTAGCTCATTAAACCATCTCTTGGCTTTACCAATGCGTGCCAAGATTACATTGAACAGCTGAACGCTTCACAGGCAGCTGATTCTACCCATTTGCTTGTAATGTGCTTTACAAACATTGTATTGCTGAAAGTGCACCATTATTTGTGTGTGGCAGGATTCCACGTGCTCTTGTCGAACCTCCAAGATCAGCGCATCAGAAAAGACCACAGAGGCTTCATGACTGAAGGAGATGGAGAACTGTACAGTGGAAACTAGAAGACTTCAGGACAAACATTTCCAGGGCAATATCAGTAACAGTGCTTTGCAGGACACCTCTTGGCCAAGGGTCCTTCCAGGTCAGTCTGGGAAGGGCAATATGTAGAGTTCTCTTACACAGAAGCAAGTGTGTCCTCAAATATGGCAGCGGGTGTGTCCTCAAACATGGAATCAGGAGACTCCTCACACACAGAAGCAGGTGTGTCCTCACACATAGAAGCAGATGAGTCCTCAAACACAGAAGCAGGTGTGTCCTCACATATGGCAGCGGGTGTGTCCTCAAACATGGAAGCAGGAGAGTCCTCACAAATGGAAGCAGGTGAGTCCTCACACATAGAAACAGGTGAGTCCTCATACACGGAAGCAGGTGAGTACTCCCACAATGAAGCAAGTGACACAAACAGAAGCAGGTGAGTCCTCTCACATGGAAGCAGGTGAGTACGCACACACTGAAGCAAGTGAGTCCTCACTCCCATGCAAGTGAGCCCTCACACACCAATGCAAGTGAGTCCTCACACACTGAAGCAAATGAGTCCTCACACACAGAAGCAGGTGAATCCTCACCCACAAATGGAAGCAAGTGAGACATCAGACCCACACAGATGCAGCTGAGTCCTCAAACACAAAAGCAGGTGAGTCCTCGCACGCAGAAGCAAGTGAGTCCTTGTACATGGAAGCAGATGAGTCCTCACACGAGTAAGTAAGTGAGTTCTCACAAAAGAAAGTAAGTGAGTCCTCACACACAGAAGCAGGTGAGTTCTCACATAAGGAAGTAAAGGAGAACTCACAAACAGAAGCAGGTAAGCTGATGCACTCAGAAGCTATTGAGTCCTCACACACATAAGCACGTGTGTCCTCACACACAGAAGCAGGTGAGTTTTCAAACACAGAAGCAGGTGTGTCCTCAAATATGGCAGCGGGTGTGTCCTCAAACACGGAAGCAGGAGAGTCCTCACACACAGAAGCAGGAGAGTCCTTACAAATGGAAGCAGGTGAGTCCTCACACACAGAAACAGTTGAGTCCTCACACACGGAAGCAGGTGAGTACTTCCACAATGAAGCAAGTGACACAAACAGAAGCAGGTGAGTCCTCTCACATGGAAGCAGGTAAGTACTCACACACTGAAGCAAGTGAGTCCTCACTCTCATGCAAGTGAGACCTCACACACCAATGCAAGTGAGTCCTCACACACTGAAGCAAGTGAGTCCTCACACACAGAAGCAGGTGAATCCTCACCCACAAATGGAAGCAAGTGAGACATCAGACACACACAGATGCAGCTGAGTTCTAAAACACAGAAGCAGGTGAGTCCTCGCACACAGAAGCAAGTGAGTCCTTGTACATGGCAGCAGATGAGTCCTCACACGAGTAAGTAAGTGAGTCCTCACACAAGAAAGTAAGTGAGTCCTCACACACATAAGCAGGTGAATCCTCACACAAGAAATTAAGTGAGTCCTCACACATGGAAGTAGGTGAGTCCTGACACACATAGGTAGGTGTGTCCTGACACACAAAAAGCAGGTAAATCCGCACACTCAAAAATAGATGAGTACTCACACGTGGAATCAGGTGTGTTCTCACACACAGAAGCAGGTGTGTCCTCACACACGGATCACTGACAGAATGTCGAGCTGCCACAATATCGAAGTAAAAATATCGAGTGACAGAATATCAACTTCCTATCTACAAACAGGTAAGTACAGAAATATGGAATCCTAAATATCATTGTTAATAATATAGTTTGCTAAAATATCGACTTTTTTAAATGTCTTAAAAGTAATATAAAATTAATTAAATAATAAATATAATTAAGTAAAACATACTTTAAAATAATTAAAAAACGTTAAAATGTAATAAATAATAAATGTAATGTAAAAAAAGTAACATGCTACCCAGGTTTGTGTGCTCTTTCAAAGATTTATTTTCTGAGCCCCTACACCATCGCCATTACGCGTTTCAGCCTCGCGGAGGCCTTGATCACATGATACGCTGATACAGAGTTTTTTTCAGTTTTTAAAGTGCCAGTGCGCAAAAATGTGTGTGAAAACACGCCCACCTCGTTTCATAGACATAGAGAACAGATCAACCCCACGACTGCAGGGTGTTCCCAGGATTGTGCAAATAACGTAGCGTAATACAGTACCATGATAGAATATCAAAGTGCAAAATGACGCCAAACATAGTAAATATATACAGATAAATATATAAATACATGAAAATGGATTAAATCATAGCATTGATAAAATATCATAAAAATGCTAAAAAATAATAATCCACTGTTAAAATGTTATGCTCATTATAACCAATAGCACCTTAAATAGTTTGGCAGCATAATGCCCCATCCTATCTCTGTTTGGAGTGCACAGTTTAAACATAAACATCTTATTCATTTATCAAGGACACCAGTATTTGACCTGAATGCCCCTGGTGAATACCAACAATTAGGGAACAAAATTTTCCGTCTCTCAGCCTTGTTTGCTCAATGCATACAAAGAATGTCTAGCTACCTGCTATATATATATATATATATATATATATATATATATATATATATATATATATATATATATATATATATATATATATATATATATATATATATATATATATATATATATATATATATATATATATATATATATATATATATATATATTACCTACTGGCGGTCGCCAGTAGGTAGTTATAGTTAGGACCCCTTTTCCATAGGAAATCCGCAACATTCTATTTTGAATAACTTTGGCGCCGGTCGATGAATCCTCGCGAATTTCTCAAAATAGGTGGGGCGCTACGCTCCGCTCCTACCCTGAAAGTCTCGGGGGGATTCGTCAAGCGGGGGCTGAGATAAAAGGGGGGTCCCAAAACGCGTTTTTCCCATGCATTTTTCCATAGGACCTTTAGACAGGGCTACAGCCCGAACGGCTGAACAGAATTACTAGAAATTTGGCAGAGAGGTAGTCCTCAGGTCAAGGAAGTGCCTTTTGTAGGTTTGGTGTAAATCTGTTCAGTAGATTCTGAGAAAATAGCCTTTAAATCAATATATATATCTGAGCCAGCTTACGGTACGCTTACCGTAAGCTTACCGTACGCGTACGGTGGCGTGCGCGAGCGCGATTCTGATTGGCTGTTACATCTAAGTAAACATTCGAATCGGTCAAAACCAGGAAGCGGCGGCTGCCATTTTCTCTCTCGCACTCTGAGGGGGGGGCAGTAAATAAAGGCAAAAAACATATAAAGGGGCTGTTTAGACAGCGCCCATGCACATAGCCATGTTAGTTGAGTCCTCAAAGGCCAAAAACGGTAAATTTTTATTTTTTGAAAATTTCGCCAATTACGCTTACCGTACGCGTACGGTGCGCTTACGCTAAAAATTTTAATAAAAAAAAAAAAAAAACTCTCTGTGCATGGCATATTATTGTCATCACTTACAAATTAAATTTAACAGATTACCTATCACAAGGAAGCGCATAATATGTCCTCCATGTGCGTAACCTTGCGTGTACGGCACTAACTGCGTAAAGTGGGCGCGCGGTGCGCGAAGCGCACCGCGTGCTCACCGTGCGCGCACGGTGCGCGAAGCGCACCGTGCGCGCACGGAACGAACTGCGTTAAGTGGGCGTGCACGCCACGAATGGCGTAAAGTAACTTTAGCATTTAAAAAACCGTACAAATTCACTGAAAAAACCATAGGTTTCACACACGTTATAGTTAGGAATTAGCATTTAAAAAACCTTGCAAATTCACTGAAAAAACCATAGGTTTCAGACATGTTATAGTTAGCGGAAATTTTACTGATAAAAAACCAATGAAATTCCCCCGTTATAGTTAGTGCAGGCAACTATAACTCACGCGACCGCAATCTTCTGCTGATGACATATGTGTCTTTATGAAAAAAAAATATTTCTAATATATGTATAGCTAAAAATTTATGGAAGAAGACATGGGCAAATAAGTGTCTAAATACAGTATTAGCATCAGCAGAGGATTGCGGTCGCGTGAGTTATAGTTGCCTGCACTAACTATAACGGGGGAATTTCATTGGTTTTTTATCAGTAAAATTTCCGCTAACTATAACATGTCTGAAACCTATGGTTTTTTCAGTGAATATATATATATATATCTATTACCTACTGGCGGTCGCCAGTAGGTAGTTATAGTTAGGACCCTGTTTCCATAGGAAATCCGCAACATTCTATTTGGAATAACTTTGGCGCCGGTCGACGAATCCTCGCGAAATTTTCAAAATAGGTGGGGCGCTACGGTCCGCTCCTACCCTGAAAGTCTCGGGGGGATTCGTCAAGCGGGGGCTGAGAAAAAAGGGGGGTCCCAAAACACGTTTTTCCCATGCATTTTTCCATAGGACCTTTAGACACAGCTACAGCCCGAACGGCTGAACAGAGTTACTTGAAATTTGGCAGAGAGGTAGTCCTCAGGTCAAGGAAGTGCCTTTTGTAGGTCTGGTGTAAATCTGTTCAGTAGTTCCTGAGAAAATAGCATTTAAATCAATATATATATCTGTGGCAGCTTACGGTGCGCTTACTGTGCGCTTACGGTAAGCTTACCGTACGCGTACGGTGACGTGCGCGAGCGCGATTCTGATTGGCTGTTAGATCTTAGTAAACATTCGAATCGGTCGAAACCAGGAAGCGGCGGCGCCATTTCGTGTGTTTCACTCAGAAAAAAAAAGGGTGATAACTTGAAAAGGGGGCAAGGAAGAGAGTTACAGACCCCCTAACATTTGAAAGGGGGTCAAAGAAGGACAGAAAAGTACAAAAAAAACATTTATTAATTTTTAAAAAAAATCGCGGGGTACGCGTATGGTAAGCTTACGGTGAGCTTACCGTACGCGTACGGTAGAAAAAAATAAAAAAAGAAATAAAATTCAGATTTAAGTGTTTAGATATTAGGGGGCTCTAAAAAGAGCCGTTGTGTTTATGAAGTGATTTGATTTTTTAGTGGTACCTACAAGTAAGTACTAATGCAGAGTCTAAGGTTCAAGAGGAAGACTCTGTTCCCTTCATCAGTGAAGTGTACACCATCTCCTCTATAAATGTCTTGCATGTCGTAACGCAAGTTGTTGTGGTAAATGGAACCCATACCATAGTCTCGGAGGAAAGCAGAAACAGATTTGTTGACGTGCTTTCTTGCTTTGTCAATCTGTGGACAAAAATGATTGGACCAGTTCCATTTTTGCCTTTGGCATATGTTAGAATATGCAAAGCCAGTTTTAGGGAAAAGTGAAAACAGTTGTGCAAAGGTCTCTTTCATTAGCATTTCCAGACCTACCCCAGTCAAAGTGCCTAGGTCATTGCCACCACAGTGCACTATTATGAGGTCAGGGTGTTGGATTTGCATGAAGGATTTCACCAATGGCATCAATTGGTGCCACATTAACCCTCTCTGACCAATCCATTTAATGTCTACATTTGGCAAAGCAAGGTCTCTCACCATACCTGTTTTCTGTGCATACTTTTCACTCTAGAAGACATAGCTGTGCCCTACAATCCACACTGTGAACATCTTAAAAGGAGAACTGGATGCACTCAGGAGGTGTCTTTCAGTAGAATGGGAAAAAAAATGAAAGACAGTTTAGAAATGGAGGCATACATATTTTTTTTTTTAAAAAGAACTGATTGGCTGTTTCATACCATTCTACACTAAAAACTAGGCTGTATGTGTAAATTTATAGAAGCATGTTTTGTATTGGTACAGAAAAATGTGTTACCAAAGAACAGCACTATGGATTTGCTGTTAGGTTTGAAAAGTCAAGCACTCCTGCTCTTTGGAAATGAAACATTGTGTGGTGAACTTCTGACCTAACTCTACACAGCAGTGTTTCAAGAGCTGTTGCTATGGTAGCAGGCAGAAGTCAAGTTGGGGAAAGGGTACTAGGCTGAAGTCAAGTTGGGGGAAGGGTACTTTTGGAAAAGGGTTGGTTTTCAACCAATAGAAATGTGTGATTACATTTGAAAAAAAGGGGGAAGCACTGAGATTTGAAATTAACATGTATATGTGTGGAAAAAGAGAGGGAAACATTGCCATTATCTGGTTCTGCTGAGAGGAGAGAGGTGTACAGAACAGAGATCCTGGCTCTGATAATCTGCTGTTTGAGTGCCACATTTCTTTCACAACTAACTAATTTTAAAGGTGAGTTATGAGTTTGAGAGGGGATGTATATGGTAAAATAAGAAATGAATAATAGAATTGGAATTCCTTTTGTTGAAGTTGTGTTTATCGTTTTGTGTTTTGGGAGAAATTTAAATGTGAGGAACATGTAAAATAATATGGACTATGTTTTCACCATAAAATTAGGTGTATTGTTATAAATGAGGAATACTTTTAGGGTTTGAGGTTCCAGTCAGTAATGCAAATACATTCATCATCACTAAGGCTGGTTGCCTTTGCTGGAGTGTAGTCAGTCACCCAGGTTACACATGTTGCTGGTCTGAAAAAGCTGTTTGGACATGTGCTTTTTTAAGAATCTGAAAAGTGGATTAAAAATGTGTCAGATTGTAAAAGTACTTATCACTTGCAAAAAAAAAGAGTAGTAAGTGTGCTTTCAAATTGGCAAAGAAATTTCGTTTTCTGACTAATATGAACCCATGACGCTGTGTGCAAAGAGGAATTATAGACAGAGATTTATTGCGTATTACTCTGGTAATTTTACAGTTGCATTAGTAGGAAAGGGGGAGCTATTTTTCTGCAGAAGCAGACTCTTAGCACACACCCAGCTGCTTATCCTGTGGAATCATGCACAGTATTCACAACCGAGTGGGGTTTGAGGTTGCAGTCAGTAATGCAAATACATTCAGTATTACTAAGGCTGGTTGCCCTTGCTGGAGTGTAGTCAGTCATCCAGGTTACAGATGTTGCTGGTCTCAAAAAGCTGTTTGGACATGTGCTTTTTTATGAATCTGAAAAGAGGATTCAAAATGTGTCAGACTGTAAAAGTACTTATCACTTGCCAAAAAAACAGTAGTAAGTGTGCTTTCAAATTGGCAAAAAAAAATCGTTTTCTGACTAATATGAAACCATGACGCTGTGTGCAAAGAGGAATTATAGACAGAGATTTATTGCGTATTACTCTGGTAATTTTACATTTGCATTAGATGGAAAGGGGGAGCTATTTTTTCTGCAGAAGCAGACTCTTAGCACACACCCAGCTGCTTATCCTGTGGAATCATGCACAGGATTCACAACCGAGTGGGGTTTGAGGTTGCAGTCAGTAATGGAAATACATTCAGCATCACTAAGGCTGGTTGCCCTTGCTGGAGTGTAGTCAGTCACCCAGGTTACACATGTTGCTGATCTGAAAAAGCTGTTTGGACATGTGCTTTTTTAAGAATCTGAAAAGTGGATTAAAAGTGTGTCAGATTGTAAAAGTACTTATCACTTGCAAAAAAAAGAGTAGTAAGTGTGCTTTCAAATTGGCAAATAAATTTCGTTTTCTGACTAATATGAAACCATGACTCTGTGTGCAAAGAGGAATTATAGACAGAGATTTATTGCGTATTACTCTGGTAATTTTACAGTTGCATTAGTAGGAAAGGGGGAGCTATTTCTTCTGCAGAAGCACATTCTTAGCACACACCCAGCTGCTTATCCTGTGGAATCATGCACAGTATTCACAACCGAGTGGGGTTTGAGGTTGCAGTCAGTAATGGAAATACATTCAGCATCACTAAGGCTGGTTGCCCTTGCTGGAGTGTAGTCAGTCACCCAGGTTACACATGTTTCTGGTCTGAAAAAGCTGTTTGGACATGTGCTTTTTTAAGAATCTGAAAAGAGGATTCAAAATGTGTCAGACTGTAAAAGTACTTATCACTTGCCCAAAAAAAGAGTAGTAAGTGTGCTTTCAAATTGGCAAAAAAAAAATCGTTTTCTGACTAATATGAAACCATGACGCTGTGTGCAAAGAGGAATTATAGACAGAGATTTATTGCGTATTACTCTGGTAATTTTACATTTGCATTAGATGGAAAGGGGGAGCTATTTTTTCTGCAGAAGCAGACTCTTAGCACACACCCAGCTGCTTATCCTGTGGAATCATGCACAGTATTCACAACTGAGTGGGGTTTGAGGTTGCAGTCAGTAATGGAAATACATTCAGTATCACTAAGGCTGGTTGCCCTTGCTGGAGTGTAGTCAGTCATCCAGGTTAAAGATGTTGCTGGTCTCAAAAAGCTGTTTGGACATGTGCTTTTTTAAGAATCTGAAAAGTGGATTCAAAATGTGTCAGACTGTTAAAGTACTTATCACTTGCCAAAAAAGCAGTAGGAAGTGTGCTTTCCAATTGGCAAAGAAATTTCGTTTTCTGCCTGATTTCAAACCATGACTCTGTGTGCACACAGGAATTGTTTTTACATATTTAATTTGTGAAGGTGTTATTGTGATTTTCACTTGTAGGAAAGGGGTACATAGTATTTTAAGATTTGAAAAGATCATAAAAAATGTAGTAATATATTTAAATAAAATAAAGGATTTTTTTTTTAGTTTTTTTCAGGTATTGCTGAAGAGCAGTGAACAAAATTTAAGATGCCTACAAAATCCAGACTAAGGAAAAACCACAAAAAAAACTATATTTGAAGACAACTGGAGGACCTAAGATAGTTGGAGATGCTCATGTTGGGAAAAAGAGAAAGTCTTCTGGTAAGCAGACAAAAGATTTTTTAAAGAACATCTTCAAAAAAAGGAAAAATGTACAAAATGTCTGTACTGGAAAGAATGTTTTCAATAGAAAAGAACAGGAAAAAATTGAGAATTTAGTTAATGCAAATATACCTTCTGCAATAACAAAGATTAACTTAAACAGAAAAACAGCGTTTAAAGAGATACGTAGAAAATTTTTTCAGAGAAGAGTTATGTCCAATTTGATAAAGGATGTGAAGAAATATAAGAAAAAGGCAAAATATTACAAGAGAAAAAAAGAAATTGAAGCCATTGCAGCAAAGGCATTAGAATTAAAAAGGAAACTATTCATTTTAATTTTGAATAGGATGCGTACATTAGATAAAATGGTTAATGTACTGAAATCAAAAAGGAAAAGAGTAGTGAAAAGAACAAACTTTTGTAAAGTGTTTTTAGGAGAATGGATGCATAGTTCAAGTAGTGAACCTTTTTTTAATGAAGAGAGTTATTTTCAAAGTAATAGTTTGCTGCATGCAGTTGACACCAGAGGTCGTGCTTATGAAGTGAAAAATGGTTGCATAATGGAGAAGGAGATAATGGTTCCAAGTGATGAGGTACAAGTGATGGCGGATGAGGCTATGGGGAGACGTCCTAAAGCCCCAGTGTACACTTGGAATTGTAGTAGAATTTGCACTGTGCGTCAGGAATCTATTGATAAATTTTGTGAGTTTCTAAGAGAATATAGTAAAAAAAGTGTAAAACAGAAGATTAAGGTGCTTCAAAGTCTAGACCCATGCAGAGTGAGAGAGAATACTGGTTTGCAGGGTCATTCTCTGGCTTGTCTATCTAGAAAAGTGTGTAATAGTGTTTTCCATCATTTTAGGATGCTGGCTGTTCATCATACTGAAATGAGAAAGTTTGTGAGACGGTTGTATTTTGCTAAAAGTCCAGCAATAAAGTTAGATGAATTGAATAGGGCTCTGTTCCGTGGATCGGTATCAGATGTAGAGAAGGTTATTGATGAAATTCAGTTTTGTTACTTAGGTCCTGAACAAGACAGTGCAGAAAAGGACACAGTAAATGAGGAAGAAGTGGAAGAGAATGTAGAACCCTCTGTAAGTAAAACATTTAATGATCACATAACAAAATTTGCAATAATCTCTAATGAAAGACCAAATATAACTTGTATTTGTTGCCGCAGAACTCATTATAGAAAACAAACTAGGAATGTTGATCTCTACAGAAAGAGTGAAAATGAAGATAATTATAAGTGGAAGGATTTTGCCACATATATATTTCTTGAAAATTGTTTTGAATTGGGTGAAGATCAGCGTATTTGTAAATACTGTTACAACAAGTTAGAGGAAAATAGAATGCCGACCAGAGCTGTACATAATAATTTAGAATTGGATGTTATTCCTGCCGAACTTTCTGAATTAAATACATATGAGTCTATACTTATTCAATGTGTTCATCTGTTCCAGACCATAGTACGTATGGAGCCCAAAACTGGTAAATTACCTCCTTCAGATTTACTGAGAGGTTTAAAAGGTAGAGTGGTGTATTTGCCCTTGGATTTGAAAAAAAATATGGAAACTATTGATGCAGACACTTTGGAAACGGAACCATTAGTTATTCTGGTTAATGGTATACCTACAAAGAATAAGAAGATTTGGCAGGAGCTGGTAGATGTACGGAAAGTACAAAGAGCAAATTTGTATTTGAAAAGGAATAACAAATGGTATGAATCAATTTATATAGAAGAAGAAGAAGAAGATTTACAAGAAGACACAGAAACACCAACTGGACAAATTGAAAAAGTGGACAAGTCAAAGGAAGAAGAAATTTATGAACATTTTAGCATACATCCTCTTCATTCAAAAGAAGTTATGGGAGACAATATTGATCTGTTTCAGATGAAGAAAGCAAAAGGAACTCCCGTGAGTGTATGGGAGGAGAGCTTGGAAGCTCGATGTTTTCCCCAGCTGTTTCCTACAGGAAAAGGAGGACGATACGATGAACGTCCAGAACAGATTCCAGCTTCTGAGTATCGAACTACAAGACTATATGCAGAAGATCCAAGATTTCGACAAAGTATTCCTTATTTGTTCCATCTTTTATTTGAAAGCGACTTGTCTGCATTATCATATGCAGTAAATCACATTTTAAAAAGTGGAGTACATTTACAAAATGTGTCTGCTAAGGATTTTATGGAGAAAGTGCAGC
This sequence comes from Triturus cristatus, assembly GCF_964204655.1. Taxonomy (NCBI): domain Eukaryota; kingdom Metazoa; phylum Chordata; class Amphibia; order Caudata; family Salamandridae; genus Triturus; species Triturus cristatus. The sequence continues at coordinate 1,932,153,988 of NC_140589.1, forward strand.
ACCGAGATGATCATTTGGAAACACAACTGATCAATCTGATGGCTTGTCAGCGTGGGACAAATGAATATTGGTACCGACGCCATGGTGAATTAAGATGCATGTTACGGAATTTAGGAACACCAACATGGTTCCTTACCCTAAGCTGTGCTGAGTACGCTTGGGATGATTTACTGGATTTTCTACGAGAGGCAAATTCAAACATTAAAAACATCGAATACAAGACAGCAGGAGAACTGTGCTCATTGGATCCGGTTAATGTTTGCAGATATTTCAATCATAGATTTGAGGCTATGATGTCCTTCATCTGCAATAAAAAAAATCCACCTCTTGGAGAAGTAGTGGATTTCTTTTGGAGAAAAGAGTACCAGGCAAGAGGTGCTCCTCATATTCATATGCTGTTGTGGATCAAGGATGCCCCAAAGTTTGGAACAGATACTGATGAAGCAGTGTTATCTTTCATTGAAGAATATGCAACATGTGCTATACCAAAAAGCACAGAAGAGAAAAAGTTAAAGGAGCAAGTTTTACGTTTCCAAAGTCATCGGTGTGGAAAATACTGTCAACGGAAATACAAGAGCAAAGATAAATACTACACTAAATGTCGATTTGGATTTCCTAGACCTGTTCTTTCAAATGGAAGAGTAAACAGTTTTATGTCATCTGTGAGACATACTATTACAAGAAAATCACCTAAGAATACCTACAACCTTAAAAGAAAAGAAGAATCAAAAAATATAAATGACTACAACCCAGTCATTTTATCCATGTGGAATGCTAACATGGATATACAGTATGTAGCTGACAATTCCATTGCTGTTGCTCGATATGTAACGTCTTACATCACTAAATCAGAAAAAACTGAATTGAAAGAAATGTGGGAAGAGATTTCTCACGAGAAGACTGTCAGTAAGAAGCAGTACAGTTTCACTTTAAAGATGTTATCGCATCGAGAAATTGGATCCTACGAATGTTCAGATAGGTTATCTTCTGCAAGTCTCTACTCGAAATCAAGAAGAAGAATTTGGGCAAGTTTAGGCCTTGCAGCAATGAGAAATCGGGTACTGAAATCTGTTGGAGAAATTGAATATTTGGCCGAGAATGACCCAGAAAGTACAGATATTTTGAAATCAAACATGTTGGACACATATTATCCCAAGAGAAGTCATCATCTAGAGAACATGTGTCTCTATGAAGTGCTGCAGAACTACATTTATTCACGGAAAGCCACAGAAGACATCAACAATGGAAAATATAAAGTCATTGGTGAGGAAGGATGTTTGGTGAAGCAAACAAAAGGAAGTTTGATAAATCACAGGAAGCTGAGTTGCGACACTACTGACAAAAAGGAATTTTACTACTTGGCTCTTTTACAGCTGTTTAAACCATGGCGTGCAGAGGATGAACTACTGGGAGAATTTCAAAGCTATGAAGATTCATTTAATGCTTGCAAAGACACCATACAATGCAGTACATTCACAAATTATGTGCAAATGTTAAATGAAGAAATTGAACAGGAAACTACAATTGCAGCAGAAGTAGCTAGAGACAGTTCTCAAGACAGCCAAAGTTCTGGAACACTCAGTCAAGATCCCCTAGGACAACCAATCGTTGAAAATGAAGCTGCAATAGCCATGAATGAAGTGGAAACGGCTATGAATCAAGCTCAAGAAGAATTTATAGACTTACCAAATTTGGAAAGACAACTGAATGAAGAGCAGCAACAAATTTATGAAGAGATCAGAAACAAAATTGATCACGGATTACTACATGGAAAAAAAGAGTGCTCATGCACATCATTTCATCCAATCAGGATGTATGTAAGCGGACAAGCTGGAACTGGAAAAAGTTTCTTAATAAAAGTCATCAGAAGCTACCTACAGCAAAAAACGGACTCAACTTTGTCTTGTGTGGTTACTGCTCCAACTGGTTTAGCAGCATATAACATAAAAGGAATCACCTTACATTGTTTGCTAATGTTACCAGTGGAGCATGAGAACAAAATACAATACCACAAGCTAACTGGAGAAGCATGCTTGGAAGTTTCAAGAGTATTGAAGAAGATGCAAGTTCTCATTATTGATGAGGTGAGCATGGTATCAAACTTAATGCTTGCCTTTGTGCATTTAAGAATGCAGCAAATTCTAAGGACAGACTATGACGTGTTATTTGGTGGAAAACATGTCATAGTTTTTGGGGATCTTCTACAGCTTACTCCAGTTAAAGGACAACCAGTGTTTAATACTGTGACACATGAAGACACAAAGAAGTCATTGGGAAGCATTGGTAATGCAAATATTTGGTCCTTCTTTGAGTACAAGGAACTTACTACTAATATGAGGCAAGCAAACGATGAAGAATATGGAAGTATTCTGAAAGATATCAGAATTGGACTACTCACTGAAGCTGGTACAAAAGCATTACAGAGTCAGTTGCTACATAATTTATTTCCAAAGGAAGAAATAGTTGCAGAGAAGATATACAAGAACATTGCAGAAAAGAAAAGTGTCATCTGCTTAATGCCAACTCTACGTGAATGCTCAATATTCAATGAGGAGCTTTTGAAATTGGAAAAGGACGATATCAGGAAATTGGAAGCAGTGGACAAAATACAGGGTGGAAGAATTACTATCACATTAACAGGCAAACTGAAAAATAAATTGGATTCACTAGAGAAGAACATTTCCAAAACTGCTGGATTAGAAAAAAATCTATATGTTTGCATGAATTGTAGAGTATTTTTAAGGAGAAATTTGGATGTTGAAAAAGGTTTAGTTAATGGAGCTATGGGAAGAGCTGTGGGTTTTATTAATTATCAGAAAAAAGATGGAATTGAATGTTTAAAAATAAAATTTGATCAGATAGAAGAAGTTATAGACATTTGTCGTTGTACAGTTCGTTTCATGCTTGTGAAAGACTTATATGTACAAAGGAAACAGTTTCCGTTTTCTCTAGCATATGCTGTAACTATTCACAAGTCTCAAGGATTAACTGTAGATTGTGCATTTGTAAACATTGGTTCAACTGTGTTCAAAGAAGGTATGGCTTATGTAGCTTTGTCACGAGTGAAAACATTATCTGGTTTATTCATGATAGACTTTGATGATTCAAAAGTTAGTGCTGATACAAACTGTGTAAAGGAGTATAATAGATTAAGAAGAACCTATGCTCCTCATTTAGGTCAGTATCCTGTGTTAGAGAAACGTGTAGTTTCTCGTAAAAGGAGAATTGAGAATATCTGTAATGAGGATGTAGAGAGGAGGAAAAAAAAGAGGAGTGATGTAATTGCAAGCAAAAAGAAAAAGGAAAATGAAGAAGAGGTTGTAGGATGTCATTTTGAAAATAGCTCTGGTGTCAACTGCTACGCTAATGTAGTGCTGAATGTTGCATTTTATCTGGAAAGTTTGCAAGAGCAGATAATAGTAAATCAGAGAAAAAGATTCTGTTCTGAGTTGAGTCTCCTTTTTCAAAAGCTGAGTAATGATAAAACTCAAATAGAAAGTGCAACTGAAATTAGAAAACTTTTAGATGTATGTTCAGGACGAACACAGTTTTCTCAAAATGTACAGCAAGACGCACAGGAATTCTTGATGTATTTTCTTCAGGTACTGGAAGAAGAAGGGGTGCCAATTGAAAATATGTTTGGTGTCTCTTATAAATGGGAACATAGTTGTGAAAACTGTTACAATACATGTGGCTCTAATGTTGATTCTGAAAGGTTTATTTATTTAACATTGCCAGACAGTAAAACAGTCACTTTTGCTAAATTAGTTAAAGATGCTAATCATAGCATGGAATGCGGTGAGTGTAAATCTGACATGTTTTCAACGTTAATTTTACAGGAATACGGACAGTATGTAATTTTAATGATGCAACGATGTAAAGCTGATGGTTCAAAATTGGATACTTTAATAAAGAAGTTTATAGGACAGCAATTATCAATTTCAGGAAAAACTTTTGTAACAGTTGCAATAATTTTCCATGAAGGACCTACTGTTACTTCTGGACATTACACAGTTTATCTTAAATGTGAAAAAGGCTGGACACTGTGTAATGATTCCCAATTGATTTTCAAGCAACGTTTGCCTTTTGATTTAGCAAATTCCTATCTAATCTTCCTGAAACCAAAATTTTAGAGAGACTTGGCAAGATCTGTACAAAACAATTTTACCATTTTATTGGATTACCATTGGAATTTTCATCAAAAAAGATTTTTCAAATTACCATTTGGCCTAATGGAAAGGTAACCAATTGCAATGTGGACTTATTTAATTCCTAATGAATCTTTCGGAAACCAAAAATTTAGAGAAAATCGGTAACATCTGTACAATTTAAATTTTGGAATTTTATTGGATTACCATTTGAAATGTATTCAAAAAAGATTTTTAAAATTACTATTTGGCCATAAGGAAAGGTAACCAATTGTATTGTGGAATTATTTAATTATTAATTAATCTTTCGGAAACCAAAATGTTAGAGAGAATCGGTAACATCTGTACAATTTAAATTTTGGAATTTTATTAGATTACCATTGGAAATTTATTCAAAAAAGAATTTTAAAATTAATATTTGGCCTAAAGGAAATGTAACCAGATGTATTGTGGAGTTATTTGAGATTATATTATTTTTGAGATTATGCTTTTGTAACAAAATTGTCAGACGGTATTTTAAAGAAATAGTTATTGTTATTAGATGATATTTTTTTAGAATATTATGCATTTCTATAATGTTATGTTTAAGTAAAAAGAGATTCTGGGCTTTTTTAAAACAATCTTTGAGATTGTTATTTTTTTTTTGCCCGCTGTTAAGTGATGAATGCAATTGCTTTCACGATTTATAGTGAAATGCAATATATTCTGAAAACAGCAAAAAAAAGGCAAAATTTTTTTTTAGGAAAATATGTAAATACGTGTACTGTGTAATATAATGATTTATTAAATATTAATACTTTTTTCAGATTGTGAAAGAAAATTGTCGAAAAAAACCAAACATTTTTTCAAGTAATTTTAATTACATTTTAATTAAAAATTAAATTGTTGGGTGGGTCAGGTAAGTCAGAAATTAGATGGTCCCTTTCTTCCACTTCTCCTCAAACAGATTTTTAGTATTTAGTTATTAATTCCTCAAGGATCTTGAGATGTGGTAATTGATTTTTACTGTTTAAAAAAAAAAAAAAAAAAATACGCGTACGGTAAAAAAAAAAAAAAAAAGATTTAAATAAAAAATAAAAAAAAAGTTGAGAGGTAAGGTTGGCTCTTAAAAGAGCCGTTGTGTTCATTCAGGGACAGAGGAAAGGAAGAATGGGAACATTAGCTGGTAGGACAAATGTACTGGTCTATTTTGTTGTTAATGAGGGGAAGACTGGTCTCCCTATGAACAATTAGACCATGGCAAAATGAACACCGCATAGTAACCCTCGCAAACCGATGGTTCGTTTCCACAGGATCAGAAAAAGGTGAATCTGCCTCCACAGATGAAGGGCTCTGCTGAGCTTCCGAAGAAGGACTCGGCTGAGCTGCTGTGGATGTGCTTGCTCGACTTACTGAAGGGTTGCCTCTAGTATGTCGTGCATGTGTCCTAGGATGTACATCCTCAAGGTGTCTCAACATAGTGTGATTCCCGAAGGAATACTTCTTGTTGGGATTTCCTCTTGAAAGTACACGCTGGCACAGCTTGCAAGTCACCAAAGCAGCATTAACTTTTTTCTCACCCTCAGGAAAACTAAAATACTCCCATATGAAAGAGCTCTTCTGTTTCCTCTTTCTCTGCCTGATGGTGGTGCTGCTAGCCTCACTCTCAGCAGAAGAGTGCTGGTCTGCCATCGTATCACAAAGACAAGTCAGCTCCTTCTCCTAAGGGATCACAAGCAGAAATGAGGGGAATGGGTGTGGTGTAGGAGAGTTCTAGAACTGAAACTACTTTGAACCAATCAAATGCTTTGTTTCATGATCACATGACCCACCGTGCGCGTACGTTACGCTTACGTTACGCTTACGGAGCGCTTACGGTGCGCTTACGGTAAAAGTACGCATGCGCGTAAAAATGACACACGCTCGCGCGCATGCGCATAACAGGCACTCCCCCAACACTTCCGCGTAACGTGCGCGTGTAGCGTACACGCTTACGCGCCCCATACGCAGTACGCACGGCTACGCAAATTGCGTAACTATACGCAAAAAGAGTAGAAAAATTACGAACATTACGCAAGCCGTACGCTTACCGTAAGCTTACCGTACGCGCACTTAAAAAAAAAAAAAAAAAGGAAAAAAAGAATTTCTATGTTATACTAATATATCTTGCCTGTTTGGTAAAAAAAAAAAGAGAAACATTGATATATTGCAGAATTTTTTTTTAAAAAAAACATAGTGTTTTAAGAGAATATAAAGTTAAAAAAAAATAAAAAAAACTTGCTTTTTTTTTTTAAAAAAAACACATTTAATAAAAGAATTTTTAATAAAAAAATCATACAAAAACAATGAAAAAACCATGGGAATCACACATGTTATAGGTAAGAATTAGCATTTAAAAAACCATACAAATTCACTGAAAAAACCATGGGTTTCACACACGTTATAGTTAGGAATTAGCATTTAAAAAACCTTGCAAATTCACTGAAAAAAACATAGGTTTCACACACGTTATAGTTAGGAATTAGCATTTAAAAAACCTTGCAAATTCACTGAAAAAACCATAGGTTTCACACATGTTATAGTTAGGATTTAGCATTTAAAAAACCTTGCAAATTCAGTGAAAAAACCATAGGTTTCACACACGTTATAGTTAGCGGACATTTTAATCATAAAAAACCATTGAAATTCCCACGTTATAGTTAGTTAAGCTAACTATAACTCGCGCACCCGCAATCCACTGCTGATGACGTAACATATTACATCACTCATGACATGGTCAGTGACATCACTCATAACATCACTGATGACATCTCAAATGACATCACTGATGACATCATCCAGTGAATGTGTGTTTTTTGGAAAATTAAATATGTTTTATATATGTATATCTCAAGGTTGATGGAAGAATAAATGGGTATATAAGTGTCTAAATGGATGATTTGTTTTTGAAAAATTGATTGTGTAACTGACTGATTAAGTGTTTCTTAGTGAATACATGGCTTAATGAGTAATGTTTAAATATGTAATTTTCTGGATCAGTCTCTCACTTTGTGTATAAGTGTCTGCATGGGTTGGTGAGTAGCTATATGGGTGTTTATATTGGATTTTAGGTTGTTTTTTGAGTATCAGTCTGAGTGTCTGCATGGTTCGGTGGGGGGTTTAACGTAGTGCATAGGTGCATGAATGATTGTCTGTTTGGTTGTATGTTTTGAAGACAGCATGTGTGCATGACTGTATGGTTTGATGAGTGTGTGTATGGGTGTGTTAGTGACTGAATGACTGTCTCAATAGTGTCTTTATGAGTTACTTAATATGTTTTAAAGAAGTATATTTGACTTTTGTTGTATATAAGTGAGTATATGTGAGAGTGAGAGATTGAAATAGTTCCTGTATGAATAAGTATGTGTTTTTATTAGTGATTATTTAAAAGAGTAAGTATGTTTAAGTTTCTGTAGAAGTATGTGTTGAGGTGTGTGTATAACTGAATATGCAAGTAAATGGATGTTTGATTCTTTATTAGCATGAGTGACTATGTGTGTGAGTAACTCTATGGGTGAGTGGCAATATGTAACAGGATGTTTTGTTGTATGAGTACATATGATGAGTGAGTACATGTATGAGTGACTGTACAGGACTGTTGGTGAATGAGTGGATGTGTATGTGGATCTAAGAATTACTGAATAGGTTATTGTAACTGGTATTGGTATGTCCATTGTTTTGAAATTTGTAGTCTCTATTTTTGAATGTGTGTATCAAAGGTTATATTAGGGTGAGAGGAGGTCTACCACTCTGTCACAAGGATGATGTCATCAGTGATGTCATTTGAGATGTCATCAGTGATGTCATGAGTGATGTCACTGACCATGTCATGAGTGATGTAATATGTTATGTCATCAGCAGTGGATTGCGGGTGCGTGAGTTATAGTTAGCTTAACTAACTATAACGGGGGAATTTCAATGGTTTTTTATGATTAAAATGTCCGCTAACTATAACGTGTGTGAAACCTATGGTTTTTTCACTGAATATATATATATATTAACTTAATAATATTAAAAAATAATTCATATTTTTAATTATAAAATGTTAAAAACATAATTTAAAATATAATTACATATATATAAATAAACTGTTGCTCCAAACTCGGGGCAATCCCCAAAGAAGACAGTACTCACAGGGGCAGGTTCCGTTAATTTATTTCATTTCACGGACCACCGGCAGGTAAACAGACACGTTTTGGCAATGGCCTTTTTTGATGTTTGCCGAGATGCCAGAAAGCCCCGTTATTTATTTCCATCATCACAGAGCATATCCGTCAACAACACAAATGAAGGACATTGAAATGCACTTGTATCTGGGGTGAATCAGCGCCAAAATAGGCTGTCCGAGTTAATGGTTGCATAAATATAGAAACAAAGGATAAGTGTACACATAAACCTTCAAATCGTTTTTTGGCAAGTTACATGCTAAAACAGCAATTCATTTATCGAAGTTCATGCCAATATATTGCAAAACCTATCAACATCAGACAAAAGCAATCGTAAACATGGAATCATGGAAAACAGTTCTTTGGTATTGGATTTTGTGAAGTTCTGTCTTTATAATAACATATTTCTCTTCCACACTCAAATGTTTAGACAGGTCTCAGGGACTTTCAATGTAATTACTTCCCACCCTATTCCCCTATAAACCCACAACCTGCTACAGAATTAAATTACGCAAAAAGTAATTAACATATAATTAATTAATTCTAAATAATTCTTAAAAAATATATTATAATTAAATTACTTCCCACCCTATTCCCCTATAAAAACCCACAACCCGCTATGGAATTAAATTACGCAAAAATTAATTAACATAAAATTCATTACTTTGAAAAAATTCAAACATACATTACAAAAATAATACATACTTTTAACACATATACTAACACTTAAAACACTAAAAGAAAATTTGATATTTTTAACAACTATATTATGACTGTCGATATTACTTTCTTCAATATTATGAAAAACGATATTTCTTACCTGCATTTCGATATTCTGCACCACTAAAATATTTTTGAAAGTCGATATTATGTCAACTCGATATTTAAAACTCAATATTTTGCCATATCGATATTTAAAATTCGATATTATGACAGAAGCAGGTGAGTCCTCAAACAAAGAAGCAGAAGAGTCCTCACACAGAGAAGCAGGTGTGTCCTTACATATAGAAGCAGGTGAGCCCCCACACACGGAAGCAGGTGTGTCCTTAGACACAGAATCAGGTGGGTTCTCACATACAGAACAGGTATGTCATCACACACAGGAGCAGGTGAGTCCCCACACACAGAAGCAAGTGTGCCCTCAAACACTGAAGCAGGTGTGTTCTCAAACAAAGAAGCATGTGTGTCCTCACACACAGAAGCAGGTGAGTCCTCACACAGAGAAGCAGATGAGTCCTCAAACAAAGAAGCAGGCAACAGTTGTTCACCTTTGTCCTAGTTAGCACCCGACTTTGCTACTGCACTTTTGTTGTTTTGTTTCCTTCTCAGTTCTCTTGGTCCCTCTTGTGTTGCCACCTCGATTCCAGCTGCTCTTGTGAACTTACCATTAGGCGAATTAGACTTATCTTTGCCAGCACAGTAGAGTTCTGCTTCTCCTTTGGGTTCTCTGGCAAGTATCCTGGTTTCCCCAGGCGGCTAGTTACAGCCTAATTCTACACCACACAGAGTATTTATTTTACTGAATACATTCATTAGGGATTCAGGGTGTGTGCACTGTGCATACTGTCTCCTCGCCCTCTCTTGGCAGATAAGTTGCACTTCCCTTTGTGATGCTGTGCTGTATTCTTGGCCCTGTGAGTCCAGTACAGGTCTTTCACCAACCAGCCGGCAGGAGGGAGTGTCCCCATGCCTCTGCCTCTCTCTTTTTCTCAGGCTGCCCCTTTTTCTCATAGTATAAAGAGCTCCTCACTTTGCTGAAGTATATACAGGGAGTGAGCTGACCATCTGGGGAAGAAGGTGAGACTGGCCTCGCTGTCCGGTACCTCTGGGTCAAGACACCACCTCTGATTAAAGCTATCATGATGATGATGAAAGCTATCATACAGGCTCTGCTAAAGATGTTCATTGCTTTCTGCCTTGGACACTTTCGTACCCATGAGTTTTTTGGTCCCAAGGAGGTCGCACCGTTTCTTGTGGCGTGCGTGGGTCCTTCCTTGATTTGGCAACCACGGTCCTGGCTCCTGCCTCTTCGGCACCTAAGAAGAAGGTCGCTTTTGGCTTCAAGTTGATATTGAACACCATCAAAAAGCCTGTTCTTTCCACTAATACTGCTTCGTCAAAGAGACCATAGAAGGAAGTGTCAATCTCTGGTGCTGCTTTGACACCTCTGCTAGGAGACACAAACCTGCAATTAATACCTGTCAATGCAGATCTCTAAAAATATCCAATTTAACATGGAAACACCCTACAGAGGAAATTCTGCCTTTTAACAAAGCATTAATTGACTGGATGAAGGGACCAAGCAGACGGTTCTAACAACCAGACTCTGTATTTACTGCAGCTTAAGAGATGATTCAGGCAGACCTAGATACAATAAAGTACAATAATAATTGTTTTTTATATTATGGTATACAACTGGAAACCAGTTACTTGAGTAAATGTTTAGGTAAGTAGACAAGATTTGTACTGATAATTTTGAGTAAAAAAAACAAAATAACAGAGCATTAACCTGTTGTGTCATGGATAGCTGATTATCCATGTAAATGCTGAGGAACATAGTCGTAGTCATCGGTGGAGTAGCAGGTCAAGGATCAAAGGCTTCCTGCCACCTGGACGTAGGATTTCCCTATAGCACCCACCAGCTCCATTTTGGTTGCATTACATTGAAGGAATTTGGTAGAAATCCACAACTGCAGATGGCACGGTAGCTTGTTTGTTGCCAATGCAGGTGCATTTTGGTCGTATCTCTCTATCAGTTGGGTGTTATCCAAGTAGGATATCCCTGGACATCTGTAAGATTTAAAAAGCAGTAGCAACGCACTTAAATATATATTAAATAAGATCAGCGATAGGGAAGACCTCTGTGGAATTCCACAACAGACATCCCAGAAGTTTAAACAATACGGGGCAAACGTTACTTCATCTCAACATTTTTCTTTTTTAAAGATGAACCAGCTCAAAACAACCTTCTTTAAACCCAGCCAAGCACGGCGCTCAATCAGTATATCATGATCACATTTCTAAGGCCAGATCCAATAGGTTCAGAACCTCAAGGTAACGCCTGTCTAGAATTCATCGCAGCGCATCCACTGCAAGCACCCTAGCAGTCTCCGTTCCTCAGCCAGGTCTAAAACCAAGTCCCCAAGTATCTCGGCAGTCTTGCTCCTCCGCCTTTTTCATAGATTGTCTAAATATTATCTCTTCTACAGTTTCAAATATTGCTGATGATAAGGCAATTGGTCTGCAGTTTTCTTTGCTTAAATGATTTTATTGTATTAAAATGTTTGGGAGGTTAGGATAGTGTTACTCGGATATCCAAATTTCGCTCCCTTTGTCCTGTCCTTATAGATCTTTAGCTGCTGTCTGTGGTTCCCTTTTTTTTAGCTGGCCTATCCATTTTCTTTCTGCTTTGCTCACTGGTATTCTCTCATGTTTCAAAGAGTCTGCATACCTCTTATTCTTCATCTTGTTACTCTGGATTCTCTTGACCTTCAGAAGTAAATTCTCATCCAATATCTTTACAAGTCCTATGATCAATATGTCCCATGCTTCTGAAATGGAGATAAAGTTAAGATGTTCCTTTACACCCAAGATATTTTTAATGAAACGTTCTCTTCATCGAGCATTTCCCAGGCTCGTCTCCATCTCATTACATGAGCCTGCTGGGCAATTTTTAAACACCCCATAGTGCAAAAAGTAATAATACTGGTAGCTCCATGGGAGGGCTGAATCAATTTGAAATAAACCTTATTGGGCTCAAATATGGCCAAGACAGATCCCATTATAAGTGCTGCTTGCAGAACATACTGAACCAGCCCAAAAGTCTCTATTTTACCCTTGATTGTTGGATTTTGACATCATTGGTATCCTCTATTGGCATATTAGAACCTAAACAAATCAATTTTTTCCCACTCACGGCTAAGCAGTCAATTGAATGATAAACTTAATTCCATGACTAATTTTGGCAGGCAATACAATAAGAGAAAAGGAAGTGACATTTCAGTGGATAATTCACATATGTACAACAATTCTTGACAATTATTATTGGTGACTGTGTGGATGATGACGCGGGTCCAACTACCTCTGTAAATAATAGCCACACCCCCTCCTCTGTGTCCCACTCTATTCACTTCGATGATTTTGTATCCTTCAGGTATTGAGCAAGTTAGCTCAGGAAATGAAGCCTCTGATAGCCAGGTTTCTGTTTACAGAGAAAATCCCACTTTTCCTCCTTTACCAAATCATATATCTCCAATGTGTGAGCAATAAAAGAGCGAACATTAAGTAAGCCTGCTTTAATCGGGACAAGTTTATCCTCCTTCTTCAAGAGTATTTCTGGGCACAAAGGCATTTATGGGAAACATTCCCTCCCCTTAAAATCAATTGTCTGACTTCAGGCACGTATTCTCGATAACTTGGGTAGAATGTTTTGAGATTTTGTATTTATTGCCATCCAAGCTGAATTATACATTTCTATGGTAAATTAGCTTACCATTAGTGGTGGCTGTTGATCCCTGAAAGTGGTGGGGTTTATTACTTGCCACTGGTTCACCTCATTGTTTTCCAGGTTTGCCTTGGATGCCCCTATATGTTAAGAATTACCTCTTGTGAGCCTATGCCAGGAATTTGTCATGGGTACCCCTTATGCCAAGAATTACATACACTATAGAATGGACACATGGTGATGGGTGTAAGGCTTCTTGGTGCCAGTGGCCTGGCACTTCCATTAGCCTGGGCTATCTGTCTAGGTGATGTCCTGGGGGTGGTATAGAGTGCACATGTAGTGTTGGGTGTGGGTGGAAGGCATATGGTGCCAGGCATATGGTGCCAGGGACATGGTGCATCCATCGGCCCGGACTGCATCCCTCAGTGATGTCCTCGTGGTGATACAGGGTGCACATGAAGTAGTCCTCCCTCTGTGATGTCAAGGGGTGATACAGTGTGCACACATAATAGTGGTGATGGGTGTGGGTGGAAGGCTTCTTGGTGCCAGGAGCCTGGTGCTTCCATTGGCCTGCACTGCCTCCCTCGTTGAGGTCCTAGGGTGATACAGGGGGCACAGGTGGTGGTTGGAATGGGTGGAAGGCTTCTTGGTGCCATGGACATGGTGCTTCCATTGGCCTGGACTGCCTCCCTCGATTATGTCCTGGGTGTGATACATAGTGCCCATCTAGTGGTCCTACCTCCGTGATGTCCTGGGGGTGATACAGGGTGCACACATGGTGGTGGTGGTGGGTGTGGGTGGAAGGGTTCTTGGTGCCAGTGGCTTGGTGCTTCCATGAGCCTGGGGCTGCCTCTCCAGGTGATCTCATGGGGATGATGCAGGCTGAACAATAGAATCCAATTGGAATGTGGACTGTCGCACTCGAGGTGTGTATACGTATAATCAAACTTGCTCTAGGTGGTGGGTGCCATGTTGGTAGACCCTTCTGGGCGCAAGGGTAAGTAACAACGTGACAACAAGCGTTATTTCCCGTAGGAGTAACGTCCCCAAGTAGGCACACCTTAGTTGAAATGTCAATAAAGTTTCATAAAAGTCTTATAAATGATTTTATCAGTATGTTGATTAGGCCTGGGCGTAGTTCGCGAAGTAGCACTTCGCGAAGCTACGCAAAGTGAAGTTCGCACTACGCGAGCTACGCGTAGCACTTCGCGAACTGCGTAGTACCTTGTTCGCACTGTGCCAGATGTCGTTTTCAATGATTGCACAGTGCGGACAAGCAACCGGCACTGTGCAATCATTGAAAATGACATCTTGCACAGTGCGAGCTGTAGTTTTCTGCTGCTCGAGTAGATTTTTACTCAAGCTTCAGCTTTCTCAACGCGAACTGGTAGTTTCTCATCGCGAGCGGTCGCGAGCATACGCGACCACTCGCAATGAGAAACCTGACCTCCTCGCGTTGGGAATCTCGCCGGGAGGTTTATTTTCCATGCTCGCGATCGCCAACTTGAAGTTGCTGATCGCGAACAAGGAAAAAGTCTCGCCGGGACGTCATTTTGCTTGCTCGCGGTCGCCAACTTGACGTTGAGGACCGCGAGCAAGCAAAAAATGACCGCAGCACTACGCAACACTACGCTACGCGTGTTCGCACTGTGCTACGTGCAGTTCGCGTAGTGCGAAGTAGCGCGAACTTCGCAAACTACGCGAGCGTAGCGTAGTGCTTCGCCCAGGCTTAATGTTGATATTATTTTGTTTGATTCCATACTTTTGCGTTCATAGTACATGAGGATTTATTTAATTCCACATTATTCTGCCCAATGCATTTCGGGCTAAGCCCTTCTTCAGGGGTCTTTAATTCTGAAAGTATAAAAAATGATGCGGTTTATGACCAGTCAACAGGGTTATGAAGTATAGGAAAAACAACATGTAAATGCCATCACGAGAAACGTAAATGAAACCAAGTGAACGAACGAGTGAGACCTGTTGGTCATACTAAATAGGTTGCTTGTGTTTGTTAAGTTCCTCTGTTTATTAATCGACAATGTGCGTGCATCAGAGTATCACTGCTTAAGTCTGAATGAACGTGCACTGAAAAAACTGGTGCACCTGTAGTTGTGTAATTCGCCGGTATGGTGAAACCCAAGTGGCATGCTGAAACTACCGGCTGTTTCCTTCGGCGATTTATTAACGCGTAGTGTGTAGCCCGCCAGTGAATGGTAATCAAAAAGTGATAATAGAAAATACATGCATAAAAGTCTGACCTTTGATGAAGGCTACTATGTTGTGGTAAGGTAAAGACTTCACCAAAATGAAGAATGGGGCCCAAAACTAACGGGATCGCCAACAAATAAAAACGGAGTCGTTATCATAGCATCAAGTGCACGGTGTGAAACAAAAAGTCACGAAGCTGCATGCTCGCTTACTGTCAGATATTGATGGTATGCAAACGTTGGTGTCCGTATTCAGTGCGTTAGTATTCCGTGTCGCGCGATGCGGACAATTTAAAAAAAAGAGTTCCGGTCATGTGCTCATAGATAGTGAAGAAACACTGCAATGTATGGCAGCCACAGTCGACGAGAAGAGTGAAACAAGTGGAAAAGACAGACTTACGTTGCTCGTGTTCTATGAGCCTGGTGTGCAAGAAAGTTATGTGTGAGTGGAGGTGTGTTCCAATGCTAAATCGAGATACAATCCAGATTACTAGGTGAGGTAGTTGGGTTCATGTCTCCTAGTGTGCAACATTGGTTCTACCAATGAAGCAGTGAAAAAATTCTACCAGTGATACATCAAGGTGCTTTTGCAATACATTATGAAAAAACATTATGAGCAACCATTTAGTAAAAAAACATTAGAGGATGTCAGAAACGTGAAGCAGCAATCAATACAGCGATTGATCAACATTTCAAAATAACAATGTATGTCATCAACAGTTTTGGCAATAAAGTCAAAAGATGAAAAATATAAAGAAATATAAAAAATATAAAAAATATAAGAGGTTGACACAAGTGGACAATGTAACCGTGTGGCTCACTGATTTTGCATTATAGCAGAGTTCTTCAATCTGTGGGGCGTGCCCCCCTGGACACCATCTCAGGGGGGGCTCGCACTCCACACTAAGATCTTACCTTTGTTGGTATTTTACTGTCCCCCGTCGCAAATCAAGTCACAGTAACAGAGGGTTGGAGAGGGGAGGGAGGGGAAATAGATAAGGCAGGATTTACGCTTTTGTCATGTAAAGAGCTCAGTTAACCTTCCCAGGAGGGGGTGAACTGGTAGAGCTTGGACGCTTCAGCTGCAGTGGGAGGCAGGGTCTCCTCTGCTAAAACCGAAAGCAAATGAACAGACAGTCCTGTTCCTTTGCCTTTGATTTCATAGCAGAGGAGACTCCTTGCCTCCCACTGCAGCTGAAATGACTGCCTGTTCCTTCCTTTCAGTTTCATAGCAGAGGAGACTCCTTGCCTCCCACTGCAGCTGAAATGACTGTCTGTTCCTTCCTTTCAGTTTCATAGCAGAGGAGACTCCTTACCTCCCACTGCAGCTGAAATGAAGGTCTTTCCATGCTTTCAGTTTCAGCAGAGGAGACTCCTTGCCTCCCACTGCAGCTGAAATGACTGTCTGTTCCTTCCTTTCAGTTTCAGCAGAGGAGACTCCTTGCCTCCCACTGCAGCTGAAATGACTGTCTGTTCCTTTGCCTTTGATTTCATAGCAGAGGAGACTCCTTGCCTCCCACTGCAGCTGAAATGACTGCCTCGTGGTTGCAACCACGTACTGTACTTAATGAGTGTTGTCATTTTTAGGAGAACAAGGATTCAAAGGTGAAAATATATTTAGTGCCTAGAAGCCACGGTCCAAAGTAGAGTAAAGCAGCTAGTAACAAGGAGCGCGATTTGCAAATTACGGTTTAATCAGATCTGGTTGGAGGTTGTTCTTCAGCCCCCTCCACCAGATTAAAATAAACTATCACCTCCCATCCATGTGTGCTGAGGGGGCCACAGTTGTCTGGTTGCACTGCAAGGGTCTAAAGCGCCCTGCGGCACACACTCTCTATAAGGCGGCCTCAGTGCACTCCAACTCACCCACCTCTCCTAACCAGGCTGTGACTGCTAGAGATCAGGCTTTCAGCAGACAGTCAGACAGTGAACCACAAACACGAGGCTTAGGCAGAGTGCAGTACTGTGCTGTAAAACAGTGGTGAGCTGAGTGCCTCCCGACCCCCTACCCAAAAAAATACAACAGAAAAATGTGATTCTTTCACACAGCGTGCTGCATTTGATTTACGTTGTGGCATAAAACTAATGCAGCACGCTAGGTAAAATTAACTCAGCGTGTTCATAAAAGTGATCGCCTATTTTAGAAAATGTTCATTTCTTTGTGGCGCTTTCTAATACTCGGACTAATTTAACGTAGTTAAAAGTTTAAACGCACTTACCCCGAACACAAGTTTATCGTTTCCTGCAGCTCCACTCTTGTCATGCTTGCTATGACCTGCTGCCCATTCCCATTTAAGTATCAATAAACCAGCTGTCACCCTGACCCACAGCCACGGGTGCAGCTACTCGGTGCCAGTGATCAGGGGTGGAAAGAGACAGCGGCCTGCACATGATTCCATCCACTTAATCCACTCCTAAGCAACCTTGGGGCAGAAAGATATGGGAAGCGGGGGAATGGTTCAGGGTTATACCCCTCTGTCCTAAAGCTCTCCCCGCGAAGCTCACCACAACAATTTAAAATAAAATAACAGCACTCCCCATCCGTGCCGTCTCAGCTCCTGGCTCCCGCTGTCCCGCGTTTCCTGCAGCTATCCTCAGGAAAGCCAGTAAGATACCTACAGGCAGCCTCCTTTCCCTCCGCCAATCACAATCGCAATGGCAGCATTGTGATTGGTAAGGCGCAGCGGAGAGTGCCCCAGCCTGGCCATTTTCTCTATGTAGGTTGCATGCAGCAGCCTACATAGAGAACAGGGAGAGTGCGTATGCGTATGCCTGCTTTGGTCGGCCCCAGAGCCTACCAAAGCAGTCAGGACCCACAACAGTGGGCATGCCACTCCCCCCCTGCCCTCGAGCAGGACCGCCCACCCTCCGTCCCACAACCAGGCACTCCAGGCACTTCTGCTTTCTCGCAGTGCAAGAAGCAGAAACATAAAATGGTAGTTTTACCATTTTATGTTTCTGCATCTCGCACTGCGAGAAAGCAGTGAGGCGATGCCCCCACGCCCCAATGGAGGAGCCTCGACTGCTTTCACGCTCACCCTGCACTCACAGCGATCACAATGCCCTCACACTGGTCCCGATGCACTCACACCATTCACCCGCTCACCCTGAATTCACAGTGATCACTCTGCACTCACAATGCACTTGTGCTGTTCACCCTGTACCTCACCCTGCAGTCACACGAGCACACTATTCACCCTGCACACATGTGACACTTCACTCACCTCTCCCCCTCACTGCTCACTCTGCAATCTCACTCAAATAAGCCCATCATTAACCATACATTCATTCATCCCACTCTGCACTCACATCTGCACTGAAATTCAAATGGTCACCTCACTCACCCTGCAGTCACTCCTCTTACCCTACTCTCACACTGTTGCATGGCTCACCATGCCATCACATGGGCACTCCTGCCACCCACACAGTGCAGAGGTTTAATATGCCTGCTACAAAGAACATGTACCAAGCAGATCACTGAACCGACTGTGTAAACAATAAGTAGTGCTATACAAAAAAATGAAATGTTTGCCAGAAAGGTGCTATAGAGAGATGGGGTGCATTGTTGGTGAGTGGTAGTGAGGAAATTCACGGAGAAGGAGGAAATGGGGGAGGGGGGCCAAAACAGACCATTGCACTGTGTGCGACCAGTGCTAGGGCCAGCCCTGGATGGGAGTGTTAGCCCCCACCTGAAGTTCGGGTCTAGTTGCGCCCCTGTACACAAGTATGGGCATGTCGTGCCCCAAGGCGGTTTTTGTCTTAAATTACAAAAATACATATTTACATGCACTGCAATCCAGCCTTTCAGGGGCCCCTTGATGGAGGCAGCTCTGTTTTTGCCCCGATGGCCTGGAATAATTCCTAAACAGATTCTTGTAAATACTGTTTTGTTTCATTTCTTTTTAATGTGATTGATGTGAGGGAGTCTATTACTATTTGCCGAGAAATGTTTTTTTTTCATGCAACAACCATAAAAAAGTTTATTTTAGATCAAAACGGGTCCTCACATATGGGAAATTGGAGGATATCCCAGATATTATTAGCTGTAAAATGAGTGGGCTGCTGCTTTGTTACAACTGTGAAAACACACATCACTATCTCTGAATATTAGATGTAAACGCTTTTAGAATTTCGACTACAGTGCCTGTGCACCGTTAGTACACTGGCTAAAGAGGGTATGGCAGAGCTGAAAGTGAATCATTTAATCTCAAAGCTGTTCTGAACAGGGGCCCCCACAATAGTATTGGCTCAGGGCACCCAAAATCCTTAACATGTCCCTGCCACCACAAAGTCTGTCAGACGATATTGCTCTGAAGTAAAATGGGCAACATCATTAATTTATTATCAGTTCTATTCTTTTTAAACATAAGCCCGACGTGCCCTAAACCCCCACTGCTTCAGGTAAGCAACTTATCGTAACACTAAGGAATTCTCAATTAGGTGTTCTTTCAGCACACTCTCTGTGGACTTTCACCTTTCTCTTCAGATCTATAACTGGTTGGTGGGCAATTATCCCATTATGATGCTGTCTAAAACATTTGTTAATGGTTTCTAGAGAAGAATTATTTCTCGTGTACCAAATCTGAGCTAGGGAGTGCTTGAAAAATCTGATAACACGGTCTCCCTTACAGTCACTGTTTTGGCTGAAAATGTTTGCAGAATATTCAGCTTTGAGAGAAACTGCTATCGAAACTCTCTTGCCTTTCAGCTCATCCTATTTATGTGAGATCGGGTTCTCAGCACTTGCGGTAATAAAGAGTAAGTACCGTTCAAGACTGGATGTGGAGCACAACCTGAGGATGGCAGTAGCAAAAATCCATCCACAGATTGACAGTCTATGTGCGTAAAAACAGACACACCCGTCACATTTATGTTGGTGGTGTTATTACTAATCTATGTCATGTGTAAAGTAAAGCATCCTAGTAAAAACAATTTGCACACATTGTATCTTGGAAAATTGTGTTTTAGCTGTGTAATAAGCCTCTGTCATTCCACCACACCCACTCACAAACCTGCAGTTTACTAAACACTCTTATTGCGTTGAACATTATTTGCTGGATATGGCCCGTGATATGCGAGTGGCGGTCGATTATGTACTGTGCCAGATTCCAGAAATTTCTGTCAGGTAGTGGGGGGGCCCAACATCTAAAAAAATTCAGCTGGGGGGGCTCAACCTACAAAGGTTTGAAGACCTCTGCATTATAGAAAGCAACTGAATTCTAAACGTTCATTCAAACCTTTCAGTTGTAACATAGATAGATGGTTTATCCAAAAAGTTTCTCTTCTCAGTAAGTGTTGAGAATTGTCTCTCCCAGGCAATAGTGGCACATTTTCTAAAATGCAGAAACGTAACTGGCTAGGATTATGATTGAACTGGTTAAAATGGACAGCAACTGTAGATTTTGCATTCTTCAGTCTTATGTTGCTTTTGTGTTTGATTATTCGCGTTTTTACTTTTCTTTGTGTTTTGCCAACATAAACCAGTCCGCAGGGACATTTTACCATGTTGATTAAATTGCTACTGTCACAAGTTCCTGTAACTCTGAGTTTTATGGGAGTACCCCTTGTGGGGTGTGATATTTCATTTCCCTTAATTATGGCGTTGCAATTGCCACAGTTGTGGCATAGGAGGGTGCCTCGGTATCTTATATCTGGTGGATTTTCCTTTTCTTTTAACAGTTCTTTGAGGTTGCTAGTGCGTATATATGCGAATCTTGGATTGGTTGTAAAAATGGCTCTGAAATCTTCCCCGAGTGCAAGTAGTGGCCAATGTTTTAAAATGGATTTCTTAATTCTGTAACTTCTGCTGGAAAATTTAGAAACAAAAACGGACCTTTGTTCGTCACTTTTGGGTTGTGAAGCTAATAAATGGTTCCTTTCCAACTTTTGAGCTCTTTCAATAGCGTCATTTAGTATGGATTCAGGATATCCTCTCTGTTTGAATTTCTCCATGGTAATCGCTTTGTGTTTGTTGTAAATTTCCTCTGTGGAAGCGATTCTTTTAATCCGAAGAAGTTGCGAAAACAGCAGGTGCTTTTTAAGCGATGGTTGGTGAAAGCTGTTGTAATGCAGCAGATTATTTCTGTCTGTTGGTTTGTTAAATACGCTTGTTTTTAATGAGCCATTGTCATTTGTGATCAAAACATCTAAAAATGATATTTGGTGTTTGCTAATAGTAGATGTGAACACAATCCTGTCATTGACCTTATTCAGATTTTGAATGGCGGTAGTCAGTGTAGTCTCTGATCCTTTCCAAAGAATAAAGATATCATCAATGTATCTTTTATATAAAATGAGGTTTTGTTTCCATTCCGGTTGCAGTGATATGTGGTCTAGCTCAAAATGGTACATGAAGATGTTGGCATAGCAAGGCGCGGCGCAATTTCCCATCGATGTACCAGATGATTGTACAAAAAACTGGTTATTCCATTGAAAATAACTATGGAAAAGTGTAAAATGGAGTAGCTCCATCAGAAATAGTTTTAAATCTTCTTCTTTATCATTCTGTACCAAAAAGCTTTCCACGGCTGTTAAACCCAAATCGTGTGGGATTGAAGTGTATAATGACTTGACGTCGATCGTACTCATGATCATCTCTGTGGTAAAAAGCGTTTTGTGATCATCCACAATATTTAAAAAATGGTTAGTGTCTTTAATATACATAGACATATTCCTAACAATGGACTGTAAATGCCTGTCAATAAATTTTCCTATGGGTTCATGTATTGAATTGATCGTGGAGACAATTGGTCGGAATGGTGGCAGAGTAGCGTGCTTATGTAATTTAGGAATCATGCAAATATACGGAATAGCAGGATTGGTCTTGATCAAGTATTTCTTCTCTTTTCCACTGATTGTACCACGGTCAATGGCAGTGTTGATGATTTGTGTCAAGATCTTTAGAAATTCATTGGTGGGGTCTGTGTCCAATTTCATATAGATTTCTACGTCGTTGACGTGTTCATTGACATTCTTTACGTAAAAATCAGTGTCCATAATTATAAGAGCTCCACCTTTATCTGCTTGGCGTATAGTTATTTCTTTGTTTGAAGTCAATTGTTGTAAAGCTTGTCTCTCTTTTTGCGTGATGTTAGTGGTTTTAGATCTTGGTTGTTTGAAAATTTGATCCATATCTTTGAGAATGACTTTTTCAAAAGCATCAAGTACTTTATGATTGACTGGTGGTAAGTATTTGCTTTTGTTCCTTAATCCCATTAGAATGTCTTGTTTTGGTTCATCTGCTGTCTCTGCTTTTTCTACTACATTTGTGAAGAAGTGTCTAAGTCGTAAAGATCGTAAAAAATTGTACACGCATATCTGTGTTTCAAGAATGTTGGAATGATATGTTGGACCAAACGAAGTACCTTTCTGTAAAGTCTGTATTTGAAATTGCGTAATTTGTTGTTTAGAAATATTTATGACTAGGGTTTCTGACTTCTCGTGTTCTTGGCTACTGTGTCTGGAATTGATTTTTTCTTGTTCCTGCCCCTCTTGGTTCTTCCTGTTGTCCTATGGCTCTTTCTAAAAAAGAAGTAGCAGTCGATGTTTGTTGTCTTTGGTTACCGGATGTGGAAGGGTCGGTACTATCAGACCTCGCGCTTGCAGACTAGGGGAAGTCTACATCTGGGCTGATATATACGCGTGTCGCCGACAACAGAAATCAACCCCAGATAGATTTTCTGAAGATATGTCATCAGATGACTCCCAGTATAGAAAGTGAACACCCACGAATGCTGCAATACACAGTAGCCAAGAACACGAGAAGTCAGAAACCCTAGTCATAAATATTTCTAAACAACAAATTACGGAATTTCAAATACAGACTTTACAGAAAGGTACTTTGTTTGGTCCAACATATCATTCCAACATTCTTGAAACACAGATATGCGTGTACAGGTTTTTACGATCTTTACGACTTAGACACTTGTAGTAGAAAAAGCAGAGAAAGCAGATGAACCAAAACAAGACATTCTAATGGGATTAAGGAACATAAGCAAATACTTACCACCAGTCAGTCATAAAGTACTTGATGCTTTTGAAAAAGTAGTTCTCAAAGATATGGATCAAATTTTCAAGCAACCAAGATCTAAAACCACAAACATCATGCAAAATTGAGACAAGCTTTACAAAAATTGGCTTCAAACAAAGAAATAACTATACGCCAAGCAGATAAAGGTGGAGCTCTTATAATTATGGACACTGATTTTTACGTAAAGAATGTCAATGAACACGTCAATGACGTAGAAACCTATATGAAATTGGACATAGACCCCACCAATGAATTTCTAAAGATCTTGACACAAATCATCAACACTGCCATTGACCGTGGTACAATCGGTGGAAAAGAGAAGGAATACTTGATCAAGACCAATCCTGCTAATCCGTATATTTACATGATTCCTAAGATACATAAGCACGCCACTCTGCCACCATTCCGACCAATTATCTGCACAATCAATTCAATACATGAACCCATAGGAAAATTTATTGACAGACATTTACGGTTCATTGTTAGGAATATGTCTACGTATATCAAAGACACTACCCATTTTTAAATATTGTGGATGATCACAAAATGCTTTTTACCACAGATATGATCATGAGTACGATCGACGTCAAGTCATTATACACTTCAATCCCACACGATTTGGGTTTAACAGCCGTGGAAAGCTTTTTGGTACAGAGTGATAAAGAGGAAGATTTAAAACTGTTTCTAATGGAGCTACTCCATTTTACACTTTCCCATAGTTATTTTCAATGGAATAACCAGTTTTTTGTACAATCATCTGGTACATCGATGGGAAATTGCGCCGCGTCTTGCTATGCCAACATCTTCATGTACCGTTTTGAGCTAGACCACATATCACTGCAACCGGAATGGAAACAAAACCTCATTTTATATAAAAAATACATTGATGATATCTTTATTCTTTGGAAAGGATCAGAGACTACACTGACTACCGCCATTCAAAATCTGAATAAGGTCAATGACAGGATTGTGTTCACATCTACTATTAGCAAACACCAAATATCATATTTAGATGTTTTGATCACAAATGACAATGGCACATTAAAAACAAGCGTATTTAACAAACCAACAGACAGAAATAATCTGCTGCATTACAACAGCTTTCACCAACCATCGCTAAAAAAGCACCTGCTGTTTTCGCAACTTCTTCGGATTAAAAGAATCGCTTCCACAGAGGAAATTTACAACAAACACAAAGCGATTACCATGGAGAAATTCAAACAGAGAGGATATCCTGAATCCATACTAAATGACGCTATTGAAAGAGCTCAAAAGTTGGAAAGGAACCATTTATAAGCTTCACAACCCAAAAGTGACGAACAAAGGTCCGTTTTTGTTTCTAAATTTTCCAGCAGAAGTTACTGAATTAAGAGATCCATTTTAAAACATTGGCCACTACTTGCACTCGGGGAAGATTTCAGAGGCATTTTTACAACCAATCCAATATTCGCATATTTACGCACTAGCAACCTCAAAGAACTGTTAAAAGAAAAGGAAAATGCACCAGATATAAGATACCGAGGCACCCTCCTATGCCACAACTGTGGCAATTGCAACGCCATAATTAAGGGAAATGAAATATCACACCCCACAAGGGGTACTCCCATAAAACTCAGAGTTACAGGAACTTGTGACAGTAGCAATTTAATCAACATGCTAAAATGTCCCTGCCGACTGGTTTATGTTGGCAAAACAAAAAGAAAAGTAAAAACGCGAATAATCAAACACAAAAGCAACATAAGACTGAAGAATGCAAAATCTACAGTTGCTGTCCATTTTAACCAGTTCAATCATAATCCTAGCCAGTTAGGTTTCTGCATTTTAGAAAATGTGCCACTATTGCCTGGGAGAGACAATTCTCAACACTTACTGAGAAGAGAAACTTTTTGGATAAACCATCTATTTACATTACAACCGAAAGGTTTGAATGAACGTTTAGAATTCAGTTGCTTTCTATAATGCAAAATCACTCTGGCTGTACTACTGTGAGCCACATGGTTACATTGTCCACTTGTGTCAACCTTTTATATTTTTTATATTTCTTTATATTTTTCATCTTTTGACTTTATTGCCAAAACTGTTGATGACATACATTGTTATTTTGAAATGTTGATCAATCACTTTATTGATTGCTGCTTCACTTTTCTGATATCATCTAATGTTTTTTTACTAAATGGTTGCTCATAATGTTTTTTCATAATGTATTGCAAAAGCACCTTGATGTATCACTGGTAGAATGTTTTCACTGCTTTATTGGTAGAACCAATGTTGCACACTAGGAGACATGAACCCAACTACCTCACCTAGTAATCTGGATTGTATCTCGATTTAGCATTGGAACACGCCTCCACTCACACATAACTTTATTGCACACCAGGCTCATAGAACATGCGCTACGTAAGTCTATCTTTTCCACTTGTTTCACTCTTCTCGTCGACTGTGGCTGCCATACATTGCAGTGTTTCTTCACTATCTATGAGCACATGACTGGAACTCTTTTTTTTAAGTTGTCCGCTTCGCGCGACACGGTACTAACGCACTGAATACGGACACCAACATTCGCTTTCGATCAATATCTGACGATGAGCGAGCACGCGGCATCGTGCTTTTTTGTTTCACACCGTGCACTTGATGCTATGATAACGACTCTGTTTTTATTTGTAGGCGATCACCTTAATTTTGGACCCCATTCTTAATTTTGGTGAAGTCTTTACCTTACCACAACATAGTAGCCTTCATCAAAAGTCTGACTTTTATGCATGCATTTTCTGTTTTCACTTTTTGATTACCATTCACGGGCGGGCACCGCACTATGCGTTAATAAATCGCCGAAGGAAACAGCCGTATCGGTAGTTTCAGCATTCCACTTGGGTTTCAACATACCGGCGAATTACACAACTACCGGTGCACCTGTTTTTTCAGTGCACGTTCATTCAGACTTAAGCAGTGATACTCTGATGCACGCACATTGTCGATTAATAAACAGAGGAACTTAAGAAACACAAGCAACCTATTTAGTATGACCAACAGGTCTCACTCGGACATTCATTCGTTCACTTGGTTTCATTTACGTTTCTCATGATGGCATTTACATGTTGTTTTTCCTATACTTCATAAACCTGTTTACTGGACATAAAATGCATCATTTTTTATACTTTCAGAATTAAAGACCCCTGAAGAAGGACTTAGCCCGAAATGCATTGGGCAGAATAATGTGGAATTAAATAAATCATCATGTACTATGAATGCAATAGTATGAAATCAAACAAAATAAAATCAACATACTGATAAAATCATTTACAAGACTTTTATGAAACTTTATTGACATTTCAACTAAGGTGTGCCTACTAGGGGACGTTACTCCTACGGGAAATAACGCTTGTTGTCACGATGATGCAGGGTGCACACATGGTGGTGGTGGGTGTAGGTGGAAGGCTTCTCTGCACCATGGACATGGTGCTTCCATTGGCCCGGCCTTCCTCCCTCTGTGATGTTCTGGGGTGAAATAGGGTGCACACCTTTTGGTGGATGTGGGTGGAAGGCTTCTTCATGCCAGGGACATGGTGCGTCCATCGGCCTGGGCTGCCTCCCTCGGTGATGTCCTTGGGGTCATAGAGGGTGAGAGAGGACAACATCAACTGGGTGGTCCTAGATAAACCCCACTACTTTACTTTGATGAGTCCACTTAACATGGTGCTGTTCTGTAGGGAACAGCGATGGGTCTTTAAACTCGGCTGTCATCTAAGAGGCCGGAATGATGACATTCCTTTATGCTCTTAATGAGACCACAGTACTCTTAATTAAACTGCAGGCATATATTACGACTCCACACTATATGGGACTATCCCTGTACTGTACCACACCGCACTGTTACAGTTAGATGGATTTTATTCCTATTCAATCACTACATCTCTCTTTTGAGTACTGCGATTTCTGTACTATGATTCTTTAAGAATATATGCATAACGATGTTCCTCCTTTGGCTGGAACACTGGTTAAATATATTGAATATATCTCCCTAACTTTGTATACCTTATGCTCACTAAGTATATATACCATTTATATAATTAGATAGATGACTTTACTATGACACTACATTACCCATATTTCTGATGAGATGAGCCTGTCTCACATTTTCATTTTTAGGTCGCCATCAGTATGCAAGAGCTGTCTGCAAAACCTGCTGTAATCACTCTACTGAGTGTAATCCAGCCTCCTGCCTGCAGTTGGTACACTACTGCGTAGATTTAATTTCCTGGCTCTTTATTGGTTAATGCTCCGATACATCATTTCTGGTTTTATGCAAGGAGCACTGGCAAAGTACAGTTTCCTAAAACTCCTAAATGTTATTTTGTTTGTTGGGGACTACTTGTTTATTTAATTTCCTACAAGTGTGTGGCCCGGATACATACATTATCAGTACAGCGCCATTTCACTAGGCCGCGCTGTTTATGGTTTCATTGTTGTGTCTCTTTCCCTGCTCCTCCACCCCATTCTCTCTATTCTCACGCCCCCTCCCTTCTCCCCCTCCCATCCTGTCAGTCACTGGGCTCCAGCTTGTGTAAACAGCAGGCGCATATCTTTAAGCGTTGCTCACCACAAATTGAACTTTGCGCTTTACCTTTCAATATTAGAATTTTCATTTTAAATGAGCCAGACCGTGTTGCAAATTTACTAGTGTAGCCACCCATCTTGGTTTTGGGCTGCGTTGCCTGCCTAAATCAACTTTTTAAAATCTTTCTTTGTTTTCAAAAGTTGCAAAATGACAGCTTTAACTTTAACATTGGGGACTTTGTGCCCATTTTCAACAGTTCTGTGTTGCCGCTTTTCTTACGTGACCTAGGCTGTTGCGTTGCCTGGACGTAGATAGTGTTGAGATCCCTGGAACCCCTGCAGACATAATGGACAGAGGCAGAAGGTTTGTTTACTTTAGATGATCCGAACTTCGAGAGTTTCACCCCACCCCTGCCTTTTCACAGTGTGGGCTGCAGTTGCCTGGCTTACACGGAGTGGCCCCGGAGAGCCCCGGAGTGCCGGTCTATCTCGCCTCCCACAGGATCCTCGCTTTGCAACAGCGGTCATTGATCGTGAGTAGCAACTGATGGACTTATGGTTGCCACACAGTAAACACCCCTTTTGTGAAGCACACCACAACATGGGACACAAACATTTCACACTCTGAGTGAAGTTGAGGTTCGCTCTTACTGTTTCATTAACTTTAGAAAATGTGCCCACGAGTCAACCATTTGTGGTTTCCTGTCTGCTGGCTACACGCAAATACAGGAGAGCTTTGCCTTATTTGCAGGAAAAGTTTTTTTTTTCTAGCTCTGGACGAAAATGGCCTTCTGTGTCTCTATGATTATAAAAAATAAAGAAAGCGCACTTGTATAACAGGCTTACTTACCCCTTGTCCTAGTTTGTGGCCCACAGCTTGTTTCAAAACAGTTCATGTTTATAAAGAACTAAACTCATATACTCCATGGGTATGTTTTTATAAAACTGCAAAAATGCAGCCTCTTTTCCTGTTCAAGCTGCGTAAGGGGGGGGTCTGGAGAAGTACGGAATAGGTGAATGTTGTCAAATGCCAAAATCAAGCGCCACAGTGAACCATTCTTACAACGTTTTTACACTATAATTTCTTGACGTTTTGTTGTTTTACTTTTGGGGTGCTGAATGTGTAAAAGATTGGGATGCTTTTTAAAGCGTCAGTTTATGAACCACTTTCATGTACATACTACATACGATTTCCATTAACATTGCAAAACCGAACAAACACAATGGCTCAAAGGCCATGTCACATGTGACACACCAGTCAGTATTGGTTTTTAGTCAGAAGACTTGCATTATATCAGTTGAATTTTTTGGGTTGGTTTCCTTGTAATTAGCAAATAGATTCCCCTGCATGCCAAGTGTGCTTGGTTAAAAGTCCAACTGATGGGTTCAAGTGTGGGACCTCAGGATGGCCCTGTGTCAAAGGCACACATGCCCCTCATTCTTTTTGATTGCTCTTTGGTGCCTGCTGATCTGCATGTGAGTGGGTAAAGCAAAACTACCTATACCACACTACCAGGAAGTACAAAACAGATGTTGAGACAAATGGGTGAACACGTAAGCTAAACGATATGCAAAAAAAAAGCACTTGCAATGCAATAGGTCTCACATTAGCGAGAGGTTGAGCTATTGGCATTGAAAATGACAATGCCTTTTATTTATGTGTTTTGAAAAGCTACATGTGGTATGTAAACAAGCACGTTGTACTAATAGTCCTTGCTTACGAGAAGCAAGGCTGGCAGTAAACAAGACACAGTTACTGCTATCCTTCTCCTCAGCAACTGTAAGGACAAAGCGCTTGTTGACGCACTGCTTGCAGGTTTTCAAAACATATGAATGAAAGGCATTGTCATTTACAATACCAATAACTCAAACTCCTGCAAATGTGAGACCTATTGCATTGCAAATGCTTGTTTACTGTAGTTAGGAAGGGACTCTTCCGTATATACAATACAACGGATTCCCTAAGCATAAACTATGAGTCTGGGGTGACAACCGCTCCTTTCATCTCATATACAATGAGCCTGGTGTTAGAACCGCTCATCGTATTTTACTTCATATCGAATGAGTTCGAGTTGGTATACACAAGCGCCTTTCATTATTGAGAACTACCGTTCCCGTGAGCGCAGGGTACTAACTGCGGCTTTGGTGCTTGCATGGAAGTTAAATAGACCAGAGTTCGTCCAGCTCTCCCTCCCGTAACTCTCTCAGATGTGGAGGTGCATAGAGGCATATACAGTAGGTCATCTCTTGTGCACAGGGTGGTTCATTTTCACGATATTATATACGGCTGAGACTGCGATTACACTGCCGGGTCGCTTAGCTTTGTGATTCTCAGTGCGACCCTGTTATAGAGAGCAGCCATGCCGCCACGCTGTGATGTTTTACACTACAGAACTCTCATTTAGTCTCAGTTTGACCCAGTTCATAGAGAGTGGCGTTTTGCACTACAGCATTGGGAATATGTGACGATACAACGCATGCCATTACGTTGCAATGCCAACCTTTACCCCGACTTTCTGTCGGGGAGCACTGGAAGTAGGAATAGATTCATTTTCTATTCCAACTCCAGTGTGTGCAACAGTAGGGAAGGTGTTGGAGTTAAATCCAACACCTTCTAACCACTGCTGCACACCTTTTTCGTTTTGCGATGTAATGGCATGCGTTGTAACGGTTGTGTAGTAAAGGCTGTTTCCCCAGTATTAGCCACACATAAAGAGGGCTGATAGTGTGAGTATCTCTGGGTGCTGGAAGGGAGTTAGACCTAGATAGAGACTTCCCATGATTACTTGACATAAACAGGGATTGTTCAACTGCACAGGTGGCACCCTTGATGCTACAATAATAATAGAGAGTAATATCACCTAATCTACAGTACAGGGGCCCTGTAGGATTGTGGTCATGGTGATTTGTTGACTTTGCTTCATGCCTGTTCTGTATATACACATTTACCTCTGCACTTTGTGAGGGGACCTATGACGGCTGAGCTGATCTTGGCATACATGACCAGGGTACGGTTTTCTGAATATTCACTGGGTATATAGGTTCACCTCACGCTACCCTTCGAAGTGTTGGCGTTGGACACTGGTGGTATTTTATCTGCATGTTAAGCATGAGTAACTGCTTCTGTTTATCTATTTTGCAGCACCGTGTGGACCTTACTACGATGATGGGGCCTCCAGAAAGCCATTGAGTTTATTGCATGGCTTGTATGTTTTTTTACATAATGTTTTTTCTATATATAGTTTTTCACGATAGCAGAGTGACATATATACTTTTTGGTCCTGAGGAACGCCTAGAACTTTTAGTCCTATTTGGCAGAAACATGTTGACCCTATAATATAGGGTAATATCCATAATCCCTATTTGCTTAGCTTTTTAATCCTATCCACTGGAGCCACCAGAAGAAAAGAGTACTTTTGCCCAGCAGGAGATAGTTTTGTTCGCATCGTCTTCACACTTGCACTCTGCCCCTCTCTCTCTACATCACTAGGGCTCATCGTCTCCTAAAAAACACCTCTGCTCCTCCCCCTTGGGGAAGTTGTAGCTTCACTGGGTGCCTTGCGGTCCGAGAGTGAGGAGGGAGCCCTATGAGGAGGCATGTCACCTTCGGGTGAGTAAGGGTTCTTGTCCTAACAGAGCAGTGCTCCACAACATGCCCCTTATGTTCTCCTTCTTTTCCACCCTCGTACATAGTGTGTGTTTATTCATGGTGATGCTGGGTGCATACATGGTGGAGGGTGTGGGTGAGAGGGGCATGGGCAGTAGCCTATGCTGCCCCTTGCCGGACACCTATGCTGCTGCTCACCTCTGCGGCAGGGCTTTAATTGGGTCGGGTCCTGCCGGGGCTCTGCACCAGCAGTTTTTAAAAGCAAGTGCCGAGACTGGTCCCTATCGGGCTCTCCATTTTTACCCTCAGGGTGTAAAAAAAAAACCTTAACTCTGCAATACGACAACCTGTCACTGCCTTTGATGTAACTTCAAAGAGACTAATTTTTCAGTTTAATAAGAGCAGACGTGGAGCCCTTTCCATGAGCACCGGTTACATTACACAAGCACATATTCATGTTTTGAATCACTGGATGTCAGGGTCGAACCTGCTTTCTCAACTTGAAAGTCGGCAGCTCTAGCCTTAGCCGAAACCTCACCCACAAGAACGAGTCACATTTTCAATATTATATACAACAAAGTCATAGTTCTTGCTTATTTATCTTATGTAACTTACAACCATTGACATATACATCTGGAAGAACGGACAGAAGCAGCAAAATACCAGTCGGGTGGCACACTATGCTAAGTACAGATTTTTAACTTAAGTGTTTTAAGCCACACCCTTTATTACAGCGGCCACGTCCCTAGGAGAGACCCCCTAGTTTTTTCATCCCACTTAAAGCCCTGCCCAGCGGGATCTCTTCTCTCCTTCTTTGGTCCTGGCCCCACTCTATGCCATACCTGGAAAGGCACTGGTGTCTGTAGTCGATGAATGCTTGCAAGAGATGTGGGAAGGGGGCAATGTATAGAGCATGTTTCCCTTTTCAAGGCTATGGTGATCAAATCCATCAAGGTTATTAAGGCACGTTTTCTAGTCCTGCACTTACGTGTATCATCCTAGTGCATTCTGGTTGTTGTAGTCTTGTATTGCTGCCTTGAACTAATCAGGTGAATACACCTTGGTTTGTAGGTGAAAATATTATCCCCCATGACCTGGCATGAGGTGGTCACCCTACGCGGAGCCAAACCTATTGCATTGGTAAATGCTTGCTTGGTATGCTTTTGGCAGAGATCTCAGGCTTCCCAGTTGGATGCATGATGACATCTTTCAGTGCACTGTATATTCTGTGCGTTCTGGTACTCGGTGCCCTGTTCATGCGATTACAAATTAAAGGGTTACAAACCCTGGAATGCTGAAAAGTCTCCCAGAGGATGACTTATTCTGGCATTAAACCAGGAATCCAAAGCCCTAGAAGGTGCGGGGGACATTGAAGAAATCCTTGGAGATAGGAGGGTATTTCATGCAGGGCTTGGTGGGGCTGCAGGCGGGGCCCCCAGAATGGGCTGTTCCTTATCAGACTTTGACCTGGAGCAAGAGAGAACAAAACACATAAGGGGTGAACAGGGCAAGAGTGTGGGGTATGAATGAATGAATGAGTTGATTTTGTAAAGCGCGCAATACCCGAAGGTGTCTTAGCGCTGAGCAGATCAAAGACGAAAGGGGCAGAGACCAAGGAAATAAGTCAACACACACTACCGCTCAGTCGGTGGAAACAGCCAGGTCTTTAGCTGCTTTCTAAACAGCTGCAGCCTGTGTTGGGAGCTGAGGGCCAAAGGGAGGGAATTCCATAACTTTCCCCCCTGGAATGTCAAAGTCCTCTTGCCCCATTTTACTCGCTTGAATCTCGGACTCTGAACCTTTTGTTCCGTGCTGGATCTAAGCATTCTACTGGGTGTTTACCATGTGAATAACTCTTGAAAATAGAGGGGGCCAGTTCCATGAAGTGCCTTCTGCGTTTCCCTGATACTGACGTTGCTGGGATACACTGTACCGCGACGAGCGCTAAGACAGGATTGCTTTTTAACATTGATTTTAAACTTGCGGTGAATTGCTTTTTTTAAACTTGCCATACTTACCTGTTGTTTCGGAGCTGTGTTCAATGCTCCTAGGGCTAGCTATTTCGTGCCGAGGTTAGCGCTCTAGTTCACAATCACACGCGTTAGAGCCTTCACGCGGCATCAAGTCAGCCGGCCTCATTAGTAGCCGATGACGTGACTGCGCCACGGACGCGCGCAGCGGGGACGCCAAAGGCGTGCCTAAGGCAAACCCTTCTGCGCCTGTCCGCGCCCAAACGGGACCAGGGGCCAGGAACCCTGTTGGTTCCAATAGTATAAGGCTCTGCTATACCCCTGAACAGCTCATTCACTTCAAAGAGGAACCTAATAGTTAGTGCAAGCACTCTATAAGTCTTGAGCACCATGTCCTACAATGCTCTTGCTGTGACTATAAAATCTCTCCTCCTATATGTAGGCTCAGCCCCTTACTAGAGGAACCCGCATTACGGTCTTCTGAAGTTATGTTGGAATAAAAGGGAGTATTTGTTTTAGAATCCGTAATAGAAAATAGCCCCCGGAGGTCACTGCATTAACCTGAGCACTGAAGCATAGCTTGGTGTCAAAGATGACTCCCAGATTTGTAGCCTTCGGAACTGGCTTTGGTAGATCCCTCAACTCCTGGGGCCATCAAGATGCGTTGCAGAAGGAGGTTTCATTCCCAAGAAGCAGTACCTCCGTTTTCCCTAAGTTCAGCTTTAGACAGTTCCAACCTGCCACTGCGCTCATGCAGCTGCGGAAATTGTTGGCATCATTTTCAACCTGAGATGATACCGACACCACGATCTGTGTGTCGTCAGCTTAAGAGAGCACGGACAGGTCAAAACTCACGATAAGCTCTACCAAAGGGGTGACATACACATCGAAAAGCGTGGGACTGAGCGCCGAGCCCTGTGGCACCCCGCATGGGAGGGAGAAGGGATGGGATTTTACCCCTCCCATCTCAACCCACTGTTGCCTGTTTTCAAGAAAAGAGCTCGGCAGCGCTAGTGCCGTGCACCTGAAGCCCAGCGCATGCAGGCGTTTCCGAAGGAGCCCATGGTGGACCGTATCAGAGGCGGCAGAGAGATCGAGTAGAATTAGTGCCGCTCTGCCACCCTTGTCCACTCTGCCTCTGATTTCCTCCGATGCCACCACCAGTGCGGACTTGGTGCAATGATTGGCTCTGAACCCATGCTGAGCCGGATCCAGCAATCGATGGGCATCCAGAAAGATCTGTAGCTCTGCGTTCATGAACTTCCCTAAGACCTTAGCCGGGAACGGGAGACGAGAGATAGGTCTGTAACTGTCCACCGACTTAGGGTCCAGAGAGGGGTTTTTCACAAGCCGAAGAATAGAGGCCTTCTTCCAGATGCCAGGATATAGCTCAGAACTCAGTACTTGGTTCAGGAGAGCGTTAAGTGGTCCCCGCCACCTGATTAGCCAGCTCTTGGATGATCCCTGGGGGGGCATGGATCGGAGGGAGCCCCCGACTTAATAGAGTTCATAAGGCTAATAGTATTGTCCTGCGGGAGGGAAAACTTCTCAAAAGTGGGGGTCTTCACTATTAGTGGCGTCCACCCACTATTTTCACAGGGTGAACGCCGTCCACCCAGCCAAGAAGTTGGGCCGCACTAACTAATGTGCTGAACCCCTCCCGGTGTCATTTCCAAACACCGGGACACTTTCAGCGGCGCCTGCACGGTGTCCGCTTTCCATCTGCAGCAAGGTGCAGGCGGGGGCGGGGCTTTCTCAGTCCAGACTCCTGCTGGGCCCATAATGAAGGCCGGATCTGAGGGGTCGTCGGACCTCCTTTGGTTGGAGTCTCCTGGCTGGGAGCAGTCGGGGGCCTCCCACCTCGAAGTAAATGCAGCAGAGGGGGAACAACGGGTAGCACATCACGCACACTTAAGAGGGGCAGCGTTTCACTTTGTCCCGGCTCTGTTTGCTAGCTATGCAGGCTCTGAGAGCATGTCAGACGTGTTGGTCTCTCCCATCAGTCACATTTTACTAAATGTAATTTATATAGCGCTTGCTAGACCTGAGGAGGCTTGAAATGATTCAAGTACCACTATTTTTTTCTTGTATAGCGCTTCTCATCCCGAAGCAGTGTCGGAGCGCTTTACATTATACGTATACATTAAAGTCGTGTCACCACTTCCTATCATGTCAAGACTAAATCCCTGTGATGACACATGTGCAGCGATGCCCATGAATGCTGGTGACTGACGCGGGTCGGACACGGCCTCAGGTCCCGGCATCCTTCCAAGCAGGAGGCACAGAGCCAGGTGTGAGAGCACCGGCACCTACCTGCAGAAGCCCCGCCTCCTGCCTTTGTGTCTTCTCTGAGGCTGGCCAATGAGGCGGCAGCTTCTGTCTCCGC
This sequence comes from Triturus cristatus, assembly GCF_964204655.1. Classification (NCBI taxonomy): domain Eukaryota; kingdom Metazoa; phylum Chordata; class Amphibia; order Caudata; family Salamandridae; genus Triturus; species Triturus cristatus. The sequence goes on from NC_140589.1 coordinate 1,932,189,517, forward strand.
CCCTTCCGCTGACCCCACAGACCTCTATAAATCTCAGGGTCCGGCAGCTCTCACTTTGATGGTGTTTCTGTGCGAGGGGGGTTGGTTGCCGGGAGGGGGGTTGTAAAGGGTTTGTGTTTTGTGATTTACCTGTGTTCGGTTTATCAGAAAGTTATCCTGGTTTTTGATTTTTAAACTTCAACTTTCAGCTTTTATTTTAATCTGCTCCAAGTTCTGTGTTTTTTACTTGTGAGCGTTTAGGAGCAAACCACGAACAGAGGGCGGGAGGCATCGGAAGGGATGAACCGGGTGGGGTGGGGTGGGGTGGGGGGAGGGTTCATAAGGGCTAGTAGTGACCCACAAACTGTACCTTTATTCCAAACCTCGCCGCCGCGAGCCAGGCCGGCCTCTGCCCTCGAAGCCTCATTCAATGCTGATCACCAATGAGCCCCGTCGCTTGTGTTTGCTTTGAGGGGGGAGTGGAGGGGGCGGGCGTGGACTCCTCGGACACAGGTCCACCTCTGGCCTCGGTTTGTTTGAGAGCTTGTCCCAGAGCCATGGTCGGGCGTGTTCAATGCTTGTTTAACCTGGCATTCTATAAGTTACTTAAATGTCTCCTCGCCTAAAATGTCAATTATGCTGTGTATTTATTTCGTGTTTTATTCAATGAAAACTGCCTTTTTGAACGCTTTTTTCAATCGGCATCGATTTTTACACCCGTTGCTGAATTCTGAATGTTTTATTTTGAGGTTATAGGGGCAAATCAACAGTGAAAACGGGGCGCAAACACGCTAGAGTGGTCGAGGGCGATCTCTAAACCCGCATTAAAATGCAGACAATTGCTATTAAATTTTTCATATGTGGTTACTTCAAGCCAGCCAGAACTGCAACACCCAGAATGCACTAGGTTGTCGCATGAAATGAGTTGGAACGTTTCTGGCATGGCTTAAATCCGCTCTAGTTAAATGCAGCACATTTGTGGCGCGTGTTCGGGACATTGGTGTATTCAGAATGGATTTTAGCTCGGGTTCTTGAAGACCCGCGCCACTGGTGAAACGTCACATCCGTTGTAGTGAGCAGGCCCAGGCTGACGCATCCCCCGCTGTTCTGGTGTGTGTGTGTACTTGCTGGGGTGCAACAGTCAAAAAGCTTGTTTTAAACTTGTACGGCTTGTGCTGAACGGGTGTGGTTAGAAGGGGGTCCCGTGTCCAAAATGCCATCCTCAAGTAAGGTTTTGCCAGGAGGTTCCCCCTGCCCCCGAGAGAACTTTGAAGGAGAGATATGTCCAAGGCTCTAGGGATCTTCTAAGACCTAGGGAGCCCAACCATAAGAGAAGAAATGTGCCGTCAGACCCTTTGTTGGTCTGGTGACATCACAGCTTCTGGAGCACTATCTGTGGAGGGTACCATTGTCAATCACCTATTGCCGGGGCCTCGTGTGCCATCGCACTGCAAATGGATGCTCCGGTCGCTCTCTCTACAGCTCTCGACTCTCAGCGTCCTACGCTAGCAGTTGTTTATAGGTTTGAACTCCGATACTGGCTGACAAAAAACAACCCAGATAAAATAAATGATTCTGGAGTCAGGATCTGTGTTACATTATGTGATATCATTTTTTTATTTATGAAGTATGCATGTATGGCTCTGTAAAGAAAATAGCAGAACAAACTGCCTTAATGCTACAAAACCTTAAAAAAAAACCCACAAAGACGAGAGGGAATGGATCCGATTCAGTTTGTTCCATACTTTTGCATTTACCAGAGACAATCCTATTCCCAGATGGCTCCTTTTTAGTTTTCAGGATAGTAAGAATCGCTAGTGTAAGAAGCTTGCTGTGGAACATGAACATTGACTGTTTTGGCCATAAACGTTTAGTAAGCACCTTAAATGTGTCTGCTACAGATCCAGGCTGTGCGAGGAACAATGGGTGTGTCACATCACAGATAGAGCCTCACCTAGCACATAGTGCTTTGAGGCTGGTCCCTGAGGAACAGTGGGTGTGTCACATCACAGAGCCTCACCTAGCACATAGTGCTTTGAGGCTGGTCCCTGAGGAACAATGGGTGTGTCACATCACAGAGCCTCACCTAGCACATAGTGCTTTGAGGCTGGTCCCTGAGGAACAATGGGTGTGTCACATCACAGATAGAGCCTCACCTAGCACATAGTGCTTTGAGGCTGGTCCCTGAGGAACAGTGGGTGTGTCACATCACAGAGCCGCACCTAGCACATAGTGCTTTGAGGCTGGTCCCTGAGGAACAATGGGTGTGTCACATCACAGAGCCTCACCTAGCACATAGTGCTTTGAGGCTGGTCCCTGAGGAACAATGGGTGTATCACATCACAGATAGAGCCTCACCTAGCACATAGTGCTTTGAGGCTGGTCCCTGAGGAACAATGGGTGTGTCACATCACAGAGCCGCACATAGTGCTTTGAGGCTGGTCCCTGAGGAACAATGGGTGTGTGTCACATCACAGATAAAGCCTCACCTAGCACATAGTGCTTTGAGGCTGGTCCCTGAGGAACAGTGGTTGTCACATCATAGAGCCTCACCTAGCACATAGTGCTTTGAGGCTGGTCCCTGAGGAACAGTGGTTGTCACATCATAGAGCCTCACCTAGCACATAGTGCTTTGAGGCTGGTCCCTGAGGAACAGTGGTTGTCACATCATAGAGCCTCACCTAGCACATAGTGCTTTGAGGCTGGTCCCTGAGGAACAATGGGCGCAGTGTCACCACACAGATACAGCGGGTCCAAGCACCTCGCGTCACATGCAGTGCTTCAACGCCAGTCTGTCTGATGGACATTAACGCTGCACAACACTAGAAACACACTTTTATCCACAAACGTTTACCACATGGAATGAAACCTGCATCACACAAGACATTTTTAGTACATGCCTCAGTACTCGGCCATTTAACACACAATCGCGAGGCAGGATCATAACCCAAACCCAGTGACTTACTTTATCACACAGATATTTGTCACACGTCAGGCTCTTTACCACACAGACGCAACTTAATCCTTACACTGGGAACTTTACCAAACTGGTATGTGTCGGCTTGTTTTATCACACATGTCTTATCACGATATCTTTACCAGAGGGACATTGATCACATGGTCCATGGTCCTTTGATCATACTACTTCCAAACAAGATTTTATTTCACTACATGGGAGATTTACTCCAGTACACAGACATTTTTGAGCACCCAGCCAGTCTCGTCGCTCCCTTGTAGCGACTGGACCCTCCAATCAGTAATAAAGAAGCATGGATGGCATGCAATGCACTCGCAGGGCCGCAGGCTCAGTCAGTCGCAATATCGTAATGGCTCAAGTCTCACAGCCCCTGCTCTCCGGCCTGAATACAGCAGCCCGGCCCGGCCTAACCGCAGAGAACAAGACATTATCAATATATTATAGTGATTACCAACGACTCGTCTTAACTCTGACCTGCAGCTTCAGTGGCACTTACATGTGCAGACTGCTGGCACATTGGTCCTATCCTACCGCACGAGACGACGCACATGCAGTTTACACTGCGCATGACACAATACAGGCTGACCATAGCTGCCCTGCCACACCCGGAAGACCACACAGCTGCGCACGCCGCGCATCATGTATAATGTGCAGTGTAAATAAAATCATGTAAGGTTGGCTGGTCTGGTCAGAGCCAGTTATTCACTGTCGTGTGTCACGCTCTAATCTTCTGAACAGGCAGGGCTGGCCTCTAAGGTTCATTCTGGCCTACCGTGCCTGCAGTGATACCTGCTACTTAGTGATTTAATCCCTGTATGCTGCTACTCTCATGCAGTACAGCATTTATGGTGCTGGTGCATGCTGGCAGTCTTTTTGTGCAGTGCACTGCTGTGCACACCGAGGCGAGTTCTGGCAGGGACTGCGCTGTGCTTTGGTGGGCTGGCCCATGCCACAAACAATAGCGTGCAGAAGTAAAAATGTATCGTTGTTGTCCTGATTCAGCTGGATTCAGTTCAGTGCATCATGCAAGCTCTTAAAACAGTAAGCTACGCACTTTTTATTTACTCCGACCGTACCACCATTGATTGAACACCCATAATAGTCCGATTTTTCACAAGCATCTATCCTCTACAACCATTTCCTTCACTCATTTTTCGACCTCACAAGAACCTGTGACCTGTAGCCGGAGCTGAGAAAAATGAACCAATTCCATTGGCAAATCAGAATATATTTTATATAAAGAAGTTTACAAATTTCATAACTCTCTAGATACCATTACTAAACTGAATGCATCTGCCTTGAACAAATGAAGGGTGAGCTAGCCCAAACGGAAATGTAAGCTGTGATGTGAAGATTGTGCTCCGTTAAATTACTGGCAGCCAGCTCAGTGTTTATGTTGGAGTTAACTGTGGTCGAGCAACCCCAGCCCTCAAAACCATGTGCGCCATAATAATAAATAGTCTACCTGATGCAATTCAAAACGTCCGATGTCGCATGGTTTGTTCTAAGGCTGAGACGGACCTGAACTTTCCAGGCCCCAGCCTGTTTCAAGGCACGCACTTTACAGCTGTGCTTTACCACACTAAAATGGAATGTCCTATTTATATGTTGTGATCTCAGTGAAATACGCTCAAGGTAGCAACTTGGGTGCAGTCGGGCTTGTTTGTTAAACCTTAGCTCATCTCTCGGTACCTGTGGCTTCAAGCATTAAAGCTTAACGAAAAGACAAGTATGAAACATTCAAAAGTTCCAAAACAACAAAAAAGTCACACAGCATGAAAGAAATCTAACACCAACTTATAAAATCAATCTTTTTTTTGAATAAATGGACACTAAAATTATCAAAATGGGCCAGAGTGTTCCGGAGATACATTTTTAATTAAGAAATCATAATGCAAACAAGCTCTGGCAACTACTGCGCTTAGTGTAAGATTGGAAACTTTGTAGAGCGTTTGAAGAGGTGCTCTTGGGGACTCCTGTCCGCTTTGAGTGACCAACTTCGGCACAGAGCAGGTGAAGGGGCCAGTAAGGAGATGTAAGACACTTACCTTGTCACCAAAGTGTTCTCCAGTCCAGTTCCAGGCTCTATGGGTGAACAGTCAGACTTCAAAGGAGAGTTAAAATGAAAGGGATGGGATACAGGATTCTGTGCTGTGAGGGTGGGGGGGGGGGGTAGTTTGTGGATGCGAGTGAAGTACTGGGTATTTTAAGCCCAGCGGTGCAGGGGAACACACCCTATGACTTCAGGGTTCTTCCTGTTTCAGACCTACAGAAACAGAGTCTTCTGGGTGAAGTCAAAGATCAGTTTATTGGCTGCAGACCAATTACAGGCGTCCTAGAAGTACAACAGCGTGTATGTTCTCAGGAGACTGCTGAAAATCACAGAAACGGGCTTCTCCTTAAATACAGAATTTCCTGCTTCAGGCATACATTCCTAGGTTTACGATATGGCTATTACAAGTATACATTACAAACGAAAAAGGCAGAGTCATGATGACCATCCCATATTCCAGTTAAGCCAGCCCGTAATTATTTACCCAGCAAGGCTCAGATCCCACATCAGATATCGATAGGCCCCAATAAACATGAGCATCTCCTGTTTTGGGAAACAAGCCATAAAGCAGGAACAGTCAGGTGTGAAAGAGATTAGCTGGAGGCTTGTGTAGGATGAAAAGACTTTATGGTGTGTCAAGCCCTGATGCTAATCACAGGTGGCCAGAGGACGGGGAACTCGTGAGACCAGTTTGACCTGGGGCAGCGGAGCCAAGCTGCCCAGGTCACAGAAAAGTCAAAGAAAGGCACATGTGCTCTAAAAGGCCCGTATTCGCTTCATGCTATATAGCCTATGTGAGGGCAACCATAAGATGGCCACCTCTACAAAATGGAACCCACGTAGTGATGTATAATAGCGTATACACAGTGCATTCATCGCTAAAACATTACAAAAAGCACTCGTACATACCGCATTAACCATTCGCGGTACACTATTACCGGGATGGACAGGGGTAGGGCCCTGCCTCCTACGCGGTCCCAAATTCTAAAGTACGACACGAGTGTTCTCCTTGGGTGTCCAAGCTGCTCTCCGACGACTCTCCCTATCACTGGATGAAACTGGAAAACAAGCGCGTAGTAATCCTAACACTTTAACTACTCCTATATGCCCAAGACACAAGAATTTATTTCCAAAGTTAAGTGGTAAAATACCACAAATATGTAGTAATCTACAATTTGGCGTTTATGTGGTTCATGAATTATAAGCAATGTCAGTGATCTCATAATGCACTATTCATTTCAATAGGACGCCTAGAAATTGAATTCTACAACATATGCAGTTAATTTGAATTGTTCACACTTTCTGTATGTTCCGTTAGAATGTCAATTGGCACAGTGGAGTGGGATGGCATGTACAATAGTTTGCAATTCTAATTAAGTTTCCATCTTTGATGGTTCATGACACAAAATATACAGCCTACTTCTTTCCATAGTCAAACATACATTGCAAGGTACTTCCAACGTGCTACATCCATGAAACTTGGAATATGGAAGCAAATATATATTTCCACTAAGCTGCACTTTAAAAAAAATGTTTCTATCTAATATGGGGCAAGAATAAGAAGTTTAAGTATTTGGTATACTTTTTTGAGCTCCAATTGAAATTGGGAGGCAAACATATGGTCACTTACCAACATGTTAAATAGCTGTGAGTTCACATATGAAAGTGGATTGAAATTACCAGCAATGTGCATTTAAATTATGCTTCTATCTATTCTGGTTCAAAAACTATAAGCCAATGTCCGTGGCACACTTCTCCCTATCACTGGACACAATTGTCAAACAGGCATATAGGTAAGCTAACATTTTAACTACCTTCCTTCATGCCACAGACATGAGAATGACCATAAGCGGCAAAATACTACAATTGTGCAGTAATTGTCAATTTGGTTCTATTTTATATAGTTCAAGAAGCAGTAATATTTTCATCATGTAATGGCATCTTTAATTTCTATAGGGCGACCACATGACAAGATATAGAATTTCGCAAAGTGAACAGTTAATTTTATATTTTGCGTACAGTCCACTAGCATGTCAATTTGCGCCGTGAAGTGGTATGATCTGTACAACAGTTTGCAATTTAAATTAAAGTTTCTATCTGTAATGGTCAATTAATTGACACAAACGATATATGCCTGGTTCTTGCGAGCAACAGACAAAATTGGTGAGCAAAGATGTAGTCAAACTAACCTTTTTGGTACTTCCCAACAGGCCATATTAATGAAAATTGGTTTATGAAAGTGGATTGACCCCAACTCACTGAAACTTCGCTTATGCCTCTATCGAGTATGGGTCAACAATTATAAGTGAAAATATTGTCCTACATTTTCAGGGGACCGGGAGAAATTTAGAATAAAACATATGGTCAAGCTACTGTTTGATACTTTCCAACATGCTACATACATGATAAATGGACTGAGCAATAACAGGGATGGAATAACCACCACACTGGAGCAGGCCATCTTCAAAACCCCAAAAAAAGGGCAGTCTTCTGATAGAAAATGTCCTGAGGCAATCCTGGGTGGCACCGGTCATCTGTGTGCTTTGGTTGACAAAGTAGTAATATATAAGTTCACAACTGTTCACAATGCAATAAACAAAACTGCATATCTAAGCTTTCCATCAATCTCCATTATCGGTACCGTTGGTTTCACATTCCATTTCTTTTTTGAAGTGTACATGAATCTTCAGGGAGCTTCCTTTAAAGGGCGGCATGAACATGGTTGCGGCATCCATGCAGTATTGCATCTCCCATTAATCTGCAATAAGCATTTCATTTCATTCTTTTAAGTTCTTCTTATGAAGTACTTTATCTACAGATCTGAGCTTGCCATGAAAATTGCACAGTCATTTCTGAAATATGCGATTTGTAGTGACTATCCTCCTCCGTCGTAGAATCCACTCCACCGTTGACAATGTATACATGATTTAATGTGGTTATCATCTGTTGGTAATGTGGTTTTTGTGATGGGCTTCAAACTCTGGATTATATCCTGTACATCTGGGCCATTCCTTTATTTGTTTTATTGGAAAAAGTTAGCAGCCTCTTTTCTGTTTGTCTTTGTGGAAAATGTTCTGAGATTGAAAAACAAAATTAAAATGCTAATTATTGAAATAAACGTATCAAGGTACTTCAGTTAATCTTCACTTACTCATGGTTTCCTCCTTTCGCATAAATTTGTTTCATTCACCACTTGTCGTACGCCTGACGTTCATGCACCCCAACCAGTGTAGTTCATTCTTTCTGTGCTCAGTGGATTCCCAATGAGTGATACTGGAAATTCCTTTTCAATACCTGTGAGCAAACCATGCACATTTTTTCTGGACACTGTGCCTTTTAATGATAAAATAAATTGAAATGATGGCACAAGCGTGTTACCATCGTGTGTGGTTTAAAGTGAAATGATGTTGAAAGAGTATTCACGTCTCGCTATTGTAATTATGCTACATGCCTGAACATCTATAGGTGTCAGTATACTAATTCTAAAGCAGTTGTTTAAACATTGTATATGTAAATTAAAGAATCTAAAGAATTAGATATTTGTGATCTATAAGGTTTTCATAAATTTAAGACAGATGATTGTATTTGAAAGCGGATGGGAGCACATATTCCCTAGCATACCTTTAGCGTTTTTTAGCTGATGCTTCAATATCCATGGCGGATTATTGCTTCAAGCCTCTGTGATCGAACACCAAAAATAATGGCTCATGATTTTTCTAAATTACACTCTGAATACAATGACTCCCCATTAAAGTATAAATATTAAGGGTATGGTTATTGTATTCTAAAGGTCAGAGAAAGCAAAACACTAAATGTTGTCTTGACTTTGCTTTCCATGGGTACGTTTATATAGCAGTTGGGCTGCATCACCCATATTTTCCACTCATCATTCGATAATGCTTAGCAGTGGGAGTTGAATATGCCATTAAATTCACACCAAGGCTCAATTTCAGCATCAGTTCACTCTGTTTTGGTTACTGTCTCTTAAACTTGTCCAGCTTGCAGACTTGAAACTGAAGGGATATTGTACCTGTAAAAATTCACATTTGAAACCTGCTAGACATACTTCGAATATTCAAGTATTTTATAAAGGTATCGTATGGCTCACGAGTTGATATCATTGTCAACAAAAGTAACATGACGGTTATCTCTTTGGATGTCCAATAACCCTCACCCATTTTAAGCTAGTAGACACATCAGCCATTGGGAATATGTGAGCGCGAAAAGAGACAATAACTGCAATAATACCTTTCATGACATTGTTTGGGACCATTTGAGGGAATATATATTGGATCTCTGTATGATACAAAAATGTATCCTCTGGTGATGCTGTCTTTTTCGGTAACATCTCGGGCCTCACTGTCAGGAAAGATTGCTCAAACCACTGCAGGAAAAGGGGAAAACTAATGTGAAGTCACATAGAAGACCTAAAGATGCATCTGTGACTGAAGAGTTAACTTTCTGTAGCATTTCAAGGGTTGGCAAAAAATAGTCTATACACTGAAGCAATGCAACTCCTAGGCAGATTTAAAGCAAGTGTAGGGATTGGAAGACTGCATTTGACATTGTAGTGACTGGTCTGTAAATATTTGTATTTTTATGGCCATGACAACAAACAGTTCTCTCAATTCAATGCCTGTTCTTTGCAATTTAAGCTAAAGGATTCCATCTGCTTGGCTGCTGTTTCTACACAGTAACCACCACAAAGTAGTGTTGTGTAGTTCCTATAAATCTATATAGGATCTGTGTGTTTAGACAACATGAACTGTGGAACTGGTGTCCAGACTGATGCCATACGCCCCCGCCGGATATGTTCGCCTGTATACCAGCCAGCTCACAGGGCCACTATGAACCCCTCTTACCGAGGAGAGAATATTTTCTGGCGACTATCGAACATGACAACCCTAAGGAATAGTGGAAACTGTACAGTACTTTTCGCTCAGTCACTCAAGCTCCATTTGTCTCAGATCAAACGATGGACATGTTTTCAATAAGTGTTTATTGAACCAGCGTCATTCTAGTGTAAAATACGTGTGCTGCTACAACCATATGACAAACACATGCATATTGGTACAAGCACCAACAGAGTAAATAAATTGTAGAATTCTACCATAGTGCTAGAACAATGAATATATGGAAGCACATAAGCACATAAATACATGACTGTAATAATGTGTACTCCGATGATGCAAACCCTAACTCGGTGTACCTATCATGTATATAGGTGTATAGCAAAGAATCCCTCTAGGATAAAGCCACCCCCATTACCTGATGTGAGAACGAATGACCCCGTCTTGGTCTCGAGATGAACACCCACTGAGGTCTGCTTGCAGGAACCTCAGCGTCTCGTGTCCGCATGGATGTCTTTCTCCTTTGCCTGTCCCAGCAATGATACAGCGCTTATATACCCAAAAAGTACCCTCAGGGGTTCTATCTTACTTTGTCATGTCGGCCAAGGATGACAATAGTGAACAACCTTATACATAGTTAATATGTAGAAGATGGTAATCCTGCTGTGAATCTGCGAATCCTCATGCATAATAAATGAGGCTAGTTTCCGGGGAAAACCAAACTACATTTATGCAGCACATAATTAAGTAAAATGTCAGCACCAAAACCGTTATATAGCACAATGGCAGGATGAATGTAGGTGAAAGGTTAGGTGACTACCCAGGCCTATATTGGGGTACATTGCAAATCATAACACCCACTTCTCTTCCAAGTGGACAATATACAAAACTAAAAAGGTTAGTTCTTATCATAGAACATTTTCTTAATAAAAATATCTAAAAGTTATTTTAAAAAGTGCAAACTTTATAAGTCCTTTATATATGTAAAAAACTCCAACTCCTTTTAAAATGTTATTATATCATTTGAGCAACTGAGTACATGTGAAAGTCATGGTGGTCAGTAAAAGCGAAAAAAAAAGTGTTTAAAATTACAATTTCGGTTGTTTTGAAAAAGAGGCCAAATTGTTCCCAGCACACGGAGAGCCAAATGTTTATGTATCTTGTGTGGGAGATGCAACATCACTGATGCTTGCCTTCGCAGACAACGGCCCCTGTAACACCTCACAGATCAGGTCAATCAAGCAAAGGTGATCTTCATTTCACACAGCCCATGCTGAGCAAGCTTTTGAAACATCTAAAGCCTGTGTGCCTACAGTAGATCCGGTATCCAATCCAACAAGAGCTGAAGCATCCCGTGGTGGCTCTAAGAATGCAGACATCAACATGAGAATACGCTGAGAACACTGCACTACGCAGGCCTTTAAAGGGTCCAGCAATACATCCACGTCCGGAGGCGCAACCGAGGGAAGTGTTAGACAGAGGTCCAACACACATTCTTGTCTGCAGAACAAGCAGAGGAGAACAGGCAGAACACATTCAATCCAGACTCGTCTGAATGATAAGCATGACTCACTTATCTCCCGAAGTCGAGGTGTGCCCCGATGAAGTACCATGTGGTCACGGAAACGTTGCTTCAAGAATATATATTCCATCTCCTTGGTGACTGGGACATCGATTGCGTAGTAGAAAAATTTAAATCGGGATACCCAGTAGCAGGAGTGTATAAAAGCTCGAATCACTCAAAAGGCTGTCTGAAAAGTGTGTAACGGCCCTGAACCTATGGACTTAAATAGGTGTATTATAACTGTCATTTCAGACATGCTAAAGCTACGTTGTACCATTTCTCTGAAATGAAAGGGCAATTTGTTTGTAACAGTACCTGTATCTCAGCTGAGGACCTTGCAACCTGAAGATCAAAAGTCTCTCGGTCTGAGGTTAATGGCACATCATTCTGTAAAAGCATGGCTTTCATTCGGCTCAAAGTATCAAACTGTATAAAGGAAACATTCCATGAAGACCATAATGGCTCCTCGCTGACTCTGTGGGTTGATAGAAACAATACCTGCATACAACCAGTAACCTGGGAACTTACTGTGATTAGATATGCGATGCCTGGAAGCATCCCACAACAACCTTGATCATTAAGTAACTCCCATTCGAGAGCAGCCTAAACACTGGATTAATCATGGCAGCTGGGGCTCCCTTTGAATGACAGGATATATTTGCAATGGAACAGTTACAGGCCCCTTGAAGCATGATATCCTGGCAAATCAAAGACCCACTTAATTCAACACTTTTACAGTATCCCTTGAGGAACCTCGATTTTCTGATCGCGATCGAATCGACCCGTCATTTTATGCTCCACCGCCATTTTGTGTTGCAATCACTCAGGCGCGATGTCCTTTCAATTGCGATGCGAGCTACGGCTCGAAGGGGGCCTCAGTCGTGATGCTCAGGGGGACAGTGCGGGTATACGCTGCACTGGCTCTTCGTTGCGGCGTTCGAGCCGTATCTTGAGAGCGGTGCCTTTGTTCTCAGCGCGATGCGAAGCAGGCTGTACGCTCCGGTGGGGAGCCACGTACCAGCCACTCTACGCGCCGCAGCCTGCCCTCAGCAAGGGTAGGGGGCACGCAAAATGGTACGATGCGACTGAGGCCCCCTTCGAGCCGTAGCTCGCACCGCAATTGAAAGGACATCGCGCCGTACAAACGCGCTGGGATTCACTGCATCGTCCGTGACGAACTCCTGAAAGATGAAGGTACTGTGCCCCCTTCGCACCGTAAGATGTACGCATCGCCCGTAGCGTCTGCAAACGCTTGGGAGCCCCGCTCGCAAGCCTCTTCCAGTCATTCGAACCGCACGACAAGCACAAAGCGCACAGAACTCCTGAAATACGCTTAAATTCAAGAACTACTTATTGCAAAATATTGTTGGCCCGTTTTAACGTTATTGGGTCTTGTGCTAAGCCTGCTTATACATAAAATAATTATTATTGGTAAACCCAGTGTGGAGTCCATTTGTGGGGGTGTCATTGAATTGTTGTATGTGGTCCCAAATGCGTAACCATTACGCCTAAGATAACGCCTTGTCCGCTCGCGCCAAGCTACCTAGAGGGTGAGCAGGGGTTATTGTTAGTGTAACCCCTTACCCTGACTAGAGGAAAGGTTCCCTGCTTGGCACAAGTACCTACCTGTGCCAACCAGAGAATCTGGATTCTAACATTGGTGGTCACCGGTGAGTTTTCTGAACTTGCATTTGTGATTTATGTACATCAATTTTTTTGAAACGCCACATAGTGAGTTCAGACCCATAACGTAGCCACATACTTTTTTTAATTTTAGTTTTGCTGGAAACCATGCCTGATTCAGTCATTGTGGAGAGAGCAGCATCTGTTGTCTCTGAAATTGAGGATGTTGGATGGGAAGAGGAGAGACTAGAGCTACACCAAGGCCCAGCTGAAGGGCTTCTGTAAAAAGTTCAGAGTCCCCACTGTTGGATGTAAGCTCAAGGCAGATTTACTCAAGGCGCTGAGGGCCTGGATTGAGTCAAGGGCACCTGGAGAAGTGGTAGTTGTTGAACCAGCAGAAAACGTCCAGAGTTTTGGAAGAGGCCTGTCACCAGAAGAGTTGGCAGACAGAAAAGAAACCAGGATGCATGAAATGGAGATGGCAAAAATTAAATTGAATGGGCAACTGGAGCTAGAAAGCAAAAAGCTGGCTCTGGAAGAGAGAAGAATCCAAATGGAGCATGAAATGAAGTTGAGGGAATTAGATCTGAAAGCTAAAAGTTTAGAGTCTACTCCCTCTGCTGGCAGCACACCGTCCGTGCATGCAGAATCAAGGATGTACATACCCAAGGATGTGGTTAAGGAATTTTTTAAGAATGATGACATAGGGCAGTGGTTCAAGGCCTATGAGGTAGCCATGTCTTCCCACCGGGTCCCTGAGAAAGATTGGGGAGCGGGGTTGTGGGGACGGTTCCTTAGTGAGGGGCGGGACACACTGCTAAACTTACCTTCAGATGTTTATAATTCTTATCCCCATATGAAGGCAGCATTGTTGACTAGGTATGGGTTGACCCCTGAGTTGTATAGACAAAGGTTCAGGGGCTGCACAAAGATTCCTAACAGTACGTATGTGGAGTATGTAACTTTTTTTTTGCAGAGCACTGGATTGTTGGGTGATGGGTAGCAAGGTTGATGATTTTCAAGGGCTTCTTGATTTAATGGCATGGGAGCACTTGTCCAGTAATTGTTTTCCTGAGCTACGCCAACACCTGATTGATAGTAGGCTGACTAACCCTGGGAAGCTTGCTGAGGAGGCGGACCGCTGGGTCAGTACCAAGGGAAAGGTTCTCAGCCTCCCCCACCCCAGAAACCGACTGGGGCCCCGGCAGGTCCTCCTGTTCAGAAGGGGCCAATCAAATGTTACAAGTGTGGGACCATAGGGCATTATGCCTCTGATTTAAAATGTCCTTTGTTTGGTAAACCAGCACCCACTAGTGCTCCACCCCGGCAGATGGCTAGTGTAGCCTTGGGGGGAGGAGATGGGTGTCAAAGGTGGGTGGGGTCCCACAGAGATGTCCCTTGTCTCATTAGGAGATTGTGAAGTGGTCCCCCAAACCCAACTGCCTGAGAACAAGAAGAAATACAGGCAGTGGGTGACCATAAATGGCCGTAGAGTAGAAGCTCTGAGTGATACAGGAGTCAGTGTGACAGCTGTCAAGTGTCACCTGGTGTCTCAAGAGCAGGTTGTCCCAGGAGCATTCTAGCCAGTTGATGTTGCTGCTGCTGACAACACAGTCACTGCAAGGTGGCTCAGGTTCCCTTTGAGGGGGAGGGGTCTCTGGTACTCTTCAGGTGGCTGTGAGGCCCCCCATGCCTGCAGACTGTCTGTTAGGGAATGATTTGGAGAGCTCACCTTGGGCTAAGGTGGAGCGGAGTGCTCACCTGGAGATGTTGGGTATGCTGGATTGGGCGTGTGTCACCACACGGTCCATGGCAGCAAGTAGAGGTGCTCAAGAGGTCCTGGAGCCTGAGAGGGAGGCCCAGGGACCGGCCTTAGAGGGAAGGAGCAGGGGGCGCGGGAAACTGGCCCCTGAAGTTCCCACGGTCCAGGAGGAAATAGACCTTGAGGGGGATGCCCTGGAGCCTACAGGGGAGCAGATAGCTGAACTGGGAGAACTGCCTGAGCTGACCCATTGGCAGCAGGAAGGAGGTCCCTCCAGGGAGGACTTTTGTAAGGCGCAGAAAGAACGCCCTTCTCTCGTGGGTATGCGGCAGTAGGCTGCAGTCCAGGCCGCAGGTGATCAGTCTGGGTCACATTTCATTTACTGGGAGAACGACCTCCTGTATACAGAGCCTAAGGTTGCTGAGCCTGGGTCAGCTCGTGCGCTGGTGGTACCCCAGGACTTCAGAGCCTTCCTACTGGGGCTGGCTCATGATGTGCCATTGGCAGGGCATTTGGGGCAGGACAAGACCTTTGAAAGGCTTGTCACCCACTTTTATTGGCCTCAAATGCGCAGGAGCTCAGACGCTCACTGCAGGACATGCCAGACTTGCCAGGCAAGTGGAAAGAGTGGGAGAAAGCAGAAGGTTTGATGCGGCTCGAGGGGCCTTAGTCGCGGTGCTCGGGCCGGGCAGGGGGCACAGGCTTGCCAAAGTATGCGCTGAGTTGGGAGGCGCACACTTTTCTCGGCGTCGGCTTCACGGGGAGAACGGCGGTTCTCAAGGGGGGTGAAGTCCACTGGTCCTGGGACTTCGTTCAGGGGCAAGCTCAGGACATGCCCTTGGAGACCTTAAACAGCACAAGTTTGAAGCAAAGTTTATCAGCAAACTTTCTCCTCTCCTTCAACAGCAAGGCAACCAGTGCAGGCCAATCCCCCAGGTCATGGACAGTACTCCTCCTACAGATTTCCCGGTTCCTTCCCCTCAGGCAGAGGTTCGTCTTGTAGCAGGATCTAATTTCTTAGGAGCAGGGCTCCTACATTTATACTACATTTCTTTTGTTCTCCCAGGCCAGAGGGGCCCTTGCCTAGTTCAGTCCAGTTCTGGAGCACTTTGTGGACGCGATGCAGGCTTCTTCTTTCAGGGTGCAGGGCAGAGTCATCAGACGCTCCACAGGGGGCGGAGCCGGCATTGTGGTGGCAGAGCACAGTCCTATTCAGAGTCCAGGTGTACTCCTCCCACCAATCTACCTGTGAATCATCCTATTCACCACCAGGCTACCTAGCCCTGCCCATCTGGGTTTCCCCAGCCCTGTCACTCACACAAGCCAGACAGCAGATACACATCACGCAGAGGCGGGCTGAAATGGTTAGGCAAGCAAAGGCCAACTTTCTAAAAGTGGCATTTTCAAACGCAAAATATTAAAATAAACCTTACTAAGAGGTGTACCTTAGGCATACTAAACTCTATTTTCTACCATGTTCCCTGGGCCTGTTAGGATCATAGGATGTAACAATCTTAACAGCCCATTCTGGCCTATGAGAACAGGGTAGTCTTACAATAGTGAAAAACGAAAATGGCTGTAATTCACTATTAGGACATGCCACACACATCAGGGCTTGTCATACCTTATGGTTACAACGCACCCTGCCCGTGGGCCTACCATAGGGGTGACTAATATGAAGTTAAGGGAAGGTTTAGGGACTGGCAAGTGTGTGCACTTGCCCAGTCAGCATGTCAGTACCAGACTGCACGCAGGTTCTGCAATGGCAGACCTTAGACACATTTTACCAGGCCGCTTCTGTGGGTGGCACAACCAGTGCTGCAAGCCCACCAGCGGCATTTGTATTTACACGGGTCTAATAGTAAACCAAATAAGCCAATCATGGAATCCAACCAACATATACATTTTACATGGGGAGCACTTGCACTGTGGCACTGATTAGCAGTGGCACAGTGCTCTGAGCGGCCAACATCATAAAAACACATGAGGCACAGCGACAAAAAGTAGAAGGGAGACTCACGCCAAGGTGCCAGGTCTAACACCCATATTTAGGCATAGAAATCCTACCCTTATT
Source organism: Triturus cristatus (assembly GCF_964204655.1). NCBI lineage: Eukaryota > Metazoa > Chordata > Amphibia > Caudata > Salamandridae > Triturus > Triturus cristatus. The sequence goes on from NC_140589.1 coordinate 1,932,206,399, forward strand.
TAGGCATTATCCATGCTAAACAAATACAGCCATGGCCACCTACATCCGTTCATCTACGTCTCAAGTTCTTGGAAAACCAGACTCTTAAGCCTTTAGGACTTCCTCTTGCTTGGATATTGATTTCTCCAAGAACTCATTTATTATGCATGAACATCTATTCCTTAGATGTTCATTCATGACGTTCTTCTGCCCGACTTACGTCAATACTGGCATTCCTAAACACCTTCAAGGTATAAATATACCTTCACTTACCATGGCAAACCACGGTTTGGCTGCCTACTTGCACGACGCGGCTCGCCACGGCAAGTTCCCGCCTGACGCACTGACCAGACGCTGTCGTCCTCCTCGCAGAGAATCCAGCTCCAGTGTTTCTGACTCCCCTTGCGGGGTGTTAGAGATTGAGACTCGCTAAGAGATTCCAACCTCACTCAATCTAAGGTATGGAGCGGTCTAGAACCTAGAGGGACTTTTGGCAAATCTTTGCAACTATAGCTAAACTAGACTATAGACAAACAGTAACTACTTCTTACCTCGTACCACACTTAGGTTGGGTACAATGGGGTAGAACTAGCTAGAACCATCAGATGAGTATCAACATTTTAGCCTGTTATTTATGTATGAATTTTTATGAATATCTGTTATAGCTACAAACCATGCTATTGCAGTATTTTATTTTACTGCTAACGCTGTACATATTTTACTTCGCATTCTGTATTACGATTGTAGCAGTTCATTTTCTCTTGCACGAGAAATAAGACTGTTCAATAAACCCTTTTTATTGAAACGCCCGTCTATCTATTAATGTGTAACTCTGTAGAAACGAAGCATGCACGATTGACTGAGTGAAACTGTTATCTATTGTTTCCACGGTTCTGATATTATTCTGATTCTAAGGGAAACTAAGTATCCATGTTTATGCGGTTGTCAGAAACTAAGCCCTTCTTGATCATTCGAAGTTTTCTAGTGACCTCTGAGTTAGCTGGCACACACAAGTAATTAAGTTTAATGTACTCGATAGAGACATAATGACCACAGTCCTATGTCAAAGCTATAGTGTATATTCCAATGCGCAGAGCCTATCCGGGATATAGGAACTACACTACAGAACCCTGCAACATTTTCCAGCTTCAATTGAAATACATGCTAATAGCTTATACTATACTGAAAATCCAAATTATTAGTAGTATTATTCGTTGTGATGTAAGAGGCTTTTTAGTATTGCCTCTTGCTTGCACTTGAAGTGAGATCCTCTTTAAAATAGCTGCAGAAAACTAGAAGTTTGCATTCCAGGCAATCTTTCCTATACGATCATTTGCCGTATTCCTCGTATTCATCTACTTCCTTTGATCTGATCATTTGAATGGTGAAATGTTTTAGAAAATGAACTGTTCATACACCTATTTTTCAGGTGTACATAAACACCTTTTTGAGTATCGGATATGAGCTTTCTAATAAGTATAGTTACATACTGTGTAGACAGTGAAGTGGGGTGTATGCTAGACAGGTATTTTCTGACAGCTTTTGCTAATGTTTGGTATCAATTCTCATGACCGTTTGTAGGTCCCTGTGAACATCAGGAGCACATATTATAACTCTGGTGATATAGCAGCAGTGTCTGGAAACCACGTCTAGCATCCAACCACCTGTTAGTAATATTTGTAACATTTTTAGGTGTTAGGGGACGAAGTCACTTCTACACATGGGTCTGGAGCTCCGAGTCGCAAAGATTTCAGGTTTTTCCTATTGGCTGGAGTTAAAAAACTAATATTCATAGTCCAAAAGGTACATACACTTCAAAGTATCTAATCTAAGCTTTGTAACAAGTGTATTTAGCTCCTGTGTACCCACAAAGTGACTCTGATATCCTGGCCGAGCTAAACTTGTAAACATATTTTTTGACAGCTTTTGCTATTTTTTTGTTTTTTCTTTCTGTCAAGCCTCATGGCAGTTTGTGGGTTCTTGTGGATACCCATAATTTACCTCAGGTGAGATAGCAGCATGGTCTGGCTCAAAATTGTAGTCCTTTGAACACTTTTGCAGAGTCCCTGAAGCAAAGAATGCCCAAGTCCAGATACATCATCGATGCATCTATTATCTGAGATTCGTGTATGAACTGGATTTGGTCATTTAAAACTGAGATGATGAAATTCATCTTGGTTTTCTTCCTAATCTCTCAAATGTTCCATTTCTCTTGTGTTATGGGAAGACTGAAAGTATGGGATATATTTGAAAGTTAAAGCTTGGAGTGGGTGAGAGATAATAACATTTAGGGTTCCTCACATGGATCCACAACATTACATCCATGGAATAGCGACCCTCCGAGAGTTAAGATCATTTGTCAGTGAACTGGTGGACATATAATAGTTAATGTTGAAAGATTATGAATGAAATCCTATAACACAGTAGCTATGACAATAGATATGATGATATAGATTGTACATATACAATGACATAAAACATATTAACTGGATCAACGGGCTTTCCAGTAACTAGACACCCATTTGTTTCAAGCAGATTGATAACTTTGCTGTGGTTATCTTCATTGAATAGAACATTGAGATTGTTATAATGGCAAATCCTTCCTTTCTCAAGATGGGCATTCGTATTGAATTCAATTCAGGATATTTGTGAAATGCACGGCTAGCTTGCTTCTAAACGATGATTCCCAGGGGCTACAGGGGAGACAGTGGCAGAGCATTCCACAATTTAGAATCCAGGTAGGTAAAGGAACAACCACCTCGTCTAGCTTTACAAATACAAGGAATATGGAGAAGTTTCAAGCTGTTGTTTTTCAAGGCTCTGGACTGGAAATAAGGTCTCAGTCACTTCCCCAGATATAGAGGGCCCTTGTGATTTGAAGGCTCTAAAGACTCAAGTAAGAGCTTTAAATTCAATTCTCTTGATCAAAGGAAGCCAGTGAATATTGCGTAAATGGAAAAATGGGGGAGAATTATCCAAATGAGGAGGGCGGCTGAATTCTGGATGAATTGAAGATGTTGTAGAAGAAATGCCGGATGGCCCAAATGGAGACAGTTGGCATAGTCCAATTTAGCTGTGATCAAAGCGTTGACAACTGGTTTTCGGGAGTCCATCGGAATGAAGCAGAGCATTCTTCTAAGGGATCTCAGGATGGCAAAACAAGAAGCAGAGCGAGATCTGACTTGGGGTACAAAAATAGGATGCAAATCAACTTTTACCTTCAGGTTTCTGGCCAACGAATAGGTGTCGCAGGATCTCCTACCTCAGGATGCCCCCACAAACTAGCATCTGATAAAAACTTAGTGCCACAGAAAAGAGCCTCTGTTTTATTGGAGTTGAGTTTCAGATACATTTCCTCCATCCAGGCTACCACTTTCCGATACAGCTTAAAGAACTAACAGATGAAGGCATATGTTCCTGAAAAGCAAGTAAAAGCTGTGTGTCATCCGCATTAGACCACCGGCACCCCTCATTTTTCCACCAATTTGGCAAGAGGCTTCAGATAGATATTGAACAGAGTCTGGCTAAGCAGTGAGCACTGGGGAACCCCGTATATCAGCAGTTTGGAAGAAGCGGTAAAAGGAGGAAGAAAAACCTCTTGGGAGCGATCCAATAAAGGATTTCAGCCAGTTCAAAGCTTGGCCTCTGACCCAAATTCTTTCAGTTCTGTCAAGTAAGTTGCCATGGGAAATGGTGTAAAAGACGATGGTCAAATCCCGCAGCATAAGCAGGACAGGCGACACTGATCTAGTTTTTCCTTGATAAATTCTGAGCGAAAACCTGGTTGAGAATCCTGCAGAAGAGAATCAGATTCCAGGAAATGCAACAACTGTTTATTGACCCTTTTCTCTAAAGGTTTAGCTACTGTGGGGATATGAGAAATTGGTCTAAAGTTGCTTAGGAGCTTACGATCTGCAGATGACTTTTTAAAGAGTGGGAGCAGCAGAGCATGTTTCTAGCTTAGTGAAAAATCACACAATTCCATTGATTTAGTCATCAACCTGTTTAATAGGAAACACCACTTCAGTCGGTAGTATTAGAAAGGCAGGCGGGCAGGGGTCTAATGGCAATCCTGATTTGCACCTTGCAAGTTCCATCACAGAATCAACCAAGGAAATGAGAGAACCTCATGAGCAAAGGGCTCAAAGTAGAGACCCAAGAGGTCACAACAGAAGAAGTTAAACAGAAAAATTGGTTAAAAAGGTTTTCGACTTTCTTCTAGGAAACTTTGAGAGATCTTGACAAAGATCTATAGTATGAGTAAAAGCATTTTCTGTGGCACAGGGACAATGTTTATTTTTGACAGTTTTAAAGCGTTCACATGGCTTATTAGCTGCTTCAGAAATGGAAGTAGAAATAATAAAGGTCTGCGATTTCCATATAGAGGAATGGCAGCATTTCAGCACTGCTACATGTTTCTTTATCCTCATGATCATAGGCCCTCCTCCAGCTCAGTTCTAGTCTTTGCAGCCACACCTGCCCGCGGTCAGTGGCATTCTCACGGATTTGGAGGCCTTACAGTTGCTGCAGCTTGTTCAGCAGCCCACCCACATCGGTGGCCATACGCTAGATCCCTTCTTCACTAATTTGACAAATGCTTCTGTCACTGCCGTCTCTCCCCTGGGTTGGACTGATCACTCTTTGGTCGCCATTAGTACCCCTTTGTCAGGAAGGACTGTCATCCCTCCTGCAAAGCTGATCGTAAGGCGGCACTGGGGCAAATTACGGTTGGAAGATCTGCACCGTGTCCTCGCTGCAGAGCCATTAGATCCGTTTGTAACTGTTGATTCAGGTTACGATGGGTTCTGCGCGTGGATCTCCAAAGGGCTAGATGCGCTTATTCCACTCACCGCCTGTAAGACCAGTGCCAGAGAATCTAGCCCATGGTACGATGGCGCCCTACGTGCGCTCAAGGGCAGTTGCAGGCGTGCAGAGAGGGCTTGGCGGAAGGCGTACGACTCGGGAAAAAAAGCTATCTATCTCGCCTCCGTCAAAGTATACCATCGGGCTGTGTGCCGTGCTCGGGCATTGTATTATACTGCCGAAGTCGGCAACAGCTCTAACCCCTCGAACTATTTTCAAATTGATGAAGGATCTTCTAGCTAAGCGCCCCGATGCTCCGACGACGGGCTCTACTGCTCATTGTGAGGCTCTCGCGGTGTTCTTTCAGGAAAAGGTCCAAAACATCTATATGACCTTTCCATCCACAGGACCCCCAGTTGAGTCTCCGATTTCCATCTGTGGAGACACAGCCCTGCACTCGCTTCCCCTGTTGACATTGGAAGGGTTTAACATCTTGGCAAAGCAGGTGAAATCTGGGTCCCCCGCCGACCCTCTCAGTTCGGCTCTCTTTAGAGATGAGTCGTTCGTGGGTCGGACCGTGATACACTCCCTGATCAACATCTCGTTGGAGTCGGGCACGGTCCCCCGTAGCTGGAAGCGGGCGATGGTCTCCCCCATCCTTAAGAAGCCCTCACTGGACCCAGACAAGCCTGAAAACTATCGGCCTATCTCTTTGCTTCCCTGGCCTACCAAAGTAATGGAGGCCCATGTCAACAAAGTTCTCTCGGCCCACCTCATCCAGTTTAACATCTTGGATCCCACCCAAAATGGCTTCCGTGCTGGTCACAGCACGGAGTCTGCCCTTCTCTCCATGGCTGAACACCTACGCACAGTGATGGATGCGGGGCAGACAGCGGCGCTCGTTTTATTAGATCTGAGCGCCGCGTTCGACACCGTGTCCCATCCTATCCTGCTGCATCGCCTGGAGGAGGTCGGGCTGGGTGGCTCTGCCCTCCAGTGGTTTCGCTCTTTCCTAAACGATCGTTTCTTTAGCGTTGCGCTGCCACCGTACCAGTCCCAATTCCTTCCTCTGAGACAGGGGGTCCCGCAAGGCTCCTCGCTGAGTCCCACGCTTTTCAATCTGTATGTGAGACCGCTGGCTGAGATCGTCAAGCAATGGGACATGACTATGGTCTCGTATGCTGACGATACTCAGCTAGCGGTGACTATCAGCGGGGATGCGGATCGGGATGCCCCCAGGTTTCAGAGTGGACTTAGGGCGGTGGCAAGCTGGATGAAGAACAACTGTCTCCAGCTCAACGCGAAGAAAACCGAGATCATGATCGTTGGCAGGAAGGCGGAACTGTGGGGGGACAAGTGGTGGCCCATTGAACTGGGGCCGGCCCCTCTCCCGGTCACTGAACTTAGGAATCTGGGAGTGTGGATGGATCCCGCTCTCAGTTACGAGGGCCACTCGAAGAAAATCGCGGCCGGTTGTTTTGGCATCCTGCGGTCGCTGAGGCCTATTCTTAAGTTCTTTGACCGTGGTACCAGGCAGCTGATAGTCCAGGCCACGGTATTATCTCGCTTGGACTATGCCAGCTCGCTTTTGGTAGGGACCAACATGGCGGAGATTACCCGCCTTCAACGAGTGCAGAATGCCGCGGCTAGAGCCATTGTAGGCTTACCCCGAAGGAGCTCTGTTTCAGGTGTCTTGAGATCCTTGCATTGGCTCCCCATTAAATCACGCATCCAGTTCAAGGTGTTGTGTTTGGCGTTTAAGATCTTGAGGGGAGTAGGTCCGCCAATTCTTGCTGACCTCCTGTCGTGGTATGTTCCTTCCCGCGCTTTGAGATCAGGAAGCCAAGCGCTCGCGGTGATCCCCCGATACAGGTTGTGTCGGGTTGGTGGTCGCTCTTTTAGGGTGAGGGCGGCTGAACTCTGGAATTCCCTCCCAGTGGACTTGCGGCTACTGACTGACCTCTTGGCTTTTCGCAAAGCTCTGAAAACGTTTCTTTTTTAAATAGATCTTTTATCTGTGTTGTGTTTCTGCTATCTGTTGCACATTGCCTGCCATGCGCCAGGACGCCCCTTAGCTGGGGCAGCTGTGCGCAATACAAAAGTGCATAACATAACATAACATAACCTTTGCACTATAAGAGCGTCTGAGAACCAAGGTGTGGAAGGAGAGTCTACTGGAAGAGCACGCTCTAACGAGGGCAATGGCGTCTGATGCTGAGATCAGCGAAATGCTGAAATTGTCAATCAGATTCCAGGGTTCAATTATTGATGTAGGCGCTACACAAAGGATGCTTCATTTATCTTGTTCCACAGTCTTGAAGTTTTCAGGGTAGGTCCTTGGGCCTGCCTGTGATGTGGGGAGAAATTTCAGAAGGGATAAAGAAATGGCCAGACCAAGAGTGCTTCAGAGCCAGTCTGACTCTAATCAAATCAGTGGAAGAAAAAATAAGATCAAGTGTATGGCCAGCAGAATGAGAGCTCCTTGACTAACTGATGCAAATTATAATCTTCCAAAGACACACATTTTTGCATGTATGTGTTGGAGGAAATCCTCAACATTGAGATGGAAACCCGCTGATACAAAAAATTTGCACGAAGGGAGGAAAGTTGGGCAAGGGTATCCAAAAGCAGAGGAAGTGCATCCATCGGCGCATTAGAGGGACGATAGGTAAGGGCCCCAGAGAGAGCAAAGGTAGGATTAACCAATGGAGAAGGATCCATCTTCAATGCTATTATCAATCCCTAGTTTAGAGAAGGAGCATGAGTAGGAGGGGTGGTATACAATAGCTAGCCCACCCCCATTTTTACCTTCACCGTCCAAATTCATAATTGAAACATTGAGTGGGAGAGATGAGGCAATGTCCGCCGGCGACGACTCCCTAAGCCATGTTTCAGGCAGAAACATCAGATCCCGGTATTATTAGGTAGATTGTAGTTCTGTTAGACCATGTGGCTCAGCTTACCTGCAGTATGGCCGGTCCTGGCTGCGATCAGGACCCGTACAGGCATGTTTGCCTTCGGCATTCCAGCTGCATGCGTCCGCTGCGCGTCCAGCGACCTGCGCCCATTTTATAAGCTGGTATGTGATTGTAATAACCCTGGAGCACGTACCACCCAAAAAATGGCGCCCACCAATGGAATCACAAGAAAGAAAGGTGAGAACAGGAACGGCTTGTTCCTTGCCCTCAAACCAGTAAATTTAATGAATTATTAAAGTGCATAAGGTAAGCCCTCCCACAAAATCAAACTTATACAATTTTTAAAACACTGCAGTAATCAAATTCATAACAAAGAATTGATTCTCTAGCTTCCGTCACTATTGCACCAATCCCTTCCGGAGCTCCTCCTTTCATGGAGACCCAGGACAAGTGAACTGCTCACAGTTATTAAAACATCTTGTGCAAACCAGAGGTATGCAATTGGCTTTCACAGAAAGGAAACATGACAGCCACACAATTAGAGTAACACAGTTTAACAGAACATGTAATTTATTATATTGCTATTAAAAAAAAACAACAACAAAAAAAAAAAAACTATACTAAAATGAGTATTAACACGTAGTTTTGAAAGATACATAGGTCAGGTAAAGCTGATGAAGAATACAGCTATATATTGCGTTTGACACACAAAGTGAAAACAATAATTGATAAATGAACAATGCAGCACACTCCCTTATTGGAGGCTGTACACTGGAGAAAAGGCCAGGAATGGGAAAAAGGATGCTAAATTCCAGGAGTACTTTCCAGATTGGCATGGTTATTGGAGAAACTAAAACTAAGTCATAAATAGCAATGCTAAAAGCAAACCTCTTCTGCCCTATATATTAAATCTCAATCTGTGATGGTTCATGAAATATGAAGCAAATTGTGCAGTATTCTTTGCTAACCTGTCAGTGAAAAGTGAAAGCTTTCATGGCTTAAATCCTCAACATCAGAATCTTATCTTTATGCAACAGGTAGGGAGAGGCTACAAATGTAAAATATACTACTTGGCTACTAATGGAAAAATAACCAAAAATAGAGAATCATGGCAATATAATTATTTTAAAATATAAAAAATTGCAAAGACAGAACCAAAATGTAGTCTTACCTCACAGGTGAATCCATTTTAAAGGCTTGAAGGAAGAAATTAATCTGGGAAGCACTAAACAGTTGTGAGCTCCTGAACACGTCTGTACTCCTGAACACGTCTGTACTCCTGAACACGTCTGTACTCCTGAACACGTCTGTACTCCTGAACACGTCTGTACTCCTGAACACGTCTGTACTCCTGAACACGTCTGTACTCCTGAACACGTCTGTACTCCTGAACACGTCTGTACCCATCAGAGCTGTTCATGTACTGTTTCACTGGGTAATAAACCTACTAGTTAAGCAGGAATTTAAATGGGAGGAGCATTCCTTTGAACGAATTAGTTGGCTCTCACTGATTGTTGAATTAGCCATCCCTAATGTGAGCTCTACCCAAGAGTCAAGCCTCACCTTTCCCTAAATCTTTAGCTCCGGACCTGTAATGTGCAGGCAGTTAACACCTGGCTGAAAGAAAGGCAGACCCCTCTCAGGTCAACATCCACCTGCAAACACACCCCTTAAAGTTTAAAACAAAAGTGTATTAAAGCTAAAAGTTGTATGAAGTCCACAAAATACGCCAGAGGCATAGACATTGGTGCAACAGGACACGCTGATCTCGCCAATAATATGCACTTAGAATGTTATCTCTCTTACAGTACCTGAATTATGAATTTGATGTCCTTGCTGCTGAAAAGCAAAACAAACTATGAATTCAAAAATGTATTCAAGCAACTTACCACTAAACCAGAGACATGAAGCTTGGCGCACAGTAGGGCAGACCAAGCTCTCCAATATTACACACTTTAAATTATCTCATACTATTTCATATATTCAAAAAGTTTGATAAACCCCTTCATAGCATCAGATATGAGATTTCTAACGAGTGTTTTTAGGTTTGGTGTACTCAAAATGTTATATTACTTGATTTATAAAGCGCATGGCTGCCACAGCAACGGGGCGTCCCAGCGCTAAACCCAGACATAACCTTACAGGGTGGAAAAAAGAAAACAAGAAGCAGGGACTAGACGGGGAGGAGACAGGTTTTATGGCCCGTCTGAAAGCCAGATGATTCTGAATACTCCTGGTAGTCACAAGTAGGGAGTTCCAGAGTGCTATTGCCAACGCCCTGAAAGAGCGTCCCCCAGCTCTTGCTCTTTTGACTCTGGGGACATAAGCCAAGTGCAGATCAGTTGAGTGAGTGTACGGCGTGGTTTATATGACAAGAGAGATCAGATAGAATAGGAGGCGCTTGTGGATGAAATATTTTGTGGGCACAGCAGAAGGTCTTAAAATGAATTCTTATTCACTGCCAGCCAATGTAATTTGGGGATGAGTTTCAAAACTGAACAAGATTTAGGGAGTGCCGAGTGCACGCTGCTGAGTTGTGAACCATCTGCAAATGCTGTGTACCAGATTTGTTGGTGCCTAGATATAAGGAATTGCACTAGTCCTAATCTGGACAAGATCATGGATTGGATAATCTGGCGTCTTTGTGGGTCAAAAACCCTAACAGAGGCTTAAGTCGGCTTAGAAGCCCAGAACAGACCCCTGCAACTGCTTTTGTTTGGGCTTCGAAGGACAAGGCACTGTCCACCCATAGATATTTTTATAACCTCTATGGGGTAGGGCGAAGACTCCAGCACTTAAGGCCACCAGTGGTTTGTCCATAGATGGGTGTCTCTGCCCAACAACAGGATTTAGGATTTTGGATGACATTCAGTCTCCTACAGCCAGCATGTTCTCCTGGAATTGGATTAGGTTATGGTTGCAGTTGTGGGAGGAGGAGATAACCAGCTGACTTTTGTCAGCATAAGATACTAATGACAGTCTTTTGCCACCGTCGCAAGGTGTTGATAGATAATAAAATAGATAATAAGCGTGGGGATCAGCGTCGATCCCTGTGGAACTCCATGATGGACAGCGTATTCCCGAGAACAGAAAGAGTTACCTATCCCAGGGGAGCCGGGTGCATAGGTCTGAATTGGCGTCGGAAACTGCCGTCATTCTCAATGGAGAGCTGCAAGAAAGTACTGCTGCTATGAAGGTGAAAATGGTCCGGTGGAATCCAAGCCTGGATTCTGGAAGTAAGGATCCTGAAAGCAGAGGGTACAGAGTCTGGGTCACTTCAGGAGCTGAAGGTGAGCTGTCCCACAAAGGATGTAGAGTGATGAGGGGTCTGTGTCCAGCAGGAGCACCAACAAGCCTGGACAAAAGCAACCCACGCAGGAACATCAAACAGGTTACAGTGTGGTCCAGCAAGGTCCAGGGGACTCACCAAGCAGTGGGGAGTCAGGGCACATCTGGAGCAACCAGGAAAGCCCAAGAACAATCAAGATGACCCTCAAGAGGATGCACAGGCTAAATTACCAGGAGTCGTGAGGGGACCTAGAGCGAGATTGCAAAGCACCAGCCCACAGAGCACTCGGTGCGAGGAGGCCGGAGTTGTTTGGTGCAAATACTGCTCAGGGTCATGGCTAAACGGAGTCCAATGCACAAGCTCTGGAATCGCCAACAAGCATATGCATTTGTAAATGGACGCAGTGCACAGGAGTTTAGGTTATCCAGTCCCCAAGAGGGATACTGGCCTCAAACTCGGTCAGAGGGCAGATCAACCTCAGGGACCTTCGGAAACCCACCTCCTGTGGGAAATCTTTAGAGTGTGCAGGAGCAGCAAACCGGTAAGTTGTGGTTCGGTGCCTGTGAAGCAGGAGAGTGACTCCATCACTCCAAGGGAGATTCTTCTGTTTTCTTAAGTGCACCACAGGTCCTGCAAAGAGGCTTTTATGGAGCAAAGGCACAAACTAAGCTTCGGACGGAAGGGGGGGGGGGGGAATGAAGATGAGCTCAGTCAAGGTCCAGCGAAGTCCAAGGTGTCCAGACGGTCGAAGGTCAGTGGTTTCTCCTGGTAGAATCTTGTCCACGTGAAATCTAAAATCTTTCTGCCAGGTAAGCCCTTCTGTACCAACAGGAGGGGGTTGGACCAATCAGGGGATCCTCCTAGGGGAGGGGCGGGACAGAGGGGTGGCTACACCCATGTCCTTTGTACAGTTTCACGCCAGAGCAGGAGCCAATGGCTATTGACTATGCACAGGGACACCAAATGTGCCCAAGTGCAGACTTTCAAGCACTCTGAGTGCACCCACTCAGCCCCAAAACACTAAATCCTGTCTGGGAGGTGGTCACATATCCCTATAACATAATGCCTATTGTGCTGCCTTCCTCTGCTCGAGCTTGGCTCTGCAGCAGGAGGGCAGAAGTGTCTCTGGTCGGAAGCATCAATTTTGTGCTGTCCGGGGTCAAGAAGGCTGGCACCGTTAAGACCAGTAACTCCACGAAGCTCGCTTCAGAAGGGTGGAATTATACCTCCCACAACAGTTACTGGTGTGGAAGTATGATTCCAAGGTGTTTGATACCAAACACGATATGTTTCTATGCAGCCGCTTTAGAGAGATGGAATTTACAGTGAGTTTATAATGCACCTCTACCTATATGTCCGGCTGCGTCACAGACAACCCGAGAGAATGGTACCCGAAGGCTGCAGAGGCTCTGTTCATGCAGGGGCACCCTGCCTTCGGGATTAAGGCCTGCTATAGGAGTGACTTATACGTTTTTAGGTGTAGTGACAATTGGATATAGTATTGTATTCAGGATTTATAGAGCGCACTGTGACCCTACGGGTATCCTGGCGCTTGAACACGTGAAATCAGTTATCCTAGTGTGGTGGGACGGTTACAGGGATGAAGACTAACTACGCCCTGGGAAAGAGCCAGGTCTTCAGCTTCTGTCTGAATGGCAGCAAGTCGTCCATTTGTCTAAGCTCAACTGGGAGGTTATTCCAGGCTACAGCTGCTCCGATGCTAAAAGCTCTTCCGCCAGATCTAACTCAGCTAAACCTGGATACTCTTACCAATTTGGCTGAGGAGGAGTGTAGATTATGTGGAGGAACATACCATTCAAATCTGCTCTGCAGAGGCTTGGGTCCAATGCCATGTAAATCCTTAATCTATGCACATTGATTTGAATTGTACCCTCTGCGCAACTGGGAGCCAGTGGAGCTCGGCCAAGGCCTGAGATGACGAAGACTGGCGGTCTCATTAGTGCCGGCTCGGCTGCCATTGACTGGATTCTCTGGAGTTTCTCCATCAAATATTGAGGAGACTCCAGTAACAAATCATTGCAATAATCCAGTCGGCTAAGGATGATACTCCTTACTACCAGCGGCCTGGTCTGTTTAGGGAGCAATGGGAGAATTCTTCGTAACACTCATCAGAGGGAAGCAACTGCCGACTGTCTTATTTACTTAGTACTCCAGGGTCAGATCGCAATTAAAGCGGATTCCTAATTTGCGTACTACCCTTGCCCGGGTCAGAGGGGCTGTCACCGGTAATGGCCAGAAGGTAATGGGTGGGGAACTTTCCCCACTGAACAGCACAGAATCAGTTTTTTCCCCATTAAATTGCAAATAGTTGTTTTTGAGCCAAAGGGCTGTATCTTGCAAACAGTTATGAAATGTATCCAATGAGAGTGCCTGATGGCCTTCCAGAGATAGAATCAGTTGGGCATCATCAGCATAGTTCACCAGACTGATATTGTGTGACTCGATGACTGCAATCAGAGGCATCATATAGATGTTAAATAAAATGGGGCTGATTGCAGACCCCTGTGGTAACCCATGCTGGACTTTCATGAACTGGGATTGCGACGGGGGCAGGGCAACCGCCTGTTCTCTATCTGAAAGATAGGATTTGAACCATTCCAGTGCTGACCCTCTGACATCTGCTCTGGCGAGTCTGGCTAATAGTACCTCATGGTTAACCGTGTCAAATGCGGCGGACAGCTCCAACAAAATCAAAATTGTTGATTGTCTCCTATCCGCCCGCATTCGAAGATCCTCCAGTACGGTTACCAAGGCAGTCTCTGTCCCATGACCTGGGCGAAAGCCAAATTGCACATCCTCCAATTTCCCATTAACTTCGAAAAACTGAGTTCTCTACTAACCAGTTTTTCTATAATCTTCACTGGGTAGGTCAGCAATGAAATAGGCCTATAATTCTTAGGACAAGCTCTGGATCTAATGAAGCTTTTTTCAGGAGAGGTGTAATTGACGCTTTTTTCCAGCATGCTGGCACTGTTCCACTCTCAAGAGATTGCTTACAAATCAGACTGAGTGCCGCAAGAAGCTCTGCTCCTAAAGTGTTCCATAATTTATCGGGTAGCGGATCCATCGAGGAACCCGAGGACACAATAAGGGCTAATTTAATAATCCTCCACTGGTGGGATTTCAAAATGGTCAAGGCTATCTGAGGTCTCTATCGTTTTCCGTACTTGTTTCTGGGGTCTACGGTGATTCTCAGAATTCCCATTCTGGTCCTCCAATGTGGGTGTTTTACTAGATTGTAGCCCCTTGATGATATTACTTATTTTCGCATCGAAAAACACGGCAATGAAATGAAATGAATGGAATGAATGAAATGAAAGGAAATTTATAATGCGCAACTAAGCCCAAAGGCATCAAGGCGCCTAACATAAAATAAATCGAAAACAGGCCAGGAACCGAAACTACGGGTAAGCCTTGGCAAAAAGCCACGTCTTTCATGCCTTCCTAAACATAGGGACAGTATATTGAGTTTTTATTTCAATAGGACAGGTATTCCACATTTTAGGTGCCAAGGAGGAAAAGGCCCTCCCTCCCCATTTGACTCTTCGGAAACGGGGAACTGACAGCAGATGCTTTTCCCGAGAGCGAAGATTTCTGCCCGGGACATAAGGTGACAATAAGTCCTTAACCCCCTCAGCCCCCAGTCCAGATAGAGCTCCGTAAGTCATGCACAGAATCTTAAAGGCGATCCTGAAGTACTGGGTTTTTCAGAACCCAGCGGTGCCAGGGAACACACCCTAAGTCTTCAAGTCCTTCCTGTTTCAGACTACAGAAACAGAGTCTTCTTGGTGAAGTCAAAGATCGTATTTATTGGCTGCAACCAGTAACAGGTATCCTAGAAGTACAACACGGTGTATATTCTCAGGAGACTGCTCAACCTTACAAAGCCAGCCTTCTCTTTTATACAAAATATTATGCTTTAGGCAAACATTCCTTATTTTACAGTTGACCATTCACATATTTTCACTACCAAGAAAAAGCAAAGTCATGATGACAAGCCCATATTTCAGTTTGACCAGCCCTCAATCAATTACCCGGCAAAGCTCGGTACTTTCATCAGATATCGACGGACCCCCAATAAAAACGGGCACCTCCTCCTCGTAAAGCAAGTCATAAAGGAAGAAACAGGGACAGGTGTGTGTAAGATTAGGCATGGTTTGTGTGTGATGAAAGGTTTTATGATATGTTGTGCCTTGATACTAATCTCATTCGGTCACTGGGAAAGGAACTGGCCAAACAACAGGTTTGGCTTCAGGCAGTGAAGTCAGCTTGCCCAGGTCACGGAGGAGTCAGCAAAGGTGTATGTGTCCTTCAGACTCGTTTTTGGCCTTAGTCATTGGCCTATGTGAGGGCAATCACAAAATGGCTGCCGTTCAAATGGAACCCGAGGGTTCAGGACGGAAACTCTGGTTTCAGGGTGATTTCGTCACCCGAATATGATGAAAATGCTTGTGCATAGTATTCTAATCATTCTCGGTCTGCTGATACCAAAATCGTCATGATGCGCCGATGTTAATAACACGGGTCCAGAATTTTCAGTACCACAGACCCTCCTTTTGCCCTTACATAGGCATTAACCTATACTCACGCTAATCTGAGTCCAGGTCTATATTCATAAAGTCGTTGAGATGTTGCTGTAGCATCATCCTATTACTTAGCTCATCTCGTGATACAGGTTTCCTTACACACGATGTAGCACAGAGGCCACATATTGCAGGAGCACACTGTACACACAGACAGGACAGGAAAAGAATGGCTAAGATCATCCAAATGACTATCAAAATCTTCCATCCCCAGGCGGATATCCGTTCCCAGAACCACCCCATCAATGACCAATCTCCTTTATCCACGTGAATAGATTCGGAGATCTTATGCAGTTTGGAAATGGCCTGGTAGACTGTCGGAGCGTTATCTGGAATTAAAACACAGCAACTTGATTGGATCACTTTACATACCCCACCTCGGTCTGCAAGTATGACGTCTAATGCGACCCTGTTCTGAAGAGTCATGAGGCGATCCGACTGGAGCTCAGCAGTCAAATTACTAAGGGCACCGGCGGTTTCAACTACCGTGGATTCAACCACCCTTGTCAATTGCCTTATGTTCCTGCTGTTAACCATAGGCCCCCAAAACGGCAGAAAACCCTTTACGAAATCTCCAAGTTCTTGTCCTGCAGTGTCTTCTTTACTGATGACACCTCTAACTATCCTTGTCTTATGGTAATCTGCCGCGGCCGTGTAGGTGGGAGGCAACCGGAACGAAACAAAACATGTGCCAGAGAAGTCAGGGGGCAACCATGTATAGGCTCTATTATGGCAGATGAAATAGGAACCCTTAGCTGCTAAGAACGAAGGGGAAGTCTGAGACGCAAAAACATATGTTTCAGTGCAGATACTTTTCCCTAACTGAGCTCTGGGATTCTTGCCATTACCTTGCAGACATAGGTGACCCTGATGGGGTACAATCCAAATCGGGGAGGATCTCTTTGCTCGCTGGTTCTCACTCAGAGTAACTCCATATCCTGTTATGTTCCATCCAATATATGCTAGTGTCTCATCTCTCGGGATAGTCTCATAGGAAATATCTTCCCTAATCATATCTACTATACCCTTAACTAAAGCACTATTCTTAGGATTATCTTTCACAGAACGTAGGGGGTTGGCTTCATGAGCGTATATGAACACCGTTCTATATGCCCACACAGAACCATTATGGCTGAAAGGCAGGACCAGATAAGGGATACCTTTTATCAGTAGTATGAGGCATAAGACCACACACCCAACAGTTAGTTGTGTTCACTACTAATTGGTGTTGGTGTAGAAGCTGAACGAATGAATTATTGACAAATTCTAATCTTCTAGTGGACTCGTGTTCAGGCAGAGGGTGAAAAGAATGCGAGGAAACAGTAGAAGGAGGTATGGGCTGTGTAGTGGGCGCAAATGTCACTTGAAAAGAGAATAAAACATATCCTATTAAAAACGTCATTACACTAAGCAACATGAAAATGCATAATATCAAAAATCGTTTCTTTGTCATTATACACATTCTGGCTTTAAAGTCCATCTGTTTGGCAGGTCTCTCATTCTCGAAAAACTCCATCCTCTCTAATTGCTGCTCGCGGTGGTAGGGTGTTCTATGCTAAGGAATGCTTCTGTCAATCCAGGGCAACTCCCTTAGACCGACCAGAACTGTCGACCTAACGTCTTCAGCTGCACTCCAAAGACTTGGGCAACCACGACCCTACAGCTGAACCCGGATAGCGGTTCGAAAAACAAAAATAAGAAAGTTTCTCAGATGAGAGAGCTGCACTTTCAAAAATAGCAAAGAAAAATAATTTTTTTATTTGTCCATAGCTCTCTGCCTCAAATCATAACGGCTTTTTCCAGGTACTGTCTGGTTCTGGAACAAGAGTTCAGGCTCTGTAGTGTTCAATCGAATTGACGGTGGTACAGCTTCTTGCAAAATATTGTCACTTCCTCGTTCAGAAATTGTTCCTTTTACACGTGCATCGCTAAAAGGCAGAAAACGAGGCACGGTCTCAGTTTCAGAGTCAGCGATCCCCTCCTGGACCCACCGGTCGTACGGTAGAGGCAAAGGGACCCTCTTGCTGTGTACGCCGTGGATCCAGTTCTTTTTCCCTTCCACTCAAACAGCTGATCTTGTTGAGAGAAGGACGAGGTGGGGGCTGGTCCAACGGGGCTGGTCATTCTTCGTCCGCTGGAAGTTCTTGACCAGCACCCATGATCCAGGATCGATAAGATGTCCTGGAGCTTCAGAGACCTGAGGCAGAGTATCGTGAACCTGTTGGTGTAAAACACGCAATTTAGCCGTCAATTCATACAAATAATCAAGCAGTACAGGGTGTTCGATCTCACTGAATTTTGTCGGCCTTGGCACTCCCCATATGTTGGCCGGGCGGCCGAACACAATTTCATAGGGACTAAGTCCCACTTGCGAATGCACAGTCATTCTTGTTGATGGGAGTGCTAAAGGCAGAGCGTCAGGCCATTTAAGACCAGAGCTCGCTTGTATCTTTGCCAATTTTAGTTTTAGCGTGCCATTATAGCACTCTACTAGTCCAGCTGATTGGGGGTGATTTGCAGCGTGGAATTTTTGCTGGATACCTAGCCCCTCACATACTTTTTTCATCACTCGACCCACAAATTCACTCCCATTATCACTCCAGACCATTCTCGGCATTCCAAACCTAGGGAAGAATTCTTTGGCAAGGGCTTTAGCTGTGGATAAGGCAGTGTTGGGATATGCTTCTACCCATTTTGAAAAGGCACAAACAACAACGAGTACGTATTTCAAATTGTTGCACCTTTCCATGTGGATGAAATCTAGCTGCAAAACCTCGAACGGATACATTGGAGGCGCAAAATGACCAGCTGGAGTTGGGGTTCCCCTACCAGGATTGTATTTCAGACACACCATGCAATTCTTGACCACATTCTCTGCACATTTAGGGATTCCAGCATTTTGCCATACTGGAGCCAACAACTTACATATCCCTTTCACACTGATATGGGCCATTCCATGAGCCATTGTCACCACTGCAAGCACGTACGCATCGGGTAACAACCATCGCTGATGTTCTGACAAGTCAACCCAACAACCATTTTCATCCAATTTACCCGTACTTTCTCTCCACACACTACTCTTTCTCTGAAGCTTCAGCTTGAAGAGACTTCACACTCTCTATCGCATCTTCACACATTCCAACGTCACCAACCCATCTTGCAGGGCCTGCAACATACATTCGATTCATCACATCTTTTGCTGTTTCTTTTGCGATTTCGTCAGCAAATGCATTGCCACGACCAACATCATCCGTAACCTTCTTGTGTGCACTGCATTTCACAATCGCCACTTGTAACGGCAAGGTCAGTGACTCAAGAAGCTCATTCACCAACTGACCATGTTGAATCTTAGCTCCATGCGAAGTCAGGAACCCACGTTCTTTCCACAATCGTCCAAAACTATGAGCCACACCAAACGCCTACTGGCTGTCGGTATATATGGTCACTTTCATTCCTTCAGACAACACGCATGCTCTCGTAAGTGTAATCAACTCTGCTGCTTGAGCTGAATTATGTGGTATACGTGCAGCTTCAACAATCATATGCAAAGTCGTGACAGCATATGCTGCAGTCGTATCACCATTCGGAAGCATGAACCATCCACCCATAAGGTACCATCACACTTCACAAGAGGAGTATCTTTAAGATCTACTCTCCCTTTCATTTCTTCTTCTGTCCTGAGAAAACAATCATGCTGTTCAACATCATCTGTCTCTACTGAAATCGGCAATAACGTGGCTGGATTCAACGTATTGCGCCTCTTTATGTGCACATGACTCGCTAACAGTGTCAACTCGTAACCTGATAATCGAGCACTAGTTAAGTGCTGTGTCTTGGTCCTGTTTAACAACGTGTCCACTGCATGTGGAACCATCACAATCCACATATTATTCATCACTAACCCAGCAGACTGTCGAATAGAAACAGCTGCTGCCGCTGTGGCTCTCAAGCAACTCGGCAATGCTTTAGCTACCGGATCCAAAGTCGACGAAAAATACGCGCATGGATGCTGCTTGTCTCCAAAAGACTGTCAGCACTGACAATGCACAACCCTCTTTCTCATGGACATACAGTGTAAAGGGCTTACTGTAGTCGGGGGTACCCAACACAGGAGCCGAACACAATGCATTACGCAATTCGGAAAAACTTTTCTGACAATCTTCAGACCACGGAACGGGATTCGGTGTATCTTTACAGGTCAATGCTACCAAAGGTTTGGCCAGAGAAGAAAATTCGGTATCTATTGTCTGCAGTATGATGTAATGCCCAAGAAAGCACGTACTTCTCTCTGTGTCCTTGGCACACTCAATTTTTTGCAATTGCCTGAATTCTTTCTGGGGTCAGTTTCCTTCCCTCCTTCGATAAGAGATGACCTAAGTAGGTCACTTCTTGTCAACAATATTGCAGTTTTGAAAGACACTTTGTGATGTAAATCAGACAAATGACGCAACAATGACAAGGTGGCTTCTTTACAAATCTCCTCCGTATCTGCAGCGATTAGCAAATCATCAACATACTGAATAAGGGTAGCGCCGTCGGGTAAAACAATTGCATCAAGCTGTGTTTTTAAAGCCTGACTATATATTGATGGACTTTCACAGTAGCCTTGAGGAGCGCATTTGAAGCGGAAGCTTCGGCCTCCTAAACTGAAGCCAAAAATATCCCTGCTCTCCTCGGCAATCGGGATGCTGAAGAAAGCATTCCTCAAGTCAATCACCGAGAACTAGGTGGCGGAAGCTGGAATCATAGTCAATAGGGCTGTGATATCAGGAACAACTGGAAACTGTGGCACAACTATTTTATTGACCTCTCTCAGATCAATCACGAACCTGTAAACAGGTGGCTGAGAAGGGTCAGTACGTTTCAAAACAGGCAGAACAGGACTATTACAAACGTTGCCTCTTGTCTCTTCAATTACATCTTTTTCAATCAAATCATAAATGATCGCTAGCAACGCCTTTTTACCTTCACTAGAGATCTTGTATTGGGGAATGCGTGGCAATTTAACATTGGCTTTCAATGTCACAACATATGGCGGTATTTCCAAAAGACCCACATCATTAGGACCAGTAGCCCAAAGAATATCAGGAAGAAACAACAATTCGGTCGGAAGCTTATCCTTCGACAAATACATTGGAGAGATCATTTTCCTACCCAGTGTAAGTTGTACTCCCGAAGGAGAACAATATAATGTCGCATACAATCTTTTCAACGAATCCAATCCTAACAAGTTTTCACCACAACTTGTCGTCAGAATAAGGGGTGCTTCCAATTCACAAGGTCCAACAGAAAGGGACATAGGACTAGAAATCGGGTTCCTAACCGGGGCGCCAGAAAAACCTACTGAAACATTCATCTCGCCAGACAAAGGTGCGCCAGGGAGTTTTGAGTGCATAATAGAACTCTTTGTAGCACCAGTATCCAACAGAAAAGGCTCTGACACACCTGATGTAATCACCTTAACATATGGTCCACTCTGATCTACTGGAACTGAAACCACTCCCTCTCTTTGTCTATGGCTGTCCTAGCAATCATTACCTTCCATATTCTCATCTTCTGCATAGTTGTCGTTAGCATAGTACTGAGCCGTCCTACCAGACGCGTTATTTTGCTGGTCAAAACTATTCATTGAATTCTGAGACGGAAAGGAACGCGCGTTCTGGGGTAAACTTCCACGTCCTCTACCTCTAGGAGCTTGTTGAACACCTCGACCTCTTGAGCCAGAAGCACCATTCGTACGCTGTAACAAAATAGGACAACTATATTTGAAATGACCCTCTTCTTTACAATATGAACACTGATTGGGACCTACAGGAACACGTGGTTGAGAAAACTCGAACCTTTGCGAGTTTCTCTGAAACTGTTGAGGTTGCTGATAATTACTCTGACCACCACGTGGCGGATACGCCTGTTGTAAAAGAACCTTCGTCTTTAATTCTTTAGTTCTCTTGTCTGCTCTATCCTTCTCATCTTTATCCCTATTTTCGTAGTACTGTGCATTAGCCAATATTTGTGCTGAAGAGGAAACGGCCTAAGAACTCTCCGAATCTTTCAATTTCTTACACAGCTCGGGAAGCAAATTGTGCACAAACTTGTCAACGAACAACCGTTGACAACCTTCTGTACTCATATCTTGACCACTGTGGTCGATAAACGTTTCCTCAAACCTAGTGAAGAAATCAGACACTGTTTCATCTTTCTTCTGCTTACACGCAGACAATTTATCCCAATTCACACGCATCGCAGGCATTAAAGTCTTCATGTAAGTAATGATCCTAGCAGGAAGTTCTCCTACCAAAGGCTCAGGCTTGGCACCACCAACTTGTCTATCATTTGCAGCACTAAATTCAAATTCAAATAATCTTTATTCGGTTATTAAAAATAGCCATAAAAGATTTTTTTTTTAAATTCAAATAATCTTTATTCGTTTATTAAAAATAGCCATAAAAGATTTGCAGCACTAATATTAGCCCATGAGTCACCTAACTCTTGCGCATGATCTGTATGGTGAAACAATCCCCACAAAGGCTGTGGAACAACATTCCCAAATAACATGTCTATGTCAGCTAAATTCATAATGCATGAGTCTGCAGTCTGTGATAATTCCTTATAATACCCTGCAGGGTTTTTACGGGGGTCAGGCAAAGTCTGCTTAAGGGCTAAAACTTCAGCTCGCTTCCAAGGAACATGTACCCAAACACACTGAAAATGAGCTGGAACAGCATCAATTTGATTAGCGGCATCAGCCGCAACAGCCTCCTTCCATACCGGAGGGACTTCTCTCATTGTGTACAGTCGCACTTTTTTCCTAACAGAGTAATCATGTTCAAACAGTGACTGAGAAGTATCCTTATAGGACAACAACGTCGCAACTGCTTTCTCAACATCGGAACCCACAATCGTGCCCTTTGAAAACTCAAACCGTACACGGCACAAATCAGGCGGATTTGTTTCCAAATCATTATCCTCAAATTCCTCACAAAGGAAAGCACACATTTTCTCAAAAATGTATCTTTGTTTCGGTGCTTCCCATTGACGGAAGACATCCATAACAGACTCCACATCATATCTAAAAGGGTAAGTAACCCATTTACGCGCCATATGGTTAAACATTTCTCTCTCTCGAGAATTAGGCAGTTGACGCGGCTGCTTACGCTCCGAATCAGGGGGTCACACCAGATGACCCAAAGAGAGGAAATATAAGGCTAGCAACAGTATCAGTCGTTCTCTGTCGGACAGAAGGAGAAGTTGACAAAAGAACAGGAGGAAAAACAGAGGGAGGCAAGGCAGACGCAGATGCAGACGCAGATGCAGACGCAGAGGCAGTATCAGGAAGTCGTAGGAAGTACAGATGGAGCAGGTAGCAAAGTCGGCGGCACTTGAGGGGGCTGCGCCATAGGAGTAGGAGCCAACTGAAGAGGAGCTGGCGGCTGTGGAAGAACCTGAGGCACAATATTTGGAGGTTGCACAACTAAAGGTTGCGTAGGTGCTGTAGCACTCTCTGCATAAGGGGGTGGCGAACTTAACAAGTGTGACATTAAAGGATCTTTCTCAAGTTCTTTCGCTGCATCTTGCTGAAGAAGCAGCAAAACTGGATAACATTTATCGATCACCATTTTACGTTGCCTGTGCAACTGCTCACTCATCTGTTCTTCTTCATTATCTTTAAACTGCATAGCAGCTTGCATTATCGAGATACCCTTTTCTCTCTTATTTCTCTTTGCTAATTTAATTTCCTTCTGTTTGGCTTCCTTACGCCATAGGCGGAAAGAGACAAACCTAGCCGGCCGGGCTTTCTTCTCAAAAAGTTTAACCTCCAGGTTATCCAGAATCTCTGTGTCAAAACTACCATATTGGGGCCATTTTAAAACACCATCTTTCCTGGTGTATCGGATCCATACTTCATTATATGTGAGGGGGCCTATGCCATGTTTCACATATAGTTCATAGGTTGGAGTTCCAATCGGAGGAACTGGACACGAGTCCTCCAATCGGGAATCCCTATTACAACCAAGACAAAACAAATTTCCAAGTCTGCTAAGACCAGGCATCTTTGCTCTCTAGTCTAGCTTCAAACTTCAAAGGATTATCGAATACGATAGTCTCGTGAATACATGAGTCCCTCGGCTTTGGTACTTGCAAGTTCCAAATCAAAGATCCCAAGGGGATACCAAACTAAGGACTGGGAGACGCTCCACTTATACTTAACTGAGGTATCGATGACGTCACCAGAAGACTCGTCTATCGTTTCACTCTACCAATCATCAAGGGTCCAAAACAGGGCGATAGTCAGGGCAGCAGTCCTTCGTAGCCGTCGGGAAGCGGGGAACCTCGCAGCAAAGACTTTGGGACCACGTCAACATACAGGGGTCGATGAAGTGGCGGCCTTCCTCCAGAATTTTCACACTAAGCTCCTCACGAACCTCTGGCTTGGAGCGGTACCACTGAAATAGCCCCACATTGGGCGCCAACTGAAGTACTGGGTTTTTCACAATCCAGCGGTGCCAGGGAACACACCCTAAGACTTCGAGTCCTTCCTGTTTCAGACTACAGAAACACAGAGTCTTCTTGGTGAAGTCCAAGATCGTATTTATTGGCTGCAACCAGTAACAGGTATCCTAGAAGTACAACACGGTGTATATTCTCAGGAGACTGCTCAACCTTACAAAGCCAGCCTTCTCTTTTATACAAAATATTATGCTTTAGGCAAACATTCCTTATTTTACAGTTGACCATTCACATATTTTCACTACAAAGAAAAAGCAAAGTCATGATGACAAGCCCATATTTCAGTTTGTCCAGCCCTCAATCAATTACCCGGCAAGGCTCGGTACTTTCATCAGATATCGACGGACCCCCAATAAAAACGGGCACCTCCTCCTCGTAAAGCAAGTCATAAAGGAAGAAACAGGGACAGGTGTGTGTAAGATTGGGCATGGTTTGTGTGTGATGAAAGGTTTTATAATATGTTGTGCCTTGATACTAATCTCATTCGGCCACTGGGAAAGGAACTGGCCAAACAGGTTTGGCTTCAGGCAGTGAAGTCAGCTTGCCCAGGTCACGGAGGAGTCAGCAAAGGTGTATGTGTCCTTCAGACTCGTTTTTGGCCTTAGTCATTGGCCTATGTGAGGGCAATCACAAAATGGCTGCCGTTCAAATGGAACCCGAGGGTTCTGGACGGAAACTCTGGTTTCAGGGTGATTTCGTCACCCGAATATGACGAAAATGCTTGTGCATAGTATTCTAATCATTCTCGGTCTGCTGATACTAAAATCGTCATGATGCGCCGATGTTTATAACACGGGTCCAGAATTTTCAGTACCACAATCCTATCTTGTATCGGAAGCCAATGCAGACTCTTCCTGGCAGCAGAGTCCGAGGAGAACTTGGGAGCATCAAGCACAAATTTGGCTGCCGCATTCTGGGCTGTTTGCAGACGTGACACAAGGCCCTTATTTACTCCGGCATAGAGAGCGTTGCAGTAGTCAAGCCGAGAGGCGACCAATGCAACAACAATCTGTTTGCGAGCATGTGGAGACAGATAGTGTCTGATCTTTCTAAGGACTCTGATAATACCCCAACAGGTTGCAACAGTCTTATTAACCTGCTGAGACCTAGAGAGAGAAGGATCAATCAGAACTCCCAAGTTGCGGGCCAGGTCCGTGGGGGCAGGGCAAACTCTCAAAGAAGTGGGCCACCACTCAGAGGACCAGATGTCCCTATTTATCCCAAAGATAAGGACCTCGGTTTTTTCTCCGTTCAGCTTTAAGGAATTATAAATCATCCAATGCGAGACTGCCTCCATGCAGTTCCGAAAGTTGAGAGCGGAGGAACTGCCAGAATGGGAGAGGGACACCATAATCTGGGTGTCGTCAGCATATGACACCACCTCCATCCCAAAAGATCTTATTAACTTGGCAAGTGGGGCCACATAGATGTTAAAGAGGGTCGGACTTAAGGCCGACCCCTGAGGGACCCCACATTTAACCGGAAGGGATGGAGAAAGGTATTCACCCAATTTGACCCTCTGTTCCCTCTGGTCAAGAAAGGAAGCCAAAAGGCTCAAGGCCACACCCTCCACCCCTATCTCCCTAAGGCGAGAAATTAAAACCAAGGGAGATAGGGTGTCAAAGGCGGCTGTCAAGTCCAGCAAAACCAGAAGGGCAGAATGCCCTGATCTACCTCACTGCGGATGTTATTAAGCACTACCGTAAGGGCCGACTCCGTGCTATGATGTCTCCGAAAGCCATGCTGAGAGTGATCTAGACAGCCCGAGGTGTCCAAAAATGCCGTCAGATGCTCATTCATATGGATTTCGAGCATCTTTGCAGGCGTAGGAAGCAATGAGATCGGACGGAAACTTTTAAGGATTTCAGGATCTAACGTTGGTTTCTTTAGAAGAGGCTTAACCACCGCGCTCTTCCACACAGAGGGAAAGATGCCCTCCTGTATTGCCCGGTTCATGATACTTAGGAGTGGAGGCTGGAGAGCTTCCCGAAAAACCTTAAGAACTCTGAGGGGGCAGGGGTCCAAAGGAGACCCTGACCTGATCTTGCTTAACAGTAGGTCTAGTTTTTGAAGGGAGAGCAGTGGAAAGTTGGACAGATTCACCGAAGAGGCCACCGTTCCACCCACAGCAGCTAAAACCGAGGGTAGGGGCGACAGCGCAGCCCGTTGCAACTCAAGGGCCGAATAAATATCGGCTATTTTAGAATGAAAAAAAAGGGAATTCTTGTCACAAAGACCCTGAGAGCTGGGAATAGGGGCGGGCACTTGCAGGGAACACAGAGAATCTGCGATCTTAAAGAGTTCTCTAGGGGAGGTAAGAGCGGTGGTCAGCTTGGAAAAGTACTCCTGCTTTTCTTTAATAACCTCCAATTTATATCCCTTAAGGAGAAGTTTATGTCTTTCCCTCTCCTCATCATCCCAGCTCGCCCTCCATAGCCTTTCCTGCTTCCTGCAACCTTGCCTTAGAGCTCTCAGAGACTCCGAGAACCATGGGGCCGAAGGTCTCTTCCTGGCCGAGTAACGAAAAGAAACAGGAGACAACACATCAACCGCCGAGGAGATGGAGACCGTCCATTCAAGTGCCGCTGTGCTGACATCCTTTGCTGTCCCGGTAACTAAATTACAAATTAAGGGAGCCAAGGTGTCATTGGAAATACTCCCATAATTGCGCTTAGGTTCTCTCTTACTAGACCACTCAGCTTAGAATATGCAGGAGAGGCCAGAAGCTGCAATGGGACCACTAAATGATCTGACCAGACCAACGATACCGGTACATCTGTCGTCAGCCTTGAGTCATTCGAGAACACCCCATCCAGGATATGACCTGCCCTGTGTGTAGCACAGGTAACCAGTTGCTGAAAGCCACAAGCGGCCAGTGGCTCTAAAAGGGAAAGAGTTTCTCCAGAATCTAGCCCATCGCAGAGAGTTTGTGTTGGTGGAATGTCCTTTTTCGTGCAAGTGGGATTAGTGAAATCATTCACTATTTTAAAAATGCTCTTGGCACTATTAGAGGATTTCAGAATAGTCAGCAAAATAATCTGCTTTTGCTGAGGTTATTTCTTTTTTTATTTGTTTATTATTTCTCTCCAAGTTTTTTTTATTTTTTTTATCCTCATCTGTTTTCCTCCACCTCCGTTCAGCTAACTTGCATTCCTTTTTCCGATGTGTTAGATTATCATTGTATCAAGGGGCAGAGGGTCTACCCCTTTTTTAAATGACTTTTAGGGGGATTAGCTGGTAAATCCGCGTAATAATTTGATTGCAGAAATTCCAGTAGTTTTCATCCACCCATTTGCCTGCATCAAAACTACGATTTATGAGGGACTCTGGTAATGGCGTTGTCATTCCAGCAAGTCTTCTCTAGTCCCTGTCTCTAAAAATCTTATTTTCCATCGGGGTAGTTGTACTCCGTTTCGGGCAGACAATTCCAAATTGTACTAGATGATGGTCAGTCCAGACTACTGCCAAAATTGTCCCCATATCAATTAGATCTGTTTGTGAAAATTAAATCCAGTATATGTCCCCCTCTGTGTGGGCTCTCTGACCCACTGTACCAAATTCATATTTTCGCATGTCTGGAGAAGGTTATAATATCCAGGGTCTAGACTCCCATTGAGCCATAAGTTGAAATCTCAATGGAAAAGATGACTTATGTGGGTTCGCGCTATATTACTAAGAACTAGGCCTGGGCCAAAATTCCGTTCTGTTCGCGGAAATTGCGATATTTTGGCATTTTCGCGTTCCGCGGAAAGCGCAAAAATGTAAACATTTCCGCATTCCGCAGCTTAGCGATAATTTGTTTCTTGCTCGCGCTGTAAAATAATACATTCTCGCGCGCGCGATCGCCTTACCTGAATCCCTGCGTTCTCTGACAAGTTTTCTTGACCCGGTCGCGTTCTCCACGAGATGTTGGATTTTGGTAGCCATTTTGCGCTGTCTCGTGAGAGTTCGCGGCCGCATTAACGTCATTTGTCACGCGATCACGTCATTCTTCTTGCGATCATGCACCGCGAGAGTATGAGAAGATTGAGATCTCAAACATGTCATTGTACATCGCGAGTGTCATCTAGCAGTCCCTTGACTGTATATTCAAACCAATGTAATTCAAAAACATAATTTTCACACTCACGTTTTTAAAAAAAATATAGTTACCATTTATTATTTGTCAAGCATGTTATACATCACCATTAAAAACTCGATCTATTCTAGTCCCTACTTAACATTGATCAAAGCAGAGAAAATAATTCCAGCAATATATTCAATTTGAACAAAAACAAAGATAAAAAAAGCTAAGATGTCATTTGATATTGCAAATAATCAGAAAATACAGACAGAACAAATTGTTACATTACAAACACCTCGTTATGAACCAGCATAACTGAGAAAACACAACAACAAAAGACAATACACTTTGTCATATATTCACACATCCAATACCAATACTGGACTTTAACCGCTTGTGGTTTGTTTTGGGTTCTTTATCCCTATAAGCATGTATCCGTTTCTATGGATTGTGTGTTTTCCATAAGCGTCGACGCGTTTCGATAGGCTATGTTTTATGCCACTATCTTCCTCAAGACCATAGATAGTTGTTTTCTCTCAATATTCTGTGCTTCTTTCGTAGTTGATGTCGTTTCTATGCCAACATTATTCTTGTGATTCAAACTCCATCCGTTTATACAGCTAAGATGGTATTGGGGATCAAGCCTGTGTGAAATCCCGATAGTTGCATGGATGCGGGGAAACGTCTTGCTTAAGCAGAACCAAGACGTTTCCCCGCATCCATGCAACTATCGGCGTGTTCAAGGCTATAGGGGGCCCATAATACGAGGGACTATTTATCCATAACAGTCTCGTCTATAAGCCTTCCGCTGTTGCAGTTCAGGACAATCTATATACTACGGACAACGCGGGGGATTATTAGTGCAACATAAGAAAGAACACGGGGTGGAAGGTATACGAAGGATTTCACACAGGCTTGATCCCCAATACCATCTTAGCTGTATAAACGGATGGAGTTTGAATCACAAGAATAATGTTGGAATAGAAACGACATCAACTACGAAAGAAGCACAGAATATTGAGAGAAAACAACTATCTATGGTCTTGAGGAAGATAGTGGCATAAAACATAGCCTATCGAAACGCGTCGACGCTTATGGAAAACACACAATCCATAGAAACGGATACATGCTTATAGGGATAAAGAACCCAAAACATCCCACAAGCGGTTAAAGTCCAGTATTGGTATTGCATGTGTGAATATATGACAAAGTGTATTGTCTTTTGTTGTTGTGTTTTCTCAGTTATGCTGGTTCATAACGAGGTGTTTGTAATGTAACAATTTGTTCTGTCTGTATTTTCTGATTATTTGCAATATCAAATGACATCTTAGCTTTTTTATCTTTGTTTTTGTTCAAATTGAATATATTGCTGGAATTATTTTCTCTGTTTTGATCAATGTTAAGTAGGGACTAGAATAGATCGAGTTTTTAATGGTGATGTATAACATGCTTGACAAATAATAAATGGTAACTATATTTTTTTTAAAAACGTGAGTGTGAAAATTATGTTTTTGAATTACATTGGTTTGAATATACAGTCCAGGGACTGCTAGTTGACACTTGTAAAAGTATCCTATTCCCTTGATCTTTTAAGGGATCTCTCTACTTTCTTAGAATTGTACATCGCGAGCCAGAGGATGAGGACGCGGGCACGTGTAATCTAATGCGAACAGGAGAGAGACCGCGAACACGTCATATCCAACGCGACAGGGACAAAGAAGAGAACGCGATCATATCGTTTTCGACACGCCGGCGGAAGTAATGTGAAGCTCGAGAACTCAACAACGTAAAATTTACAATTTGGAGAGGAATATCGGCTCTAGCAGCATGAAACCATCTGCAAATGCTGATTTTGGATGAAAAGAACTTACATTGACATTTGGCTTTCCTTTTTTGTGCAAGGAGTCATTTTTTTAAAAGGTGGAGAGAGGGAGGAAGTGACACAGAATCTCAAACTTCCTGTTCCTGTCCAGCAGGCTCCTCCCAGTGCTTTGTCCATCTCCTGCTCATTCTGCCTTTGGATTTGGAGCTGGAAAGATCACTCTTTTTGTCTGCTGCATCATTGCAATTGGATTTCAGGATTTTTGGAATAGGATATTTTACAAGTAAGTGGTTGTTGTGTTTGATTGTGGGCATTGCAGTTGTTGTAACTACAATTTATTTTTGTTAATTAATTATCATCATTCCTTTTTTTATTTTTTTTATTTTGTGGGTTGTAGTAGTAGGCCCGAGCTAGCCATGGGCATGGCCTCGTGTGTGTGTGTGTGTGTGATGAAGCAACTGTTCCTTTTGTTTTTTGAATGTATTTAATTTTCAAGCACATTTAGGGCATGGGTGGCATTGGATTGAGTTGGGGAAGTGTGTTTTTTGGGGTGGCCTTTGTGATGTTGTTGGGCCTGGCCATGTGGCTGGTGGCCATTTTGAGGCCTAGGCCTGCAAGCTTGCCTGGCCTTGTCTGCCAACAGGCCTGCTTTCATCCACTAGGACCAGAGCAGGTAGCCACAGCTTTATTAATCTACTGTTTTCTATGTGATCTGTTGAATTTAGACCCCATTTAGGGCATGGATGGCATTGGATTGAGTTTAGGAAGTGTGTTTTTGGGGGTGGCCTTGCTGATGTTGTTGGGCCTGGCCATGTGGCTGGTGGCCATTTTGAGGCCTAGGCCTGCAAGCTTGCCTGGCCTTGTCTGCCAACAGGCCTGCTTTCATCCACTAGGACCAGAGGAGGTAGCCACAGCTTTATTAATCTACTGTTTTCTATGTGATCTGTTGAATTTAGACACCATTTAGGGCATGGACGGCATTGGATTGAGTTGGGGAAGTGTGTTTTTGGGGGTGGCCTTGCTGATGTTGTTGGGCCTGGCCATGTGGCTGGTGGCCATTTTGAGGCCTAGGCCTGC
This sequence comes from Triturus cristatus, assembly GCF_964204655.1. Lineage (NCBI taxonomy): Eukaryota > Metazoa > Chordata > Amphibia > Caudata > Salamandridae > Triturus > Triturus cristatus. The sequence goes on from NC_140589.1 coordinate 1,932,237,462, forward strand.
AAGCTTGCCTGGCCTTGTCTGCCAACAGGCCTGCTTTTTCATCCACTAGGATCAGAGCAGGTAGCCACAGCTTTATTAATCTACTGTTTTCTATGTGATCTGTTGAATTTAGACTTCATTTAGGGCATGGATGGCATTGGATTGAGTTGGGGAAGTGTGCTTTTTGGGGGGTGGCCTTGCTGATGTTGGTTGTCTTAAAGACAATCCATGCTTTTTTTATGTGTCTGGTCACTGGTGTCTTGGTGTGCAATGCATGCACCCTGCAGAGCTTTTTGGGGCCTGTGAATGTTCATACATTTTGTTGCATTAAAAAATCAGAGCAGTGTGCTTTAGCAGGCATCCTTTACCTGGCTTTTATAGGCCTTTTGTCAGCTCCTGGTGTTTCCCAGGCCCCCGGCTTCTTTGTGATTTGTGTGTGTCCATGTGGGTGGTGGCCTTTTTGGGTGTTTGGACTGTGAGTATTAGTGTCCTGCTTTTGCCATAGGCCTGCATGGTTTTCCTATTGGCTCTTTGGCTTACTGCTTCCATCCATCCACCCCCTTTGCCAGCAGCAGCTCCATGGATGCTGAGATGCTCAAATAATGCAATGGTCCACCCCACTTCCATTAGATTTTTATTTTGTTGTTTATTATTAACTTTCCTATCCTTCCTGAGAGTGTAGTGTGTGGCTGTACACAGTACTAGTAGTATAACATAGCTCTAGTTAAAAAAAATAGTCATAAATGGCTAGACTATCTTTTGTTTGCGCTAGTACAGTACTAAGTAACTGAACCAGAACAACAAATGCAACATTTCACTGATGTTCTTCTCCTGTCTTCTTTGCTTTTAGGTGCACAAAAGACAGAGTAGGAGGTGTCATCGGCATCACCTGGCTACCCGTTGTACTGCCAGCCAGACAGAAGTCCTGCTGCGCATCACGTCCACGTGTGACCAGAACTTGTTGTGCATCTGCCTCCTGCCTGACATCTGAAGAAGATGGCCCCAAAGAAAGGTACCAGGTCCAGTACCAAGAAAGTTGCCGGTGAGAAGAAGGAACAGAAAAAGGAAGTGCCATTAACCACGACTGGTGGTGTGCCGGCCAATGTTTTTTTTGGCACCAAAGCATTGTCCGGGAACCAAGCTGGGAGCAGCACAGCGGTCAAAACCCACCAACCTAGGCCCAAGGGCTTTAGTGTCGCAGAGGTAGCCAGTCTACTAACCAGCAGCGATGTTCAAGAAATGTCATTACCGCAAAGTAGTACACAATCAAGTTCAACGCACGCGCAAACTCAGCAGATCAGTGTCAAGCCGCAGCCGCCGCAACCAGAACAGCAGCAGCCGCCGCAACCAGAACAGCAGCAGCCGCCGCAACCAGAACAGCAGCAGCCGCCGCAACAGCCCACCATAGTAGTTGTTGCTCCTGACGTAGGGGCATTTCAGGAAATCGAGCTTCCTGCAGACAAAGTGGAGCGAAGTCAAACCACTGTTTCAGAAGATCAATTGTCTTCCAGTCCACCAGCAAGGAAAAGGAGGCTTAACCCATCATCTTCTTCTTCAAGCCCCACCTCTGATGATCGTGATGACACTTGGGTCCCACCAGCTCGGTCTGAGAGTGATGTACGCCACAAGACATTGCTTCTGAAAAGGAAGGTCCCAGAAAAACTTAGTTATGGAGGTAGATGTAGAAGAGGGGGGTGATGATGTTGATGAAGACGAGCCAGTCATCACGCACATTACTCCCGCCCCAAAGGGATTGGAGACCGACATTCTCACCCTATCCAGAAAGGCTGCTACTGAGCGGGATGTAGCACGGATCTCACCAACACAGGTTACACCACCACTACCTCCAGCTGCCATATTTTCCAAGGCCCGGCAGGGACCTACATCCAGCTCAACCCTCTCAGTAGGTAGTGGTAGTAAAAGTCAGTGTAGGTGGACAGGGTCACATATTTTCAAGCACCCCCTCAAGTTCATCTGGTGTTGAAAGTGGCACATCCAGCAGTGGCAGAAAGTTCTCCTCCCCAGTTTGGGACTTCTTTTCTGTTAGCGCCAAGGAGGAGAACGTTGCTATAAGCTCAATTTGTCGCCAAGGTGTTCGGCGTGGTAAGCTCGGTACAAACTATGGTACCGGAGGACAAGCAAGTCATCTCAGAATACACCACAATATCGTGTGGGAGGCTCACCTACTTAAGTTAAAAGAAAGTACAAAAACTCAACCCATTGAAGTTGGTCCAGGTGAATCAGGGAGCGATATTATTGTGGTGGAAGGTGAAGAAGAGGGAGGCATTTCTAGGCCTGTCCCCAGTACTGCAGTGGTAACGCCCACATCCTCCTCAGTAACATCAGAGTGGCACCGCAGTAAGAGCCATACTCTGAGTCAGGCTGAGACACCAAGGTGACCGGCGACTACCTCAATGAGACAATCTGTGTCGTTGAGCCTTAGTGGGTTAATGAAAACAGCACCACTAAGGAAAGTAAGCCAGCCTACCATTGAGAGCATGTTTAGGTTGGAGGGGCAGTTCCAACGCAACCACCAAACGGCACGATTGTACAATGCGAAGCTGGCTAAAATGTTAGCGCTGGACCTTCTTCCTTTTTCATTTGTGGAAGGGGTGGGTTTCCTTGAATTTGTGTCTGCCATCTGCCCTAAATCGAAGGTTCCCAGCCGGTCCTATTTTGCGCGAATTGCTGTTCCGGCACTACATCATGATGTGCTGGAATTGGTTGGTCAAGGTTTGCAGCAGAGTGCTGTGCACAATATCCACCTGACAACAGACATGTGGAGCAGTTGCCAAGCCACAGATTACATGTGCATCACTGCACACTGGATCTCTTTTGTGGGGGTTAGAGATCAACTATCTGCACGAGGTGTTGTTGACACAGCTGCGATTTTTGAAGGTACTCAGAAACGTGCAACTGTAGCCATGTTCACCATGGAGAAATCTCATACGGCTGAAAACATTTTACACGAGTTTCGCACCAAGGTTTTGGAATGGCTGCGGCCCAGAGGGCTTGGTATTGGTTTTGTTGCCACAGACAATGGCAGTAATGTACTTAAGGCCATGGAACTTGGTTCCTATTTCAGGGTTCCATGTTTGGCACACTGCATAAACATTATAGTTCAAGACTTTCTTAAAAAAGAACCCATAGTCAGCAATTTACTGGCCATCTGCCGAAGAATATGCACTCATTTCAGCCATTCTTTTAAAGCTCGGAAGCAGCTGAGGATCATCCAACGTGAATTTAGGATGCCAGTCAAGGCACTCATCCAGGAGGTGGCAACACGTTGGAACTCAACGTATTACATGCTTGATCGTCTGTACGAACAGCACAGGTCACTCCATGAATATGTCTGGTACAGAAGCAGTGATGCTAGTGTTAAAGGCATGAACCTTCAGAGGGAGCAATGGACCCTAATTAAATGCCTGACTGAGATGCTGTCTCCTTTTGAGGTCTTCACACGTGAAGTCAGCAAGGAGGACTGTACAATGGGCCAAGCTATCCCATTGTTGCAAATGCTAGAGCATGAGCTGAATAATGTGTATGAATCCTACAAAGGTGTAGAGGACAGAAGGCAAGCCCATGACTTGGTGGAGAGCTTATCCAGGCGCTTAACTGAATGTAAGGATACAAAATAAAATTGTCACAAAAACATTATATTTGTGCCACAATTCTGGATCCACGTGCAAAATTAGGACTAGTGAAGACATTCCTTGCTTTTTCCGACAATGATGTTGCCCGCTACAAAAGTTGTATAGCTGAAGCAGCCATTAAGTTTGAAAAGGAAGGGCTGCTAATTAAAAGCCCGCCACATCAACCAACAACAAGTACTGATACTGAAGCAGGCCATTCAGAATCAAGTGCAACTTCGTCGGCTGAGGGCAGTGCGGTTGGCTCACAATCAAAACACTCACCATCACCATCGACTACAGAAACAATAACTGGATCATTAGGCCGAGAACAATCATTATCAGATTGGTATGTAAAGATGGGCTATTGTAAGCACAGTGCTGATGCACAGAAAAAACAGCACAAAAGCTTACCAGCAGCAACCCTGAACATTGAGCGGATAGTCCAGGCCTATCTGGACGACCCAACAGAGGTGTACGTTGATCAAAACCCAGTGCAGTATTGGTATAGGAAAAGGTCTGAATGGCCACAGCTCAGCAGGCTGGCGATAAGCTATCTGGCTTGCCCTGTCGCAAGTGTCTCTTCCGAACGTGTTTTCAGTGCTGCTGGTTCCATTGTAACCTTGAGAAGGACCAGTCTATCTCCAAAAAACGTGGAGAGGTTAACAATGATCAAAATGAATCAGCACTTCATACCACCGAATTACACAATGCATGAATCAACAGAGGAAGATGAGGACAGAGGCTCAGGTGACGGAAGTATTGTGTCAGATGATTACCTACTACTGGAAGAACCCCCAGAGTTTGAGGACGAGCTATACTTCCCTGACAATTAGGCTCGCACTTACTGTCTTCCTCCCTTTTTTCCCCCTTTGTTTATGTGTCTGTCGTTCCGGTTATAAACTTGTGAATCGCAACAAATCCATTCTCACCGTCTTCTACTCTTCTAATTTAAGATACAAGTTTCAGGTGTCTGCCATTTGACACTACAGTCCTCAGAATCCAGCTCCTCTGCTCGATCATACTGAATCTCCTGCTCAATTCCATTTCCCTCATGAATGATGATTGGATGATGGTAACAACAAATTCAAACTTTCCTCGTCCTTCCAAAACAAGTGGACCATGAATCAGATGACTACTATAGCTATCCTCCTTTCAGAGCCGAGAGAGACTGGCCATTAACTGAAAATAAGATGGAACAGGTAATGATTGATGCCATGCATTGGCCGCAGAATCGCGGACTGAATGATGTAGATTTTGTTGTGTGTGTTGCGCGTGAATTGATGTAATTGTGCACTGCCACTAATCAACTTTCTACAGAAAACACTAATTTTCCCCTTCTTGCAAACAAATGTGTACTTCTCCTGCATCTTGGTGATACATTGCTTTTAATTCAATACAGGAAGGGGACTCACTCAATCTGCGCAATGCAAATGACTATGACTTAACAGCACCGTCCATCATGATGATGGCGAAAGAGACTGCCCGTTAACTTAAGATGAGAAGGAACAGGTAATGAATGATGACAATTAATGGCATGCATTGGACACCTGACTCTGAGCTATTGGTCTTTGTGTTTGCATTGTTTGTTTGTTGTGCACAAAGTGATGTCAAAGTGTACTAGTAGTAATCTATCTTTCTGTACATAATAAAGAATGACTCAAGTCAGTAATATTTATATTTCTACTCTTGTTGTGTCATAAAAATTATACTTGTACTGCAGGCCGATCTTCAGTCAGTAAAAGTATCAGATATGATGATGAAGTCAGGAGGAGGATGTTTCAGGAGTGGCATAAAACGGAAAAGCCTAAAGGTAAACACGTCAACAACAACCACAGCAGACCCAAATGTCTGTGTAGAAGTTGAATAGAGTGTAGCGGTGGGATGACTGCAGTGCATTGATTTTACTAACTTAAACTGTAAAATGCTATGTTTGGAATGGATAATGTGCTTTGCGTTTGTCCAACTCTGAGAGAAAAAAAAGGACTCTAAAGTGTTAACGTAGGATGTGCTAATGGTAAGCACTGTGGGCCTGATCTCTCCTGTTACTGTTGAAGGTCAATGCTGGAAACAGACTAGAGTAGAGATGATGCATATGCATACATGCCACCTCGGAAAGTGTTCTTGTTGCACTACACCATCACTTGTGCATTTGTTTTCACTTGATTTCTCAATATCCCCTTTGGTTTTCAATCTAAAATTACAGTCCGTGCCTTGGCCAAAACTTTGTAAAACATTACAATGCATATTAATTACCTTACCAATCAATCACCTTTTTTTCCAGCCGGGGAGGGGCGAGGCGACACACCCAAGATTGATGGACGAGAGGAGCAAGAGGAATGCCGAGATGCAAAAATCCAGTCCACATTTTTGACCAGGATAACACAGTAACAGTATCCACTTTTAACTTCTTTTAAATAATTTGATTAATATCTTGTATACAATCTTTACAACAGTGTGTTCTTGGAGTTGTTATCAATCATCATTAGGTTTGCTCTGTGTTTACGATTCTTCACTACCAATATTTAAAATTTCTATTTGCTATCTGTTAAAGTATTAAGGCCGGAACAACAGAACAAGAACTAGAAGTGTTTGTAATCCGGGTCTCTCATCATCATGCATGCATTGCCTTTTTCTCCCTTAACATATGGATATGGTAGTCTTCATTGATTGTCATTTGTTTGCCTATGTATGCATACTGTTTTTCTATGTCAAACCTTTCCCAAAATCCCCCTTCCCATCCATTCAACAAACCCTAACCCTCTTCCCCCGGGCTGTGTGACTTATTGTCGAGGTGTAACTAAATTAAATTTACACCAATACTTAATCACACACTTAATGGGGCGGATGTGGTGAAAGCAACACTACTTCAATTTCAATGCAGAGCGGTGATCTTCTTCTGCTTGCCCACCCATGAGTAGGATATTTCAGAGGTTATTTTATTTAACAAAGGAACATATACCTCAGCATGAATTGCCGGCATTGATTGGATTTGTTTGTTGTCATTCCTCATATACAGCACTAACTGTTAGACTGTAGGCATAGTCAAGTGACTTGAGTCGACACAACTATAGTTTGTAACTGTCTAGTAGGCTATCCTCACATAACCACCATTCAGTTTTTTTGTCAAATTATATTTGAGCAAAAATAATTTTTGCTCGGTAAATTCTGTAATGTACTTCATTCAACTACTCCTCTAACAGTCTCTCAAAGGCGATTGACTGTCTCCTTTTCTTTTTTTGGAAATGCTGCCACCCTGCCAGTGTCTACTACTACTACTATACTACCACCACCACCACCCCAATCATGGCATGTATGAAAAAGGAAACCATCTTCACCATGCAGCCAGTGCTGTGCCACAGTTGAACATAAACATCAAGCACCGGTAAGAGAAGTTTGGGGGAGGCAGAATTAATAATGGACATGTCAATGATTTCATTTTCACACACCACTCCAAAGAATGCATAGACTAGAGAACAGACTGAAAGTACTAGAAGGACCAGTCAATGAGTGAGGTGTGTCGCATCTATCTGTTTGTGTCTTATACAGTCAGCAAATTATTGAAATCAAACACAGGCTACGGGCGGCCATGCACCAGCAAGGAAACAGTGTGATGTAAAACAGTTACCCCACCTACAAAACATTAACAACATTGCATGTAACATAGAAAAATATATTTAATTTACCCTAACAAAAATAAACGAAACCCACAAAAGCTGACCCACCCCCCTCCCTAACCCCAACCACTGTCCACAGTAGAAAAAAGTCTTAACGGCCAAACGAGTAAAGAACAGGAATTAAAAAAGGGGCAGTGACAGGGACTAACTGGTGGGGCGGGACTGGAGGAGGACACGCATCTGGCGCATCTCGTCCTCTAAATGGGCGACGCGGCGTCTAAGGCCGCGGCAGTTGCAGCCACAGTGGGGGGGGCACCGGAGATGGCACGGTGGCGGCGTGCAGCCGCCAGACGGTGGCGCCATACCGCTGGAGGGCGGTGGCTGGGGCCCAGAGCACTGGAGGAGGCTTGAATTGCTGCTGCTGTCTCCTCCTCCTCCTCGGCTAGGACCACCAGCCGCCGGTATTCCTGCTGGATTGCCTCCAGCTTCCGGCGCCGTGCCTTGGCGGCCAACTCCTTCCGGTTGAGTTTCGGAGTAGCTGTGAATCAAAAAGAAAAAAACAAGACAATTGTAAACTATAGTCTTAATAAAACACTAGGACAAGGTAATTATTTATACACATAGTGGCATGGTAGAGTAGCACTATAAAATAAAGCACAGTAGTACATAACATTTTAAATGTCGCCCGTCCTTCTTCCTTCCACCTGTCTTACACTTTTTAGTTGAACAGTGCACCAGGTGCTCTTCTCCATAAAATTTTCAAAGCGGAGTTGAAATCAGATAGATGAGGCCATTGGTTTCTCAATACTCCGGCTCCTAGTCCTATACCAATTAAAGGGAATTCTAGTCTTCTAGTTCACTCTTCAAACGTCCCCAACAACTCATACTTATTACGACATCGGATAGCGGGCCATCCGACTGCTAAAAAGGGTGGGGGTCCCGTGGGGACAATTAATTAAGATGATGCGCCCGGCACAGTGGCGGGCGCACCCTGTTTTTTTAAATTTAAATTCTGGTTGGCTTTGCTGAAAGCAATGCTAAAATGTTGTGCTGCTTTTCCAAGCACAACATGACGGGCCCCGCACGGAGCCTCTCACGTTTTGCTTTGAAAGTCGGGGGGGGGGTACCATAGCATAGGTAGGTACCCTCCATGGGGGCCCCCAAGCATACTCTGCAATGTGTGCATGCCTTTCCATGGCGGACGGCAATGCCGCCACGCAAAGGCATTCCAAAATGCAGATTATATGGCTGGCGGTGTGGTGAGAGAGACACCACCGCCATATTGAACCCTTTTCCTCCTGGACATGTCTGAATATTTTCTACAGGGATGGCGGGAGGTTTGCCCCTGCGGTGACGGCAGTGAATTCCAGCCGGCCCGGCGGGGGCAATACGCCCACCATCCTAATGGGGCCCTAAGTCACAACTGTACAGTATACATATACATACAGTACACACTTGCAGTGAGTGTGCTGTCAAGTTCAACAATAGTTAAGGATTATGAATCTAACTTACCACAGCCTGCCACTGGTGCTGCCACTCCCCCTACCGCTCCGTTGCTATCTGCAACTGCCGCATCCTCTCCCTCCACGTCGCCTTCGCTGGCCCCGGCAATGGTGGTCAGTAGTGCGCCTAGAAAACATTACACATTTATTAGGCGTCATATACACCTCCCCCCTATTGATCAGTAGCAAGGTTGAAAAATGAGTTAATACTAACATACATCACTAGTACAAATCAGGTAGTAGTAGAGTAGACACTAATAGTTATATGATCATTGTAGCCTTTGCTTGATTAGCCCTAGCCATGCACATGTGACGTTACCTTTACCTTGCAGCTTCTTAAGACACCTTTGAGGCCACATGACCTGCCTCACACTGCTACTGTCTAGTCTACGCGCTGCGTACAAGCAGTCAACAAACATTAACAAGCCACTTTTTTAGGAAGAACTGGTGTACTACTGTTACTGTTAGTCCATATTGCTTATCCATAGATGCTACACTTTTTGGCACTGCTGAGAAATGCTTGCAAGTTGCAATATACTAACGCACACCATTTCTTTTTTCGCATTACAGACGCAAGATTCCCTTCTACGAACCAGAGCTTCTGAACGATGCACCAACTACCAGTACTAGGCTCTTCTGAGGTGAGGGGTCCATTCACTCACATCTTCATTTATAAATGTATATAAACTAAATTGCTATGGGATGGTGGTGCTGCCTTCCACCACTGTTCAGTTATCATGATTTAATTCCCAACTGTATAAGTGTAACAATGTATATTGTTTTAATGTTATTGATTTGCCGGTTGGTGCTGCTAAGAAAACAGTGTACAGACCTTCTCAAATTGAAATAAACATTTTAAACTTACATAGACTTGGTGGTATTTGGTGTGGACTAACTTACACGAGTGAGCAAATTAAAGTAAGGGTGTGCATGTGAATTGCTTCCACGACAGACGTTTGGTGTGTTATGTTCTGGGTTGTGTACTTGTTGGGTATCTTGGGGGGAGGGTTCCGAGACCTAATAGGTATGACAAGACAGTACTATAGTCAAGCAGTGGAATTGTGGTGGGTGCGGAATTTCTGATTGAGGTGTGCAAGGAAGGTCCAACCTACCATCACCAACATCCTATTTTCTGGTGCAAATGTATGTGCAAGATCCCTACAACAGTGGTATGTCCTATAGGGTATCATATCAAAATATTAAGAAATCTGGTAGGGCTGTTGTTGCTGTGAATTTTCAAAGCCTCAACATCAATAAGAGTAAAAGTAGTACAAGACAACGACCCAACGGATTGTACGAGCTACTGGTGAATATGAGTTTTATATTACAACCTTTCACAAAGAGTGGCACTGGCCAACTGGGCAAGACTAGCTACTACAGTACAGACTGATAGTATGTAGTAGTAGTACTCAGTCATCATAGCGGAGGCAGGGATAAGATTTTTGAAACCGTACAGATCAAAGGATAATTGGTGGTAAAAAAATAGCATTTGGAAACACACTATAGTTCGGGAAAAATGGGGCAGTAAAAGTTATGGAATAAGAAATATTATTAAAAACAAGAAGACTTACTGGGGCCAGCAGAGGAGCCCCCAGCGGTGTCCTCCTGGTGGTGTTCCTGTCCCGCCAACTGCCCAGTCCCTGTCGGTCTGGCCCTGGGTGCTTATGAACAGGAAAGATATAAGAAAGAGACAAACATTAATGGATGGTGTCAAACAAATACAATATTTTTCAACAACGGTCAAAAAACACTTATGTAAACAACAATTGCAATAACTACATTGACCGATCTCATCTGGTCAACATGTAATATCGGGGGATTCGCAGTTCGACTACTTAAGTTACTATTTATCAACAGTAATTCAGTCTTCCATTCTGATTCCAGAAAACTAAGTTACAACTAAGCCTAAGTAGTAGTACAACGTACCACCCAACCTAGCCCACCTATTCCAGGCATGCCAATTGTACATTAAGTATGCATTTCCACTGTATTCCTCAACAATGCGTATGGTCCAATCATGGAGGACACATGAACATGACTACATTTTTTGTATACACCAAATTTTGGTTTGATTGATGCTGATCTGCTACTGCTAAGTAACTGCTAAGCCTACCTCCACTCATTGAACAAACTAGAAAAGGTTCTAAAGACTGCCGTACTAGCAGCACGTCACGTAACTGAGTGAGGGGGGGCATCACACATACCACTAACCAATTAGAAGCTCATACAAAGTACCTAAACCTAAGTATCAATCCGCCCCTATCTATTAGTGACAGGACAAAGTAAGGAGTGAACGTGAGTCACTGTAGCATTACGTAACTTAATTTCTCTAAAATAAACTCGTAAAGAATCACGCTAAGCAAGCGCAAACGCAAAGCTGCAAACAAGTAAGAGTAGTAGCGCAGAAGAGCACCTGTGTCATAATCACAGAAGACTTTTAAACGTTATTAACCTGGAATGTATTGTAAGCAGCAACATTCTAGCTGGTTGGAAGGAAAAAAAGATATTTGCAATATATAACATAGAGCAGAAGAACAGACACAAAGTTGTAATAATTAAATAGGTACTCACCAAGCCCCGGGACCTCCACTCCTAGCAGGTCCAGCAGGTCCTGCTCACGGTCCAGGATGTCGGACCACCGGTGCGTCAGCTGTGCCTGGGTGCGCCGGACCCCAGAGATGCGCGACACTGCCCGGCGCACCTTCGCCCACCGCTGCCGACGCTCCCGGAGGCCGTACCCGGACCCAGGCCTGCCACCTGCTGCCAGGGTTGAGGGGAGGTGGCGCTGCACAAAGAAAATGAGTGCAGCCAACTCCATCTCCCCAAATAAGGCCCGTGCCTGCACCCCTTGTGGGCGCCGCCTTCCATATGGAAGGCGGTCGCGGCTCTGGCTGCGGCGAGCCCTACCCTTTGACATGGTTCTGGGGATGAGAGACTGGGTGGGAAAGAAAAGGTAATAAAATTAAAAAAGTAAGTAGGCAATAGAAAGAGTGAAAAAGTAGCTAAAAAACAAAAAAAGTAGACAAAAACCAAAAATATAGAAGCTGGAAAAAAGTAAGATAAATAAGAAAGATAAAAAATAAGTGGCTATAAACAAAGGATTGAAAAGATTTAGGGAGGATTGAAAATCAGGCCCCAGAACCATGCAATAGAGTGAAAAACAAGATGGCCGCGCCCATTGCGACCACGTGCGCAAGTTCGCGCAATATTTTTTCCCCGAGCAAGCAAAAAAACGCGATCAAGTAAAAGCGGTCGCGAACATGCATTGCGCGACCCGGAATAGGAAGTAAGCATCGCGAGAGGGCAGGACAAGTGAAAACAAGATGGCCGCGCCCGTGAGCAACCGCATGGGTAAGTTGGCGACCCGCAATCACGCAAAAAATACCGCGAACAGGCGGCAAAAAAACTTCCGCGTCTGCGCGATATTTCCGGCGTGTTTGCGGAGATTTTCTGCATTTTTGCGATAATTTGCGAAAGTTAATTTTGCAAATTCCGCCCACCCCTACTAAGAACATCTGTCAGTGCACCCTGCTGTTGAAGACTGGCTACTCCAGGTGGTCTATAACAGACTATGCCAGTCACTACATGTCCTTTGGTATCCCGTAGTGCAAATCCCAGAAGTTCGGAGCCACTCACCTCATCAATATCTACCTACAGATGACTCCATTATGGGCTTTCCATCTACTATTGATAGACCTTCAGATGTTCATTTAGACTTTGATTTATTGGAACTTGATATTTCAATGACGGAATTACGCACTGCTTTACTCTTAAGAAAGATAAAGCTCCAGGCCCAGATGGATTCACTGATTTTTTTTTTTTTTTTTTGATTTTTTTTTTCCACATTTTTCCACATTTTTCCTACCTTCTCCTTCCCAAATTACACAAACTCCTTTTCTTTTTTGCAAACAGGAACTTCCTCAGGATCCTTTTTGGAGGCCCTAATATGCCTTGTACCCAAGGAAAACAAGGCCCCACGCTTTTGTAAGAATTATAGACTGATTTCATTAGTGAATATAGGTTATACAAATTTCTCATATAATCTCTGACCCTGCGACTAGAATCTTTTTTTCCTGATTTTTTTAGGTAAAGAACAATCTGGTTTTGTGAAAGGTCGTTACCTCACAGATAAAAGGTTTTATTTTTTGATATACTCTCCAAATCCTCTCATTCTTCCGAATCTCTAGCGGCTACAGCTTTAGATGCGGAAAAAGCTTTAAATATTTTACTGGCCTTTTATTTTTTTGACACTTAGGTGGTTTGGCTTTAGTCCTAGAATTATTAATTTAATTTATCTTTTTATATTTAAATCCTAAAGCAGCCATTTTTGCCAACGGCCTTACTTCACCATATTTTAATCCCGGTAGAGGTGTTAGGCAAGGATGTCCTTTATCACCTTTTTTTGTTTAATCTAGCCCTAGAACCCTTCCTATCGAGACTTCGTCAAAATGTAGAACTCCATGGTTTTAAATGTGACAACACGCATATTAAGCTAGCAGCATATGCAGATGTTATTTTGTTATTCCTCTCCAATCCTCATTCTTATTTGCCCACTTTTCTTTGCAAGAGTGAAGCTTATTCTTCTGTATCTGGTTATAAGCTTGGCAATGACATGTGTGAAATTTTACCTTTTTATTTAAATTCACCTTTAAAGATTTTAAAACTACCTTCAATTGGAATACTAACCATATAAAATATTTAGGTGTATATGTCTCTAAATCAATTAACTCATCAATTTCCAATAATTTAGATAAATGTTGTCTTAAGATGTCTTCCTCAAGTGGCATCCTCTATATTTATCCTGGTGGGGAAGGTTGCATACAATAAAAACTATGTTATCTCTGATTGTTCTCTTTACTATTTCTAACATTCCAGCTACCATACCCCAAAAGTTTTTCAAAGAAATTAATTCCTTATTATCTTCCTTTCTGGAATAAAAGAGCACGTATGTCCCTGATAAAACTCATCAGACATAAATCAGAAGGTTGTTTTTAATTTTCAAGATTTTCCCACTTATCATAAAACTTTCAATTTTAAGTCCATCATCTCATTGGCTCACTGATTCCCTGTCAGATTCTCCTCTGTGGGTTACACTTGAACGCTCATATTTAGCCTCCTTTTACATTCAAGAATACTTATCATTTACTCAAACCTCCGAAGGCATCCACTCCAATTGTTAAACATACACACAAGTTACTAGACACATTTCTATTAGGTAGCCCTGCTGGCATGGAATCACTTTTGCAATCTTCGCTGTGGCACAATAATCACATAACGATTAAAGGCAAACTTTTATTGGAAATCATGGAGAAAGAAAGGCCTCCTTTGGTTCCATCAGCTATTTCAAAATGACAAAGTTTCCTTCCACCAAGCTCGTACTGTTTTTAACTTTCCTGCCTCATTTTCTAATAAATATCACTTGCTGCAATGTGCTTTGAATGTAGCTGTTACCCAATCTGCTCTTGTTTTGAACCCGCCAGTAGTGGGGTGGGACACCACCCATCAACCGCTAAAACCCTGGCCGCAAAAGTGACAGGTCTGGCCGCAAACTGCTGGCCGCAATAGCTCTGGTTTTAAAAGGGGTAACATGTCGGTCTAGTCCCAAAAGTGACAGGTCTGGCTGCAAAAACAGGTATGTGTGTATGTATGTGTTTAAAAGTGCGTAGAAGAGTGCGTGCCTGGAGGAGGGAAATGTCTGGGCATGTTTAAAACTGGGGTTGCAGACAGCTGGTGGTTGAACAGCTGTGGAGCAGTCCTGAGGCCATGTGTCCGTGTTGTGTTGTAGAGGTGTACGGCTCTTTTAGGGGTTGTGGTTTCTTAGAATACATATAAGCCTATGGCAAGAGTCGTGTACAGCAAGCAGACGCTCGAATACGAAAAGGGGTCCGCAGCCAAAATGAAGAAATGCAGCCCATTCGTGAAAAGACCAGTGTTGGATGGCTCCCAGGCCACTATCAATAGATATTACCGCAGCTTAACACCCCTGGTAATGGACGAGAATGCTCAGTAAGAAACGCCTAAGGATATGGGCTGCGACGTTACTGGTTTTGGCAACGGCATGTGTAGGCCTCTGGAAGAACTTAGTCTCAAGGATTACGTATACCGGACGGCCCGATTAAGTGCAACAGCAGCGAAAGTGAGGGCTTGTGTAGTGGCAGTGTGCTTGCTGGCCTCAGTTCAGTGGACATGGAGGAAGATGAAGAAGCTGTAGCACCTCCTAACACATCCGTCTATGAAGACATAGACCTTCAGGAGAATACGGCTGCTGAGAATGTCGTTCTGCAACAGCCTGGGACAAGCGCCGAAGATGATGGGGCCTCGCAGGACATTAGCGATTCGCAAGATTTCAGAGCCGCCGCAGAGGACGGTGAAAATGCAGAGGTTAGTAGGAAAATGTTATGAGCAGGTAGTTACAAAAATTATGTATTTTATTTCTTCAACTAACGTATTGTCATTCTTTTGTCTTTTGAACCTAGAGAGAAAACCCAAAAAGGCCTGAGGCAGAGTGGCGGTCTGCAAAAGCGAGCAATGTAATTTTCAATTGTCTGTGGTGTTCAAAACAAGCTGAAAGTTCCACATGTCAAAACCGTGATGGCTGCGATAAGTGTGTATGCGGATCTGCCGAGTGTGAAAAGGAAGAGCAAGGATTGACCTACGACGACAGACAGGCAGTTAAGACTTTTGCCGCGTCGGTGGTACTAAACTGTGTCAAACGTGACTATTACAGCCTTTGTCACGGTCATCAAATCAGTGATCCTCAACAGGCGGCGCACGAATGCTTGTGTGAGTCATACAGAACAAGAACAATACAATATATTTGTACTTTGTTAGACCCGTACGAGGTGTATAAACTGCTAAGGGTTGTGGATGGGTTGTACAATGAAAAGAAATATGTCCACCCTGTTATGTTGAGGATCTTGACATTGGCACTCAATGAGATCCGATACGCCTTTGACCCGAGCTTAAAACTAACCGTTATGCAGGGAATGAACACTGCTTTCAATGGAAGGATGTTAGAAAGACTCGTAGCAAGGCGTATGTGTAATCCGCATAAAAAAATAGACAAGCAGGGTCTTTGGCCCCCGAAGACTGTTTTTAAACAAGTTCTTATGTAACGTTACATGATAGCGTGTATTTAGAACAAACTAGTAGAATGTTAAACCAAAAGGGTGGCTCTGTGTTAAGCCGTACTTACTAATGTGAAAAGATATGAAACCCATTGTCTATGATTCTGCTAATATTCTTTATTTTTTTAAATAAAATGTTATTACACAAAACAAGCGTCATTCATTGCATGGTGTGTAACGGTTGATAACATGCAGGGGGTCCTGTTAAGAAAACTTTATTATGAAACTAGGGGAGTTGGCAGCTTGGGGAGTGCCGAAGCTCTATATAGAAGGGCTGTGGATGAAAAGGAGTCGGTAAGCAGAGAAGCTGTGAAGACGTGGTTCAGGCGAGGAGGCGTATTCACTCCATAAACCGGCCAGAAGACGTTTTAAGAGACGCCCGACAATCGTTAATGCGCAAATAGATTATCATTGGCAAGCGGACATAATAAGTCTTAAAGATATAGCAAAACATAACAATGGCTCTTGTTATATATTAACCGTCATAGATGTGTTGTCCAAGTACGCCTACGCAGAGGCGCTGCGTGATAAAAGTGGGGCTAGCGTCACAACCGCTTTTAAAGCCATCTTCGATAAGGGGCGTATTCCTCAAACTATTAACAGATGCCGGAAAATAATTCTTAAACAAGGCATTTCAGAAGTTATTAAAACAGCACAATGTTCAATATTTTGTAACACACACGGAGGTAAAAGCAGCTGTTGTAGAACGGTTTAACAGAACTTTAAAGTCTAAGATGTGGAGGTATTTTACGGTCCACAACACCTACAGATACGTAGATGTTCTACAGGCTTTTTTAGCTAAATATAATGCCAGTTATCATAAGACCATCAAAAGGGAACCCGAAGATGTAACACCTAGTGATTCATTAACTGTTTGGAGAAATGTGTATGGCCATAATTTCGGTACAAAGGTGAAGAAGCCTGTTTTTAAAAAAGGTGATCACGTAAGGATTTCAAAATGGAAAGGAGTCTTCACGAAGGGTTACCAACAGACTTTAGGCAAATAAATATTTATAGTGGAAAGGTTAAAGGACTACGATGGGGAAACGGTGTCTGGGGAAAAGGAAAGGTAGCGGTGCTAAGAGCCAGGCATATGTCAAATGGCGGGGATGGCCTGAGAAATTTAACAGTTGGGTGTTGGCCAGATCCCTGAAGGATGTGTGAGCTCAAAGCAGCTGATACGATGGAGACAACACCCTTTTATATAACCTTACCATCCAACGCTTCTAAGGGCATGTTCCCCCAACAATCAGATTTCTAATTACACCGTCAAATTGGTTAAGCCTGTGGACTTGAAAGGGGACTGGGAGGTAGCCCTAACAGAAATCCAGTACCCTAGAAAATGGAATACATTTACAGCGGCCGAAACCAAGTTTCACATCAAGCGTGAACAGGACCCCATGGGCATACACGTATCCTTCCCTTACGGCTACTACCCAAGCGTTGTCGAAGCCATCAACAAATCCATAGCGGCCATGGAACCACATCCGAATATTCATCTGGTGCTAGATAACGTTAGAAGGAAGGTGTTTCTTAAAGCCATAAATCGCAACACCCTGTTTAACTGCTCCGGTAAATTAAGAAGGGTTTTAGGTACAGTACAACATGTGAAAAGTTCGGTGGAACAAGATCACACATGCCCCGATATTAATGGGGGGTTCTACATGCTCTATGTTTATGGTGATATTGTAGAGGCTCAGAGGATCGGGGATAGTTACTCGCCGCTGTTAAGATGGGTTCATGTACAGGGTGATAATAATACGATGGTCCACATACAATTTAACAAACCTGACTACGTCGCAGTTTTCTAAAAAACATTTTGACACTATTTCAATTATGATCTACGATGATCAGTCTGAGCCGGTGGCCTTTAAATACGGGAAAGTTATTATTAAGCCTCATTTAAGGCCTAGACACGACAGGGGATATTAAGCAGCCGGAATGGTGGTTATGAAAACATACGGGGACCCGTCCATGTACAGGGACTATTACAGAAGTCAAGCCGGTTATGGAGGACCACCGTACTTTCAAGGTTCACCTGTTATGTACGGGGCTGGGTTAGGGGGATTCTTCAGGAGCCTGTTTAGAAGAGCTATGCCTTTCCTGAGAAGAGGCTATGAAATTGCAAAACCGCATGTTAAGGCAGCTGCTACGAGCATTGCCCAGCATGTGGTGGGGTCTGTTACATCGGCGGTTGCAGAGCGCATGAACAAACAGCCGCAAGAAGGAGCTGTGCTGGTGTATAAGCCACGCACGAGTATCAAAAGGGAATGTCGTGTTTCCAGACGCAGGGGCCCGCCGGTCCCCTATAAAACAAGCATTTACAATGCAATGGTCTCGGCATTGGTAAAGTTAGAGCTATTGGCATTGCTCATGACATTTTTTTTGTTTATGTTTGTTTTTAAAACATTTAAAGAAAAGGTATTGTTATTTACAATGTCAATAGCTTAATCACTCTCAAATGCGAGACCTATTGCATTTGCACCCACACACAGAGCCACCTACACACACACTGATTAATCTATTGACACAGTAAATACTAATGGCTTTTTTTTTACATGTTTTAGAAACAAAAGCAAACAAAAATGTCATGAGCAATGCCAATAGCTCTAACTTTAACAATGCCGAGACCGTTGCATTGTAAATGATTGTTATTTTAGTGAGGATTAGAGCTAGTATGAAAGAGTTTGGTAAAAATTGCTATAGTTTGCAATGTATCAGAAATTATTTGCAGTTGTGTAGTAGTAGAAGTAGTAGTATTGGTTGAGTTAGTGTTTAGATAGTGTACTATTACATGAGTAATATTTGTGAAGAGAGCAAGGTGTGAATAGGAAGTTGTAGATTCTAAATGGAGGAGTAAGTATTAGTAGCAGAGTGCAGTAAGTATTACTGAGAAATTATAGAGATGTATTCTTTTTTTTTGTAATACTAGTACCTAATTTCAGCAAAATGTATACATAAGTCATTGTGTAATTACTTATCAGAATGGGGCATATAAATGCATGCAAGTACATATAAAACAGTATTCTTTCTTTGAAAAAAGCTACAGTAAGCCAAATGTCATTTGAGATTTTTATTAACTTAAATTTTTATTTTGTATTTATTATCTTTATTTAAAGTTACAAAAACTTTTATTTTTTTTTGCATATTGCATAATTTAATCTTCGTCTAGAATTCCAATAATGTGTTCATTTTGAAAGATGATATTTAATGTCTTTGGTAGGTGTGGCATAAGAGCCTCTGCAAAGTCATCAATATCCGCTGGAATATTTAGGTGGTCCATTAAAAGTGTATTGCTGATTTGTACAGATTTTAAATGTTCATTGTCTTCAATTTGTATGGTGATGGTACTTTTTTCCTGAGTAGTATTTTCTAGTCCATATATTGTGATTTGAAGTTGTTATTGGGGTGGCTCTATTTTCTGTGAAAAGAAAAAAAACATTTGTTACGAAACCCATTTTTACTGTATATGCGTTTTTTATTGCTATTTTTGAACGTGCTTTTGAGAGAAATAGAAAAGTGCTATAGATGCTGAAGAAAGTGATTCAAGATATTACTGTGAATTGCATATTTTCTGAGAGGTTGGGAGTGTGTGTATGGTTAGTTAAAGGCAAAGACCTAAAGTGCGTAATTCTGTGTTAGTACTTATGGAATTTATTAAGGAGGTGTTGTATATTTTTGATGCAGAGTGTTCGAAACGTAATGCAAGATGAACTAAAGGTGAAAGATATTTAGAGATGTATGTTTGTTCAGTGCATTATGTGAAAACTTTGAAATAGAATTTGAATATGCAGAGGAAAGTAGTGATATAGTGCGAATAAATTAGAAGTTAAGTAATAGTTAAGGTAAAAACAAAAAGTGCATTTAAGGAAGTTGTTTAGTAGTATGTCTTAAGAAAAGGTAAATATAGACATAGAGAGTTGGATGTTTTGCTTGAGATGTAGTAATGTATGAATTTGTTGGTATTCTGATTGAAAGTTAGTGCTATATATAAAGTAAGGTATTTGATGTTTGCATGTGTTAGTAGGTAAGGTATAGATAGGGACTAAAATAGTTACTATGGTATGGTTATGGACTAGCATTTTAAAATGTGTGCAAAATTATTAGACCTAAAGATGTAGTATGATCTGCAATGTATTTTCCTACATGTTTTGTATTTTGTCGTTAGGCAGTGAGCTGTAGGAAAGGTAAACAGAAAAGTAGTTAGAGATATTCAGAGAGAGTGTTTTGTATTAATGTATATGCATGTATGTAAAGTGAAATAGTATTTTGGTGTGCCATCTATGTGTATGAGAGTTATGCGTACAATTGCAAATTGTATGTTGAAAAAAGAGCAACTGACGTTACTACGTGTGAAATCAAAATGGTGAATTTAATTTGTGTTGTGTTCTAGATGTGTAAGTAAGTCCTTTGTAAAGAATGCATTTTTTGTATTGAGAAAAATGTTATTTTACTTTGTACTTACTTGCAATTGTGTATTTCGAGTAGAATTCAATATTTTCTGGTTGTTAAATTTGTGCACTGTTAAATGGGTTATTTTGATATAGCTTCCAAGTTCGATTGGAAAGTCCGCCGTGTCTCTCCATAGTGTTATTTTCACTGAGTCTGTTGCTTCGTCGACTGTTATCGATTTTAGTTTTGTTTCTTGTCCTCCAATGAATACTGTTTTTGTTTCTTCCTCCTGTCAAATTTGAAAAAAAATCATTGTTATTGGTTCTTGCATAGATAGTATACAGTTGAGCAGTATATTTGTTTATTGGAGAGAACATGAGAACCAAACGTTTGTTGATTGGTGTTGTGTATTTGTTGTGTAATAGTGTGTGCTACAGTGTGTACGTTAGAGTGTGCGGTAGAGACTATTGTATGGAAGTATATACATCATATAAGTTGTAGGAGAGTGCATATAAAAGAGTAGATGATGATATTCTGTATAGCTGTCATATTTACAAGTGTTGCGAATAAATAGTACTAATACTTTACATGTGTTGGAAACGGGTGGGAATGTTCCATGTAATCAACACTTAACAGTGCATTTAGGGTCTCACCTGTATTTTTACAGATTGGTAAATTGTTTTCTCAAATTGTAACAGTTATATATAATTGATATTATTATAAAAGGAGTGAGTAGAGTTGCTAGGATATTGTATGTGGTGTATAGTAAGTATAGTGTAATTAGCAGCAACATTGTGTATTATATTTGATTTTCTACATCGATTAGTCCTAAATATAGCCTTTAGATGATATTTTTCACTAGTAAATTGTTGTATGCTTGTAGTAGATTGTACTAGAGAGTATTGGAAAAGTTTATGTAGCAATGAATGAGATAGAGAGTGTTAGTTTATAAATATATGTAATACATTGTGGTGTGTGTAAAAGAGGAGTAAGTAACAGTTAGTACTAGAAATGTTTGTAGATAGCATGTGTGTTGTAGTGAGTGTTGTACATAGTTTATAGTAAAGTGTGCTGCTATTAGTGTGTGTTTTAAAGAGTTGGAGTTACCAAATGTGTTATAGAATGTATGTTATAGTGGTTTGAAGAGTGCTTTTTCAAAGTGTGTGTGGCAGATAGTGTTGCTGATAGTATGTGGGTTTACTAACTATTACATGCTATTGCTAATATGCATCCAAATTTTTTTTTATGATACGTACCTCAGATATTGTCCCTAATATGCTCATTAATGACCGTAAATTTGCTTTCCTTATTGTTTTTATTGGAGAAACTGGCGGTGCAGGCGGCTGTAGCAAATATTCTGCTTCTTGGGTTATTGTTTCCGGGATTGTTAATGGTGGCATTCTTGAAATCTTTGTTTGTTTTGTTAAGATGATCACATTGTTCTTGTTGATAAAATTCCGAATTATAATCCCATTCCCTTCCTTTGTCAGCTTGAAAAAATCATCATTGTAGCAAGTTCCTTTTATTGACCCACTTTCATCAGCAAGAGCAATATGGAATAAAATCTTCCACAACAGTCTCTGCGCATGCTTAAGAGAAATAGTACCTCTAAACCATACAATACCACAAGTGTATCCTGAAAGGAGAATTCCTGATTGGCATTCAGCTTTTCAATCACTTTGAGGAAGTCTTTTTTTGTCTTGTCTGAAATCATTAAGCAGTGCCCAGGGTCGGTCTTTTCTGCTGTAAACTCCTTATATCCGTATTGTAGTCGGCCTCTTTTTTTTCCCCTTGGTCAGTTGGATTGAATAGTGAAATGTTTCATTAAACAAATGGTTCATAAATATGAGTATCTGAGATGCATGTGGGGCAAATAGATTTTGGTCATTTGAACTCACGGTTGATATAATTCTGCAGCTTCTTCCTCTTCTCTCAAATGTCCAGTCTGTGTCTTCGTTGGGTGTTCAAGGAAGTCTAAAAATAAGGGATATAATTGAGCGATAAAGCATGAAGTGAGCAGCTGCAACAGTTAATAACATTCAGGCTTCAGATGACGGCATAACATGCACGGATGAATGAGTGATCCTCACAAAGGTGAAGTCAAGTGCTAGTAAAATAGAGAACATATCTAAATTGTAAAGTTTCAGGGTTAAACATTGTGTGACTTCATGTAACGCAGTAGATATGAAAATTGATTTGGCGATTCTAATGATGGCAAACTAATAATAATGAAAACAAAAAATATATATTTATTTTACTTGCATAAGAACTTGATCAACAGGCTTTCCAACAACAAAACCCCCATTTGTTTCCAGCATATTGATGACCGTATTTCTGGTATCTTCATTGAAAAGGAGCTTGAGATTATCATACGAGTGTATTCTTCCATTTAGTAGATGAGCAATCATCGATTCTCTTGCCTCCTTTACAACTGTTTGCAATCTCTTCAGGAGTGCTTTTCTTCATGCAAACTGACAACTGCTCACAATTTTTTTAGCACTTTGTGCAAACCCACGGAATGTGATTCACTTTTCCGGAATGAAAACAGAAATTCCATGTAATGAGACTAACCCATTGTAGGACAAAATGTATTTCAGTATCCCTGTTATATGCTACAAAATCACTAATTCAATGCATAAAAATATCACACATTGCAAAGAAAGCATATTACCTCAGAAGAGAATCCATTATAAAGGTTTTAAGGAAGAAAGGCATCTTGGTAGCACTAAACAATCCTGATCACCTGTATCCCCCTATACTCAGCAGAGCTCAAATACAGGATTTTAGTGGGAAAAGGGCCTGCTACTTACATCCCCTGAATGTCTGTATAACATTACTAGCAAGGATGGTATTGGCTAATGTAGAGTAGGGTTACGCCTCCCTAGTGTCAGCTCCTCCCACTAGCTGCCAGCTCAGACTGGGCAGATGGGAGCAAAGTCACACCTCATTAGGGTCAGCTCCTCCTAGTTCACAACTCCCATGTATCAACTCCTCCTCCCAGTTCAGGTTATGCAAATAGAAGAAATTTCTCACCTGCCTGAAGGAAAGTCACACATCTTCATTGCAAGAACAGAGATGTGCTAAAGACATCCTTTGCAGTTTTAAAACAGCAAGTTTAAAATTTGTGGTTGTGTAATAAGTAAACTAACAAATCTTAATTTCAGTCACAATTTTAAAAGATGCAAATATTTTCCTAATTTTCTTGCAGAAATTTCCATATACGTTAGTGTTAATGATATTTATACCACGCATCTGTTACCCAGAGGTGTCCTGGCGCAAGTTACATCTCCTTTGGCAAACAATGGAAGAAGTTTATTGGGCAAAGAGCCAGGTCTTTAGGCTTTTCCTGAAAGCAAGGTGGTTTGTGATCTTTCTTAATTGAAACTGCAGGTCGTTCCAGGCTTTGGCCGCACCGTATGTGAAACTTCTGCCTCCCCATTGAACTTCTTTTATGCGTGGAAATGAAAATTAACTAGGGTGGATTGATCTCCTCTAAATTCTGAAAGTTAAATTAAGTTTCTAGCTTCTGTGGTTTTTGAGATATGAATGTATTGTATGGTGTACTTTGGAGACTTTTTGCCTGAATTTAAAACACTTCAAATCTATACCTAGAGCATTTCATTATCAGTGACATAGGCACATAAGTTAATTTTCATTAGATAAAATAATCTTAATAACCTATTTTGCAGTAAAATATTTACAACTTGAATATTTTAAACTGCTCTATCTGCCGTTTCTGCTAGGTCTTGCATTAAGTGTGAACTCCTCCCACAAGTAATAATCCCCCAACTCAGGATATGCAAATGAGAGACACACATCTCCTAGAGTGCAGAGTGGTGTAGCCAATAGAATCACTGGAAGCAAGTCACCACCCACCTGGGTCTGCATAAATGCCAGGCTTATTCTACAGTAAAATGCAGTACTTCCTCATCTCTGAAGAGTACTGGCAGACACGGGTGTTCAGAACAATTTGGTGCTTCCGAGATCTCCACTATCCAGTCTAGAAGGATGTATTTTTCTATGGGATATGTTTATAATGTGAAGTACAGGGAGCTATTGCAAAGATGTTCACCAATACACTTCCTGTGTGCAATGCCAACTAGCACTGTCTAAGATGTAGGTAAGACATCCCTCTAGCAGGCCTTACAGTCCTAAGGCAGGGTGCACCATACCACAGGTGTGGACATTTCTGCAGGAGGAGATAGGCCCCCACAATATTTAAGTCTAGTCTTAGATATTGTAACCGCCAGGGAGGTCACAGAGTTAATGGGCTGGAAACTCCACTCAATTTCCTAAGCACCATGAAGCCTTTTTTGAACCCAGGAGTGTTTACTACCAAACTACTCTCAATAAAGCCACACCAATGCCAGTTTAAGATGTATTGAAACATGTACTTGGAGGGTACCTCAGAGGTGCATCCCTGAAATCTAGCAGCTCTGGAGTGGTCAGACTGGCTAGGCAGCCTGCCAACATGTTTCTGAACCTCTGAATCAAAGTACATGATGGGCAGAGATGTCACACTTCTCCCCAGAAGGGTTCAGTGCTCGAGCGGAAAGCTTCAAAGGCCTGCAGCCTCTGTAATGCAGCCCCCAACGTCTGCTGCTAGCAGCAAATGGCAGCCCCCTGTTTACTCCCTGGCTTTAGGCAGGAAAACCGGCATGAAAACCTAGCGGAATTAGCCAACTCCAGCCCTAAGGTGGGGAGGTGAGGTAAAGCACATCTTTCTGCCACTTCAATCTTGATGATGGGGAGACCCATCCAATTGGGGCTGGGGCTATTCCCCCTCCCACAGGAGGGCGGCATAATTGAGGGTGTAGTCACCCAAGGTAAGGTGCACATCGACCATACCTGCTACTCCCCTATAACCACCCTAAATTTAGTATTTATGTGGATCCCCCAACCTAGAAACTAGTTTCTGCTGACTAAGGTAGAAAAAGGACAAAACATGCATGCAGAAGAATACTGAAGATGCCTACTGACTTGGCCCTAGCCCTACCAGCCAGTCTGCAGCCCTCAAGAATCCTGCAAAGAAAGTACACCTGTCTGGCAGTCAGCAACCTCCAGAAACCCTGAGACGACTGCCTACCTCTGAAGAAGACCAGAACTCCCGAGGCTAGCGGTTCTTTCAACAAAGCAAACCACACCAAAGACTATGGTGACCTCTGGACCCGCCAACCTTGACCACTCTGCACTTAATGCCTCTGGCCCATTTCCAGGTGGCCCACCAATCCAGAACAGGTACCCCAGTGATTCTGACCTCAAATCAAATATTAGCTGTCCTGGACTCCACGATGTCGCCTCCAGACTGAATCCAGCGAATCCCTGAATGAGACTGGTGAGAACGATCCGATGTCAAACACCCATGCACCCAAAGCCACTGGGCCTTGGTGAGAACAGACTGTACTTCTACGATCCTCAGAACCTCAACTTACCTCTGCTGTTGCTGGCTTCCTCTGTGCAGCCTCCTGTTTGACGGCTGTAGCCTATTTGTCAAACTGATTCTGAGATCCACCAAAAAGATCTGTGTTGTGCTGGTCGAGGAACATTCACGGTACTGCTATCGCAGTTGGAGATTCTTAAAACATTGAGAAAGGAAGAAGTGCAGAGTAAGTGTTTTTGTCTTTTAATAATCTTATGAGGGTGTAGGATTATAAATTTACATAACACAAGTACTACATTTTTTTTTATCTGCAGAACACTTTACAAGACTAACGCCGACAGAACGCCAAATCAACCATTTCTACAAGAAGAAGGAATTGAGCAAGAACTTGCCAGGTGTACAAGATATCATTGTAGTTTCGAGTCCTACAGCAACCAGAAACTGGGACATAAGCGATCAAGCAATAGCATCTTTGGTGGAGCATCAGTCGTGGAGAGGCTTCATGTCACAACTGATGCCATAAAGGAAAAGTCATCAAACTTGTGTCCTCAAGAAAGGAGAGAATATTTGTGGTTACCATGGAATGGTAATAACTGTAGAGGAAGGGAACCGAATGATGCTAGAGTCTCAAGAAGAGATGGATACTAATTGTTCTTTCAGGAACCGCCGGGTAAGAAATTGTATGTAGATACAAAAGCACAGCCCTGCGTGTGCCACCCAAATATAAAAACAATAGGATGGTTAATCATTCAAGGAAAAAGTGCTGCGTTAAGCCTAATCCGGTAACACTAGTTGTATTTGGCAGTATTCAAAATATAATCATTTTCACTTCATTGAGAGATATTAATATGGAAGAAGAGCTCTTAAAAGATTACCTGGAAACGCCATAATCAAATAAGGGAAAAGGAGCAGACTTGAGGTGTTTAGATAAACGAGCAAATAAAGATAAGGAAGCTAAGATCTGATGCATTGAAGGGGTTTATAACCTTATCAAAGTAACCACCATTTATTGTAGTTACAATATATATCCTTTTTAATTGTTCTTCCCTGACCACATCAAGAGCTCTCAGATCTCTGGTTGAGCCCACCCAGAAGAAAATTTCCGGGTGAGGAGTCCAGTGATGAAGCATGCCATGATGGAAATGTGGGAGAGGCCTCCTTTAAAACCCATGACCGTGTGTGGGTCCCTGTAAACATCAGGAACCCATATTATTCCTCAGGCGATATAGCAGACAGTGTCTGAGACCCAATTCCAGCATCCAACCACCTTTTTTAGTAATATTTGACATTTTTAGGTGTACAGGGGAACGGTCAGTTCTTTTACAGAAGGGTATGGAGCTCCGAGTCGGGTAAGATTACAGGTTTTTCCCCTTGGCTGAAGGTGAAAAAAAAGTTTTCATATAGTCCGAAAGGTGCATAAACCTATTTAGAGTATCAGATCTAAGCTTTCTAACAAGTGTATGTAGGTCCTGTGTACCCACAAAGTGACTCAGATATCCAGGCAGAGCTATTCACAAACTTAGCAAAACTTGGCAAAAACATATTTTTTGGCAGCTTTTGCTAAATTTTGGTATCCACCCTCATGACCGCTTGTGGGTCCCTGTGGATATCAGGAACCTATATTTTACCTCGTGTGATATAGCGGCAGGGTCTGCCTCAAAATTGTAGCCTTTTGAACACTTTTGAAATTTTCCTGAAGCAAAAAATGCCTAATTCCCAATGCATCCTTGGTGCATCAATGTGTTAAAAAATGCTAAAAAAAAGATCCAAATGAAACAGCAGTGTTGCAGTGGCCTAATAGCATTCTAAGCAGGTAATGAATGAACAGTTGTATAAATAAAGTTGAAATCCGAAATTTCAAGTTCAGCTTGACCCGCCCCTCCTCCTCCCCCCCCCCCCCCCATGGAGGTAAAGCATTTTAATAATACAAAATGTTAAAAGTATATAGGTGCAATTTCAGTGTCCTGAATGCTATGTAGGAGCAATTGTAGTGTGCGGTGTACCTCCAAAATGAATTTCTAACAT
Organism: Triturus cristatus; assembly: GCF_964204655.1. Classification (NCBI taxonomy): domain Eukaryota; kingdom Metazoa; phylum Chordata; class Amphibia; order Caudata; family Salamandridae; genus Triturus; species Triturus cristatus. Next base: position 1,932,265,113 of record NC_140589.1, read on the forward strand.
TTAAGTCTCCCTGAAGCAGAAAATGACTAAGTCCCAAAACATCATTGGTGCATCAAAGTGTTAAACGCTCAAAAATGGTTTGAAAACAACAAGTTACAGTGGCCTAATAACATCCTAAACACTCAATGAAAGAAACAGAATGAATAGTTTCACACAAAGCCGAGCATTTCAATTTTGAATTTCATGAGGACAAGGTCACTTCTCTGTGAGGTCCTGGAACTCTGAGAGGTGTAAAAGAGCAATGCATCAAAATCATTTAAAAACTACATGGTTGCAAGTGCAGTGTCCTGGATACGCCCCAAATGCATTTCCAGCACTTTTGAACTGTCCCTCATCACAAAAATCATCCATTTCCCAATCCATCACAAACGCTTCAAAATGCCATAAAATGGTCAAATATTGGGGGGAAAAAAGCATGCAACAACAGCCTAATAACATCCTAAACAATGTATATCTCCATTTATTTTGAAATCCTTTATTAAAAGCTGCTTTTTCATGCATCACTGGTGATGCACACCCAATCTGCGATACAGCACTGGTGATGCACACCCAATCTGCGATACAGCACTGGTGATGCACACCCAATCTGCGATACAGCACTGGTGATGCACACCAAATCTGCGATACAGCACTGGTGATGCACACCCAATCTGCGATGCAGCACTGGTGATGCACACCCAATCTGCGATGCAGCACTGGTGATGCACACCCAATCTGCGATGCAGCACTGGTGATGCACACCCAATCTGCGATACAGCACTGGTGATGCACACCCAATCTGCGATACAGCACTGGTGATGCACACCCAATCTGCGATACAGCACTGGTAAAGCACACCAAATCTGTGATTCAGCACTGGTGAAGTCTACATGAAGCCGAAAAAGAAAAACATACCTCGAGGGTACACTTAATTTGTACCTTTTTCCTATAAGCCACAAACATCAGAATTGGTAAAATAGTGTACATACGTTAGCTACAATCTGAAATTCAAATTAAGTATTTACCTTATAAGCTTCAAGAATTATAGGGCACATTCTACTATGTATTGTATCCCATTCTTTTCAATGGGGTGACCAGATGGCGGGAAATTGAAAATCGCCTCGTATGGATTCAACTTCCATTTTGTGTACCTTGTGTGTGGGCCACATGCATTTAAATTGGCACACTGTAGTAGGCTATGCTGTAGAATGTGTTGCAGTTGCAAATTAAGCTATATCTTGTATGAATCATGAATTATGACACAATGTATGTGACACATGTTCCCAAAACTAGAAGCAACATTCTAAATATGAATGGAATTAGTGAATGATTTGTACTGCTTCTAAACATGCCACATGCATACAAATGGACACAGAACAGTGGACTGATGTCAGCATTATGCTCCCCTTTAAATTATGGTTCCAGATAGTATGGTGTTAGAATTATAGGTAAAAACATAGTGTTTTTCAACCTACCTGAAGCCGAAAAAGAAACATACCTCGAGGTCACACCTAATTTGCACCTTTTTCCTATAAGCCACAAACATCAGAATTGGTAAAATAAAGTGTACATACCTTAGCTACAATCTGCAATTCAAATTAAGGCTTTACCTTATACGCTTCGAGTATTATAGGACACATTCTACTATGTATTGTATCCTATCCATTTCAATGGAGTGACCAGATGGCCTCCAGGGGTGACTTTTTGAAGTTTTGGGGTTTAAGGGGGCAAAGTCACTTCTTCCACCCAGCCCAAGGTGCTCAAAATCTGGTACAATATCAAGTTTTTCCCTTGGCTGGAAGCTGAAAAACAAACTTCAGATAATACCAAAGGTAGATAGATCACATGAAAGCATCAGACCTGACCTTTCTAAGAAGTGTATTTATATCTTGTGAACTCAAATCAAATCAAAATTTCTTTTTTCGACCTTCCGAAGACAGGTCATAAAAGATGCAGATGCAAAGACAGTGTTAAAACATCTCATAAAAATGTGCCATTATAAAATTCATTAGAGTTGATCACCCAATTTGATCACGGCTAAAGTGACAATGCATATAAAATAACTGGATAATGAGCAGCAATATAATTTTAACAACCAATAAATAATAAAATCGATCATGAAAATAGATGTGAATTAAAAACACTCAGATCCCATCATCTACCCATCCTAGTCATTTAAACCGTATCAAAATCATCCTAAATTCGTTCTATGGCGCATGATATACTGCAGAAAATTAGAAACAATGTCCTAACCCGAAGTCAATTAAAAATCTTTTAACATAGGAGAACCACCTAGATTTTAGTGCATTTTCCAGAGCTTTACAGTCTTGAATGATTGTTTGTGAGAAGACTCTTTTGTCCGACGACCAAATTTGATGCCACAATAAAAGTGGCTGTATTCTCGCCAGGTCCGCCACATAAGGAAGACCCAGTTCCAAGTGGCAAGAAACATTTGTGGAGCTCCCTGGTAATTCAAGAAGATACCTCAAAAAGGTGTTTTCTATCCCCTGGATAGAGTCCAAAGCTGCGTGGCCCCACACACCCGCTCCATACAGAGCCACTGTAATGCATTTAGCTTTGTAAATTTTAACCATTTCCGTGGGTGCTTTTTTACCTAGTTTCCTAGAAAAATTTACAAGGGCTGTGGTAGTTCTCGTAAATTGGAGTTTCCTCACATCGACTGCCGCTTCCCAGCTTAATTTCTGGTCAATCATCATGCCTAAATAAGGATATTTATCTGTGGTTGCCAGTTTTTCATTAATCAGTAAATAGCCCTAGTTTTATTTTTATTGCCAACCCCAGCCTTCATAACGAAGGTTTTACCAATATTGACCTTAAGATCCAGATTAGCCATAAAGGATGAATACTTGCTTAACGCCCTTTGCAATTCGTTTGGGGTGCGGGCCAGTATCACTGCGTCGTCCGCGTAGAGAATAGCCGGTATTAGACGGTTGCCTACCATAGGGAGGTCCTGAGCCCCCCTCAACATCTCCCTCTCCAATCCGTTGGATAAAGGGTGAAGAGAAAAGGAGTTGTGCACTCAAACAGTGTCTGATATCCAGTCTGAGCTATTTGACAAATTAGCAAATTAGCAAAACTCGCTAGAAGTGCTCACTGTTAGCGAGTTTTGCTAATTTTCAGTACCAACCCTAATGACTGTTTGCAGCGTGGGTGCTAGGACGGCCAGGAGCTGTCTGACACACATGCCCACCATGACGTCAGACGGCTCCCAGCCGTCCGTCGCTCGCAATGGGCTAAAGTACAGAGAATTGAATATCCACAATATTTTTGATGTTGTAAACCATCCTTAAAACTCTAAAAACTGTGAGGCTCATTACGATGATGGGTAGACTTGGTCCGCCTGCCACCATAGTGGTGATTGGGACCGGCTGCCAGACATGTGGCAGTCCCACCACTGCAATTAGTATACACCCTCCATACTGGCGGGCGCATCGTTGGCCTTTAACATTGTGGGTGGTGCTGCTGGCTGCAGCACCTTCCGCAATGTGAAAGGTGCTTGCACCTTATTTCCCTGCACCACTTGGCAGGCACCATGCGGTGCCTGCCACATGGTGCATGGAAATGCAGGGGGGTGCCATGGGTATCCCCCAGTGTAGCAACACCCCCGCCAAGTTTGGCCCACAACGATCCCCCAAACCAATCCCTGCCGGGACAGCGGTGGCGATCCTCCCGCCATCGTAATGAGCCCCTAAGTCTTCTGTGAATTGTCCTTAATCAATGCAGGGTGGCACCTGGCCTCTGTGGGCTTTTGTTGATAGAACATAGTCATAAGTAAGATCACAACTGATCTGAATAGTTTGCAACGCAACAAATAAAATAATGTATCTCAGCTTTTCATCTCTTTCAAAAGTCTCAAGAACTGGTTTGACGTTAAATTTCTTTTTTGATGTCCGCACTAGCTTTCCAGGAGTTTCCAGTAAGGGGTGACATGAGCATGGACTGTTTGTGGCATCCATGCAATACCGTTCCTTCCGATAATTGGTAAAAAAAAATAAGCTGTTCATTTTTTTTTTTTTTAGGCAGCTCATTTAACTTCTGTATTCCTTCTGTTGCAGATATTATCTCCCCATGAAAATCGCAGACCACCTCTCCTTTTTGAAATATGCGTGATGCAACGGCCTTTCTTCTACCTTCTTCATCAACAACAGAAACTCCACTCCACCGTTGGTGACTCAGACATGAGTTAATGTGTTTATCACCCATTGGTGATGTGCTTTCTGTCATTGGTTTCCAATTCTGGATTAGCTCTGCAACTTCTGGTACATTCTTTCTCCATTGCTTTTTATTATAAAACTTTAGTACACATTTTTCTCTTGGTTGCCTTCGCGGTAACTGTTCTGTGATTGAAAGAAACAAAATAAATTTATCAGTTTCTAAAATTTTAACTTTTCAATATATTTCAGCGTATCTAAATGTTTACTTACTCATTGTTACCTCCTTTCTTAGAAGTTGCTGTTTCAGTCTCCACTTATCATATGCAAGCCGCTCGTGATCACCAACCAGTGCAATTCGGTCTTTTTTACCTGGTGGATTCCCATTCAGTGTCACAGGAAATTCTTTTTCAAAATGTATGAATACATCATGATTTTTTTCACCAGGTACTTTGGATGTAGAAGGCCTATTATGCTGTGCCCTTTAAGTACATAAAGACAAAGTTAAGCATTAGTAAATGGTTCTATAGAAAGTGAATATTTTTCATTTTGCGTATATGCAAAGTGCATAAAATCTATAACTGTCAATAGCCTAATACTGAAACAGTAGCTTACAAAATGTATCTGTAAATTAGACCATGCAAAACACATACGATCTACAAGGTGGTCATAATTTATGACAGATGATTGCATACGAAAAACAAAGCAGCACATTCTACGTAGCATACCTTTGCCGTCTCTTATCAAGTGGTTGTCTGCAATGTATAGTATTATCTTGTTTCAAGCATCTGCAAACAAACACAGATAGTAAGAATGGTTAACAAATGTTCAAAATAAATGTCTAAATACAATAAATATTTGCATTCAAAGCTTAAGGATTATGAGTAAAGTAACTGTTTTCTAAAAATCAGTGAGATGAAAAACAATGACTTATTCTATTACCACTTCTGTAAGATTCCAGGTTTTTCCCCATGGCTGGAATTGGAAAAAACCTTCTTATAGTCCATAAGGTCCACAAACCCCTTCACAGTATTAGATCTGAGCTTTCCAACAAGTATATTTAGGTCCTGGGTACTCACAAAGTTACTGTGATATCCATTCTGAGCTATTTGGAAAATTAGCAAATTTTGTCAAAAACATTTTTTGACAATTTTTGCTAATTTTCAGTATCAACCCTCATTGCTGTTTTCAGGTCCCTGTAGCCACCAGGACCCCATAATATATCTCAGATGATATAACAAGAGTGGCTAGGGCTCATTTCCAGCCTCCAGGTACATGTCTGACTCCTATTTGTGACATTTCAAGGTGTTTGGTGTCAAACTCATTTTTTCCATTATAGGCCATAGAGCTCAGAGTAACATCACATTTCTAGTTCTGGACCCAAGGTCCCCATAGTATACCTCAGATGACATACTAAGAGTGTCTAAGACCCATTTCTGGCCTCCAGGGATGACTTTTTGAAGTTTTTTGGTTTAAGGGGGCAAAGTCACTTCTTTCACCCAGCCCAAGGTGCTCATAATCTGGTACGATATCAGGTTTTTCCCTTTGCTGAAAGCTGAAAAAAAACTTCAGATATTACCAAAGGTACATAGATCACATGAAAACATCAGATCTGAGCTTTCTAACAAGTATATTTAGGTCCTGGGTACTCACAAAGTGACCATTCTGAGCTATTTGGAAAATTAGAAAATCTTGTCAAACACTTTTTTTTACAATTTTTGCTAATTTTTGGTATCCAGTCTCATGACAGTTTGTGGGTCCTTGTGGACATCAGGAACCCACATTATACCTCAGGTGATATACCAGCAATGTCGGAGACCCAATTCTAGCATCCAGCCACCTGTTTTAGTGATATTTGTCATATTTTTAGGTGTTCAGGGAACAGAGTCACTTCTTCTACAGAAGGCTATGGTGCTGCTCCATGTGCTCCAAGAGGTCAAAATATTTAATACAAAATAATTTCAAAAGTATATAGGTACAATTGCAGTGTCTGGAATGCTATATAGGTGCACTTACAGTGTCCTGTGTACCTCCAAAATGAATTTCTAACACTTTTGAAGTGTACCTGAGGCAAAAAATGGCTAAGTCCCAAAACATCATTGAAAATAATTGAGTGTTACAGTGGCCTAATTACATTATAAACACACAATGAATGAAACAAAATGAATAGTCTCAACAATATTTTGGGGGGGGGACAAGGTCACAGTTGTGTCTGAGGTCGTAGAACTCTGAGCTGTGTAAAAATTCAGCTTAAGGGCCCTCCCCATGGAGGTCAAAAATGTTAATCAAAATCATTTAAAAACTATATAGGTGTAATTGCAGCTTTCTGAATGGTATATAAATGCATTTGCACTGTTCTGTGTATTTCCAAAATGAATTTCTAACACATTTGAAGTCTCCATGAAAGGAAAAATTACTAAGTCCAAATACATCATTGGTGCATCATAGTGTCCAAAAACGGTCAAAATTGGGTTAAAATGAAAAATCAAAGTGCTACAGTGGCCCAATAGCATGCTAAACATATAATGAATGATATAGAATTAATAGTTTTACAAAAACATTGAAAATTGTTATTTTAAATTTCAGGGGGACAAGGTCATGGAAGTCATGGAACTCCGAGCCGTGTAAAATTTCAGCTTTTCCCCCTTATAGAGGTCAAAAATGTTATTACATCAAAATCATTTAAAAACAATATAGGTGTAATAGCAGTGTCCTGAATGCTATATAACTGCATTTGCACTGTTCTGTGTACCTCCAAAATGAATTTCTAACACTTTTGAAGTCTCCTGAAGCGAAAAATGACTATGTCCAAATACATCATTGTTGCATCAAAGTGTTCTAAAACGGTCAAAAATGGATTGGAATGAAAATAAATGAGTGATAAAGTGGCCTTAGAGCATTATAAACACACAATGAATGAAACAGAATGAATAGCTTTACAAATAAAGATGAAAATTAGCATTTTCAATTTCAGGGGGACAAGGTCACTTTTGTGTACGAGGTCATGGAACTCCGAGTGGCGTAAAATTTCCGCTTGCCTCCCTTATGGAGGTTAAAATTTGTAATACTTCATAATCATTTTAAAACTATCTAGGTGTGATTGCAGTGTTCTGAATAGGTCCCAAATGTATTTTCAGCACTTTTGAATCATCCCTCATCACAAAAATCATCAATTTCCCAAGTCATCACCAGTGCTTCAAAGTGTCATAAAATGGTGGAAAATGGGAAAAAAAGCATGGAACAGGTGCTTAACATCCTAAACAAAATGTATATCTCCATTTAGTTTTAAATCATTTAATAATAGTTACTTTTTCATGCATCACTAGTGATGCACACTAAATCTGAGACACAGCACTGGTGATGCACACCAAATCTGCGATACCACACTGGTGATGCATGGGAGAAGCTCATTTGTATCACCTTTGCACAACCCTGGGTAGCTGCGGCTTCAAGCAGCAAGGCTTGACAAAGGAACGCAGTGTAAAGCATTCAGCAGCACCAAACAACCAAGTAAGTCACACACCAATTTATAATACAGTATACATGGGGCGTTTGTGGCAGCCATGCAGTAAAGACTCCCCAACTCTTTGTAAAAAGCAAGTCCTCTCTTTTCCAGTTCTTTAATCTGAAGTCCTTCCACTACAGATCTAAGCTCACCATTAGAATCGGACACAATCTCTTCTGTTTGAAATATGCCATTTGCAGTGACTTTCCTTCATCAATAACAGACTCCACTCCCCCATTAACTATGTGTACATGATTTAATGTGTTTATCTGCTGTTTGTTCGTAATGTGATTTCTGTGATGGGCTTCCAGCTCTGGATCATATCCTGTACATCTGCAGCATTCCTTATCTATTTGTTTTTATTTGAAAGCCTTAGTCTCCTCTTTTCTGTTGATTGCCTTTGTGGAAAATGTTCTGAGATTTAAAGAAATACAATTATTTTCATTCCTAAAATTTAAACTTGTCGAACCATTTCCCTATATGTTCACTTGTTGTTTCCTAATTTCGTATATATTGCTGTTTCATTCACTGCTTCTCATATGCTTGACAATCATGAACCCCAGCCACTGTAGTTTGTTCTTCTGTGCTCAGTGGGTTTCCAGTCAATGATAATAAATTCTTTTTCAATACTCGTAAGCAAACAATGCACATTTTTGCTGGACACTTTTGATGCAGGCTGCGCCTTTAGCAGTGCCATTTAAATAAAAAAAAAAAAGAAATATTGGCACAAGCGTATTACTATAGTGTTGTGTGGTTTAAAGTGAAATGATTTTGAAAGAGCATTCCCATGTCTCGTTATTGTAATTATGCTACATGCTTGAACATCCATAGGTGTCAGTAGCCTATTTCTAAAGCAGTAGCTTAAAAATGTATATGTAAATTAAAGAAGACAAATGTTCAATTCTTTGTGATCTTTAGTTGCTCATAACTTTAGGACAGATAATTGTATTTAAAAGATTGAGACACATTACATAGCGTACCTTTAACATCTCTTTAGATGCTGCTGCAATATGCATGGCCGGCTCTTGCTTCAAGCCTCTGCCATTGAACACAACCAATAATAGTTTGTGATTGTTTGAAATGGCTCTCTACATACAATAATTACTTGTCATTAAAGTATAAATATTATGGGTGTGGTTTTCTAAAGGTCAGATGGCAAAACAATTGTCTCACCATTTGCTTTCCATGGGTACGTTCATCTAGCAGTTTGGCTGCAGCACAGATATTTTCCAATCATCATTCAATAATACTTTTCAGCAGTGGGAGTTGAATGTGCCATTTAAATTCACAAAAAGGCTCTTTTTAGCGTCAGTGCTGTCTTCTTTTTTTTTTTTTGTGTGCTGTCTCAAACTCGTCTAGCTTCCTGACTCGTAACTGAAGGGATATTGTACCTGTAAGAATTAACATGTGAATCCTGCTGGACATACTGTGAATATTCAAATATTTCTTCAAGGTATCATATGGATCGTGTGCTGATACCGTTGTCAACAGAAGAAACACTACAGCCATGTCTTTGAATATCAAATAACCCTCATCCAATGTAAACTAGTAGAGCTAAGAATATAAATGTAATCACTATTTAATGATACAAAATGTATCAAACGACTGCAGGAAAAGGACCTGGGTGTGTTATGATAGGCTGGGGGAGGGGCTTATCATGGAATACACGCACAAAAACTGTCTTGAGACCTGTCATGCTAGTCTTGATCACCTTTGCAGAACCTTGGTTAGCTGTGGTTCAAGCAGCAAGGCTCGACAAAGGAACTTACTATAAAGCATTCAACAGCACCAAACCACAATAGGAGTCACACACCATGAAAAATCTATAAACAATCAGAATATTTTTAGACACTATGAGGAAAATCCACCAGAGTTTTTCGTAGATAGTTTTTTTTGAAGATATAAATTATTTTAAATGCAACCACAAACAAGCATTCGTCAACGAGTTCACAATCTGTAGCCGTGTTGGGTCAGCAAATCTGGCAGGATGGTGGTCTATGGGTCCAGAAAGGATACTTTGGGCAGTTAACTCATCGCTACAGCATTTTTACATCAAGTTCCAAACTTTTACAGGGCAAGCACCATAGACTATAAGAGTGGTCCTGGTGCATCGATTATAGGAGAAAACAAAAGATGCTCAGGAATGCCACAGTTGACGTGCTGTCGACAGGAGTGCATTTGTGGTAAGTTCTTGGTCCATGAGTGGTGTGGGGAGACTTTGGCCAAAGAGGTTGGGGTCCACGAAGTCCTCTTGGTTGCAGCAGTTGGCCAGCCAATGCTGGGTGTTAGAAATGGCGATTTCTGGTTGGCTAGGGCTTGCGCCAAAGCCAGGCGGAAACCACCACTCTAGTCAGGGCTGGGGAGTTACACGCCAAAGATAACCCCTGCTCACCCCCTTGGTAGCTTGGCACGAGCAGTCAGGCTTATCCCGGAGGCAATGTGTAAAGTGTTTGCGCGCGCACACAACAACAACACCCAAGGCCCACCACAAAGGAAACTCCACACAAGGATATATAAAAATAGCCTTTGTATTATACCAAAACACATTAGATACTATTCACACAATTTACACTGTACCAACTGGCACTGGGCAGAATTTTGCAAGGGATTATATGTACAGGGGACAGGGCCACATGGACCACTGTCAGGAATTAGCACTTTTAGAACTTAGCACTTAGAACATAGGATATAAAATTATTGTAGCACAAAATAACACATGTAGCACACAACCAGTAACTACTGGTAACAGGCAAGTACCACCTACGCAACCCTAACCACCTTAGGAGAATGTCACGCAGGGAACCAGGACCTCACTAGCACCACCTGTACTAGGGAGAATAACCACCTAAGTATCACAATACCTGTAGGGGTAGAAACACATTACACATGATGCATCACAACACATTCAGAGGTGTAGGTTGGGAACAATAGCGCAAAACTCACATTAGCCACCACCTGTGGCAGTCCCTAGGCCAACTGGCTTCGTAGGGGCTAGGACGCCCTGTGTCTCAATGTCGGGGGCCTAAACGGAGCAGCTGCCCACGAAGTGCTGGGCAGCTGTAGAACAATGGGGGGGGGCAACGCTGGAGCCTTGCAGGCTCTGGCCAACTGACTGTCCCCTGAGCCCCTCTGGGCTCTAAACACAGGACTGGCCCCTTGGAGCCTCGCTGGGCTCAAACAACAAGAAATGCCCCCCTAGAGCCTCCGTGGCTCTGAACTACAATTATGCCCTGGGGCAACGTTGGAGCCTCGTGGGCTCTAAACAAACAATGCGCCGTCGTTGGAGTACCTCTGGACTCTGAGCAACAAATAATGCCCCCGGGGTTGGAGTCCCGCTCGGGGGCTCTGGACAGCTACTTCTGGCCTCGGGTGGAGCGCACTAGCGCTCTAGGATACTAACGCTTTTCCGGGGGCGAAAGGGCGCTCTCTTCAGTGCTGCCCCCGTCGGAGCAGCCTGCAACTGCGGCGCCGCTGTGGTGGACAGGGGGCAGAGACTACTACCACGTGGAGTCCCGCTTACCTGGGACTCCCGCGTTGTCTCCGCCTGGTCTCCTCGCCGGCGTCTTCCCCGATGCCGGTCTCCTCAGCCTGCAGTTCGACTTCCGTTTCGGGACGAGGCCCCACCCACGTCCCAACGAGAACTGCCTGACTTCCTGGATGCCACGGCGGTGATTTCAGTACGGCGGCAATGAGGGGTAGGCCCCCTCTTCTTTAAACAGACGAGCGGGGTGGCCACCCGCTATGGGCGGCAATGTCCCTGGCAGGGTGGGCACCTGCCAGGGGGGCTTCAGGATCGGCCAAGAACGGGGCAAAACCGGGTGGGCACCGGCTTTCAGAAATAAAGCGCTCCTGGTGCTAAGGGTAAAGGTGAAAGCGCTCTCTGCGCTAAAGGCAAGTCCAGCGGTCCAGGCGCTGGAGGCTTCAGAAAAGCACCAAGTAAAGCGCTCCTCAATGCTGGGGTCCCAAATAAAGCGCTCCTAGCGCTATAAGTCAAATAAAAGCACTTCCAGGTGCTTTAGGGGAGAATATAAAAGTCCAGCAAAGTTCTCCTCTGTATGCAGCAAGGCAGGGGGGGGGGCAAGGTTGGACCCAGAGCCAGCTCACTGGGCCTCCAGGCAGGGAGGTAGTCCAAGTGGCGGTCCTCTGGTCCAGCAACAGCAGTAGCCCCCCTCAGGCAGGATCCTGGAAGAGAACACATTCATGGGGTCACAGCCCCTTTTTATACATAGCTTTCCTTTGTCTCAAGGTGCAGGGAAGGGGCGAATCAGTTACAACTGGTTCCTGAGCACTTTGTTTTGCTCAGCCCCTCTCCCTATTCACAGGACAGGCCAGGGTCATCAGTCACACCACAGGGGGCGGAGCCAGCATTGTGTGGGGAGAGCCCAACCTTATTCAGGTCCTAGGTGTACTCCTCCCACCTATCTGGCTGCTGATCTTCCTATTCACCACTGGGTGACTCCTCCTGACTCTGGAGATTCCCTAGCCCGTCACATGACTTCAGCCAGCCAGTCACACGACAGGTAGTCACTGCACATTTATGCCAGCGTCTAGTAGTGGCGCTTTCACACTAGCTACATGGACACCGCACACATCATCGCGCAGCATTTAATCACACGAGTCCACACATACCAAACTCGCACCTGTACTTTCCACGCATCAGGAACTACCAGGGACACATACATTCCCCCATGCATTCCTATGGGAGGGCAGGCCTATCTCACCAAATGTACTCAGAGTGCCCACGCACTTTACTCTGGGACACAGGGAAAGTGCGCAGAAACCAAAAATCACTACCACCAGGTCACCAGTAAAAGCAAAAAGTTTAGGGGTGAACCTGCCAGAAGGGCCAAGTCCAACACAACCCCCTTCCAGCCAAAAACGCAGGGCAGACCAATCACCACCGTGATGGACTTCCCTGCTTTGGACGATAGAACACGGACGCGGGCCCGCAACTGCAGGGACACCCTCCGGTTCTACGCCACGGTGAACCCATGGGATTCCTTCTAAAACCACTGTCCGGACCAACTGGGCTACCCCACTGGTACTCCCAAGCTGTCCGCGGCCAAGACCAGGCCCTAGGCCACCCATGTGCCACCGGTCCTTGCCTAATCACGGAGTGGGGGGTAGTAACCCCTGGCACATATCGGCCATTCTCCACTCTTCCTGTCTGCAAGACAGGACTAGACTGCCACTGGTTCTCCAGCCTAGGGTCTACAACCTCAGGCGGACCAGGAGTCTCAGGGAAGGCTCTCCTCCCCCTACCTCTTCTCCTAGGGTTCCTCCTCCTCTGGCGAGGGGTACACCTAGAACGCCATTCCAACCCAGGGTTTAACCCCTCAGGTTGCACCGGGGTCAGAGGTGGGCTCTCCCACCCTCTGCACCCCCTTCCAGAGCCCTGCTCCCTACCAACTGGGGTGGTACCTCTGGAAGAAGAACCGGTCGGGACGCTGGTTACAGACGTCCCACCCTTCAGGTCAGGCTGATCCTGAACCTGGCCCTCCAACCTCCGGTCTAGAACCTTTGGTGGAATAATCGCCTGGTACTCCAGGACTTCGGGGGATTTACACTCCATCCCCCTGAGGCTAACAAACGACACATGTCGTGTGACTGTCTGTCTGGCGCGGATCTCCCGTCCCCTGTCCACCTGACAGTGCGCAGTGATCCCCCTGAACAGAAGTGGTGTCACCATTGTCACTACACGGGATCCTAGCCCAACTGGGTTGTCCCTGACCCACTGGCTCTTCCACTGGGGAACTCATCCCCCAATCACTCCTCACGCTGGACTCCTGTACCCTCCCTACCGGAGTGGCACTGCCAGACTCTAGAACCACAGGAGCCCTGTTTACAGGTGCTCCAGGTCCTCTACTCACTAAGAGATCTTCCTCAAGTGGAGTAACAGGACAGCCTAGGTCCCCAACTTGGTGTTCCCTCATGAAACCATCCAAGTCCTGAGGCAGGGTTTCGTGCGTCTGGGGACCCTCGGTCACCCACTTACTCTTGCTCCACTGAGCCAGGCAGTAAGCCCCTACACCCTCCTCTCTATCCTGGGACCTAGCTGGGCTACACTGAGCCTCTTCCACCACGCTGGGCTGGAAGATACCTGAACCACTACTTTTGGAGTCACTCCCTAATGACTCTAGAGAACCTCTAGCACTTTTCCAGCGCTCTGCTTCCTCTGCAAGCTCCCAAGGACAAAAAGAGTTGTACCTCAGCAGGTGTTGGCGCAACCCGGAAGAACAAATACTGAGCATCTGCTCTTTGGTAATCATCTTGAGCGCTCCATCCAAATCTTCTTCCGGGTTAACCCTCAGCCACTCCACCAGTGCATCATGACAGTCATCCACAAACAACCCCCACGACTGGTGACAGTTTCCTACTGCCCCTGAATTTTAACCTTAACTCCTCCTCCTGGGGAACAGGTACCCGACTGGGAGAACTGGGACTGTGATTTCCTACACTGAAAGCTATATAGCTGCCACCACTGGACTCAACCCTCCCTGGGGAGCCCACCCCCCAGAGCTACTTTGCCTCTGGTGGAGGCCCTCTCAGCCTCCTCTGTCCTCTCCTGCGCCGAGACCCTCTCAGTCTCTAGCTGTTGGTTCTTGACCTCCAGCTGCGCCATAGCCTGGGCATGCTCTAACCTGAGCTTTTCTAACGCCAGCTGGTGTTCCCTTTCTTTCCTCCTATCTTCCCACTCCTCTGGGGACAGGGAAAGGGATGAGGCGCTGCCTCCTACGCTGGACCCAGCAAGGGACTCACTACCTATGGGGTATTCACTCTCTACTGGCGTCCAGGTACTTTCATCTTCTTCCTCCTCTTCTTCCTCCTCAGGGCTCCCCACAGACCCACCACCCTCCAGGTGTGAGGCCCGGGCCCTTTCCACACTGCGCTCAAGATCCCTTTGATCCTTTTGCCATAGGATCAGGCTGCTTCTAAGCGCGGACTGAGTGTCTGACTCATCCACCCCTATGTCTCTCTCTTCACAGAACCTTACCAACTCCAACATACTGTACCCAAACAGATCACAGGAATCAAAAGCAGGCTCCATTTTGGCGGACGTTCTTGAGAAAAGATTACACAGGGAACCTAGGGTCTAAGCTTAACACAGGAGTACACAATTCACAAAAAGGATTCAGCAAGCTCTCTATCCCAGAGAACTCACACTCACTTGCCTAGTGCCACACACCATTCATCCACACACAACCCTCCCCTCGGACTGGTAAGGCAGTTTCTACCACCCCCGATTCCTCAACCTGACCACAAGTGACACAGGTTCCAACTCTGGGCGCAGGGCGGGGAACAAATGTACTGGACACTATATTATGCTGCCACCACTGGATCCCACCCTTACTGGTGAATCCAGAAACACATTTCCACAGAAATGACACTTAAGAACAAACGTAGCACAATAATCCCTATACCATGTGACTATCTAAATGCAGAGTTTTTGGTGCGGCCAATTGCTGCTTCAGTACAGCGCAAACGCAAGTCCTAATCCCACCGCTGATCACCAATGTTAGAAATGGCGATTTCTGGTTGGCTAGGGCTTGCGCCAAAGCCAGGCAGAAACCACCACTCTAGTCAGGGCTGGGGAGTTACACGCTAAAGATAACCCCTGCTCACCCCCTTGAGCAGGGGTTATCGGGACGGCCTTTTCGCTGCGGGCACCGGAGCTCGGGGTGGGTTCCCGTTGACTTCCGTTTCGGGACGAGGCCCCGCCCATGTCCTAACGAGAACTGCCTGACTTCCTGGATGCCGCGGCGGTGATTTCAGTACGGCGGCAATGAGGGTGTAAGAGTTGGCAGAAACAGCGCGACACAGGCGTGGTAGTCTTATGATTGTTCAATGGGGAATAGTCAAAGGTCTCGGTGTAACAATAAAGAAATGTCAAAGTCAGGCATCAAAAGAACCCATAACGAAAGGGGGTGAGTCTTGTTCTTCTTCCTCCAGGGGGATAGGTTCTCCCTCTTTGAAGATGCTCGCCTTGTCCCCTCGACCAGAAATCACTCGTCCGGCGTTATGAGGGTAGAACAGAAATAGAAAGGAGACCGATTAGGAATATACAGGTCTTGTTTTGCTTAAGGGAAAGGGAGTGCGGGATGTCACCATTTATCGATTCTTGTTTTGTGAAGGGAGAGGGTCCACCACCTCAAAAGGATATTTGTAGAGGGAGAGAGTGAGAGAAGCGCGCAGAGGTCAGGATTCCCTACCGGGCAGCCCCACTCCTCCCTCGGCTCTATGATCGACCCGCCTCCCGGTACCCAGCAAACGCTGCCGTACCTGTTCGAGCCACCGTCCTCTGGGACCATGGCAGGGCGCTTCACCAGATCGTTGGCCTCCAGGCTCCTCTGTACTCTCATCCTCCGGGGTCCTCGACACCACTGGATTCTTCGCGTCCTCGTCTCCTCTCCGTTGTTCGTCTCGGCGTTCTCCTTCCTCCTTCCCGCTGTAGACTACCTCTTCCTTGGCGGCCGGTCTTTTTACGTCAGATGACGCGATGGTGCTCCACCCCCGGGGGCGGAGTCCGTAGTCTTCCGTCTGTTCCTGAAAGGGCCAGTACCCGGAAGGGGGGGAACTCTGATGATGCCGTCCAAAGCTTGGCAGGGTCCGGCGACTGAAAGGTGGAAACATCGGTGAGTGGGGGAGGAGAAGGTAACATCGGTGTCTCAGAACCCGGACCCTGACAGAGGGGTAGGCTCCCTCTTCTTTAAACATACGAGCGGGGTGGGCACCCGCTATGGGCGGCAATGTCCCTGGCAGGGTGGGCACCTGCCAGGGGGGCTTCAGGATCGGCCAAGAACGGGGCAAAGGCCGGGTGGGCACTGGCTTTCAGAAATAAAGCGCTCCTGGCGCTAAGGGTAAAGGTGAAAGCGCTCTCTGCGCTGAAGGCAAGTCCAGCGCTTCCAGGCGCTGGAGGCTTCAGCAAAGAACCAAGTAAAGTGCTCCTCGACGCTGGGGTCCCAAATAAAGCGCTCCTAGCGCTATAAGTCAAATAAAAGCACTTCCAGGCGCTTTAGGGGAGAATATAAAAGTCCAGCAAAGTTCTCCCCTGTATGCAGCAAGGCAGGGGGGTGGCAAGGCTGGACCCAGAGCCAGCTCACTGGGCCTCCAGGCAGGGAGGTAGTCCAAGTGGTGGTCCTCTTGTCCAGCAACAGCAGCAGCAGCCCCCCCTCAGGCAGGATCCTGGAAGAGAACACATTCATGGGGTCACAGCCCCTTTTTATACATAGCTTTCCTTTGTCTCAAGATGCAGGGAAGGGGCGATCGAGTTACAACTGGTTCCTGAGCACTTTGTTTTGCTCAGCCCCTCTCCCTATTCACAGGACAGGCCAGGGTCATCAGTCGCACCACAGGGGGCGGAGCCAGCATTGTGTGGGGAAAGCCCAGCCCTATTCAGGTCCTAGGTGTGCTCCTCACACCCATCTGGCTGCTGGTCTTCCTATTCACCACTGGGTGACTCCTCCTGACTCTGGGGATTTCCTAGCCCGTCACATGACTTCAGCCAGCCAATCACACGACAGGCAGTCACTGCAGATTTATGCCAGCGTCTAGAAGTGGCGCTTCCACACTAGCTACATGGACACCGCACACATCATCGCACAGCATTTAATCACACGAGTCCGCACATACCAAACTCGCACCTGCACTCCCCACGCATCAGGAACTACCAGGGACACATACATTCCCCCATGCATTCCTATGGGAGGGCAGGCCTATCTCACCACATGCACCCAGAGTGCCCACGCACTTTACTCTGGGACACAGGGAAAGTGCGCAGAAACCAAAAATCACTACCACCAGGTCACCAGTAAAAGCAAAAAGTTTAGGGGTGAACCTGCCAGAAGTGCCAAGTCCAACACTGGGCTACTGGTCTCCTTGTACCATGGTCAGGGCAAAGTCCTTTGGCAGGTACTAGTATCCCTCTTGGGGGATGAATCCAGATTGACAGCTCTTCCAGGTGCAGTGGACTTGGGTGCAACTGTTGGTCATTGTGGATTGGTCACTGTGTGCCCGGCAGCAGGTAGTGGCAAAACATCTGTGGTGACTACCAACTTGCCTGCTTCAGTTTCTTTAACTCAAGTCCCTGGAGCTGGTTCCAGGGGATCAGCCGACTGATCCCCTGGAGTCACTGTTATGGTTTTGGGGCCCAGGAATCCACTTTTGCCTGGGTCAGGAGCTGCAGGCACAGTTCAAACCTTACTAGCGCAAACTGCAGCAGGTGTAGTCCTTCCAACAGTGCAGCCTCTCCTTGTGCAGTTTTAAGGGCAGCAGGCCGGTCCTTCTTTGGTCTTTTCTTCGAATCCAGAGTAATCTGATGTGCAGGGTGCCATAATTATCTCAGGAAAATGCCTGGAACGTACTGTCGTCATTAGCCAATGGGCTCCTGGGTCCCCTTCCCTTCTGGTGACATGTCTCCTGCAGTGTGTGGAATCTGGCTATCTTAGGGTACACTATTCAAGCCATTCTCAAAATGTTGTGGCCCGTCATTAGCTTGGTAGCCTACCCTAGAGCTGAGGCTACTTTTGGGGATGGGTATTCCCTCTCTGTCCCTGTCTAAAATGTGTCTGCATGAACAAAAGGCATCCTTCTGTGTTGTCACAGGTGACCTTCAAACGTGACTTCCCCTATGCAGCTCGCTTTTTGGGCTAACACTACGAGTGGCATTCCTGGGTGAGGAGTTAACACCTCACTCTGCAGCAACTGCCTTTTGTCCCTTAGCCTGGGAGTCATTCACACATCTCTCCAGGCAGGCAGAAAGTTGTCTGGCGCCTTTCTGAGGCCACTGGACTAGCTGGGCAAAGAGTGGCAACTTGCTAAAAGTTGCAAAACCTTAAATATGACAGTACCCTCAACCTGGGCATGAGTTCAAGTTCAACACACAAGTTAAAGGGTAGGAGGAAAAACGCCTTACTTTGACCTCCTATAAACACTTAAACACATCTAGAAGGGGGGCTTTGCATTTGAAGCTGCTGTGATCTAGGGGTGACAAAACACACCGGGGTGTTAAAACTGCCCTCATCCACAGAAATCTGTGTCATGCTTCATCATAGGGCTGCTAACACACAGACCAGACCAAAGCTGGAGGTGGAGCAATAGGGGAGGGGAAGACAATACAATACATAAAGAAACAGTGTGGGATCAAGTGTAAATGATGCAGAGAAACAATTTAAAATGGAGCAAGGGAATTTCAAATGTATACTTTAATAATGGATTCACTGATCAGAGTAAAAGGTCATTAATGGACCCATTGATGATGGTATGATAGGCTATGATGAACCCACTACCCCTCCACTCTACAAACTTTCGACATGTTTCATCCAGCTACCGTAATTACCCTGGCTTTCATCAGGACTAACAAAGATCCCATAGGTACTACCCCTACCGCTTCACTTCTATGGTAGAGTGTAGACACACGAATGAGTGAATACGCTGACAAAATCGAAGAGTAACTTGCTCTCCGTGGGATACCTGTAATAAAATCAACAAAACCTATATCAAACATACAGTGCCCTCTGTGAAAAAAATGTCAAAGGTGGTTTTGACCAACCCGATCAAAACAGCGATTCCAATTGGCGTCACAATATTAAAAAGACCACTAGTGCGAGTTGTAAGGCCTTGCGCCCCATTTGATGAGGATAGACTTCCCATTTGAGTGCTCAATACACACTTGTTCCTTGCATTAATAGTACCCAAAGAAGGCATCTGTGCTAAACGAAAGACAGTCATTAATTCGGCAAATCTTACTGAGTTTATTAAAATCAATGCTTGAACTGGCAGGGGAGCGAGGACAGCTCCATATAGTCACACACTTTTGGGATACGGAGATAAAAGAGGAGGAAATCCAATAGTTAACTACGTAATGAGTAGAAAAATTGGACCTGCCTCGGGGCCAATGCGGTAGTGTGCTCTGCTAAACCTAATCCCTGAGTAGGCATAGGGACTTGGTGTACCTTCTGTAGCGATAGCACAAAGTGCTTCCTCCACCCTCGGGGCGGCATTGGAGAGAAAGACTTACTTTGTCAAGGAGAGCTGTTGCAGACAAATTGTCTCTCCCGGCGCTGTGCAGTTGCAATGTGCGGTTGAAGCCGGTGATATCCATCCCTGGCCTGGTCCGCGTCATCACATGATAGACGTGCGCAACCGGTGGTTCGTTAGAGGCAGAGAGAAAGTTGCAGCGCTGACCACCTATCCCATATTGGGTGTAGGTTGTGTCAGGGTGCAGGTGCGTTTATCAAGGTGCAGGTGCGTGTATCAAGCTCATGGAAAAGTATATCTCATGCATGACACCATCAAAATAGATAATGTGCGCGTGCAGTGCCTGTCCGGTGTGCCCATATTACAAATATTCCTCATACCTGGTGTATGTTTGCTAGTCACTACCTTGGTGGGAAAAACATGCTATAATAAGTATATGCTAAAATAACGTGTGTGCAGCAACCAGATTATAATTGTAGTGACCTGTAACGTCCTGGCTTTCTCGGGGTTGGGACAAACAGACGACGGACCAGAGAAATGGAAGTTTAAGGATGATTTAATAAACAGATAAAGAACTACAGACAACAAAGAATACCGGTACTGGAATCACCAGTTAAAGTACGATACCCATTCACAGCTCTTTTAACCGTCCTCCGCATGCACACCGGGCCCGGTATGCTCCAACGGAGGGCACAGTGCTAAGCAGTGGCCGACAATGCCACTCGACCGCTGTGAAGGGTAGTTCCAAGGTTGTGGAATCTACGGGGGGGCAGGTGGGAGTCACCCGGCCGGGCTCTCTACCACCTGGGAACAGCCGCTCTACCAGTATCCCCCAGAGTACTGCCACAACACAAAGACGCTGGGAACACCTCCTAGTGTGCATCTCTTGTATCCGGGTTTAAGTGATGATACCCAAGGTGGCGCAGAGAATGGATGGGAGCAGCCGCTCTACCTATCCCAGTTCTCCTACGAGTGTTGATGGCTAAGACGCGGAAACACCTCCTGGATAGCGTCTTAGCTCTAAGCGTGTGTGTGAGAAGTTGGCCTGGTATATGATGTTCACTAGTTAAAGTGACCACCTTGTACCATGCCAAGCAACCCTTATGGTGTGGTTGTAAGTCAACCTTTTCGGACTAGCTGCCCTAGTGGTAGCGTAGGCTAAGCAGTCTTTGAGGCTAAACTCGTTAAAGGGTGTTAAGCAGGCTGTTTTACCAAATGTAACCCCCCTTTATACCAATGAAAGGACACCACACAGATATATATTCAAAATATATATGTATTTATTTCTCAAAGTATCCCCTAGACTCTTTATGAGCACAGGAGCACAAATCGTTAAACAAGACAATGTTATAATATACAGAAGTTGCACTTTATATGGATGGGCCCTGGTGGCCACTCATACCACTATTTAAGTACCACGAACAGGAAAGGGAAAAGGCCTAGGGCCTCTAGAATCGCTGGGCCTACAAGGAGCTAACTTCAGTTAGTGACCAGGAGGTCCACGGGTCGCGTGTGCAGTGAGGAAAGTTACACGCGGGCTCCCATAGGTTTTCAATGGGTGCGTAAAAGTTTAAAAGTTACTGCAGAAAGGGTCTTCTGGATGGACTACGATCTTAAGATTCAAAACACAGACACTAGAGATGTTTCTCTACACTTGGGCACCGGAGTGCCAGCTTTACCTCACCCACAGGAAGCGGGTGCATAGGTCTCGAAGTGCGTCGGGTTTCTTCTATCGATTCAATGGAGCCTGATGACAAAGATGCTGCAGGCGGCCGGTCCAGAAGAGATGCGGTGGATCCAAGAGTGGATCGGAGTTGTAGAAGACCTGAAAGCAGAGGGGACAGTGTTCACAGTCACTAGCCAGTGACCGGCGTGGCACCAGGTAGGTACCATGCGATGTCGGGTGCAAACAGGTGAAGAGGTGTAGCTTGTCTCTGCAGCCACGTGGTCCCTGAAGGTCGACGACGTCCAGGAGTCGGTTCACGAGCTGTCCCATGCAGGCTCTCGCTGTCGGCGGTATCGGCGACTCGAAAGAAGCAAACAAGCCTTGGCAAAGGCAGGAGTCGTGGAAAGAGGAAAGCTGATTGTTCTGACCAGCAAGGTCAGAGGGGCTGCTCTTTTGGAGAGCAGCTAGGGCCAGTCTGGAGCAAACAGACCAGCGTCGTTGATTTCAAAATAGGTCGCCAAAATGGCCACTAGCCAACGGGCAGGCGCGTCGAGATGCAAAGTGCAGAGGGGCCCCACGCAGATCGTGGAGATGCTGGAGGGCTCACCTTTGGTGCAGATGCTTCTCGGATGTTGGGCTTCTCAGGACCCAAAGCACAACTTGGAGGGAACCTCTGTCGTCGCGCTTGCAGCTTGTCGTCGGTCTTTCAAGATGGCTGGCTCCACGTGTCTCGGTGCCTTCACGGGTTCCTTCTTTTCAGGGACTGTGGATCGGGCGGTGAGAGGTCTGAAGGTCCAGGTCTTGTCGGGCTCTGGGCTCGGGCTCCGGCAGGAGGCGGCGGCAAAGCAGACGTTGAATAGCTGGTTGGTGCTTGCGTTAGCAAGATGGTCACTCCCTTACCATAGGGGAGATTTCCTTCTGTCCTCTATACAGCAGAGCGTCAAAGTTCCCGTCTTCTTTATTTCAAGTTGATTCCAGGATGTCTGAAGTCTTTGGACACAGCTCCTACCTTTAAGCGGATTCTAGGGGCCGGACTACCTGCTAGGTCCCTCCCTAAGGGTGGGACCAGGAAGGGGGGTGGTTACACCCCCAATCCTTTGTCCAGCTCGCCCCAGGTCCGGGGCTGGTGTGCCCCAGGACCGGTTTGAACTGGCATATGCACCGAGGCTCCTTGTGAGCCTCAGGCATGTCTGATTCCTTTCAAGCCCTACCTGACCAATACACAAAATCCTGTCTGGGGTGGTGCACGCACCTCCCCTGGCAGGAAACCCTTTGTCCACACCTCCCAAGCTGGAAGGACTCCCAGCAGCAGGAGGGCAGACTTGTGTCTGTGGTGGCAGCATCCATTTTGTGGAGCTGAGGCTATGTCTGATTTTACCCGGGTTTCAGGTACTGTACATGTCGTGTCCCTCTACAAGGGTGGAATGCTAACCCCGTCGCCAGAATTGGTGAGGGGTTAGTATTCCAATTTGTATGACACCTTACTCGACATGTTTTGATAAAGCCAAACCAAAGATAGCATTTAACCGCGAGGTTCATAATGCACTTAAGAGTATATGGTATGACGATATCTGGAAACGGTAGAAGGAAGTTGTTCCGACCACTGCAGACAGGCTCAGCTCATGCCAGAGCACCATCTCACATGGAACCAAGCACTCTGCCCTCAGGATTGTCAAGGCCTGCCATAGGAGTGACTTATAGGTTACCAGGTGTCCCATTTAAGGTTAGGTATAGGTATACTACACCCAAGTAAGAGGTGGTTACACCAACTTACCCCAGCTGAATGATCAGCCAGTTGTGTCAAATTGCTAGGCCAGACCAGGGGTGGCATAATACATGCTTCAGCCCCTGGTAGGCCTTAGATACACCAATGCCCTGTGTACCTAGTGTACACTGATACAGGGGCTCACAGGGTGATCCAATTCCAATAGGTTATGCACCTAGGGTGCACAGTGTCAATTTAGTAGAGAGAACAGCAGGCTGGGGGTCTGATAAGCAGGCCCACAGCCTCAATATGTCAAAAACCAGTGAAGCAAAAAGCAAAAATTTGGGGTGACCATAGGATAGCAGACCCTACTCTCCTACACAACCCCCCCCAAACGCAGGGACATTAAACTAGCCTTGACCAGTCTCGTCTTCATGTCCTAAGTGGAAGTACCTGGAGAGACCATCTGCATTCCCATGGTCTGTACCTGGCCGGTGTTCCACTGTAAAGTCCATCCCCTGTAGGGAAATGGACCACCTAAGCAGTTTGGGGTTTTCACCCTTCATCTGATTTAGCCACAAGAGGGGCTTATGGTCGGTCTGAATCTTGAAGTGAGTGCCAAACAAGTATGGCCTCAGCTTCTTCAGGGCCCACACCACAGCAAAGGCCTCCCTCTCAATAGCTGACCAATTCTTCTCTCTGGGGGTCAACCTTCTGCTAATAAAAGTAATGGGTTGGTCTTGACCATCTACATTAAGTTGTGACAGCACAGCTCCCACACCCAACTCGGAAGCATCTGTTTGGACAATAAACTCTTTGGAGTAGTCAGGACTTTTCAGGATAGGTGCAGAGCACATGGCCTTCAGGTCATCAAATGCCTTCTTTCAGCTTACTGTCCACTGAACCTTTTTGGGCATCTTCTTGGATGTCAGATCATTAAGGGGAGTCACAATGGACCCATAGTTCTTAACAAACTTCCTGTAGTACCCAGTCAAGCCCAAGAAAGCTCGAACTTGAGTCTGGGTGGTTGGAGGGGACCAGTCCTTGATGGATTGTATCTTACTCTCCAGTGGTTGAACTTGGCCTCCACCTACAAGGTAGCCCAAATACACAACCTTACTCTGCCCTATCTGGCACTTAGTAGCCTTGATAGTGAGGCCTGCCTTTTGCAGAGCCTCGAGTACCTTCTTCAGGTGGATCAGGTGATCCTCCCAGGTGGAGCTAAAGACAGCAATGTCATCAAGATATGCTGCACAAAAGTCATCCAACCCAGTAAGGACTTGATTCACCAACCTTTGGAAGGTGGCAGGTGCATTCTTCAGACCAAAGGGCATCACCAAAAATTGATAATGCCCACCTGGGGTTGAGAATGCCGTTTTGGCCTTGGACTCCTCAGCTAACCTGATTTGCCAATAGCCAGCTGTCAAATCAAATGTGCTCAAAAACTTAGCAGAAGCCAGTTTATCTATGAGCTCATCTGCCCTTGGAATAGGATGTGCATCTGTCCAAGTGACAGCATTGAGTCCTCTGTAATCCACACAGAACCTCATCTCTCTCTTGCCATCTTTGGTGTGAGGTTTGGGGACCAGAACCACTGGGCTAGCCCAGGGGCTCTCTGAGGGTTCAATGACACCCAATTCCAGCATTTTGTGTACCTCAGCCTTTATACAGTCCCTGACGTGGTCAGGTTGTCTGTAAAGTTTGTTCTTTACAGGAAGACTGTCACCAGTGTCCACCACATGGGTACACCAGTCAGTTTGACTAGGTATCAATGAAAACATGTGTTGAAATGATTGTAGAACCTGTCTACATTCAATCTGCTGATGCTCAGTGAGGTTGCCTCCAAGGGTCACTGCTTCAACTGAGCCATCTTCAGGGTTCTGAGACAACAGGTCTGGGAGAGGGTCACTCTCTTCCTCCTGTCCCTCATCTGTAGCCATGAGCAAGCCCATGTCTGCCCTGTCAACATATGCTTTTAACCTGTTAACATGGAGTACCCTGTGGGGACTCCTGGGAGTTCCTAGGTCCACCAAGTAGGTAACCTCTCCCTTCTTTTCCAGGATTGTATGGGGTCCAGACCATTTGTCTTGGAGTGCTGCTGGGGCCACTGGCTCCAACACCCATACCTTCTGTCCTGGCTGAAACTCAACCAAGACAGCCTTTTGGTCATGCCAAGCTTTCTGTAAGGCCTGGCTTGCCTCAAGGTTTTTGGATGCCTTCTCCATATACTCAGCCATCCTGGAGCGGAGACCAAGTACATAGTCCACTATGTCTTGTTTAGGCTTTTTGAGAGGTAACTCCCATCCTTCCTTCACTAAACACAGTGGGCCTCTTACAGGGTGCCCAAACAACAATTCAAAGGGGCTGTAGCCAACCCCCTTTTGTGGGACCTCTCTGTAAGCAAACAGAAGGCAGGGTAGAAGGATGTCCCATCTTCGCCTGAGCTTTTCAGGTAATCCTTTGATCATACCCTTTAGGGTCTTGTTGAATCTCTCAACAAGCCCATTGCATTGTGGGTGATAAGGAGTGGTGAACATGTAGTTGACACCACATTCCTTCCGCATAGCTGTCAAGTATCCTGACATGAAGTTGGCACCTCTGTCAGAAACCACCTCCTTAGGAAACCCCACTCTAGAGAATACTCCCAGCAGGGCCCTGGCCACAACAGGAGCTGTAGTGGTCCTAAGGGGAATTGCCTCTGGATACCTGGTGGCATGATCCACTACACCAGTATAAATCTGTGCCCAGATGCAGTGGGAGGATCCATGGGACCCACTATATCTATTCCCACTCTTTCAAAGGGGACCCCCACCACAGGTAGTGGTATTAGGGGGGCCTTTGTTGTGCCACCTGATTTGCCACTGGCTTGGCAGGTTACACAGGAGCGACAAAACTCCTTGGTATCTTCATTCATGTGAGGCCAGTGAAAGTGAGGGACAAGCCTGTCCCAGGTCTTGTTCTGGCCTAAGTGTCCTGCTAGAGGAATATCATGGGCCAAGGTAAGAAGGAAGCCCCTAAATAACAGAGGTATAACCAACCTCCTGGTTGCACCAGGTTTTGGGTCTCTAGCCTCTGAATAAAGGAGCCCATCATCCCAATACACTTTATGGGTACCTTGAGCATTCCCAGCAACCTCAGCAGCAGCCAGCTGTCTGAGGGGTTCAAGAGATGGACAGGTTAACTGAGCCTGCCCCAAGTCAGCCCTGGAAGGTCCCCCTGTCCCCAGAAACTCAACCTGATCAGGTTCAAGCTCTTCAGGGACAGTTCCTTCAGGGTTCTCTAGATCATCTTCCTGGGAAGGCTTATCATCACTTGGAGGCAGGGGGGAAGGCACAGCCTTGACCCTCCTGTTCTTCTTCTTGGTAGGTGCTTGGTCCATTGTTCCAGGATCCAAGACCTGTGGTTCAGTAAGGCACTTTTTGGCCTGTGACCTGGTCACAGCAAGGACATGTGGTGATATACCTAACATCTCTGCATGTGTCCTGTACTCCACTTCTGACCATAGAGAACTCTCTAGGTCATTGCCCAACAAACATTCTACTGGGAGGTCTGCACTAACCACAACCCTTTTGAGGCCAGTTACCCCTCCCCATGAGAAGTTAACAACTGCCACACTATGTGAAGTAGTGGCATTGCTGGCATTGGTCACCAGGTAGTTCTCACCTGGTATGTACTGTCCAGGGTCCACAAAGCCTGGTGTCACCATAGTGACACTGGCACGTGTGTCCCTGTAGGCTTGAGCCACTTTTTCATTTATTAGAGGAGTCTGTCTGTACTTGCCCAGGTTACTGGGGCTCACAGTCAGGGACAAATCCATGTCCCCATCACAGATCAAGACTGCCTGTGTCAGGGTTCTGTCCAAGTCAGAATCTCCTTCAGTTCCCATAGTGATTCCCACTACACCCTTTGTCTGGGGACCAACACTGCTAACAGTAGTACTGGGAGCAGGTGCCTTAGGGGCAACAGTGTTGGGGGCTTCACCCTTCTTACAATCACTAGTCCAGTGAGTTGTATTCTTGCAAGATTTGCACCAGGGTTTCTTTGGACCTTCTTTCTTCTTCCCTTTAGGCTGGGACCCACCCTCGTTGGTACTAGTTTGGAGCCCTGTTGAAGACTTCCGGTCTTTAGATTTCTGATCTCCACCCTTTTGGTCTGTTTTCTTCTGATCACCCCCTTGGCCCTGGTTCTGGTTCTTTTGCTTAAACCTGGTTCTGACCCATTTGTCTGCCTTCTTTCCCAATTCTTGGGGAGAGGTCAGATCTGAGTCAACCAAGTGTTGATGCAGTTGCTGGTTCTGACAGTTATTTAAAATCTGTTCTCTCATCATCAAATTGTACAATCCTGTATAATCAGATACCTTACTTCCCAGCAACCAACCTTCCAAAGCCTTAGTGACACATTCAGTGTATTCAGACCAGTCCTGAGTCTGTGTCTTCTGGGTGTCTCTGAACATTAACCTGTACTGTTCAGTGGTTAAGCCTAACCCATCAACTAGGACACTTCAGGGCTCTGTAGTTTCTGACATCCTCCTCCCTAACAGTGAGGAGTCTATCTCTGCCTCTTCCTTCAAAGGAGAGCCATAAGATTGCTGCCCACTGGCCTTCAGGAACCTGCTGCACTTTGCAGGCTCTCTCAAGAGCAGTCATCCATTTGTGGATGTCCTCCCCACTTTTGTAGGGTGGCACAACCTTGGACAGGTTCCTATTATCAAAGACCCTATCTTTGTCCTTAGGGACAATGCTGCCACCAGTGGGTATAGACCCACTCTCTCTAGGTTGCCTAGCCTTACTCAGTTTCTCTTCCATCAGAGCTACTTCTAGCTCCTGTCTCCTGATTCTCAGCTGAGCTTCCTGCATTCTGGCCTCATGTTCCCTCCTCTGAGGGGTGGTCATCCTTCTTCTGGAGTGACCTTGAGAGCCTCTAGAGGCATGAGAAGCATTAGATTCACCTGAGTGATTCCTTTGCCTCCCAAGCCCCTGGTTAAGTCCACTAGGCAGATCCAATGGGATGATCCCATTGTGAGTCCCCAATAGCCTTAGGTTAGCTGGGCCACGTATAACACTTGGCACTGGGCTAGTTCTCCCTTCATCCCCACTAACATCTGTATCCCTATCACTTTCATCCTCTGTAGTGTGAATCTCATCTAAGGGGTGACTATTGGAAAGGGGTACCTCAGTAGCATCTTCAGAAGGGGGGCCTCCTGTTCCAGTCCCTAAGGGGCCAAACTGGGAGGCTTTCTTGAGAGCTTTCTGATCTTCATCAGCTTGCAAAAGCTCTCTGAGTTCAGCAGAGGTAGGGTTCTTGGGCTGTTTAAGGCCCCTGATGTTTGCCAACTGCCTAAGCTCATTTTGGTTTAGGGTAGGAAAGATGGATGGTGCCCTCTGGGGGTCACTCTCAACAGAGATGGGTACATTGGACCCCTCTGCCCCAGCCATTGCTCTAAAGTGTGGGTGGAAGTGTTGCAACTACCTACACTTGGGGTTTCCTACTAAACCTATCTAGTAGTTGTAGTCAGGGTGTGCTACTCCCTTTGCTCTACAACAACTAAGTTCAGTAGAAATTAAGTATATCTATCTTGTTTTATATGTACCTACAGGTACCTATGTGATCTTTCAATTGGTAACCAAGAGATTACAATGGTAAAACACAGCAAGCTCAAATCCCACCGCTGCTCACCAATGTGAGAAGTTGGCCTGGTATATGATGTTCACTAGTTATAGTGACCACCTTGTACCATGCCAAGCAACCCTTATGGTGTGGTTGTAAGTCAACCTTTTCGGACTAGCTGCCCTAGTGGTAGCGTAGGCTAAGCAGTCTTTGAGGCTAAACTCGTTAAAGCGTGTTAAGCAGGCTGTTTTACCAAATGTAACCCCCCTTTATACCAATGAAAGGACACCACACAGATATATATTCAAAATATATATGTATTTATTTCTCAAAGTATCCCCTAGACTCTTTATGAGCACAAATCGTTAAACAAGACAACGTTATAATATACAGAAGTTGCACTTTATATGGATGGGCCCTGGTGGCCACTCATACCACTATTTTAGTATATGGTTTAAGTACCACGAACAGGAAAGGGAAAAGGCCTAGGGCCTCTAGAATCGCTGGGCCTACAAGGAGCTAACTTCAGTTAGTGACCAGGAGGTCCACGGGTCGCGTGTGCAGTGAGGAAAGTTACACGCGGGCTCCCATAGGTTATCAATGGGTGCGTAAAAGTTTAAAAGTTACTGCAGAAAGGGTCTTCTGGATGGACTACGAACCTAAGATTCAAAACACAGACACTAGAGATGTTTCTCTACACTTGGGCACCGGAGTGCCAGCTTTACCTCACCCACAGGAAGCGGGTGCATAGGTCTCGGAAGTGCGTCGGGTTTCTTCTATCGATTCAATGGAGCCTGATGACAAAGATGCTGCAGGCGGCTGGTCCAGAAGAGATGCGGTGGATCCAAGAGTGGATCGGAGTTGTAGAAGACCTGAAAGCAGAGGGGACAGTGTTCGGTCACTAGCCAGTGACCGGCGTGGCACCAGGTAGGTACCAGGCGATGTCGGGTGCAAACAGGTGATGAGGTGTAGCTTGTCTCCGCAGCCACGTGGTCCCTGAAGGTCGACGACGTCCAGGAGTCGGTTCACGAGCTGTCCCACGCTAGTTCTCGCTGTCGGCGGTGTCGGCGACTCGAAAGAAGCAAACAAGCCTTGGCAAAGGCAGGAGTCGTGGAAAGAGAGGAAAGCTGATTGTTCTGACCAGCAAGGTCAGAGGGGCTGCTCTTTTGGAGAGAAGCTAGGGCCAGTCTGGAGCAACCAGACCAGCATCGTTGATTTCAAAATAGGTTGTCAAAATGGCCACTAGCCAACGGGCCAGGGACCGGGCAGGCGCTTCGAGATGCAAAGTGCAGAGGGGCCCCACGCAGATCGTAGAGATGCTGGAGGGCTCACCTTTGGTGCAGATGCTTCTCGGATGTTGGGCTTCTCAGGACCCAAAGCACAACTTGGAAGGAGCCTCTGTCGTCGCGCTTGCAGCTTATCGTCGGTCTTTCAAGAGGGCTGGCTGCACGTGTCTCGGTGCCTCCACGGGTTTCTTCTTTTCAGGGACTGTGGATCAGGCGGTGAGAGGTCTGGAGGTCCAGGTCTTGTCGGGCTCTGGGCTCTGGGCTCGGGCTCCGGCAGGAGGCGGCGGCAAAGCAGACGTTGAATAGCTGGTTGGTGCTTGCGTTAGCAAGATGGTCACTCCCTGACCATAGGGGAGATTTCCTTCTGTCCTCTGTGCAGCAGAGCGTCAAAGTTCCCGTCTTCTTCTTTATTTCAAGTTGATTCCAGGATGTCTGAAGTCTTTGGACACAGCTCCTACCTTTAAGCGGATTCTAGGGGCCGGACTACCTGCTAGGTCCCTCCCTAAGGGTGGGACCAGGAAGGGGGGTGGTTACACCCCCAATCCTTTGTCCAGCTCGCCCCAGGTCCGGGGCTGGTGTGCCCCAGGACCGGTTTGAACTGGCATATGCACCGAGGCTCCTTGTGAGCCTCAGGCATGTCTGATTCCTTTCAAGCCCTACCTGACCAATACACAAAATCCTGTCTGGGGTGGTGCACGCACCTCCCCTGGCAGGAAACCCTTTGTCCACACCTCCCAAGCTGGAAGGACTCCCAGCAGCAGGAGGGCAGACTTGTGTCTGTGGTGGCAGCATCCATTTTGTGGAGCTGAGGCTATGTCTGATTTTACCCGGGTTTCAGGTTCTGTACATGTCGTGTCCCTCTAGAAGGGTGGAATGATAACCCCGTCACCAGAATTGGTGAGGGGTTAGTATTCCAATTCGTATGACACCTTACTCGACATGTTTTGATAAAGCCAAACCAAAGATAGCATTTAACCGCGAGGTTCATAATGCACTTGAGTATATGGTATGACGATATCTGGAAACGGTAGAAGGAAGTTGTTCCGACCACTGCAGACAGGCTCAGCTCATGCCAGAGCACCATCTCACATGGAACCAAGCACTCTGCCTTCAGGAATGTCAAGGCCTGCCATAGGAGTGACTTATAGGTTACCAGGTGTCCCATTTAAGGTTAGGTATAGGTATACTACACCTAAGTAAGAGGTGGTTACACCAACTTACCCCAGCTGAGTGATCAGCCAGTTATGTCAAATTGCTAGGCCAGGCCAGGGGTGGCATAATACATGCTTCAGCCCCTGGTAGGCCTTAGATACACCAATGCCCTGGGTACCTAGTGTACACTGGTACAGGGGCTCACAGGGTGATCCAATTCCAATAGGTTATGCACCTAGGGTGCACAGTGTCAATTTAGTAGAGAGAACAGCAGGCTGGGGGTCTGATTAGCAGGCCCACAGCCTCAATATGTCAAAAACCAGTGAAGCGAAAAGCAAAAATTTGGGGTGACCATAGGATAGCAGACCCTACTCCTACAGTGTGTTTACCCAAGAAACGAGGGTTGGGAGCTTCGGCTCGCACCAACCACGTTTTCTCCAAATTGTCAGGCCGTTGGGAGCTTCGGCTCTACCAACGGGACTTGTGCCCAATGACGTTGAATACGGCTCTCAGAACGGGACAGGACACGGGCAGGAAGCACACGCCAGCACCTCTCCTCAGCTCCTTAGAATGTTCCTTCCGCCGCTCAACTCACCAACGGGTCCGTGTACCTCAACCAGGTACTCCTGCAAAGATCAGAATATCCGACGCAGAGTCCCAGTGATCTTTTCCTTAAGTAGTACTCTCGGCGTTGTATAACCATGACTCTTGAGTTGCATAACATGAAAACTAGGCGTTACCCTTGGTGTTATGTAACCAGAACTCTTGAGTTGCATAAGGCAATTGTTGCCGGAGGGCATTCTGGGAGTTGTAGTCCGCTCTCCTCCAAGCGCACCAGGTTCACGGAAGTGGCATCGTGGGAGGGAATCCATGTGCGGGAGGGGATTCCTGACAGTACATCCCCCCTCCCATCAGCGCCCCCCATCAGGACCAGCACATGAAGGATATCGACGATGGAACAACGATACCAGACGAGGAGCGTGAACCCCCGCCGCAGGTTCCCATGACTGCTCCTCGGGTCCGTACCCCTTCCATGCCACCAGATACCATAGTTTGCCCCTGCGCCACTTGGAATCCAAGATACCGGCCACCTCGTACTCCACCTCCGAATCCACAGTCACCGACACCGGCGTACGAGGCCTCACCGTGTTCGCGGGTTTCAAGAGGGAAACGTGGAACACGGGATGGATCCGCAGGGACTGGGGCAGGCACACTTTCACGTTCACCGGGCTGATGCATCGAAGGATCCTATATGGGCCCATGAAGCGGGGATGGAACACGCTACTTTTCTTGAATCTCATGTGCCGTGTAGAGACCCAGACGTAATCTCCAGGTTTGTAGACCGGTCCAGGCCTTCTCCTCCTATCAGAAAAGGCTTTATACGTGGCTTTAGCCCCCTCCAGGGCAACTCGAGAACTCATCAAGGCCTCCTTGATGCGGGCCACCCTCTTGGCTGTTGTCGGCAATCTGTCTTCCCTGACCGGGTGCTGAAACGGCAAGAACCGGGGATGATGGCCATAGTTACTATAAAAAGGGGAGGCCTTGGTGGAACAATGTGTGGCGTTGTATGCGATTTCCGCGATCCAAAGGAGGTCCACCCACTCATCCTTCCCTTGCTCTACAAAACAACGTAGATATTGTTTTGAGCGACTGGTTCAGGCGCTCCGTCTGGCCGTCAGTCTGCGGGTGATAACTCGTGGACATGGCAGACTTGACGTGTAACGCCGAACACCAAGTTTTCCAGAAGTGCGACGTGAACTGAGACCCCCTGTCCGACACGATCACGTTGGGTAGGCCATGTAGTCTCACTACATTCTTCAATAACAACGATGCCAGCTCTCCTGCCGAAGGTACCTGTTTGCAAGCGAGGAAGTGCCCCATCTTCGTGAGATAGTCCACCACCACCAGTATGGCCGTCTTTCCTTGATCCTTAGGTAGCCCGACAATGAAGTCTAAGGATATGTTTTCCCAGGGTTTGGTCGGTGTAGGAAGGGGTTGGAGGAGTCCTTGCAATCTTCTGTGGTCCGATTTCATGGATGCGCAAACGGTACATGATGAACAGCAATTCCGAACGTCTGTTCTCATGGCAGGCCACCAGAACTGCCGTCCTAGGCTCGCTACCGTCTTTTCGACACCCAGATGGCCGGCACAGGGAGACACGTGGCACCAGGTGAAGGCCTGTTTTCGAAGCCTAGGCGTGGGTAACAACATACATCGTCCTTTCACCGGAATCCCGTCCTTCATTTGCCACTCCTAGTGACTGTGAAGCCACCTCGGCCCCATGAAGTTATGGGTCTCCTTCTGGACACCCCTGAGGAACATCTGTGGTTGAATCACCCCTATCACAACTCCTGGAGGGATGATGGAATGTTCGGCAACCGGCTGCGGATCCCTGGCGTTCGATTGCCTCGAAAGCGCGTCCGCTTTCCTGTTCTCCGTACCGGGTCGGTATGTGATGTGGAAATTGAAACCGGAGAAAAAGATCATCCACCTCATTTGACGGGGAGACAAATGCCGCGCCGCTGTCAGAAACTGGAGGTTTCTGTGGTCCGTATACACTGTCACCACGTGTCTGGCCCCCATTAACAAATGCCTCCACTCAACAAATGCGTCCTTTATTGCGAGTAGTTCCTTCTCCGCAATATGGTAATTGCAATCCGCGTCGTTGAATTTACGAGACATGTACGCCACAGGATGGAGCAAACCCAACACCTCATTCCTCTGAGATAGAATGGCACCCAGCGCCACATCAGAGGCGTCCGCTTCTACCACATAGGGTAATTCCGGATTCGAGTGAGCTAGCACCGGGGCGTTGCTGAAGGCCTTCTTGAGGGCCATAAATGCTTTTTGTGCTTCCGGTCCCCACACGAACTCCTGAGACTTCCTTAGTAGTTGCGTGATCGGGGCAAGCAAGCCAGAAAACCCCTCAATAAAACGCCTATAAAAGTTGGCGAAGCCTATGAAGCTCTGGACTTCCTTTACTCCTTGGGGCACCGGCCACTCCTCCACCGCTCTGATCTTGCGTTCCGCCATCTCCTGTCCGTTGGGGCTCAGCATCACCCCAAGGAATTCCACTGATGTGACGTGGAAGTCACATTTGCTGAGTTTGCAGTATAGCATGTTTTCCCTCAGTTTTTTGAGAACCGCGGATACGTGCTGTACGTGTTCTTCCTCTGAGTTGGAGTAGATGAGTATGTCGTCTATGTAAACGACCACGTAGATATCCAATACCTCCCGGAACACCTCATTGAGGAAGTATTGGAAGGCGGCAGGGGCATTGCATAGTCCAAACGGCATGACGAGGTACTCAAAGAGCCCGAACCTGGTCTTAAAGGCGGTTTTCCATTCGTCGCCGTCCCTCATGCGCACAAGATGGTATGCCACCTTGAGATCAAACTTTGTGTATATTTGGGCCTTTTTTACCTGTTCCAGGAGAACGCTTATGAGAGGCAGGGGGTACCGGTTTTTTATGGTTATCGCGTTCAAGGCCCTGAAGTCCACGCAGGCCCTCAATTCGCCATTCGCCATTCACTTTCGGAATGAAAAAGAGAGGCGATGCGGCAGGGGATTTCGACGGCCTGATGAACCCCAGCCCTAGTAACTTATCCAAATATCCCCGTAGATGTACGTTTTCGGGTTCTGTGAGCGCATACAGTCTGCCGCTGGGAACGCTAGCCCCCGGAACCAGGTCGATTTGGCAGTCGAACGGTCTATGTGGAGGGAGCACCTCCGCTCGGATTTCATCGAAGACGTCCCCGAAACTGTGATACACTCTGGGCAGCTTTACGCCCTTTTCTGCTGCCGTGGCGACCGTGTGACCTTCGCCTACCTCACCTTCGTGGGGGTCCTGCCGCATGCCGCACCATTGTTCACAAAACGGGGAAGTCATCTCAATGTGATGCGTAGGCCAATCCACCGTTGGGTTATGTTTTTGGAGCCAGGGTAGACCCAATATGACCCCGTACTGCGGGGCTCTGATTATGCTAAAATCGATACGTTCGTTATGCAGTTTTCCGAACCTCACCGGTATTTCTCCTGTGTGCTGTCCGATAGGTCCGGTCACCAGACTTCTCCCATCCACTGCATACACCTCCTCTGGTATCTGTTTGGGAAGGAGAGTGAGACCCAGTCTCCGTGCTTCATTGTAGTCCATGAACATGCCCGTGGCTCCTGATCAATCATGGCTACCACAGGTATCCACTGGTCCTGCACTCCTACGTGTAAGGTAATAAACAAATGTCTTCGCCCTTCTTGATTCGGGCTCAACATGGAAGGGATGTGGGTGTGACTCCAAGATGCCCGTTCCCTAGACCCGGAGTCCCTCAGTTTTCCGCCGGTGCGTCCACCACTGCTGTCACCGTTTTGTTTGCTCGGTATCGTGAGGTTTTTGGCTTGGCTGGACACTCGCGTACATAGTGCCCCTTTTTTCCGCAGTAAAGGCAAAGGTCTTGCTTGCGGCGTGATTCTTTTTCAGTGGCTGTAAGGCTCGCCCTTATAGCTCCTATGTCCATGGGTTCCGTCCTGGTGGAGGAGTTGGTCTCAGGGCCACCCATCGAAACATACGATGGCAGCGCTTTCCCTTTCCTCTTGTGATCGCCCTTTCTTTCGTTCAATCTATGGTCCAGCCGTAGCACCAGGTTGATCAAGCCCTCACATGTCTTGGGTTGGGGGTCGATTTGTGCTACCACATCTTTGAGCTCTTCGCTCAAGCCCTGGTGAAACAGTGCGGTTTGTTTGGCTATGGGCCACTTGGTTTCGGCCACTAGCCTTCGAAAAGCATTAAGGTACTGCACCAGATCATTGTTGCTTTGCCTCAGCTCCAACATCTCTTGATCGGCAGTACACGAGTCTGCCCTTCGATCAAACA
Organism: Triturus cristatus; assembly: GCF_964204655.1. Lineage (NCBI taxonomy): Eukaryota > Metazoa > Chordata > Amphibia > Caudata > Salamandridae > Triturus > Triturus cristatus. Next base: position 1,932,301,028 of record NC_140589.1, read on the forward strand.
CCTTCAAGAATTCCTCGTGGAAGGCTCCCCAATCACATAGGATATGGTCGTCCCTGCTCACCAGTGGGACTGCCCAGTGCGCCGCGTTCCCAGCAAGATACGAGATCAGAAAGGCCACTCTGGCTTGGCTGGTAGGAAAGGCCTTTGGTTTGCAGGACAGATGCAGTGCTACTTGAGTGAGGAATACCTGCACTGTGTTGGGGTCTCTGGTGTACCTCTCTGGTGTTGCCAAAGGAAAGGCTACGGGCATCTATACCACAACCGCAGGAGCTGTGGCCGTGTGAGAGGCACCCTCCTGTAGCGGATCGTTCTGCAGAGCGTCCATTCTAGCCTTAACGTCTGCTGTTTCCTGTCTGGAAGCGGTGAGCTCGATTCGCATCGCGGCTAAGACGGCCATCACATCCTCAATCGGGGCCATGTCGTTCGCCCAACCAGGAGATGGTTATGGAAGAGGTCGGATATTATGTAACGTCCTGGCTTTCTCGGGGTTGGGACAAACAGACGACAGACCAGAGAAATGGAAGTTTAAGGATGATTTAATAAACAGATAAACAACTACAGACAACAAAGAATACCGGTACTGGAATCACCAGTTAAAGTACGATACCCATTCACAGCTCTTCTAACCGTCCTCCGCATGCACACCGGGCCCGGTATGCTCCAACAGAGGGCACAGTGCTAAGCAGTGGCCGACAATGCCACTGGACCGCTGTGAAGGGTAGTTCCAAGGTTGTGGAATCTACGGGGGGGCACGTGGGAGTCACCCGGCCGGGCTCTCTACCACCTGGTAACAGCCGCTCTACCAGTATCCCCCAGAGTACTGCCACAACACAGACGCTGGGAACACCTCCTAGTGTGCGTCTCTTGTATCCGGGTTTAAGTGATGATACCCAAGGTGGCGCAGAGAATGGATGGGAGCAGCCGCTCTACCTATCCCAGTTCTCCTACGAGTGTCGATGGCTAAGACGCGGAAACACCTCCTGGATAGCGTCTTAGCTCTAAGCGTGTGTTTACCCAAGGAACGAGGGTTGGGAGCTTCGGCTCGCACCAACCTCGTTTTCTCCAAATTGTCAGGCCGTTGGGAGCTTCGTCTCTACCAACGGGACTTGTGCCCAATGACGTTGAATACGGCTCTCAGAACGGGACAGGAAACGGGCAGGAAGCACACGCCAGCACCTCTCCTCTGCTCCTTAGAATGTTCCTTCCGCCGCTCAACTCACCAACGGGTCCGTGTACCTCAACCAGGTACTCCTGCAAAGATCAGAATATCCGACGCCGAGTCCCAGTGATCTTCTCCTTAAGTAGTACTCTCGGCGTTGTATAACCATGACTCTTGAGTTGCATAACATGAACACTAGGCGTTACCCTTGGTGTTATGTAACCAGAACTCTTGAGTTGCATAAGGCAATTGTTGCCGGAGGGCATTCTGGGAGTTGTAGTCCGCTCTCCTCCAAGCGCACCAGGTTCACGGAAGTGGCATCGTGGGAGGGAATCCACGTGCGGGAGGGGATTCCTGACATGACCAAAAACAAGAAATGATTGGTCCCTAGACTGGTACCGGCTCGTGCTGCATCTATAGGGTAGTGTCTGTCTACACATACAGTGGCCAATACTGAGTACATGTATGCTCCAAGAGGAAACAAAGTCCCAAGCAAAAAATAGGGCCCGACTCAAATGTGGTCCAGACGGGTGAAATGACTGAGAGGGACAGGGGGCCGAATCTGACTCCACATAAATGAGATCCCTATGTGTATTGGATGTCATAAATAGTCCCCAACGTTCAAGGCTGGTCAGGGAGAGAAACCGGTGGCCCGAAGGTGTCTCATAAGTTATTCAGTGCATTCCAAGGAATGTCATCGTTTAGGCCCTCAATGTGGCTGCAAACCCCATTTATCCAGTTTTGCTCCCTAATGAAGTGTTTTCTGGGTTACGGGCAGTGGCAGTGATATTGGGCTCATCCAGGACTGTCCAGAAAATTCTCAGCCATGTTTTTTTACTCCTTGTAGTGAGTTGTCAGGTGGGTAGTTGTCCTTTGGCATCTGATAGTGGATCTGAGTTCCATTATTCTATCCACAACACCAAACTCCCATAGTTTCGCTATGGCACTGTTCCACCCTCTCATAGGTAAGCCGTATTGGATTCCATCTCATATTACAATGCTCATTCAAACCGCCCACACATTTACCAGAGACGCAGGAACTGTCCCACCGGAAGGCTAACCCTCAATGACTTAGGGTGGAAGCTCTCAAAGAGGAGGAGACTTCCTGTCTGTGGAACACTCTAGTTTGTAGGCGTCCTTCGCTGGGGAAAATCACCAAGTCAAAAAAGGGGAAGCTCCCTGTAGTGATGGTAGATGTTAAATGTAAAGGGGGGTTTCCTGTTGTTCAACCACTCCAAGAAGTCTTGTATGGACTTTGCATTCCTCTCCAAGATCAAAAGGACGTCATCAATGTAGCTCCTCCACAAATTGATGTTTCTCCAGGAACTAGGGGGGGCGAAGACGTATTGGTCTTCATAAGCCGCTACATAGCCCCACAAGACTTGGGACAAAATTGCTCCCCCTGGAAGCCCCATGGGTTTGGAGATGGTATGTGCCCTGGAACGTAAAAAAGTTTACACAGTGCTATCTCTGCCAAGGTGTAAAATGAATGGTCTCTGGGTGTAGAATTCCGAGTCGAGGGTAAAAAGCATCTCCTCCACCACGCGTAGTCTCTCTCTTTGGGGTATGTTCACATACAGTGACTCTACATCTAAACCCACCAGGAACTCTTTCTCTGGATCAAAAATCAGGTCCTTCAATAGGTGCAGTACATCGGTGGTGTACTTACGGTAGGCTGTGCTGCTTTGTACTAATGTCTTCAGGAAGAAATCAGAATTGTGAGAGGGGTTCCAATAGCCGCCTATGCCCGATACTATGGGTCTTCCTGGCGGAGGTCTTGTGCACCTTGGGAAGGGTGTAGAAGTATGGCGTCACCGGATCTTCTTGGCACAAGAATCTCCCTTCTTTTTCAGTGATCCATCCGTTATTCACCGCTTCCTCTGCCATGGAGGCTATCATTTTTGATGTCCGCAGTGGGATCCTTGTGAAGCAGGCTGTAATTTCTTTCATCTGAAAGGAGCCTCAGGCACTCTGCCTCATAAGTGATCTTCTGAAACACGATGGCTCCCCCTTGTCCTGCTGGTTTTATCACGATATTTTGGTTGTTCCTTAGTTCTTCCAGAGCCTCTTTTTCTTGTCTGGTCGGATTCTTGTAAGGGGAGGTTTCTTGTCCTGCAAGGGTTTCCACTTCATGGATGACTGCTCATTCAAATGTTTCCACTTCAATAGGAAGGGTGCCAGTGGGGCATGTGAATTTGGATTTAGGGCGAAAAGTGGTGTCCCCTTTTGGCTCAGTGTTCTCCGACCTGTTTTCAAAGAAGACCCTGAGACTAATGTTGCGGAAGAAACCTGCCAGTTCCTGGTGGATCCTAAACACATCTAGGGTATTCGTCGGAACAAACCCAAGCCCCTTGTTGAGTGCTTCCTTGAGGACCTGTCAGGGCAGTGCTGGTTAGGTTCATTACTAGGGTGTTTACTGCTCGTCCCCGGTGATGGGTCGCTCTCCACGCTCCAGGTCACCCTCTGCTCCGGGTCCTCCCATTGTACACCTGTCGTTCCCTTCTGCTTGCCCATTCCTCTCCCTCGGCCTCTCCCTAAAAAAGGATTCGACATCTGAGAAAACTGTGCTGTCTGGCCTCCCTGTATCACTGGGAATTGATACGTGGGTGGCCACCCAAAGTTTTGACCAGAGAAGTTGGGGTACATAGGGTTAAGCAGGGGTGTGGACCTCCAAAGAAACCCCTTCCTCTACCTCTTCTACTTGGCTTTCTCACATAGACAGAACTAGCACAAGCAGTGGAGAGTGGAGGGGCAGGGTGTTAATCACAGCCTACCATGCCATGATCCACGGGTCCGTTAATGACCTTTTACTCTGATCAGGGAATCCATTATTAAAGTATACATTTGGAATTCCCGTGGTCAGTTTTAAATTTTCTTTGCAGCATTTCTTCTTGATCCCACACTGTTTCTTTATTGTCTTCCCTTCCCCTATTGCTCCATCTCCAGCGTTGGTCTGCGCAGAGGTGTGTTCGCAGCCCTATGATGAAGCATGCCTCCGATTTCTGTGGGTGAGGGCCGTTTTAACACCCCTGTGTTTTTTTCACCCCCTAGATCACAGCGATTTCAAGTGCGAAGCCCCCCTTCTACATATGTGTGTGTGTGTGTGTGTACATGAGTTCGAGTTCTGTACTACAATTAATTTGATACCTTGTGATATTGATATTGAATTTGATACCATGCTTTAGCCAATGGGGCTACTTACTTTTCCCAGCAAAACATTTTAAAAGTGTTTTTATTAAGAAATGTGAAAAATATAGGTCCTAACAAACTATAGCTCCCTGCCATAGGGCTCCATAGGCCTTCCTTAGGGGCAACTTACATATGCGGTTGAGTGATGGCTTTGTCATTCCTTTTTAAATATCTCAGTCGAACTGGCAGTGCAAACACTGCACTTCCTGTCTGTAGTGGCAAGCTGGGAGCCATGTGGACCTTTGTCACGCTCAGTGCTGCAGCCCTGGGTGGACCCTCTGCCCTGCATGCTCTGGGTACCGTGCACTAGGGACGTATAAGTTAGTCGGCATTTATGAATTGGGTATAGCCAATTTGACATACACTATGTAAGGGTATGAGCACTAGCATTAAGGTCTGGTCAGCTGTACTCCGTGCACTCTGAGTCGAAGAACCAGCAGCATGATGTGGGGATGAGCATTAATGAAGGCATTTCCGTACAAATAGACATTTAAAGAGAGAGGGAACGCATTGCTTAAGAGATTCCCATCTAAAAGACCATTGGATAATACAGAGATCTCAAGGATGCTGATCTTTCCACTCCCATTCACCGGTCTCATTCTCTGCAATGCATTTTTCAGGCCGCAAATTTCAATTTCTCTCATTACCCTTTGACCCTTTCTGAGCACCATATTGTTCTCCAAACTGCTGGAACCAGTAATAGCTATGTTATGGCTTCATGGGGTATGCTTTGTAATCTACTCAGCAGGGCTAATTATAACAGATACTGTATCCTGATTGGGGGAAGGTACATGAGCTCACTGCTGAGCTAGAAAGCTGACCTTCATATTACTGGTCATATTTTTTCTTCCATGTTTGTTGTCTGTTTTTTTTTTTGCTGCTAAATTTTGAATTAAGAAGTCATAATCATCGCCTCTGATTCTTTAATAGAATCCAAACTTCATTTCACAATAGTGGGGAGAGTTGCATTAATGTGTACACTAAAGACTGTACCGGTCTTTGCGGTGGAGAGGGCCCACCGTACTCTGGGAGCGCGGCCACCGGTGGGGGCTCTTCCACGGCCTATATTGGCGAGAATCTTGAACTATCAGGATCGGGATGTGGCGCTGAGGCAGGCTCGTACGATGGGCACAATCACACACCAGGGCAACCAAGTCACCTTCTACCCGGATTTCACCCCAGGCGGTGCAGGCTGCTAGAAGAGAATTCTTACCGGCAAAGAAGATCCTATTGCAGGCACAGATACCATACTCTCTGCTCTACCCTGCCAAACTCAGTTTCCTATGACGGCTCGGCTCATTTTTTCACGGACACCAAATCAGCCTTGAAATTTGCCAAACATGTGGGTGGCAAGCTGAACAAGAAATGTCCAGGTCCAGCTGTGGCAGAGGAACGGCAGCTAAGTGATAATGACTAAATAATAGACATTTGTATTCTTTATGTAACGTGTGTTCTTTTTTCCCCCTACACAAATGCTCGTAATTCCACAAACTTACTTTCTGTGTATTTAGGTTCCAGAAGTCTATGTTCCGCTTTTCTATGTCACACACAAGTGCATTGAATTTTCTTATTGTTCTAATAATTGGTAATGGTTCATAACGCCATAGATTATAGATATCAGCTGCGCTCACACCTTATGCCTTTTTAACCTAGCGGGGTGAGACGGTTAAAGTGGGATAGATGATCGTAACCACATGATGAGAGATGGTTAAAGTGAATGTCGCCTTAAGACCACATGCTTTGTTTGGATAGATGCAGTATCTCGGCCACCCTGCTACGGTGGGGAAGTATGCCGGTACTCATACGTCCCCATGGAAAGTTTCCCTGAAACATTCAGTTTCGAGTTTTTTTTTGGGGGGGGGGAATTGCTTCAACCTGATTGGGGGGTTGATGTGGGTGGGGGGTGGTTGTTTTTGGTGTGTTTGTTGGTGTGTGGCTGTCGATTGCTAGGACTGATTCAGGACGCAAAGACAGAACTATTTGTCTGATGGGGGGGGGGTGATGCACATGCACCTTTGCTGACGATCACAAGACTACGGTAAATTGTTTAACATGGAACATTAGAGACCTTAATGACAGTAAGAAGTCAAGGTTGGTCCATGCGTATCTCGCACTCCACAATGTCGACATATGCTTATTGCAGGAGACTCATCTCCGATCCCAGCACTCGACAAAACTCACATAGGCGTTGGGGCTCTTCATATGTGTCAGTATACTCTAATTTCTCTAGGGGAGTAGCTGTGCTGGTGCGGCGAGGCATAGATTGGAGGGAAAGAGACTTATGCTGACCCTGATGGCCGTTATGTCATACTCCTGGGCTATTTGGGGGGAACTTTACTGACAGTTGTAGCACTATATGGCCCCCAACACTGACTCCCTGGGGTCTTTCAGGACGTCTGGGCTAAAGTTAGGGCCACGGTCTGTACCACGTCCATCTGAGGTGGAATCTTCAATGCCATTATTCACGATGACGTAGACAGGCAAGGCACAGCTAGGACACATCACCCTGTGGCTAGCAGGGTATTAAATGCCCTGTTGGACGAAGGTGATATGGTGGACATATGGAGGCTTTGCAACCCACTGACTAAAGAGGGCACATGCTTCTCAGAACACCATTGTGCCTGGTCTAGGTTGGACAATTGGTTGATGTTGAAAGATGTGGCCAGCTGGGTGGAGGACGTTAAGCATCTGTCGAACTCTATCGGACCACTCACCATGCCTGCTGACCCTCTCCCTGCCCAACACTACAAGGAAGGCATTTTCTTGGAGGCTGCCCCCACAGGCGCTTTTAGATGAGGCATTCAAAGAACAAATATGCACTGACATTATGGACTACTTCACACTTAACACGGGGTCCGTCGACACGGAGGCCTCACTATGGGAAGCGTTTAAAGCGGTCATTAGGGGTCAATGTATCTCGACAGGCGGGCGTCCTCAAGGCCATTAGAACAACTTTGTGCAGTATTGAGACACAAATTAAAGATTTGGAGGCGCGCATACAAGTGGATGGGGAAGCCGCCCTTTTGGCTGAGTTGAAGGTCAAGCTGCTGGAATATGAAGAGGAAGCACAAAGGAAGGTAAAGTTTCTGGGGAAATATGCAGAGGCCCGGAGGTACGAAGAAGGAGACAGACCGGGGAGAACACTGGCTGATATGCTTCGTGCCTCCCGCTCTGCAGCTTTTGTCCCGGAAATCATAAGTCCAGAGGGTGACGTTGTCAGGGGCTCCTCAGATTTCACATGAGTTTTCATTATTTTATGCAAATCTCTACACAGCCACAAAAACTGCTTGTCCGGAGGGTATGCAGGAATTCCTGGATTCAGTGGTGCTGGTGTGGTTTAATGATAGACACAGAGAATATATGCACCTACTGTTCTCAGTGGACGATGTTAAAGATGTTATTAATAGCCTGCCTTTGGATAAGGCCCCCGGTTCAGATGGTCTGACGACCGCATTTTACAAAACATACGTTGAACTGGCGCCCAAACTCCTTGCTGTGGATGGGGAGGCGCATGAAACGGGTATTCTGCCTCAGTCAATGCGTGAAGCTATCATTATCCCCTTACTCAAGCCAGGCAAGCCAGAAACCGAATTAGACTCATATAGACCACTGTCACGTATTAATTTAGACGTTAAAATCTTGGCAAAACTGATAGCGAATAGGCTGCAACCTTTTCTTCCAATGATGGCGCTACTGGCTCAATCGGGTTTCATACCTGGCAGATCCACATCTCACAACCTTAGGACGGTGTTTTCAGTCTTACATTATCTGTACCCTGCAGCGGTGGTATTCCTGGATGCTACAAAGGTATTCGACTCGCTTGAATGGCCATACCTCTTCCGAATTTTTGCACAAATGGGCATTGGCCCCCTGTTCATTAAATGGATACAATTGCTATACACTGAGCCATTGGCTAGGGTGCGAGTGAATGGTATGATCTCCGCCCCGTTCCATATAACACGAGGCACTAGGCAGGGATGCCCGTTGTCCCCTTTACTATTTGCTATTGCGATGGAGCCATTGGCAGCTCGCATCAGGCAACACCATACCGACAAAGGCATAGGATTTGGAGCTAGGAGTCTTTTGATTTAGCTGTATGCCAATGATATTACGTTGTATATTCTGCTTCCAATCTGGATGTAGTGCTAAGGGAACTCATCAAATTTGGGGGTCTCTCGGGAGTAAACATTAACTGGTCTAAATCTGTGATATTTCCACTCACCGACAATACTAAGGCAGTTACCTCGGAGGTCCCGTTGCAATGGGTAACTGATACTGTGAAATACTTAGGAATTTGGATAAGCACAAATTTACAAGACTTATGGAATTTAAATTATGGTAAAGCCATTGCCTGGCTGGAGGACAAGGTGAACCTGTGGACTAAACTTAAACTTGGCCTCAAGGGTCTTGTGACCACAGTGACTGTCACTGTCACTCTTGGATGCTGAGACCCCAATGTCAAAATTTCCAGGCGTAAGGACCTCCTCCTGACAAATTTCTAGAACTTGATACTCCTCCTCACCGACCACCACAAACTCCCCAAGTTCCCATGGCAAATCATTTTTACGGTGGGGCAATATTATTAAACGGTGTTTAGCAAATTAAAGGTTTGTGGGTGACTGTGGTTCGGAGTCACAGGCTTACTACAGAGTTCAAACAAAAAGGCTCCAAAAAACAATGCTCAAAAATACATAGTACTTTTCCTAAACAAAACATAATTTGACAAAACTTGATCACACATTTCTGAACTAATGTGATGGGTTTGCCTGTTTTTCTCCAGAGAGATGGTCAGTCTATGGATGTATTTTTGCTACTGCCATCCTCTGGTTGTGTTCCACCTCAAGTTTTGAACGGCACTTCGTCTTTTAATACTGGCAATGCTGAGAACCCAATCTTGCATAAATATGATGTACTAAAAGGCAGAATAGTCTTGACTGAAATTTTTGACAAACATGAATGTCCTTCAGACATTTTTAGCCGAAAATTCCCCCAATGAGATTTTGCTGAATTGCATCTGGAGAACGCGATCTCTCTGGACCTCAATTAGGTCTCCCTGAAGGTGCAGTGGGAGATGAGTACCTGCATCCACTAGAAACGTTTGGAAGACCCAGTCATGATCAATGTCCTCAGGAAAGTACTTTTCTAAACAGTCCCTGAGAGAAGTCAAGTGATTTCTTATGCAGCACTTTCAAGTTCATATCCTGTGTCCTCAACAGCTTCTGATGAACATGGGAATGCCTCCATCAGGCCACATTGGATTGGTCTTTTCCACAACTGTTATGTTATGTTATGTTATTGGGTCTTGTAAAGCGCCTGGTTACACTAAAGCAGTGTGTCCCCGCGCTGCGGTGGGGTAGCAAGAGCAGATACTGAGGTCTATGTGTGGGGGAACAGGAGAGTCTTAAGCTTCTTCCTAAAGATACCTTCAACTGGTTCCAGTCGGAGGCACGCCGGTAGTTTATTCCAGGATTGGGCCACCAGAAGTCGAAAAGAGCGGCCTCCCATCCTGGCTCTTTTTATCATGGGAACACAGACTAGACCCAGTCCCTCTGATCGGAGGCGACGGGTGGGGGTGTAGGGAGTGAGAAGCTTACGCAGGTAGGCAGGAGCGGTCCCCTGCATAATGCGGTAGCATACACAAAGTGCTTTAAAGCGTGTTCGTTCCCGGATAGGGAGCCAGTGAAGGGAGGCAAGAGCCGGCTTAGAGGGAGCTCTCCTAGGGCGCTTCAGGACTAGACGGGCCTCTGCGTTCTGAACGCATTGGAGTCTCTGCAAGCACTTTTCTGTAGCCCCCAGAAGGAGAACATTCCCATAATCAAGACGGGAAGTTACAAGTGCGTGGATCATGGTCTTCCTGGCCGCAGTGGGAAGAATGTCGAGGGTTTTCCTGAGCCTTTTAAGAACTCCATAACGTGCCAGCAACCCGTCTGGTGTGATAGTCAAACGAGAGGTGGGTGTCAGTCCAAACTCCGAGGTTTTTTGCCTGGGCACACGGTATAGGAGTAGGGCCCAAATCTTGTGGCCACCACGCAGACGACCAGACAGAAGAGGCTTTCCCCACAATCAGCACTTCGGTCTTGTTGCCGTTGAGTTTTAAACAATTAGTATCCATCCAGGCTGCAAGTTCTTGGAGGCACGCCACCAGGTTGGGAGCTGCCAATTGTTGGTCTTGAGTCAGGGACACAACCAGCTGGGTGTCATTGGCATAGGACACCGCTCCGACCCCAAAACCTTCAGCAATCTCAGCCAAGGGAGCTGCGTACAGATTAAACAGGGTGGGGCTTAGGATTGAGCCCTGAGGGACTCCCTGCTGCAGTGCCATCACTTTAGAATAGAAATTCCCCTGCCTCACCTGGAAGCTGCGATTGTTCAAAAACGAAGTGAGCCAGCCCAAGGCCTTCCCGGATGCACCTCCCCTCTTCAGACGATCAATCAGTATCTTATGGGCCACAGTGTCAAAGGCCGCGCTGAGGTCGAGCAGAATCAGGGCAACAGTCTGACCCGCGTCCACAAATTGCCGGATGGTCTCAGTGGCCAGGAGGAGGGCGGACTCTGTCGAATGACATGAGCGGAAGCCCGACTGGGTGGGATGAAGAAGATGGAATTTCTCAATGTGTGCCGTGAGCTGCTGGTTGACCACTTTCTCTGCAATCTTGGCAAAGTAGGGAAGAAGAGAGATGGGTCGTAGGTTCTCGAGGCGCTCAAGGCCTAATTGCGTTTTTTTCGGGAGGGGGAGAACAACTGCCTCCTTCCAGCAGTTAGGAACGGTGCTGGTCTCAAATGAGATCTCCAAGAGATACCTGATGAAGGGTTCCAGAGCTTCTAAGCATCCCTCAAGTTTTTTCGGGGAGGCCAAGTCTTTGGGAGAGCCTGATTTTACACTCCGACAGATTTTGATCAAAATTTCAGGGGAAGGAATTAAGAAATTCTCAAGCCTTTCCTCCTGTGCTACAATTATATGGCGAGATGTAGCCCATCTGTCTTGGTCAGCTAGAGTCACAGCAGGGAAGGAGGATGTTAGACCTGGCACCTTGGCGTGAGTCTCCCTTCCACTTTTTGCTGATGTGCCTCATTGTGTTTTGTTGGTGTTAGCTGCTCAGAGCACTGTGACACTGCTGATCAGTGCCACAGTGCAAGTGCTCCCTTTTAAAAATGTATACATTGATTGGTGTCCATGATTGGTTCATTTGGTTTACTGTCAGCCCCTAGTAAAGTGCACCAGGAGTGCCAGGGCTTGTAAATACAAATGCTGCTGGTGGGCTTGCAGCACTGGTTGTGCCACCCACAGAAGCGGCCTAGTAAAATGTGTCTAGGATCTGCCACTGCAGAACCTGCGCGCAGTCTGGTACTGTCGCGCTGACTGCGCAAGTGCACCCACTTGCCAGTCCCTAAACCTTCCCTTAACTACATATTAGTCACCCCTCTGGTAGGCCCAAGGGCAGGGTGCATTGTAGGCATAAGGTAGGACATGCCCTGATGTGTGTGGCATGTCTTAATAGTGAATTACAGCCATTTTCGTTTTTCACTATTGAAGGCTACCTGCTCTCCATAGGCCAGAATGGGCTGCTGGAATTACTACACCCTGTAATCCCAGTGGACTCATAGAGCATGGTAGAAAGTCATGTTTAGTATGCCTGAACTCAGAATAATAAAATACTTCTTTTAGTAAAGTTTATTTTAATATCCTGTGTTTGTAAATACTACTTTTAGAAAGTTAGTATTTACTGATCTGGCCATTCAGTCCGCCTCTGCGCTGTGTGTGTGTGTGTTCTGCCTAGCAACAGTAAGGAGCAGGGCTGGGGAATTCCAGGAGACAGGTTGGCTGCCAGGTGGTGGGTAGGGAGATTACACTAGGATGGGTGGGAGGAGTACACCCTGACTCTTGAATAGACCTGTGCTCTGCCAGCACAAAACCGGCGCCGCCCCCTGTGGAGCGGCTGATGTCTCTGCCCTGCTGCTGAAAGGAAAGTGCAGAGTCACCACAACAAAGTGCTCCAAAAACTGGACTGAGCCAGGCCCAGGCCCCCTGGCGCTAAAGAACAAAAGAATTGGTGTATAAAAGTAGGAGCCTGGCTCCTAAGAAATCAGATCCTGTTTGCGCCAAGAAGAAACGCTGCCTGAAGGAGAAGGACCTGGAGAAGCTGAAGGAGGAATACTGTCTCTCTGCCTGAGAGACTGGCCTGCAGTGGGTGCCTGTCTGCTGGAAGGAGAAAGAAAGCCTGAAGAAAAAGACTTGAACTCCACTTGTGCCTTTGCAAACACTCTCCAAGGGCTTGCGTGTGAACTTGCCCCCTGATCTGCGCCCCAGGAACAGTGGGCGCTACTTTCCCAGAAGAAGAGGAGCTGCTGGAGGTGGCCTTGAACGCTGGCCCCCGAGTACCTGTGTGCCCCCCCTCTATCTGAGCACCGCGACTGCCGCCCACCGGGGCTGCTGTGAGCACCGTAAAGGCCTGACTGGCCCAAGCCCAGCAAGCAACTGCCCCCCGAGCCGTAGCTCGCACAGCGAAGAAGAAACTGACCAGGCTCCAAGCGCCGAGCCTCTGCGACCCCCGGGTGTGGAGGCCCCTGTGAGGACCTGCGACGCACAGAGCAACTCCTGAACTCAGCCGACAGCGCGACGCGCTGACAAAGTGCCTCCGAGGCTGCCCTCGACTTCTGACCCCGTGGGTAGGTGTGTCGCCGCGGAAGAGTGCCCCCACGAAGCATCCAGGTCCACGGAGGAGCCGGGACCCAGACGCGACGTGGGACACTCGTGTGCAACCACTGCAGACCGCAGCGAACATTTGCCCCCAATGAACAGAGTATTTCGCGCCCTATGCGTGCTTGACGCGCAGCCTACTGCCAGCCCAGTATCGGAAGCGGGTCTGCTCTCACCTTGAGCTTCGCCGCCCTGAACTGCCCAGTGAGGCCGTTCGCCTCTCACCTGCCTGCTGGTGCTCCTAGTGAACCGGCTCAGCCTCACAAAGTCACCCGGGAAGGAAGGGTCGATCACCCTGCACGGACCGTGCCTTCCGTGAAGCCCGCAGCAGCGCTCACGCGAGTAGCGTGAGCTTTGGCCTGCGTACGTTCGACGCGCCCTCTCCGGAGTACGGCCCGTGTGGTTCAAGGCCGGTAGTTGTGCGTCTCACGCGAGAAGCGTGGGAAACGGCACGGCGGCTGAAAAATAGCGGTAAGAAGCAGCTGAAAGCACTACAAAGCGTAGGAATACTCTAAAGACTTCCTTTGAAACCCAAGTGTGGCCTTTTAAGATCTATGGACTGCCCTTAAGCCTACAAAAGTAACTGGAACATAATATTGCCAAGTGAACTGTATTTATGCAACCTGCCTGAAAGAAGACCTTTTATATAAAGAATCATATTTTTGATAAATACAGCCTTGTATCTTTGTGTGGTGGGGAGGTGATTGTTGTGTGGGACAATTTGAACGCTTAACCTAGATGCCCTCTGGAAATTTAGCCTGACTGCTCGCGCCACGTTACCTAGAGGGTGAGCAGGGGTTATTTTTAAAGAGGTGATCCTTTGCCCTGACTTGGAGGAAAGGGTCCCTGCTTGTCGCAAGTGCATACCTGCGCCAAACAGAGACCCCGGATTCTAACAGAGGAGTATATTGTTATTACTTTCTCAGAGAAGAATTCCGCTATTTGGTTACAGCGGTCGGCTGAACCTACGACTGGCGGTGCTATAGAGTCTATAGAGGAAATCTCTCTATAGACCTTGAATAATTCTCCGGTGGAATTTTCCGCAGATCTGATTCTTTCTTGGTAATATTCAGCCTTGATTTTCCTGATAAGCCTATGATAGGCTTTTAGCGATGTTCTGTATTCATTTCTCCCTTGCATAGAGAAGTTCTTCCTCCATACTCGTTCCATGCGTTTACACTCAGCTTTAGCAATTTTCAGGACATTATTGAACCAAGGGGCAGATATTTTGGTTCTGGCTGGTGTTTTACATGCCCAGGGGGCAGTTATATTAAGAGCTTCTTCTATCCTCTTGTCCAATTCAAGACAGGCATTATCGGCATCCTTACCCCCGGGCGGGCCCCCCTTTAGAAGGGCACTCTTAAACCTGCCTGGGGAAAAGCCAGCCCATTTCCGACAGACTATACCCTCGTGTGAGTATTCTATCACCTTCGGGATGGAGGTCCGGAGCATGAAAGGGACTAGATAATGGTCCGTCCAGATCATAGGCAGGGGGGTGCTCACCATCACCTCCTCCCAGTTGGTAAAAATAGGGTCAAGCAGATGGCCCTTCTGATGGGTGGGGCCTGTGACATTAAGTTGAAATTGTAGTGTCACTAATTCTTGGTGCAAAGCTTGTGCCATTGTGCAGCTGGCGTCCTCAAAATGTAAATTGAGATCGCCCAGCAGAATGAACTTGTTATAGCGAAGCGCAGGTAGGGTGAGGTAGTCAACCAAGCTAGAAACAAACCTGGATGAGTACCCCGGAGGCCTATATGCCAGGAGGCCTTTAATAGTACACTTGTCATCAATCATGATCGTAAACAGACCGGCCTCGCAGTCAGTAATGGTAATATGCTCAAGCTTGCACTGAATGTCGTGTTTAAAGATTATAGCGACGCCACCTCCCCTACCGGAGTCCCTGTCAATATGGTTGATAGAGTACCCTACTGGCAATGTTTCGAGGAGTTCAGGAGCAGAATCCTCGTCCAGCCAGGTTTCGGTGAGGAACATAATGTCGACCTTATTGTCAATCAGGAGGTCGTGGATCTCTAATCTATGCTTCTTAAGAGAGCGGCAGTTAAGAAGACCGCAGGTTAGAGTGGGCGGGCTTGTCTTTATTTCAGGCATGGTATTAAATTTAAAGGGACAATGATTACAGGCTCTAGTTAGGCCATTAGCGTACATAGAATGAGTGCAAGTATCAGCAGTTTGGGGGCGAAGAGCAAAGAGGCTGTGACTGGTGTAGTACAATTCCCTGTTAAAACTACCAGGGGACTGGCCCCGGGCCCCGTACGGCCGCGGACGGGCGCAGACGGGCTTGCCTTTGGCGCGCCGGCCCGCTGCGCGCGTCCGCTGCGCGGGCGCCGGAGCATGCGCATTAAGGCTTCCTCAGAGGCCGACTGTCACCCGGAAGTGTCTTGTCCTGACCTTCTCCGCCCTCCGCGCAACGGTACTAGTTACCGCGTCGGACCAGGGCAGGAAGGAGGAATAAGGAACAAGGCACAAGAAACCCCAGGTGAGCTGCCAACAGTTTAAAAGTTTAAAAGTTCTTTTAAAAATACAGTATTACAGTTTACAAGTTAAAATTAATGGACTCTTAATAAAAGCAAAGGCTCAGCTCACACTCCCAGCGTAATTCACCGTGTATCTGCCAAGCGGCTCAGGGTACTGCCACTGCCCTGTTCACTCCAGCTTCTTCTTGAAAGCAGATATTTTTTTTGCACATTATGAAAGATGTACTTTAAGCTCCTTGCAAAGACAAATTCAAGGAATTTAATTTATTTAAGATGTCTGTTCTGATTTGTATGTATCCAAATATAGAAGGAATTGCTGTAATTCATTTCTCAATTCAAAAATACCATTCAGAACCTTCCCTCTGGATAACCATCGGACTTTTGTATGGAAAAGAAAAAATTATGTTCAGCTCCCAATTCTGCACACACAATTGCAAACAGACCTCTAGTGGGGTGAGCCTTTATGAAATTAACAAATTTTCACAGCACAATCCAACACATCCCCAAGTTCTCTATCCATGTTTCAGACTGCAAGGGCTTCCCGGCGTATCATACAGTGGTTCCATAGAATACGAGGAGCCACTTTTAACACTACATGGAAGGAGCACCATCCGTAGAGATCCCAACCTAGTTGTCCCATTTTAAGCCATTGGAGCACAGGAAGTCATTGAATGTCAAACAGGGTTGATGCTGTTGCTTGTCCCTTGATTGGTTTACAGAATAACAAATCTTCCAATATTAGTTTTGTGGCAGTATCTGACATAAGCAATTAAATGAGCTTCCTTAGCTAAGTCAGTCGCTTCATCCAATTGCAAAGCAAACCAACTCGATTTCAAGTGTGCAAGAAGTAGTCTGTGGATATCCTCTGACATGTCGGATTCGGTGGCAAATTGTTGTGTCGGAGAGTGATACCATTTTCAACTTCTCTGCCGCTTTTTCACCAAGCATTGTCTTGGCCACATCAAGCATTGCTGGAAAAATCTTTTTCCCCATCTGTAAAAGACTTTTTTTGTTTTTGGCAATGTGGTACGCCACTTTGTAAGATGCTTTCAAGGCATTTGTTGATGTGAAGACCACGTTTTTCACAGTCTCTTTTTGGTGGATGATGTCTTCCAGCTTTCTGGCAAAATAATCTGTATTCTTTCCTACCTGCGACACATGTTTAGTTTCCATGTGGTGCTTTCATTGGTTTGGTTGCAGACTCTCGTTAACCAAGGTCATGCCACAAACCTCACACTGGCTTTATTTCACCATTTCTGGTGATATAGGTGAATCCAAGGTCCAGGTAGGAGGCATCATACTTCCTAATTTTTACAGCTCTTTTCACATCTGTTTCGGCCTTTTGTTTGAGTGACCTACCATCTTTTGGCAGCAGGAAACGAGCCATGTCAAATGTGTTTGACCTATGATACAAAATTCCAAAGTCCAATATCAATGATTACCACAGACTTGCTGCTGCATGCAGTTTGGTAGTCATTTTTTAGGAAAAATCTTTGCAATTTCACAAGAAACATAAAAAATCTTATCCTATCTAAAATGCGAACATCAGGTTCCTTCCACATGCTTAAAACAGAAATGGCAGCTGGTCCTGGCTTCCATTACGTGAGCTGGCGTTGTGGGACATTACCAAGGTTCCCTTTCCCCTGAGTGCACACACATTGATAGCAATAGGTGACATGGGTGGACAACATGTTTAAAATCCACCGCCGACTTGTTAATGAGATAACAAATCTGCCGTTTGTGCCCAAGTTGATTATTGTAGTGCTCTCTATATAGGCTAGTCCAACTCCTGATCTCCTGACACTTTCAAGAAAGGTAAAAGGACTACAAGGTTGTTGTCCGTGTCATAATTGATCTCAGAAGGAAGACCACTGAGATCCAGTAAAAGAAAGCCTTGTGGTGCTGACTTAGAAACCCTGCCAGACAAGTGTAGGCTGTTGTGGCAGACTCTATTCACTTTCTTGTCTTTGCTCTTATATTCTATCTCCTTCCTTGCATTTAAACTCTTTCACATCTTTCTTTCTCTTGAAGGAATGAATGTTTATACATGCATTCTGCCATTTTGTTAGACCTTCTGGTTCATCCCATTTGCCCCAAAATCACTTAAAATGCATTGGACTGTAAGACCACAGGGGGCTCTATGTTTTTGTTTTGCTTTTGCCAGCAGCACACTAGGGTCTGCTGAAGTGGGGATGTACCAAGAGGCCACTCACACACATAACAAGATGACTTATGTGCAGCACAGTTTACATTCAGTGGTCATGAAGACTTCGCTGCTGTATTCTGATGAGGATTATCTAGCAATCACAAAAAGCCCACTCAGAGTATGCACTCTCTCCCTCCCTGGAAATCCCCATTTCCTTGACAGGTTGGTGTCTGACCTTCCTCTCCTTCGGGACAGCCTGAGATGAAAGCTTGCAAAACTTATCTCCACCCTTGTTAGGTACCTACTATGCAAACTAGAGACCCCCAAATCTGTGACAAATAGGGACCCTTGTGTCTAGTAAGGGGCTACACTCCTAAAGTAACCCTGCTCACCCCCTTGGTTGCTTGGCATGAGCAGGCAGGTTTATCTCGGAGGCAGTGTGTAAAGCATTTGTGAACACATACAGTAATACAGTGACAACACTACAAATGGACACCACAAAGGTTGTATTATAAAAATAGGTATTTTTATATAGACTTAGACTTAACACAAGACCAAACAACACAAATCTACAATACTCTACTCAAAAATAGTCTCTCAAATATTATAAAATAGCTCAGTTCTCTCAAGTTGTAAATGCAACACTTTACTCTCCATGTACCTTAGATGTGTAGCGCAAAGAAAACAAAAGGGTTGCAGGGAAGGTGATGTGTCTGTTATTTACACGCTGGGGAGTGGATGCGTCGGTTCCTTACTGCTGCGCAGGGGAGTTGATGCTCGCTTCCTTACTGTGTGGGGAGTTGATGCGTTGGCTTATTACTGCTCTCCGGTGCGATGCGACAGCTGGCACCTCGATGCGATACTCTTCTCCGGTGCGATGCAACAAAATGGCGTCTTGGTTGCGATGCAACAACGTTGGTGTGATGTGTGCGCGCCCGCCGGCCGTGCGGCAACTCGATTACCTATTGGAGCTGAGACAGGCCCTGCGACGCCTTTCTCCGGTGATGCGACGATGACCTCTGTGGCAGCGTCCTGCTTCTCTGGTGATGTGCCGCGCTTCGGTCGATGCGATGATGACAGCGGTGGCTCGCTTCCTCGGCGATGCGATGACAGCGGGTGCGGCGGTGACATGCTTCTCATCGTTGCGTCGCGCTTCCAGCTCCCAGCGACAAGCAGTCTCTCAGAAGGAACAGCACAACAGCAGGCACTTCAATTCCCGGCAAGGGAATTCAGGGGGGAGCCGGTTGGTGAAGTCTTGTATCCCTGAGACTTCAGGCAGGAGGAAAGCTCGTGGAGATTCTTCTTCAAGGTGATAGAAAGCACACTCAGTCCTTTTCTCCTCTTTGGTAATGAAGCAACCACTGCAGACCAACCACCAAACACATAGCACAGGGGTAGTCTCTGCCTTCAGCTTCCTGGTTCTTCTCCTCAGCAAAGGTTTGTCTTGATTCCCAGAAGTGATCTAAAGTTCTTGGGTCTGGGTCCCAATATTTATACTCCTTTTCTCTTTGTTCTCTGAAGGCAGAGGCCTTTGCCTAGTTCAAACCAGTTCTGGTCAGTCATGGAGCAATTTGTTGACCTGTTTCCTACTTTCCTTTCACAGTGCAGGGCAGGGACATCAGACACACCACAGGAGGTGGAGCCAGCATTGTGGAGGGAAGGCCCAGCCCTAATCAGGTCCCAGGTGCAACCCTTCCCACCCATCTAGATGGAGATCTCTCTATTCAGCCCTGTGCTGACTCACCCTGTCTCTGGGAATTCCCCAGCCCCCGGGAATTCCCCAGCCCCTGTCACACAAACTCCAGACAAGGAATAGATAGCCTATCAAAGGCAGGTTTGGATGGTTAAACAAGAAAATGCCTACTTTCTAAAAGTATAGAAAATAGCAGCTCAGTGTGCACTCGTTTAAACTGAATTGTCAATTCCTCGATACTTAAACAAAATATCAAATAACGATACTCATCAATGTGTGCACCAGGTAGGTGGCACTGCCAGCCACCTGACTTGAACAAAAAATTGGGGATTCTAGAACAATGTCTAGAGATACCGAGTGCACTACCAAATGCCCGAAAGAGGCGTACTCACATGTAGCGATTTGTCAACAACAAATTTTCAAAACATTAGTGCAAAATATTGTCCAATTGAAACCAATTATTTGTGAAACGCAACACTGTAAAGAGAGGACACAATAATCCAAATAATTCAAAAAAAGTTCAGGAAAAGTTGAAGTCTTCTGCCTTTATTCTTGGTGTGTGCAGATAGCTTCTCATGCACGATAAACAGAACGTTGCTTGTAGTCAGCAAGGATGCATTCTGAAACCTTCACATAATAACAGAAAATCCCAATGCATTTCGGGTTATAGATTGAGCCCTTCATCAGGGGTATCTACGGATATAAACAATAATCATATGTGATTTGCAAATACGAGAACATGCCTTCAATGATGAACTTTACTTATTGTGGACTCGACAGGAGCCAGGGATTGATATATTATGAACATTCCATCAATTTAAGAGAGGAAGAAAGAATCCTCCGTGAAACAAACACAAGTAAAGTCCCACTACCACAAAGAAGCTCAAAAGTCGAAAAAAATCAACACCCGTGTGGACATAGAAGGTCTGATTTAGTATAGATCAACAGCAGCTGGGGAGCGTGCTTATCGTCCCGCAACCAAGATGGGACTAAGAGATTGTACAGGTCACGACTCGTTTATAGCTAGCAAATACATGGTGATAAAAATCACCAGCACCTAGGAGGCGTACCTTAGAATTACTGAAGTACGTGGGTTTCAGAGTTAAAAACACTGAATCGATCCACAAAAAGTGGGGTATTATCAGGACTATCCTTGACATGAATTGTCTGAAACAAAAAGAAACTACCTTAATGTCAGATGCCGATCACCAAAACCAGCTATGGCAAATATGCAACATTGTTCCCTTACCAGCAAGCGCCCAAAACGTAACGTTAACGTTAAGTGTATATAACGCCCGTCTTTGTGCCACAAAGAATATTTAACACTGGTATCTGTATCGAAAAAAATAGAAATGGAGAACCGTTTGCCTCAGAAATAAGGTATCTAACCGACTGATTTTACAATACAAGAATGCTTAAAAAATATATAACGCGCTTACCCACAAGATTGGGAAATATAGGCCCCTCCACGACCAAACACGCCGAGTTACTGGCTCGAACATCATTACGTGGCCACGGCTTGGTTTAAAAAAACTGGGAAACTAACATAGAGACAGGACTTAGCTGCTGTAATGCGCAACGGTGAACCTCAAAAGCAAGCTGTGGCAGCAGCCGCCATGTTAAAACGGGAGGACCATCACCACAGAAAAAGCGCAAGAAATCAGGAAACATCGTTCTCGAAACAAAGTTAGAATGAAAGGAAATGAGGATGCCTACAGAGAAAACAGTAGATGAACTATTTAACATGAAGATGTATAACAATATTAACATTGATACAGAATGTAACATTTATGAACAATGCTATGTCACAATGGAGTGAGCAATAAACAACTACTCACTTAATGATGTACATAATGCGCATTAGGAACCAACCACAGGGGATCATTTTCCAAAAAACATGCCAGTTCGAACTTATCATTTAACCCCTTTGGAAGTAAAGTTTGGAAAAACCAAATCCAGTGGGATTCACGATGAGACAGAAACTTTGTCATGTCCCTATCTAAACGTGGTTCGACTTTTTCAAGAACGCAGAATCTTAACTGCGCAATAGAGTGCTTCATCTCTGACCAGTGCGATGCTAATGGTGAACTAATGGTTTTGGTACGTATTCTACTCTTGTGCTCAGTTATGCGAATACGTAAAACCCCCTCAGTTTTCCCCACATCATACATATCGCACGGACATTTAATCAAGTAAATCACATGATGACTGTTACAATTTGCATCAAAATTCAACACGATCTTTTTTCCAGTCCACGGATGGGTAACAAATCTGCCACTTATAACATTGTTACAGTGTGAACAATTCGAACATTTTGTCATGCCTTTAAAAACTATTTCAGAACCAGCTGTGGTGCGATTCAAAATTTCTTTTAAGTTATTGGATCTTTTGTGAGCAAATAAGGGTAGTTCTGAAAAAATTCCTTTGAAATCAGATTCTGTTTGCAACAAGTCCCATCTATGTAAAATACTTTTTTTAACTGAATCAGAGTTAATAGAAAGAGTCGATACAAATACTTCACGGTTAGGTCCTTGTGGTTTATCTTGCTTTCGTAGTAAAGCCTCACGACTTTTCGTCGATCTAGTTTCGGCTTCATCAGTCACTTTCAAGGGGTAACCCCTCGCTAAAAATTTATTTCTAGAGACTTGAATAGTCTGCACGCATGACTCCGGGTTAGACAAGATACGTCTAATCCTTAGAAATTGTGAAAACGGAAGGTGTCTTTTCAATGACAAATGGGTGAAAGCTGTGGTATTGCAGGGCATTGTTGCGATCAGTGGGTTTTTTAAATACAGATGTCTCAATGGTATCTTCCAATCTGTTTAGTACACCATCTAGATAAGCAATGCTCTGAGGATGAATAGAATGAGTCAACTGAATCCTCGGGTTAATCTCATTCAGTTTATGAATTTGCAATTCAAGTTCACATCGTGTACCATGCCAAACAATTAGGATGTCGTCAATGTAGCGACGATATAAAATGAGCCTTGACGACCAAAGTGGATCAGAAAGAATGTTCTCAGATTCGAATTTGAGCATGAAGATGTTGGCATAGCTGGGCGCTCCAGAAAAGCCCATGGATGTACCGTTAGCTTGAAGATAAAATTGCCCCTTCCATTGGAAGTAGCTGTGGTACAAACAGAAATGCAAAAGTTCAACTAAAAACAGCTTGTGAGCCCTAATGGGATCATGCCTCAATAAGGCCCATTCAATGGCATCAATGCCCTCTTCGTGGGGAATCGAAGTGTACAGTGCCACAACGTCAATTGTACACAATAGGATCTCTGATTTAGGAATCTTGACATCATTCAACATATTAAGTAAGTGAGTGGTGTCTTGGAGATACGATGGACTTGACTGCACAATTGGCTGAAGGAAGGTATCAAGATACCGTCCTAATGGATCATGTAGCGACCCGCATCCAGAAACAATCGGTCTCAACGGGGGGTCAGTGACGTTCTTGTGAATTTTAGGTAACATGTATAGGGAAGGTCTACGGGGAAATCGTGTATATAGAAACTCCCTAGTTTTATTACTAATCCAAAGCATGTCAACAGCATGCTGTAGAATAGAGTCAAGTAAAGATGAAAACGAGCCCATTGGGTCTTCAGTTAACGGGATGTAAGTGGAGGAGTCTTGTAACATTAAAAGAACTTTTTGTTCATAATGATTCAAATCCATTACAACTAACGCCCCGCCTTTATCAGCCTTAGTGAAGTGTAGAGTGGTATTGTGTTTCAAAGAATCCAATGCCAATATTTCGCCTTTGGATAAGTTCAACGATTTGGGCTTGAAAGATAAACTTTCTGAGGAAAACGGTTCTCCATTTCTATTTTTTCCGATACAGATACCAGTGTTAAATATTCTTTGTGGCACAAAGACGGGCGTTGTATACACTTAACGTTGACGTTGCGTTTTGGGCGCTTGCTGGTAAGGGAACAATGTTGCATATTTGCCATAGCTGGTTTTGGTGATCGGCATCTGATATGAAGGTAGTTTCTTTTTGTTTCAGACAATTCATGTCAAGGATAGTCCTGATAATACCCCACTTTTTGTGGATCGATTCAGTGTTTTTAACTCTGAAACCCACGTACTTCAGTAATTCTATGGTACGCCTCCTAGGTGCTGGTGATTTTTATCAGCATGTATTTGCTAGCTCTAAACGAGTGGTGACCTGTACAATCTCTTAGTCCCATCTTGGTTGCGGGACAATAAGCACACTCCCCAGCTGCTGTTGATTTATACTAAATCGGACCTTCTATGTCCACACGGGTGTTGATTTTTTTCGAATTTTGAGCTTCTTTGTGGTAGTGGGAGTTTACTTGTGTTTGTTTCACAGTGGATTCTTTCTTCCTCTCTTAAATTGATGGAATGTTCATAATATATCAATCCCTGGCTCCTGTCGAGTCCACAATAAGTAAAGTTCCTCATTGAAGGCATGTTCTCGTATTTGCAAATCACATATGATTATTGTTTATATCCGTAGATACCTCTGATGAAGGGCTCAATCTATAACCCGAAATGCATTGGGATTTTCTGTTATTATGTGAAGCTTTCATAATGTATCATTGCTGACTACAAGCAACGTTCTGTTTATCGTGCATGAGAAGCTATCTGCACACACCAAGAATAAAGGCAGAAGACTTCAACTTTTCCTGAACTTTTTTTGAATTATTTGGATTATTGTATCCTCTCTTTACAGTGTTGCATTTCACAAATAATTGGTTTCAATTGGACAATATTTTGCACTAATGTTTGGAAAATTTGTTGTTGACAAATCGCTACATGTGAGTACGCCCCTTTCGGGCATTTCGTAGTGCACTGGGTATCTCTAGACATTGTTATAGAATCCACAATTTTTTGTACTTTCTAAAAGTGGCATTTTCAAACACAGAATGTTAAAACCAACTTCACTAAAAGATGTATTTTATCATTCTGAGTTCAGGCATACTAAACTCAAATTTCTACCATGTTCCCTGAGTCAGTTAGGATTATAAAATGTAATAATCAAACTGCCCATTCTGGCCTATGGAGAACAGGTAGCCTTGCAATAGTGATTTACAGCCATTTTCCGTTTTTCACTATTAGGACATGCCACACACACCAGGGCATGTCCTGCCTTTTACCTACAATGCACCCTCCCCTTGGGCCTACCATAGGGGTGACTAATATGTATAAAAGGGAAGGTTTAGGGATTGGCATGGGGTGCACTTGCCCAGTCAGCATGGCAGTACCAGACTGCACACAAGCTCTGCAATGGCAGAACAGAGACACACTTTACAAGCTGCTCCGGTGTGTGGCACAATCAGTGCTGCAAGTCCACCAGCAGCATTGGTTACAAACCCTGGGCACACACAGTGCACTGTACTAGGG
The DNA here is from genome assembly GCF_964204655.1 of Triturus cristatus. Classification (NCBI taxonomy): domain Eukaryota; kingdom Metazoa; phylum Chordata; class Amphibia; order Caudata; family Salamandridae; genus Triturus; species Triturus cristatus. The sequence goes on from NC_140589.1 coordinate 1,932,325,781, forward strand.
TCTGACAAGTAAACCAATCAAGCCAATCATGGAGTCACTAATCCATACATCAATTTACCATAGAGAGCACTTGCACTATGGCACTGAACAGCAGTGACACAGTGCCCAAAGCATCTATAACCAGTAAAAACACATGAGGCAACAGCAAAAAATGGAAGGGAGACCCACGCCAATGGTGTCAGGTCTAAACCTTTGTCACCTATAGTTAGGATTTCTAAACCTGGCACCCAGCTTGACATTCTCTAGCTTCCTGTCAGTGCCACCAAGTGTCGCCTCCCCTCTCACTCATCACTGGAGCTCACTGAGCTTTAAGGGATATAGTATAAAGGGGACAATGGCGTTTACTGCGTGAGTGCAGCATATATGAGATCTTAAAAAGGGGCCCTTATTTGGAAAGCGGGGCTGTTTTTAAACTGTAATTGAGCGGTATGTGTTTTGTGTTAGAATTCAAGCTTCAGGTTAGAGCCTTAATGCATGATCAACGACTGTTAGTTCACAGAGCTTATAATTTTGTGACGGCCCCTAACTCTCAGAGGCCATCTCCCCCGTCAGCCAATGCTTGGCTTACTGTTCCTGACAAATGACCACGCCCCCTCCTTGTTCCGATCGAGATCCTGTTTCTTGTGGTATTGCCTCCTGCTTGCAGTCACAGTCTCCCTATCTTGATACGCCTTGAAGACTTTAGCTAAAGTCCCCTGGAATCCTGCTTCATTTGGTTTCCTTGTGTTGGCGATTGGTGTTTTTCACAGCTTCTCCGCTCCATCCCTATCGGAGCCGGACAGCACGCCATGCCGCCTTTCCTCTTGAGGATCCCCAGCTGGGAAGCGTGTGCATGACTGTTCTACTCCTTTCTCCTAACCGGAGCCGGCCAGCACGCCATGCCGCATTCACTTTCTCTCCCTGCCTGAAAGCGTGTGCACTGCTGATCCGCTCCTTCCACCTCCTGAGCCGGCCAGTGCCCCACGTCTTGAAATTCCCTTTTAGTTTATTTTAAAATAATTGCTGCTCCGCTCAACCTCTATCATTGGAGCCGGCTAGCATGCTGAAAATAAAGGCGCCTTAAGTTACCTCTCACACCTTTTCAATCCTTTTGGGATCCCACTCTTAAACACCTTGTTATTCCCCAAGTAGCCTTGTATGAGTGTGGATGTGAGTGTCATTACCTCGTCCCTTAAGTGCTCACTCTCCCAGTAGTCACCTCAGACTTCTCTCCAGGCTTATCATTGATATCAACTATTGCCTGTCACTTTCCATGAGATACTGAGACATTCCAGCTGGTAAGTGGACTATATTTAACTGGAATTGACATGCATTAATGTTCTAAGACTAGTTATTAGTTCATTGATAGTAACCAGTAAGACCTGTTTGTATTTTTTATCTTTTAGCACTCTGTCTATCCAGTTCCACACTACAACGTTACCTGTTGCCACATCTGGGGAAGAGTGGTGGTCACTCTATGATTTATTCCCCTCACTTTTTTGCGAGCAATTTCCTGTGAGTGAGTTACTATATATTCCTCCGGGGGTTGTTGTCTAGAAGTGTTTGGCCCAGCATCTTTGCTCCTGTGGAACCTCTCTTGGATCAGGCTGGGATTTAGGTTTCAGTCGTGACATTTTGCAAGGTATGGTAGACTGCATGCATTTGTGCTTCATGCAGACAATATTTGTGGTAATAGCACATAAATCAAGACCACTGACCTGACCTGCAACCCCTTTGGGCTTGACCAGCCTGCCCTATAGGCAGGGCTACTAAAATTATGAGGTAAAAGAGGACCGAATTATGCCACGGTTTTAAACTTGTGAGGCAGAGCGGTAGAGGTATTTTGCAAGGTCTGGTAGACTACATGCACTTGTGCATCCTGCAGACAATATTTGTGGTAATAGCACAAAAATGAAGAGTAAAAACAGCCCACCAGACTGTAAAACAAGTCCGCATGCATCAAGACAAAGCACACACGCTGACCTGACTGGCCTCCCCTGAGGGCACTGCCAGACTGCCCTATAGGAAGGGCTACTAAAATTATGAAGCAAGGGAGGACCAAATTTTACAGCAGGGTCGACTAAATTGTGTGGTAAGAAAATGTAAATAAAGCAATATGATGCGCAAATTTTGGGATACTACTGCTTTATTATTATTTTGACATTTCTCTATACACGGTAACAATGGCCAAAGGTTTCACCTCATCAGTACCAGTTTATAATTAAAATACAGCAATGAACAACAAAGATGTCAACTCAACCTTTGTAACGGGCCTTCCACTCTGCAAGAATATGTGTAGCCACATTAGAAGCTCCCCTGGCTGGGAGAAGTAGGGGGTCCCGTAAAACCCTGGAAGTCTTGTGCAGAGTTAAACAGTCCATGCACGCCTCTTTCATCCCACCCCCTCCCATCCATCCCTCCCATCCATCCCTCTGATCTGTCACTTAAAGTATGTCTGGCCCTGTCTCTCAATACCTAATAATCACACACAGGTCGGGCATTGTCTGTCCAGGCTCTTCACCTTCAGTCCATCAATGTCATGCCCCTGCCCACCCAGGCCCCCACCAAGCACACTGCCTTTCTGTCAGCCGCATAACGTGTATTTGTAAAGCACAAGTATCACCCAAGCTAGGGTCTCAAGGCGTTGAATAACAGATGTTTGTTCTTAACCAACTCAATGGTACTCATTTTATCAACCTGAGGTGGATGAAAGGCTAAGTGGACCTGCCAGGATTTGAACCTGTGACCATGAGGTCGAACACAGACCCCTACAGTGGATGCATTAGTCTACTTAGCCACCAGACCCGGCTTGATAGCTGCACCATTTCAAAAGGGGGCAGAGCACCTGCAGCCTGCACCACAGGAGCACTGCCCCAACCCTGCCTCAGACAAAAAGGAAAAGGCACACTCTAGCCCTCAGAGCTAGAGTCCGAGTGCACACAACACATGATCTCTGGTTGGTTTCTACAACATACAGCTCCCGAGATATATCACTTTAAATCCATTTTTGGGAGTGGAACAATAAACCAGTACTCGCTTCTCCAAATTCAATTGCCACCGCGTCATCTCAGGGCACAAGTGCCCTGTGAAATAAAAGTTTGAACTGCTACAAGCTGTGTCCACCCTAGACTGCAGCTACCAATAAATACAGCCACTAACCACCCCATCCCAGGTGACCTTATTGTCTGGATATATTAACTCTACGTTAGTAGGGTGCAACCCCAAGTAACAGAACCTCTCGAAACAGCAGCTGAGAAAGTAGGGTAAGGCAGACCTTCCACAGCAATCCTGCTGTATCCTGAGAGGTTTGGAAAAACAAACCTTGGTAAAGAACAGGGACTCCCCATCAAAAGAGAATCTCCCATTCAATTGCCACCACTAATGAAAAACTGATGGCGAGAGTTTACAGGAGGCTGCCCACTTAACAGGATTGGCATATTGTGTCCCCTCCCCAGCTGCTTGGTCAAGTTAGTGATACAGGGGGGACAAAAGGCCTCAGATGAGGCAAGAAGAAAGTTTAACAAAGGACATCAGCCAAAGGTAATTTATCAGAGTTGCTCATTTTCCAGTGAGCTGCAGGTTGAGGAAATTGTAATCATGTGACAGTGCCACCATTTACAGAACAAAGGCAGGTAAACAGATGCCATTCACCTCTGCATACTAAGGCAAACCCCATTGTCAAAATCATCCATCCTTCATGTTTAGGGCCTAGCATGGTGCACATGAGGTCATAGTCAATAGACTTGTTTTGAAGGAGACTGCTAGGTTAGTAGGAATTGGCAAAATCATATTTACTGAAATATTTTCCCCTTATCACCTACAAATGTTGCTAATCTGAAATTATTTTTCCTGAAACAAAATCCAAAAGCAAGTCGCTGTTCCCCTCTGATGTGATTTCTAGTAGACCTAGTAGCTGATGTAGCACTGGCAGTAGTGAAATTAGTAGTAGCAGTCAGAGCAGTTGGAGAAGTAGGAATAGTTGCCTTGCGGGTAATCGTATTATTATCATTAATAAGTGTGCCGAGAAATAGTAATATGCCATCAAAGTATCCCCAGAGGACAATACAAAAATGCAAAAAACTGGGCCAGAATTAAAGGTCATGGAAAAAAGTGAAATAATTGTGCTAAGATTTAAAGTAAACATTTGCCGAGAAGCGAAGTTATATCAATGTAGAAGGGAAATGTTAAGCCAAATTCTACAACACATGCTAGGAAAAAAAAGAGGCAAATATTTTTTGCGACCCTTTTGACCTTTTATCTACACTTTTTTAAAGGGGATGTCTGGGGGGCCCATTTCTCCCCCTCTCAGGAGGCGCACTGACAGTGCCCGCGAAGCAGGCACGTTTGCCTGTTCGCCCCCGGGGCACTTTCTGTAATACGACCTCTGGCCTTCTAAGGTTTTTTGGGGCCTTCTAAGGTTTTTTGGGGCCTTCTAAGGTTTTTTGGGGCCTTCTAAGGTCTAGCATGGGAATGTGCTCTCTCAGGAGAAAGGACTGGTCATAAAGGCTGAACCTGGTTCCCCAGTTCGAAATTCGACAGCTTTGGCCAGAGTGCCACATCCTTTCCCCCACTGAACACCATACTGCCTGTGAGAAGTTGGCCTGGCATATGCTGTCCACTAGTTATAGGGGACACCTTGCACCAGTCCAATTCGACTAAGGTGATAGGTTGAAAGACAACCTTTAAAGAAAGCTATCCTAGTGGTAGCTGTGGAAAGCAGCCTTCAGGCTAAGTCTTGAAGGAGTGTTAAGCTTATTGTTTTACCATGGATAACCTCTTGAATAACCAAAAGAAAGAGTAGCCCACACAGGTATATATTCAAAATATATGTATTTATTCTAAGAACAAATCCCGCTAGTCTCTTTATGAGGCTGGAGGTAAAGATACAATTCAATGAAGCATTTATAGTTACAATAAATAGCACTGGAATCACAGGGCCCCGGGGGGGGACCAAACCATATATTAAAGTGGTATAAGAACCACAACAGTTCTTCAGACAGTGCCTAGGGCACTTAGGATCGCTGGCCCCTTACGAAACCACCCAAGGTAGTGAGGAAGGCGACCCACGGGGAGCGTGTGCAGTAGTGAAACTAAGGCCGGGTTCCCCGTTAAACCCTATGGGAAATGTCGCGGTTGGAAAATGCAGGAATCTAGACACTTCAAGCAAGAGTTCGAGTTCAGGAGTTTTAAGTTAAGCTCTTGGAGGTCCCACACCCATGATAGTACCGAGGTATCACTGTTACCTGCCCCAGGGAAGCCGGGTGCATGGGTTGTTTTCGGTGTCGCATCGATGTCTCGTTTTCTATGAAAAACGTGAAGAACTGCTGCTGGTGAGAAGCATCGTCGATGTCATGCAGGTTGAGGATGAAGATCTTGAAGGAGAGGACCTGAAAGCAGAGGGGACAGTCTGGGTCACTAGCCAGTGACCAGGGGCCTCAGGAGAGAGAGAGCCCTTGAATGTCGGGTGCTTCCAGGTCAAAGAAGGGCAGCTTGGATCAGCAGCCACGGGGTCCAGGAGGCGTCAAGGAAAGCCAGCTGCTGGAGGGCGACTGTCCCACAAAGAATGAAGGCCGCTGCAGTGTTAGTGTCCGGATTGGATCCACTAAGCCTTGGCAACCGCAACCCACGCATGGATAAAGAAACAGCTACGGTGCAGACCCACAAGGTTTGAACGAGGTCTCCAGTGAGGAGACTGAAGAGCAGGCCTTGAGCAACCAGGAGAGCTCGTTAAAGTGAAGATTGACCTTTGCCAGAGCCCACCAGTCGAGAGACAAGGGACCGCGGGAGGCAGCAATTTGGCGTGTGTAAAGATGTGCCCACGGGTCACCGGAGCAGGCTGGGGCATCGATCTTGGGCACAGATGATGCTGAGAGGTTGGCTCACAGATGGGCCAAAGCACAACTTCCCCACTTGCCGGGTTCGTGTGCTGGGCAAGAGGTGGCCGGTGTCCTGGGGGTATTGGGTATCTCGGCACCCACGGGGTACACGGTGCTCAGCCTTGCTGTGCACACTCACTGGCCTCTGGGATGCTTGGGAACCCACCTCAGGGTAGGCAGAATTCTTCGATGTCCGTAGGAGCAGCAGAGTGCCAACCGGGTCACTTGCAGTGTTTCAGGTACCTGCCAAGCAGGGGGGGTAACTCCTTTACCCCAAGGGAGATTTCTTCCGTCAGCTGAGCGGCAGCTCATCGAAGTTTCAAGTCTTTGAAGCAAAGTTCTCGTTCAAGATTAATCTGAGGCTCTGGGGACCCCACACCCACCTTTATCCAGTGATTAGGGGAGTGACAACCAGGGCCCTCCAATGGGAGTTCAGGCAGGAAAGGGTGGCTACACCCTCTCCCCTTTGCTTCAGACGGGTTCAGGGGCATCCTGTCCCCTGCCATGGCATGAAACACACAGTGTATGCAGAAGTAGGCACTGGAGGAGCCTATGTGCAAGTTTGAAAGGAATCCTAAAGTTCACCCACCCAGCTCCAATCCACATAGTCTGTCTGGGGAGGTGAGGGCACCTCCCTGCAACAGGATCCCTATTGTCCAGCTGCCGTGGCTGGAGTTCTGCCCAGCAACAGGCAGCCAGAATTGTGTGGGTGGCGGGTAGCATCCATTTTGTACTACGTGTGGTCTTTTAAATTGGTGTTTGAATCAACCGCTTTTACCATATCACCCCCCTAGCAGGGTGGAATCATGCCCTCCCTCCAATGGCTGGATTGGGGGTGTGATTCCAAGATGTTTGACACCAAACACGACATGGTTCTGTGCAGTCATTCTCAAGTTAGCATTCTACTGCGATTGATTTATAATGCGCTTAAGAGTATATGGTATGGCTGCACTACAAACAACCTCGCAATCGTTTTACGAAAGTTGCAGAGGGGCCCTACTCACGTAGGGGTTCCCCCTCACACATCTCAGCACCCTGCCTTGTAGGATTAGCAAGGCCTGCCTTAGGGGTGATTTATGAGGATATATGTGTTGTATTTAGGTGGGATACAGGATACCTACATCCTTGGAAGGGGTGCTAGCGCCACCTTACCCAGACTACAGTAGTGGTCTGGTGGTGTCAGTTTGTATGGCTGTCCCAGGGGTGGCACATTGAGTGCTTCAGCCCCTGGTAGGCCTAGGGTACCATCTACAAGGGGCTCATAGGGTGTCCTTAGTTTCAAATTGGTATGTACCTATGGTACTCACATCGGTTTAGAGAGGAAGCAGATAGGCTGGGGTCCTGGATAGCAGGGCCACAGCCTGGCTAGAGTCAAACAGTCAAAACATCAGCAAAAAGTTGGGGGCAACTTTGCAGTCAATGCCAATCTCCTACATGATCCCCCCACCCCCCAAACGCAGGGACATTAAACTAACCTTGACCAGTTGAGTCTTCATGTTCTAAGTGGAAATATCTGGAGAGGCCATCTGCATTGGCATGGTTGCTCCCAGGTCTATGTTCCACTGTATAGTCCATCCCCTGTAGGGAAATGGACCACCTGAGTAGTTTGGGGTTTTCACCCTTTATCTGTTTTAGCCATAGGAGGGGCTTATGGTCGGTTTGAACAATGAAGTGAGTGCCAAACAAGTATGGCCTCAGCTTCTTCAAGGCCCAGACCACAGCAAATGCCTCCCTCTCTATAGCTGACCAACGTTTCTCTCTGGGGGTCAACCTTCTGCTAATAAAAGTTACTGGTTGATCCTGGCCCTCTTCATTCAGTTGTGATAATACAGCACCTACCCCCACCTCAGATGCATCAGTTTGAACTATGAATTCTTTGGAGTAGTTGGGGCTTTGGAGCACTGGAGCAGAGCACATGGCCTGTTTTAGGTCATCAAAAGCTTTCTGACAGCTGACAGTCCACTGAACTTTCTTGGGCATCCTCTTAGAGGTTGTCATTTAAGGGGGTCACAATGGATCCATATCCCTTTACAAAAGGGAAAGCTCGGACCTGAGTCTGGGTGGTGGGAGCAACCCAGTCCATGATGGTCTGGATTTTGCTCTGTAGTGGTTGAACCTGGCCTCCACCTACAAGGTGGCCCAGGTACACAACCTGACTCTGCCCTATCTGGCACTTGGTAGCCTTGATAGTGAGTCCTGCCTTTTGCAGGGCTTCCAAAACTTTCCTTAGGTGGATCAGGTGATCCTCCCAGGTGGAGCTGAAGACAGCAATATCATCTAGATATGCTGCACTAAAGTCATCCAGGCCTGTGAGGACTTGGTTCACCAACCTTTTGAAAAGTGGCAGGTGCATTTTTCAAACCAAAGGGCATTACAATAAATTGATAATGCGCACCAGGGGTTGAAAATGCTGTTTTGGCTTTTGCAGATTCAGCTAACCTTATCTGCCAGTAGCCAGCTGTCAGATCAAATGTGCTCAGATATTTGGCTGAGGCCAATTTATCTATGAGCTCATCTGCTCTGGGAATGGGATGTGCATCAGTCCTAGTGACTGCATTGAGTCCTCTGTAGTCTACACAAAACCTCATCTCTTTCTTGCCACCCTGGGTGTGAGGTTTGGGTACCAGGACTACTGGGCTAGTATCTGAGGGCTCAATAACTCCCAATTCCAACATCTTTTGGGCTTCTTTCCTTATGCAGTCCCTGACATGGTCAGGTTGCCTGTAGATCTTATTCTTCACAGGCAGACTGTCACCAGTGTTCACTTCATGAGTGCACCAGGTGGTCTGACTTGGAGTCAGTGAAAACATATGTCTGAATGACTGGAGAACTTGTCTGCAGTCAGACTGTTGCTGGGCAGTGAGGCTGCCTGCCAAGGCTACACCATCTACTGACCCATCATCAGGGTTGTGAGAGCAGGTCTGGGAGAGGGTCACTCTCCTCCTCCTGTCTTTATCAGTTGCCATGAGGAAGCCCATGTCAGCCCTGTCCACATATGGTTTCAGTCTGTTTACGTGAAGTACCCTGTGGGGACTTCTGGGAGTGCCAAGGTCCACCAAGTAGGTGACCTCTCCCTTCGGTTCCAATATGGTATGGGGTCCACTCCATTTGTCTTGGAGGGCTGCTGGGGCCACTGGCTCCAACACCCATACCTTCTGTCCTGGCTGGTACACCACCAGTACAGCCTTTTGGTCATGCTAGGCTTTCTGTAATTCCTGACTTGCCTCAAGGTTTTTTGTCGCCTTCTTCATGTACTCAGCCATCCTGGAGCGGAGACTAAGTACATAGTCCACAATATCCTGTTTAGGGGGTTTGAGAGATAACTACCACCCCTCCTTCACTAGACAGAGTGGCCCTCTGACAAGGTGGCCAAACAAAAGTTCAAAAGGGCTGTAACCAACCCCCTTCTGTGGCACCTCCCTGTATGCAAAGAGAAGGCAGGACAGAAGAACATCCCGTTTTCGCCTGAGCTTTTCTGGGAGTCCTTTGATCATATTCTTTAGGGTCTTGTTAAATCTTTCAACAAGCCCATTGCATTGAGGATGATAAGGGGTGGTGAACCTTTGAACTATTGTATGAATCATGAATTATGACACAATGTATGTGACACATTTTCCCAAAACTGGAAGCAACATTCTAAAAATATGAATCGAATTAGTGAATGATTTGTACTGCTTCTAAATATACCACATGCATGATAATTGACACAACAGTGGAATGGTGTCAGCATTATGCTCCCCTTTGAATTATGGTTCCATATTGTATGGTTTTAGAATTATAGGCAAAAACATAGTGTTTTTCAACCTACCTGAAGCCGAAAAAGAAAAACATACCTCGAGGTCATACCTAATTTGCACCTTTTTCCTATAAGCCACAAACATCAGAATTGGTCAAATAAAGTGTACATACCTTAGCTACAATCTGCAATTCAAATTAAGGCTTTACCTTATACGCTTCGAGTATTATAGGACACATTCTACTATGTATTGTATCCTATCCATTTCAATGGAGTGACCAGATGGCCTCCAGGGGTGACTTTTTGAAGTTTTGGGGTTTAAGGGGGCAAAGTCACTTCTTCCACCCAGCCCAAGGTGCTCAAAATCGGGTACAATATCAAGTTTTTCCCTTGGCTGGAAGCTGGAAAAAAAACTTCAGATAATACCAAAGGTAGATAGATCACATGAAAGCATCAGACCTGACCTTTCTAAGAAGTGTATTTATATCTTGTGCACTCAAACAGTGTCTCTGATATCCAGTCTGAGCTATTTGACAAATTAGCAAAACTCGCTAGAAGTGCTCACTATTAGCGAGTTTTGTTAATTTTCAGTACCAACCCTAATGACTGTTTGCAGGGTGGGTGCTAGGACGGCCAGGAGCTGTCTGACACACATGCCCACCAGGACGTCAGACGGCTCCCAGCCGTCCGTCGCACGCAATGGGTTAAAGAACAGAGAATAGAATATCCACAATATTTTTGATGCAGTTAACCATCCTTAAAACTCTAAAAACTGTGGGCTCATTACGATGATGGGTAGACTTGGTCCGCCTGCCACCATAGTGGTGATTGGGACCGGCTGCCAGACATGTGGCAGTCCCACCACTGCAATTAGTATACACCCTCCATACTGGCGGGCGCATCGTTGGCCTTTAACATTGTGGGTGGTGCTGCTGGCTGCAGCACCTTCCGCAATGTTAAAGGTGCTTGCACCTTATTTCCTGCACCACTTGGCAGGCACCATGCGGTGCCTGCCACTTGGTGCAAGGAAATGCAGGGGGGTGCCATGGGTATCCCCCAGTGTAGCAACACCCCCCCCCAAGGTTGGACCACAACGATCCCCCAAACCCAATCCCTGCCGGGCCAGCTGTGGCGATCCTCCCGCCATTGTAATGAGCCCCTAAGCCTTCTGTGAATTGTCCTTAATCAATGCAGGGTGGCACCTGGCCTCTGTGGGCTTTTGTTGATAGAACATAGTCATAAGTAAGATCACAACTGATCTGAATAGTTTGCAACGCAACAAATAAAATAACGTATCTCAGCTTTTCATTTCTATCGAAGGTCTCAAGAACTGGTTTGACGTTAAATTTATTTTTTGATGTCCGCACTAGCTTTCCAGGAGTTTCCAGTAAGGGGTGACATGAGCATGGACTGTTTGTGGCATCCATGCAATACCGTTCCTTCCGATAGTTGGTAAAAAAAACATAAGCTGTTCATTTTTTTTTTTTAGGCAGCTCATTTAACTTCTGTATTCCTTCTGTTGCAGATATCCGCTCCCCATGAAAATCGCAGACCACCTCTCCTTTTTGAAATATGCATGATGCAACGGCCTTCCTTCTACCTTCTTCATCAACAACAGAAACTCCACTCCACCGTTGGTGACTCAGACATGAGTTAATTTGTTTATCACCCATTGGTGATGTGCTTTCTGTCATTGGTTTCCAATTCTGGATTAGCTCTGCAACTTCTGGTACATTCTTTCTCCATTGCATTTTATTATAAAACTTTAGTACACATTTTTCTTTTGGTTGCCTTCGCGGGAACTGTTCTGTGATTGAAAGAAACAAAATAAATTATCAGTTTCTAAAATTTTAACTTTTCAATATATTTCAGCATATCTAAATGTTTACTTACTCATTGTTACCTCCTTTCTTAGAAGTTGCTGTTTCAGTCTCCACTTATCATATGCAAGCCGCTCGTGATCACCAACCAGTGCAATTCGGTCTTTTTTACCTGGTGGATTCCCATTCAGTGTCACAGGAAATTCTTTTTCAAAATGTATGAATACATCATGATTTTTTTCACCAGGTACTTTGGATGTAGAAGGCCCATTATGCCGTGCCCTTTAAGTACATAAAGACAAAGTTAAGCATTAGTAAATGGTTCTGTGTTATAGAAAGTGAGTATTTTTCATTTTGCATATATGCAAAGTGCATAAAATCTATAACTGTCAGTAGCCTAATACTGAAACAGTAGCTTACAAAATGTATCTGTAAATTAGACCATGCAAAACACATACGATCTACAAGGTGGTCATAATTTATGACAGATGATTGCATACGAAAAACAAAGCAGCACATTCTACGTAGCATACCTTTGCCGTCTCTTATCCAGTGGTTGTCTGCAATGTATAGTATTATCTTTTTTCAAGCATCTGCAAACAAACACAGATAGTAAGAATGGTTAACAAATGTTCAAAATATGTCTAAATACAATAAATAGTTGCATTAAAAGCATAAGGATTATGAGTAAAGTAACTGTTTTCTAAAAATCAGTGAGATGAAAAACAATGACCTATTCTATTACCACTTCCGTAAGATTCCAGGTTTTTCCCCATGGCTGGAAGTGAAAAAAACCTTCTTATAGTCCAAAGGTCCACAAACCCCTTCAAAGTATTAGATCTGAGCTTTCTAACAAGTATATTTAGGTCCTGGGTACTCACAAAGTCACTGTGATATCCATTCTGAGCTATTTGGAAAATTAGCAAATTTTGTCAAACATTTTTTGACAATTTTTGCTAATTTTCAGTATCAACCCTCATGACTGTTTTCAGGTCCCTGTAGCCACCAGGACCCCATAATATATCTCAGGTGATATAACAAGAGTGGCTAGGGCTCATTTCCAGCCTCCAGGTACATGTCTGACTCCTATTTCTGACATTTCGAGGTGTTTTGTGTCAAACTTATTTTTTCCATTAAGGGCCATATAGCTCAGTCACATCAAATTTCTAGTTCTAGACCCAAGGACCCCACAGTATACCTCAGATGACATACCAAGAGTGTCTAAGACCCATTTCTGGCCTCCAGGGATGACTTTTTGAAGTTTTTGGGTTTAAGGGGCAAAGTCACTTCTTTCACCCAGCCCAAGGTGTTCAAAATCCCCTTGGCTGGAAGCTGAAAAAAAACTTGAGATAATACCAAAGGTACATAGATCACATGAAAACATCAGATCTGAGCCTTCTAACAAGTATGTTTAGGTCCTGGGTACTCACAAAGTGACCGTGGTATCCATTCTGAGCTATTTGGAAAATTAGCAAATCTTGTCAAACGCTTTTTTGGACAATTTTTGCAAGTTTTTGGTATCAACTCTCATGACAGGTTGTGGGTCCTTGTGGACATCAGGAACCCACATTATACCTCAGGTGATATACCAGCAATGTCTGAGACCCAATTCTAGCATCCAGCCACCTGTTTTAGTGATATTCGTCATATGTTTAGGTGTTCAGGGAACAGAGTCACTTCTTCTACAGAAGGCTATGGTGCTGCTCCATGTGCTCCAAGAGGTCAAAAAAATATTTAATACAAAATCATTTCAAAACTATATAGGTACAATTGCAGTGTCTGGAATGCTATATAGGTGCACTTACAGTGTCCTGTGTACCTCCAAAATGAATTTCTAAGACTTTTGAAGTGTACCTGAGCCAAAAAATGGCTAAGACCCAAAACATCATTGATGCACCAAAGTGTTAAATGCTAAAAAATGGATGAAAATGGAAATAATTGAGTGTTACAGTGGCCTAATTACATTATAAACACACAATGAATGAAACAAAATTAATAGTCTCAAAAATATTTTGGGGGGGGACAAGGTCACAGTTGTGTCCGAGGTCGTGGAACTCTGAGCTGGGTAAAAGTTCAGCTTAAGAGCCCTCCCCATGGAGGTCGAAAATGTTAATACATCAAAATCATTTAAAAAGTATATAGGTGTAATTGCAGCTTTCTGAATGGTATATAAATGCATTTGCACTGTTCTGTGTATTTCCAAAATGAATTTCTAACACTTTTGAAGTCTCCATGAAAGCGAAAAAGGACTACGTCCAAATTCATAATTGGTGCATCATAGTGTCCAAAAACGGTCAAAATTGGGTTAAAATGAAAAAAACAAAGTGCTACAGTGGCCCAATAGCATGTTAAACATATAATGAATGATATAGAATTAATAGTTTTACAAAAACATTGAAAATTGTTATTTTAAATTTCAGGGGGACAAGGTCACGGAAGTCCGAGCCGTGTAAAATTTCAGCTTTCCCCCCTTATGGAGGTCAAAAATGTTATTGCATCAAAAACAATATAGGTGTAATAGCAGTGTCCTGAATGCTATATAACTGTATTTGCACTGTTCTGTGTACCTCCAAAATGAATTCCTAACACTTTTGAAGTCTCCTGAAGCGAAAAACGACTACGTCCAAATACATCATTGGTGCATCAAAGTGCTCTAAAACGGTCAAAAATGGATTGGAATGAAAATAAATGAGTGTTTAAGTGGCCTTAGAGCATTATAAACACACAATGAATGAAACAGAATGAATAGCTTTACAAATAAAGATGAAAATTAGCATTTTAAATTTCAGGGGCACAAGGTCACTTTTGTGTCCGAGGTGATGGAACTCCGAGTGGGGTAAAATTTCAGCTTGCCTCCCTCATGGAGGTTAAAATTGTTAATACTTCAAAATCATTTTAAAACTATATAGGTGTGATTGCAGTGTTCTGAATAGTTCCCAAATGTATTTTCAGCACTTTTGAATCATCCCTCATCACAAAAATCATCAATTTCTCAACTCATCACCAGTGCTTCAAAGTGTCATAAAATACTCAAAAATGGTGGAAAATGGAAAAAAAAAGCATGGTGCTTAATAACATCCTAAACAAAATGTATATCTCCATTTAGTTTTAAATCATTTAATAATAGTTACTTTTTCATGCATCACTAGTGATGCACACTAAATCTGAGACGCAACACTGGTGATGCACACCAAATCTGCGATACAACACTGGTGATGCATGGGAGAAGCTCATTTGTATCACCATTTCACAACCCTGGGTAGCTGCGGCTTCAAGCAGCAAGGCTTGACAAAGGAACGCAGTGTAAAGCATTCAGCAGCACCAAACAACCAAGTAAGTCACACACCAATTTATAATACAGTATACATGGGGCGTTTGTGGCAGCCATGCAGTAAAGACTCCCCAACTCTTTGTAAAAAGCAAGTCCTCTTTTCCAGTTCTTTAATCTGAAGTCCTTCCACTACAGATCTAAGCTCACCATTAGAATCAGACACACTCTCTTCTGTTTGAAATATGCCATTTGCAGTGACTTTCCTTCATCAATAACAGACTCCACTCCACCATTAACTATGTGTACATGATTTAATGTGTTTATCAGCTGTTAGTTCGTAATGTGATTTCTGTGATGGGCTTCCAGCTCTGGATCATATCCTGTACATCTGCAGCATTCCTTATCTATTTGTTTTTATTTGAAAGCCTTAGTACCCTCTTTTCTGTTGATTGCCTTTGTGGAAAATATTCCGAGATTTAAAGAAATAAAATTATTTTTATTTCTAAAAAGTAAACTTGTCAAACCATTTCCCTATATGTTCACTTGTTGTTTCCTAATTTCGTATAAATTGCTGTTTCATTCACTGCTTCTCATATGCTTGACAATCATGAACCCCAACCATTAGTTTGTTCTTCTGTGCTCAGTGGGTTTCTAGTCAATGATAATAGAAATTCTTTTTCAATACTCGTGAGCAAACAAAGCACATTTTTTGCTGGACACTTTTGATGCAGGCTGCGCCTTTTGCAGTGCCATTTAAATAAAAAAAAAAAAAAAAAATATTGGCACAAGTGTATTACTATAGTGTTGTGTGGTTTAAAGTGAAATGATTTTGTTATTGTAATTATGCTACATGCTTGAACATCTATAGGTGTCAGTCGCCTATTTCTAAAGCAGTAGCTTAAAAATGTATATGTAAATTAAAGAACACAAATGTTTAATTCTTTGTGATCTTTAGTTGCTCATAACTTTAGGACAGATAATTGTATTTAAAAGATTGAGACACATTACCTAGCGTACCTTTAACATCTCTTTAGATGCTGCTGCAATATGCATGGCAGGCTCTTGCTTCAAGCCTCTGCCAATGAACACAACCAATAATAATAGTTTGTGATTGTTTGAAATGGCTCTCTGCATACAATATTTACTTGTCATTAAAGCATAAATATTATGGGTATGGTTTTCTAAAGGTCAGATGGCAAAACAATAGCCTCACCTTTTGCTTTCCATGGGTACGTTCATCTAGCAGTTTGGCTGCAGCACAGATATTTTCCAATCATCATTCAATAATACTTTTCAGCAGTGGGAGTTGAATGTGCCATTTAAATTCACAAAGGCTCTTTTTAGCGTCCGTGCAGTCTTCTTCTTTTTTTTTTTTTTTTTTTTTGTGTGCTGTCTCAAACTCGTCTAGCTTCCTGACTCGTAACTGAAGGGATATTGTACCTGTAAGAATTAACATGTGAATCCTGCTGGACATACTGTGAATATTCAAATATTTCTTCAAGGTATCATATGGATCGTGTGCTGATACCATTGTCAACAGAAGAAACACTACGGTCGTGTCTTTGAATATCAAATAACCCTCATCCAATGTAAACTAGTAGAGCTAAGAATATAAATTTAATCACTATTTAATGATACAAAATGTATCAAACGACTGCAGGAAAAGGACCTGGGTGTGTTATGATAAGCTGGGGGAGGGGCTTATCATGGAATACACGCACCAAAACTGTCTTGAGACCTGTCATGCTAGTCTTGATCACCTTTGCAGAACCTTGGTTAGCTGTGGCTTCAAGCAGCAAGGCTTGACAAAGGAACTTACTATAAAGCATTCAACTGCACCAAACCACAATAAGAGTCACACACCATGAAAAATCTATAAACAATCAGAATATTTTTAGACACTATGAGGAAAATCCACCAGAGTTTTTCGTAGATAGTTTTTTGAAGATATAAATTATTTTAAATGCAACCACAAACAAGCATTCGTCAACGAGTTTAAAACTTTCCAAAGGTTTCCAAAGAGTTAGTTCACCATCTGTAGCCCGGCTTGGGTCAGCAAATCTGGCAGGATGGTGGTCTATGGGTCCAGAAAGGATACTTTGGGCAGTTAACTCATCGCTACAGCATTTTTACATCAAGTTCCAAACTTTTACAGGGCAAGCACCATAGACTATAAGAGTGGTCCTGATGCATCGATTATAGGAGAAAACAAAAGATGCTCAGGAATGCCACAGTTGATGTGCTGTCGACAGGAGTGCATTTGTGGTAAGTTCTTGGTCCATGAGTGGTGTGGGGAGACTTTGGCCAAAGAGGTTGGGGTCCACGAAGTCCTCTTGGTTGCAGCAGTTGGCCAGCCAATGCTGGGTGTTAGAAATGGCGATTTCTGGTTGGCTAGGGCTTGCGCCAAAGCCAGGCAGAAACCACCACTCTAGTCAGAGCTGGGGTGTTACACGCCAAAGATAACCCCTGCTCACCCCCTTGGTAACTTGGCACGAGCAGTCAGGCTTATCCCGGAGGCAATGTGTAAAGTGTTTGCGTGCGCACACAGCAACAACACCCAAGGCCCACCACAAAGGAAACTCCACACAAGGTTATATAAAAATAGCCTTTGTATTATACCAAAACACATTAGATACTATTCACACAATTTACATTGTACCAACTGGCACTGGGCAGAATTTCCAAGGGATTATATGTACAGGGGACAGGGCCACATGGACCACTGTCAGGAATTAGCACTTTTAGAACTTAGCACTTAGAACATAGGATATAAAATTATTGTAGCACAAAATAACACCTGTTACTGGTTGTGTGCTACATGTAAGTACCACCTACGCAACCCAAACCACCTTAGGAGAATGTCACGCAGGGAACCAGGACCTCACTAGCACCACCTGTACTAGGGAGAATAACCACCTAAGTATCACAATACCTGTAGGGGTAGAAACACATTACACATGATGCATCACAACACATTCAGTGGTGTAGGTTGGGAACAATAGCGCAAAACTCACATTAGCCACCACCTGTGGCAGTCCCTAGGCCAACTGGTTTCGTAGGGTCTAGGACGCCCTGTGTCCCAATGTCGGGGGCCTAAACGGAGCAGCTGCCCACGAAGTGCTGGGCAGCTGTAGAACAATGGGGGGGCCAACGCTGGAGCCTTGCAGGCTCTGGCCAACTGACTGTCCCCTGAGCCCCTCTGGGCTCTAAACACAGGACTGGCCCCTTGGAGCCTCGCTGGGCTCAAACAACAAGAGATGCCCCCCTAGAGTCTCCGTGGCTCTGAACTACAAATTTGCCCTGGGGCAACGTTGGAGCCTCGTGGGCTCTAAACAAACAATGCGCCGTCGTTGGAGTCCCTCTGGACTCTGAGCAACAAATAATGCCCCCGGGGTTGGAGTCCCGCTCGGGGGCTCTGGACAGCTACTTCTGGCCTCGGGTGGAGCGCACTAGCGCTCTAGGATACTAACGCCTCTCCGGGGGCGAAGGGGCGCTCTCTTCAGTGTTGCCCCCGTCGGAGCAGCCTGCAACTGCGGCGCCGCTGTGGGGGACAGGGGGCAGAGACTACTACCATGTGGAGTCCCGCTTACCTGGGACTCCCGTGTTGTCTCCGCCTGGTCTCCTCACCGGCGTCTTGCCCGCTGCCGGTCTCCTCAGCCTGCAGTTCTCTTGGGGAGCCTCAGAGGCTCCAGGCACACCGGACTCTTCGGGGGCAGTACGACGGCCACAAGAGAGCTCCCGCTCCTCGGGGGCTCTCTCCTTCGGGACGGCCTTTTCGCTGAGGGCACCGGAGCGCGGGGTGGGCTCCCGTCGACTTCCATTTCGGGACGAGGCCCCGCCCACGTCCTAACGAGAACTGCCTGACTTCCTGGATGCCGCGGCGGTGATTTCAGTACGGCGGCAATGAGGGGTAGGCCCCCTCTTCTTTAAACATACGAGCGGGATGGGCACCCGCTATGGGCGGCAATGTCCCTGGCAGGGTGGGCACCTGCCAGGGGTGCTTCAGGATCGGTCAAGAACGGGGCAAAGGTCGGGTGGGCACCGGCTTTCAGAAATAAAGCGCTCCTGGCGCTAAGGGTAAAGGTGAAAGCGCTCTCGGCGCTAAAGGCAAGTCCAGCGCTTCCAGGCGCTGGAGGCTTCAGCAAAGCACCAAGTAAAGCGCTCCTCGACGCTGGGGTCCCAAATAAAGCGTTCTTAGCGCTATAAGTCAAATAAAAGCACTTGCAGGCGCTTTAGGGGAGAATATAAAAGTCCAGCAAAGTTCTCCTCTGTATGCAGCAAGGCAGGGGGGGGCAAGGCTGGACCCAGAGCCAGCTCACTGGGCCTCCATGCAGGGAGGTAGTCCAAGTGGCGGTCCTCTGGTCCAGCAACAGCAGCAGCCCCCCTCAGGCAGGATCCTGGAAGAGAACACATTCATGGGGTCACAGCCCCTTTTTATACATAGCTTTCCTTTGTCTCAAGGTGCAGGGAAGGGGCGAACCAGTTACAACTGGTTCCTGAGCACTTTGTTTTGCTCAGCCCCTCTCCCTATTCACAGGACAGGCCAGGGTCATCAGTCGCACCACAGGGGGCGGAGCCAGCATTGTGTGGGGAGAGCCCATCCCTATTCAGGTCCTAGGTGTACTCCTCCCACCCATCTGGCTGCTGATCTTCCTATTCACCACTGGGTGACTCCTCCTGACTCTGGGGATTCCCTAGCCCGTCACATGACTTCAGCCAGCCAATCACACGACAGGTAGTCACTGCACATTTATGCCAGCGTCTAGAAGTGGCGCTTCCACACTAGCTACATGGACACCGCACACATCATCGCGCAGCATTTAATCACACGAGTCTGCACATCCCAAACTCGCACCTGCACTCCCCATGCATCAGGAACTACCAGGGACACATACATTCCCCCATGCATTCCTATGGGAGGGCAGGCCTATCTCACCAAATGTACTCAGAGTGCCCACGCACTTTACTCTGGGACACAGGGAAAGTGCGCAGAAACCAAAACTCACTACCACCAGGTCACCAGTAAAAGCAAAAAGTTTAGGGGTGAACCTGCCAGAAGGGCCAAGTCCAACACAACCCCCTTCCACCCAAAAACGCAGGGCAGACCAATCACCACCGTGATGGACTTCCCTGCTTTGGGCGATAGAACACGGACGCGGGCCCGCAACTGCAGGGACACCCTCCGGTTCTACGCCACGGTGAACCCATGGGATTCCTTCTAAAACCACTGTCCGGACCAACTGGGCTACCCCAATGGTACTCTCAAGCTGTCCGCGGCCAACACCAGGCCCTAGGCCACCCATGTGCCACCGGTCCTTGCCTAATCACGGAGTGGGGGGTAATAACCCCTGGCACATATCGGCCATTCTCCACTCTTCCTGTCTGCAAGACAGGACTAGACTGCCACTGGTTCTCCAGCCTAGGGTCTAGAACCTCAGGCGGACCAGGAGTCTCAGGGAAGGGTCTCCTCCCCCTACCTCTTCTCCTGGGGTTCCTCCTCCTCTGGCGAGGGGTACACCTAGAACACCATTCCAACCCAGGGTTTAACCCCTCAGGTTGCACCGGGGTCAGAGGTGGGCTCTCCCACCCTCTGCACCCCCTTCCAGAGCCCTTCTCCCTACCAACTGGGGTGGTACCTCTGGAAGAAGAACCGGTCGGGACGCTGGTTACAGACGTCCCACCCGTCAGGTCAGGCTGATCCTGAACCTGGCCCTCCAACCTCCGGTCTAGAACCTTTGGTGGAATAATCGCCTGGCACTCCAGGACTTCGGGGGATTTACACTCCATCCCCCCGAGGCTAACAAACGACACATATGTCGTGTGACTGTCTGTCTGTCTGGCGTGGATCTCCCGTCCCCTGTCCACCTGACAGTACGCAGAGATCCCCCCGAACAGAAGTGGTGTCACCATGGTCACTACACGGGATCCTAGCCCAACTGGGTAGTCCCTGACCCACTGGCTCTTCCACTGGGGAACTCATCCCCCAATCACTCCTCACGCTGGACTCCTGTACCCTCCCTACCGGAGCGGCACTGCCAGACTCTAGAACCACAGGAGCCCTGTTTACAGGTGCTCCAGGTCCTCTACTCACTAAGAGATCTTCCTCAAGTGGGGTAACAGGACAGCCTAGGTCCCCAACTTGGTGTTCCCTCATGAAACCATCCAAGTCCTGAGGCAGGGTTTCGTGCATCTGGGGACCCTCGGTCACCCACTTACTCCCGCTCCACTGAGCCAGGCAGTAAGCCCCTACACCCTCCTCGCTATTCTGGGACCTAGCTGGGCTACACTGAGCCTCTTCCACCATGCTGGGCTGGAAGATACCTGAACCACTACTTTTGGAGTCACTCCCTAATGACTCTAGAGAACCTCTAGCACTTTCCCAGCGCTCTGCTTCCTCTGCAAGCTCCCAAGGACAAAAAGAGTCGTACCTCAGCAGGTGTTGGCGCAACCCGGAAGAACAAATACTGAGCATCTGCTCTTTGGTAATCATCTTGAGCGCTCCATCCAAATCTTCTTCCGGGTTAACCCTCAGCCACTCCACCAGTGCATCATGACAGTCATCCACAAACAACCCCCACGACTGGTGAGACAGTTTCCTACTGCCCCTGAATTTTAACCTTAACTCCTCCTCCTGGGGAACAGGTACCCGACTGGGGGAACTGGGACTGTGATTTCCTACACTGAAATCTATATAGCTGCCACCACTGGACTCAACCCTCCCTGGGGAGCCCAGAAAATTAAAACTGCGTGCAGGCGATAGCCTCCCCAGAGCTACTTTGCCTCTGGTGGAGGCCCTCTCAGCCTCCTCTATCCTCTCCTGCGCCGAGACCCTTTCAGTCTCTAGCTGTTGCTTCATGACCTCCAGCTGCGCCATAGCCTGGGCATGCTCTAACCTGAGCTTTTCTAACGCCAGCTGGTGTTCCCTTTCTTTCCTCCTATCTTCCCACTCCTCTGGGGACAGGGAAAGGGATGAGGCGCTGCCTCCTACGCTGGACCCAGCAAGGGACTCCCTACCTATGGGGTCTTCACTCTCTACTGGCGTCCAGGTACTGTCATCTTCTTCCTCCTCTTCTGAATCCTCAGGGCTCCCCACAGACCCACCACCCTCTAGGTGTGAGGCCCGGGCCCTTTCCCTACTGTGTCACTAGCACCACCTGTACTAGGGAGAATAACCACCTAAGTATCACAATACCTGTAGGGGTAGAAACACATTACACATGATGCATCACAACACACTCAGAGGTGTAGGTTGGGAACAATAGCGCAAAACTCACATTAACCACCACCTGTGGCAGTCCCTAGGCCAACTGGCTTCGTAGGGGCTAGGACGCCCTGTGTCCCAATGTCAGGGGCCTAAACGGACCAGCTGCCCATGAAGTGCTGGGCAGCTGTAGAACAATGGGGGGGCCAACGCCGGTACCTTGCAGGCTCTGGCCAACTGACTGTCCCCTGAGCCCCTCTGGGCTCTAAACACAGGACTGGCCCCTTGGAGCCTCGCTGGGCTCAAACAACAAGAAATGCCCCCCTAGAGCCTCCGTGGCTCTGAACTACAAATATGCCCTGGGGCAACGTTGGAGCCTCGTGGGCTCTAAACAAACAATGCGCCGTCGTTGGAGTCCCTCTGGACTCTGAGCAACAAATAATGCCCCCGGGGTTGGAGTCCCGCTCGGGGGCTCTGGACAGCTACTTCTGGCCTCGGGTGGAGCGCACTAGCGCTCTAGGATACTAACGCCTCTCCGGGGGTGAAGGGGCGCTCTCTTCAGTGTTGCCCCCGTCGGAGCAGCCTGCAACTGCGGTGCCGCTGTGGGGGACAGGGGGCAGAGACTACTACCACGTGGAGTCCCGCTTACCTGGGACTCCCGCGTTGTCTCCGCCTAGTCTCCTCGCCGGCGTCTTCCCCTCTGCCGGTCTCCTCAGCCTGCAGTTCTCTTGGGGAGCCTCCGAGGCTCCAGGCACACCGGACTCTTCGGGGGCAGTACGACGGCCACAAGAGAGCTCCCGCTCCTCGGGGGCTCTCTCCTTCGGGACGGCCTTTTCGCTGCGGGCACCGGAGCTCGGGGTGGGCTCCCGTTGACTTCCGTTTCGGGACGAGGCCCCGCCCACGTCCTAACGAGAACTGCCTGACTTCCTGGATGCCGCGGTGGTGATTTCAGTACGGCGGCAATGAGGGTGTAAGAGTTGGCAGAAACAGCGCGACACAGGCGTGGTAGTCTTATGATTGTTTAAAGGGGAATAGTCAAAGGTCTCGGTGTAACAATAAAGAAATGTCAAAGTCAGGCATCAAAAGAACCCAAAACGAAAGGGGGTGAGTCTTGTTCTTCTTCCTCCAGGGGGATAGGTTCTCCCTCTTTGAAGATGCTCGCCTTGTCCCCTCGACCAGGAATCACTCGTCCGGCGTTGTTATGAGGGTGAGAACAGAAATAGAAAGGAGACCGATTAGGAATATACAGGTCTTGTTTTGCTTAAGGGAAAGGGAGTGCGGGATGTGACCATCTATCGATTCTTGTTTCGTGAAGGGAGAGGGTCCACCACCTCAAAAGGATCTTTGTAGAGGGAGAGAGTGAGAGAAGTGCGCAGAGGTCAGGATTCCCCACCGGGCAGCCCCACTCCTCCCTCTGCTCTATGATCGACCCGCCTCCCGGTACCCAGCAAACGCTGCCGTACCTGTTCGAGCCACCGTCCTCCGAGACCGTGGCAGGGCGCTTCACGGGATTGTTGGCCTCCAGGCTCCTCTGTACTCTCATCCTCCGGGGTCCTCGACACCACTGGATTCTTCGCGTCCTCGTCTCCTCTCCGTTGTTCGTCTCGGTGTTCTCCTTCCTCCTTCCCGCTGTCGACGACCTCTTCCTTGGCGGCCGGTCTTTTTACGTCAGATGACGTGATGGTGCTCCACCCCCGGGGGCGGAGTCCGTAGTCTTCCGTCTGTTCCTGAAAGGGCCAGTACCCGGAAGGGGGGAACTCTGATGATGCCGTCCAAAGCGTGGCAGGGTCCGGCGACTGAAAGGTGGAAACATCGGTGAGTGGGGGAGGAGAAGGTAACATCGGTGTCTCAGAACCAGAACCCGAACCCGGACCCTGACACATCCCTAGCCTAGATTTGTCCTGATCGGGGCCGAATGGAAAACGGGACAAGAAGTCCGCATTCGCGTTAAGGGTACCCTTCCTGTGGCAGACCTCGAAGGAAAAGGGTTGGAGGGACAGGAACCATCTCATCACCCTAGGATTGTTTCCCTTGGTTCTACTCATCCACACGAGAGGAGCGTGATCGGTATTTAAAATAAAATAGGTACCCTCGAGGTAATACCGCAGTTTGTCAATGGCCCATTTGATGGCGAGACACTCCTTCTTGATGGTGGGATACTGTCGCTCTCGCAAAAAGAGCTTTCTGCTGACATAAAGGACCGGACGTTCCGTACCGTCAAAGGTGATCTGTGAGAGGACTAGGCCTGGGCAAAAATTTCGTTCCGTTCGCGGAAATTGCGATAATTTGACATTTTTGCGTTCCGCGGAGAGCGCGAAAATGTCAAAAATTCCGGTTTCCGCAGCTTGGCGATAATTTGTTTCTTGCTCGCGCTGTAAAATGATACAGTCCCGCGCGCGCGCGATCTCCTTACCTGAATCCCTGCGTTCGCCGACAAGTTTTCTTGATCCGGTCGCGTTCTCCATGAGATGTTGTATTGTTTTTAGCCATTTGCGCTGTCTCGCGACAGTTCGCGCCCGCAGTGACGTCATGCGTCGCGCGATCACGTCTTTCTTCTCGCGATCATGCACCGCGAGAACAACTCAAAACAAGATGGCCGCGCCCGCAAGCAACCACATGGGTAAGTTGGCGACCCGCAACCATGCAGAAAATCTCGCGAACATGCCGGAAAAAAACTTCCGCATCTTCGCGATATTTCTGCTTGTTTGCGATAATTTTAAACATTCTCGCGATAATTTGCGAAGGTTAATTCCGCAAATTCCGCCCACCCCTAGAGAGGACGGCACCAATACCCACATCGGAGGCGTCCGTCTGGAGTATGAACAGACGTGAATGGTCGGGTGAAATCAGCACGGGATGGCTAGTGATAGCCGTTTTCAAGGAGTTGAAAGCAGTAAGAACTGCGGGAGAAGAAATTCGCAAGGCCTTATTGGGGACCCCCTTTCGTAACAGATTGGTAAGGGGAGCGGAAATGTCAGAGTATTGAGGAATGAATCGGTGATAATAGCCAGTGAGACCCAAGAAGGCCCGGATTTCACGTTTTGAGGAGAGTACGGGTGTGTTGGTTATGGCTTTTATCTTTTCTTCCTGAGGTTCGAGACACCCGTTCCCGAGCACGTACCCCAGAAATCTCACTTTGTTGAACCCCACGCGGGATTTCTTGGCGTTAATATGTTGTCCGGCTGTTTTTAGCGCTTGCAGTATCTGGTGAAAATGTCTAAGATGGTCTTTCCAGGTGGGGCTGTAAATAATGATGTCATTCAGATATGCTGCTGCATACTGTTGATGGGGGTACAGTATCTTATTCATCAGTCTCTGAAAAGTTGCCGGGGCCCCGTGTAGACCAAAGGTGAGAACTGTAAACTCGAACAGGCCCTCAGGAGTAGAGAAAGCCGTTTTCTCCTGATCTGTTGGTCTCAGGGGTACCTGCCAATACCCTTTTGTTAGGTCTAAGGTTGTAATGTATTGGGCTTCGCCCAGTCTCTCGACCAGTTCATCTACTCTAGGGAGAGGGTAAGCGTCTAGCTTGGATATAGCGTTCACCCCACGGAAATCAATACAAAATCGTATTGACCCATCAGGTTTCGGCACCAGCTCGATAGGGGAGGACCACTCACTTTGTGAGGGTTTGATAACCCCCATACGCAGCATGTTGTGGACCTCTTCAGTGACTGCTCTCCTTCTAGAGGCCGGAATGCGATATGGTTTTTGTTTTATGACCTTTCCCTCCTCGGTTATTATGCTATGTTCTAGAACTCTGGTTTTTCCGGGGAGGTCTGAAAAGAGGGATCTGAATTTGAGGGTAACCTCTAACATTTCCTTTTGTTGGTCTACGGTTAATTCTTGGTTAACCACCAGGTTTTCCAGAGAGCATTCTGGTATAGCCGGAGATGTCACTAGATGATTGGCTACGGGAAGGGGTCCCAACCACTTCTTTAGGATGTTAATATGGTATAATTGGGTCTTGTTAGGGCCTATGCGGATCCTATAGGTGGTCTTCCCAATGGTTTCTATGACTTTGAAGGGACCCTTCCATTCGTTTATTCCCTTGGAGAGAGAGGAGGGTAATCGAATCAGAACCCAATCATCTACCCTCAGAGTTCTCCATTTTTTTCCTTTATCATATCCCTGTTTTTGACTGAGTTGTTTTCTCTCTAGGTTGGCGTGGGCTAGGTCTCGGAGCTTCCCTATCTTGGAGCGCAGGTGTTGGGCATATTCAAGCAAGCTGTAGGTGTTTTGGTGATCCTTTTCCCAGGTTTCTCTTGTCATCTGTAACAGGGTCCTCGGCTGTCGCCCATATAATAATTCGAAAGAGGAACAACCGAGGCTACTTTGTACCTGTCCCCGTATGACAAAGAGAGCTAGGGGAAGGAGCCTGTCCCCTGCCTTGCCCTCGCTGCTCAACATCTTCTTCAGGGTCAATTTCAAGGTCCCATTGTAATGTTCCACTAAGCCATCGGTCTGGGGATGATACACTGATGTTTTAATGTGTTTTACATCCAACATCCTGCAGACCTGAGACATGAGTTTCGAAACAAACGGGGTTCCTTGATCCGTAAGTATTTGTCTGGGAAACCCCACGCGGGAGAAGTATTCAATTAACTTATCAGCTATGTTGGAAGTAGTGGGGGCCCGGAGGGGAAAAGCTTCTGGGAATCTGGTGCAATAGTCTACTAAGACCAACACATACTGGAACCCTTTTGGTGATCTAGGTAGTGGTCCGATGATGTCTAGGCCCACCCGCTCAAAGGGTTTTCCCACTATAGGAAGAGGTTGTAGGGGAACAGGAGGGGGAGTGTACGGATTCTTTTTTTGACAGATTGGGCATTCCCTACAGTATTGTTTGGTCTGGGCGTAGATTCCTGGCCAATAGAAATGTCGTAGTAGCCCCTGGGTGGTTTTCTCGGCCCCTACGTGGCCGGCCAATAAATGGGAATGAGCAAAAAACAAAAGTTGCTCCCGAAATTCGCGGGGAACCAGTAACTGTGGTTTATCACGGGGTCCCGCCAACCGGAATAATAAGTCATGGGATATAAGAAATAGGGATATGATCGTGGGTGGTCCTTTGGCGCGGTTCTGGCTTCTTCCCAGGCGTGGGTGAGAGAAGCATCATTATGTTGAGCCCAACGGAAGTCTTTATCGGTTAGCCATGGTTCCTACGTTAAAAAGGCTGGTTTCTCTTTTCCCGCGGAGTTTCTGAGGTTCGTTTGCCTCAGGGTGTCCATAAACAAGGCCAAAAAGTCTGGATTATCTACTCCTATAATAACCTCTTTGGGTAGAGTCTTTAAGACCCCTACGGACACCATCGTACGTAATCCTTTTGGGGTTTCCAAGGAGACACGGGCCAGCGGGTAAGAACGTACGTCCCCATGAACACACAGTATGAGTACAGTTCTTTTAGGGAGGATTTGATCTGGTCGTACCAAGGATGCCTGAATTACAGACTGTCTACACCCCGAGTCCAAAAGGGCTAATACTCTTTCCCCATTAACCCTTAAACTTACGTGGAAGCACGACCCCACTTCGGTGGTGTACATGAGACTTCCAGGAAGATAGCTGACATCCATAGGTTCCTCGGTCTTTTTCCGAGGACACGCCCGTGCAATATGGCCCCACTCTCCGCACTCAAAGCATTGGGGTCCACGAGGTATGGGAGGCTCGTAACGACCCTGACGCACCCTCTCTGGTTCTCTGATGGGTCGGAGGGCTTTCCTAGGTACAGGAGGAGCTTTGGTAGATTTTTCCGGCTCCCAGGAGGGGGACTGGGGCTGAGCACGGGAGTAGGAAGTGGCCATGTCAACTGCTTGTTCAACGGACAGGTTAGCGTGCTGGCGTAACCACCTTTGTGTATTAAAGGGTAGGG
The DNA here is from genome assembly GCF_964204655.1 of Triturus cristatus. Classification (NCBI taxonomy): domain Eukaryota; kingdom Metazoa; phylum Chordata; class Amphibia; order Caudata; family Salamandridae; genus Triturus; species Triturus cristatus. Next base: position 1,932,353,527 of record NC_140589.1, read on the forward strand.
AGTCTAAAAACTGCTCAAGGATGACGGTATTCATAAGTTCTTCTTTGGAGTGGTCTGCGGGCTTAAGCCATTTTTCGGCCGCCAGTTTAAGTTTATAATAGAGAGTCTTGGGTGTATCACCAGGGGCTCCCTTTTCCTTCCGCAGTCGATAGGCTTCAGAGTCCAGGCCTAAATGATCCAAGATTAGTGCCTTGATCTCCTCATATGGCGTGACTCCCCCTGCGTTAGCCACCTGATACGCTGCTTGCGCTTCGCCTGTCAGGAGGGGGGCCAAATAGAAGGGCCACTTCGCCACTGGCCAGCCAGACGCTCGGGCCACTCTTTCAAAATTTAGTAGAAAGGCGTCCGGATCTTCCCCTATGGTATATTTTTGTATGGATACAGTAGGTAACGCAGAGACACCCCGTTGTGCTCTCTGACTGGCTGGGGAGGTTGTGGGTTCCTCAACGACCTTAATGAGAGTCTCTAGCTGCACCTTCATGAGATCACGGAAAGTGTCGCGGTCCGCCTGGGCGACGGATAGCTGCCGCTCTACTGCCCATTCGAGCTTCTTCTGCCCCTCTACTATGTGCTGTATTAGGTTCTCCATGATAATGCCGGCTACGGGAGGTTATCGTGCCCGCATTCTCCACCACTTGTAAGAGTAGGCAGAAACAGCGCGACACAGGCGTGGTAGTCTTATGATTGTTTAATGGGGAATAGTCAAAGGTCTCGGTGTAACAATAAAGAAATGTCAAAGTCAGGCATCAAAAGAACCCATAACGAAAGGGGGTGAGTCTTGTTCTTCTTCCTCCAGGGGGATAGGTTCTCCCTCTTTGAAGATGCTCGCCTTGTCCCCTCGACCAGGAATCACTCGTCCGGCGTTGTTATGAGGGTAGAACAGAAATAGAAAGGAGACCGGTTAGGAATATACAGGTCTTGTTTTGCTTAAGGGAAAGGGAGTGCGGGATGTCACCATCTATCGATTCTTGTTTCGTGAAGGGAGAGGGTCCACCACCTCAAAAGGATCTTTGTAGAGGGAGAGAGTGAGAGAAGCACGCAGAGGTCAGGATTCCCCACCGGGCAGCCCCACTCCTCCCTCGGCTCTATGATCGACCCGCCTCCCGGTACCCAGCAAACGCTGCCGTACCTGTTCGAGCCACCGTCCTCCGGGACCATGGCAGGGCGCTTCACGGGATCGTTGGCCTCCAGGCTCCTCTGTACTCTCGTCCTCCAGGGTCCTCGACACCACTGGATTCTTCGCGTCCTCGTCTCCTCTCCGTTGTTCGTCTCGGCGTTCTCCTTCCTCCTTCCTGCTGTCGACGACCTCTTCCTTGGCGGCCGGTCTTTTTGCGTCAGATGACGCGATGGTGTTCCACCCCCGGGGGCGGAGTCCGTAGTCTTCCGTCTGTTCCTGAAAGGGACAGTACCCGGAAGGGGGGAACTCTGATGATGCAGTCCAAAGCGTGGCAGGGTCCGGCGACTGAAAGGTGGAAACATCAGTGAGTGGGGGAGGAGAAGGTAACATCGGTGTCTCAGAACCCGGACCCTGACAGAGGGGTAGGCTCCCTCTTCTTTAAACATACGAGCGGGATGGGCACCCGCTATGGGCGGCAATGTCCCTGGCAGGGTGGGCACCTGCCAGGGGGGCTTCAGGATCGGCCAAGAACGGGGCAAAGGCCGGGTGGGCACCGGCTTTCAGAAATAAAGCGCTCCTGGCGCTAAGGGTAAAGGTGAAAGCGCTCTCTGCGCTAAAGGCAAGTCCAGCACTTCCAGGCGCTGGAGGCTTCAGCAAAGCACCAAGTAAAGCGCTCCTCGACGCTGGGGTCCCAAATAAAGCGCTCCTGGCAGGGGAGCGAGGACAGCTCCATATAGTCACACACTTTGGGGATACGGAGATAAAAGAGGAGGAAATCCAATAGTAAACTACGTAATGAGTAGAAAAATTGGACCTGCCTCGGGGCCGACGCGGTAGTCTGCTCTGCTAAACCTATTCCCTGAGTAGGCATAGGGATTTGGCGAACCTTCTGTAGCGATAGCACAAAGTGCTTCCTCCACCCTCGGGGCGTCATTGGAGAGAAAGACTTACTTTGTCAAGGAGAGCTGTTGCAGACAAATTGTCTCTCCCGGCGCTGTGCAGTTGCAATGTGTGGTTGAAGCCGGTGATATCCATCCCTGGCCTGGTCCGCGTCATCACATGATAGACGTGCGCAACCGGTGGTTCGTTAGAGACAGAGAGAGAAAGTTGCAGCGTTGACCACCCATCCCATATTGGGTGTAGCTTGTGTCAGGGTGCAGGTGCTTGTATCAACCTCATGGAAAAGTATATCATGCATGACACCCTCAAAATAGATAATGTGCGCGTGCAGTGCCTGTCCGGTGTGCCCATATTACAAATATTCCTCATACCTGGTGTATGTATGCTAGTCACTACCTTGGTGGGAAAAACACGCTATCATAAGTATATGCTAAAATAACGTGTGTGCAGCAACCAGATTATAATTGTAGTGACCAAAAACAAGAAATGATTGGTCCCTAGACTGGTACCGGCTCGTGCTGCATCTATAGGGTAGTGTCTCTCTACACATACAGTGGCCAATACTGAGTACATGTATGCTCCAAGAGAAAACACAGTCCCAAGCAAAAAATAGGGCCTGACTCAAATGTGGTCCAGACGGGTGAAATGACTGGGAGGGACAGGGGGCCGTATCTGACACCACATAAATGAGGTGATCCCAGATCCCTCTGCATATGTGTATTGGATGTCATAAATAGTCCCCAACGTTCAAGGCTGGGCAAGGAGGGAAAACGGTGGCCCGAAGGTGTCTCATAAGTTATTCAGTGCATTCCAAGGAATGTCATCGTTTAGGCCCTCAATGTGGCTGCAAACCCCATTTATCCAGTTTTGCTCCCTAATGAAGTGTTTTCTGGGTTACGGGCAGTGGCTGTGATATTGGGCTCATCCAGGAGTGTCCAGAAAATTCTCAGCCATGTTTTTTTCATCCTTGTAGTAAGTTGTCAGGTGGGTAGTTGTCCTTTGGCATCTGATAGTGGATCTGAGTTCCATTATCCTGACTTTTACCCTGCGGGTGGTCATCCCGATGTAGATAAGAACGCATGGGCATTTGAGCATGTATGACATTGGTCATGCTGCAGTTGGTATGCTTTTGTTGTTCCCATGGGTAATTAAGACCAATGTCCAGTCTGTGTTTGCAGTCAGGTGACAAATGTCACATGTCCCACACCTCGTGTGCCCTGTCACTAGTGGGAGACCCCATGCATTCTTCTGGCCCAGGACTGCGACATGTCTTGCTGATGTATTCCTAGGTCTGGTATGAACCAGTAAGTCCCTTATGTTCTGGCTCCTTTTGAAAACCTATACAATAAGGAGCAATAGATGGTTCTACAAATCAGACCGCCCTCCACGCAAAATCAAATAAAGACCTGATCTGCTGCTGGACTAGTATTTTCAAAAAAACAAACTTGGCTGCTATACTGATAAAATAGCGTCTGAGATGTGTAAAGCGCATGGCTGTAGCAGTAAAGAGACGTCCCAGCGCTGAGAAGCAGGGAAAGATATAAAAGTGATAGAAGTTACAGGAACAGCCATATCTTTACTGCCTTTCTAAATATCAGAAGATTAGAAATCCTCCTGATAGAGAGGCAGTGAGTTCCATAAAGTAGGAGCCAACACTTTGAAGGAACGTCCTCCAGTTCTGGCTCTACGGAAGCGAGGTACATACATCAAATTAAGGTCTGCATAGCGTAGAGCATGAGATGGGACATCTTGATAGCCTAAATTATTGAGGATAACCGGGTCGAAGCCCGTCAGAACTTTATGAATAACAAAGTGCTTTGTACTTAACTCTCTGATCCACGCGGAGCCAGTGGAGTTGACGCAGTACCCCTGACACTGGACTACACTTAGGCAGAGCAAGTACCATGTGAGCTGCCGCATTCATAGTGCATTGAAGCCTATTTATCACAGACTTATTAGCCCCTAACAGGAGGCTGTTACAATAGTCGAACCTAGACAGGATTGTGGCTTGAACAACTAGCTGGCGTGTTCGAGGGACAAACAGACCCAAAATGGGTTTGAGTCCGCGCAGAATTCTGAAACAGGTCCTTGCCACAGATTTTAGCATTTTCCTCAAATGAGAGCAGTATCCAACCTTACGCTGAGATTTTTCACCATGTTTTTGGGTGTGGGGGGGATTGCCCAATATAGACAGCCACCAGTTGTTGCCCCACCGATGTGAGTCTCTGCCGAGAAATAGAAATTCTGTTTTGGATGATTTGAGTTGGAGACAATTTCCCTCCATCCACCCATCTCTAGCTGCCAAATCTTCCTGAAATGTAGTCCTGCCTTGACTGGAGTCTTTAGTACAGGAAAAAATGTGTTCCATATCGTCCGCATAGGATTCCATCTGTATGTTGCTGGTATTGGCTATCAAGGCCAGCGGAGAAACATAAATGTTAAACAATGTTGGGCTCAAAGCCGACCCCTGTGGGACTCCATAACGCACATGGTGCGTCAAAGAATGAAATGGAGGGGCAATGACCTGAAATGACTTGTCACCCAAAAAGGAAGAGCCAGTCGAGGGCATGGCCTTCAATACCAATCTCAAGCAGCCGATGGAGCAAAATACTGTGTGAGACTGTATAGAAGGCCACGCCAAGGTCAAGCAGGAGGAGTGCTATTCCAAATAGGGTATTGCTGTCCAGATTTAAGAAAAGTGGGTCTATCTCCCCTACTTGTATCCCCTACTACAAGTGCCCAAATGAAAAAAATGAAAAAAATGTGTGGTCTGAAAGTACTTCACGTAAGCACAACCTCAGGAGCTGCTGGTAGGTACTCACCAGTATGCTCACATCTTCATCGGTATCTTTCAAGACCAAAAATGAAATGTGTGAAGAATAGTGTAAAGCAAGAATACTCTAATAGTGTGTGAACAGAATAGACTGCACACGTAAATCGTGCTACCTTATTATGACCCCATAGTGCAGAGCAAATGAAAAGAAAAAATACGTATGTTTCGCTTCTCAAAGCTAAAAAGGAGCGGGAACTGACGAGACTGCCAACTTTAATCAATGCAGTTGACCTACTCCAATTAAAAATGGCCCAATGTTGCAAACCACGGCAATTTCGTCAGGGCTCGGGGTCAGTCGTCAACGCATTAGTATTCCTTTTTTGATCCTAGGGAGATAGACAAACATTCAAGACACAACACATGCCACATGGTTAGGACATCGCAACATAATTAAAACAATACCACGCATTTGGCGTATCAGTTAAATATTGTTCAGAGGCCATAAATATTTACCAGGTGGTTGCTCTCAATGCGCATGCTGGTAACCCACCCTATGGGGATGTCTGATTTCTGCAATATGTATTTCATACTGCCCTGGCGTGTATTCACGGTTGCTTCTTGTCAACCTGCAATATTCATGTCAGATGCGGTATATTCCAACACTTTTTTACTCTATAGTTCCAAGTCTCAAGCATATATGTACGGAGCTACGAACTCCTGTAAGTAGAGCCACACACTTCACATGTCCTTAGCTTGCTTGCGTCTAAGGGAACCACCCACAAAGGATGGGGCAATTCTTTTGCTTGTACCGACCCGTACTTGTTACTGCAACTAAGTGGTTACGTATTCTAACTTCGTTCTGGTTCTATCCGCAACACCAAACTCCCATAGTTTCGCTATGGCACTGTTCCACCCTCTCATAGGTAAGCCGTATTGGATTCCATCTCATATTACAATGCTCATTCAAACCGCCCACACATTTACCAGAGACGCAGGAACTGTCCCACCGGAAGGCTAACCCTCAATGACTTAGGGTGGAAGCTCTCAAAGAGGAGGAGACTTCCTGTCTGTGGAACACCATAGTTTGTAGGCGTCCTTCGCTGGGGAAAATCACCAAGTCAAAAAAGGGGAAGCTCCCTGTAGTGATGGTAAATGTAAAGGGAGGTTCCTGTTGTTCAACCACTCCAAGAAGTCTTGTATGGACTTTGCATTCCTCTCCAAGATCAAAAGGACGTCATCAATGTAGCTCCTCCACACCTTGATGTTTCTCCAGGAACTAGCGGTGGTGAAGACGTATTGGTCTTCATAAGCCTCTACATAGCCCCACAAGACTTGGGGCAAAAATGCTCCCCCTGGAAGCCCCATGGGTTTGGAGATGGTATGTGCCCTGGAACGTAAAAAAGTTTATGCAGTGCTATCTCTGCCAAGGTGTAAAATGAATGGTCTCTGGGTGAAGAATTCTCAGTCGAGGGTAAAAAGCATCTCCTCCACCACGCGTAGTCTCTCTTTGGGGTATATTCACGTACAGTGACTCTACGTCTAAACCCACCAGGAACTTTCTCTGGATCAAAAATCAGGTCCTTCAATAGGTGCAGTACATCGGTGGTGTGCTTACGGTAGGCTGTGCTGCTTTGTACCAATGGCTTCAGGAAGAAATCAGAATTGTGAGAGGGGTTCCAATAGCCACCTATGCCCGATACTATGGGTCTTCCTGGCGGAGGTCTTGTCTGTTTGTGCACCTTGGGAAGGGTGTAGAAGTACGGCGTCACCGGATCTTCTTGGCACAAGAAACTCCCTTCTTTGTCAGTGATCCATCCGTTATTCACCGCTTCCTCTACCATGGAGGCTATCATTTTTGATGTCCGCAGTGGGATCCCTGCGAAGCAGGCTGTAATTTCTTTCATATGAAAGGAGCCTCAGGCACTCTGCCTCATAAGTGATCTTCTGAATCACGATGGCTCCCCCTTGTCCTGCTGGTTTTATCACGATATTTTGGTTCTTCCTTAGTTCTTCCAGAACCTCCTTTTCTAGTCTGGTCGGATTCTTGTAAGGGGATTCTTGTAAGGGGAGTTTTCTTGTCCTGCAAGGGTTTCCACTTCATGGATGACTGCTCATTCAAATGTTTCCACTTCAATAGGAAGGGTACCAGTGGGGGTGTGTGAATTTGGATTTAGGGCGGAAAGTGGTGTCCCCTTTTGGCTCAGTGTTCTCCGACCTGTTTTTAAAAAAGACCCTTAGACTAATGTTGCCGAAGAAACCTGCCAGTTCCTGGCGGATCCTAAACACATCTAGGGTATTCGTCGGAACAAAACCAAGCCCCTTGTTGAGTGCTTCCTTGAGGACCTGTCAGGGCAGTGCTGGTTAGGTTCATTACTAGGGTGTTTACTGCTCGTCCCCGGTGATGGGTCGCTCTCCATGCTCCAGGTCACCCTCTGCTCCGGGTCCTCCCATTGTACACCTGTCGTTCCCTTCTGCTTGCCCATTCCTCTCCCTCGGCCTCTCCCTAAAAAAGGATTCGACATCTGAGAAAACTGTGCTGTCTGGCCTCCCTGCATCACTGGGAATTGATACGTGGGTGGCCACCCAAAGTTTTGACCAGAGAAGTTGGGGTACATAGGGTTAAACAGGGGTGTGGACCTCCAAAGAAGCCCCTTCCTCTACCCCTTTTACTTGGCTTTCTCACATAGACAGAAGTAGCACAAGCAGTGGAGAGTGGAGGGGCAGGGTGTTAATCATAGCCTACCATGCCATCATCCACGGGTCCGTTAATGACCTTTTTACTCTGATCAGGGAATCCATTATTAAAGTATACATTTGGAATTCCCATGGTCAGTTTTACATTTTCTATGCAGCATTTCTACTTGATCCCACACTGTTTCTGTGTTGTCTTCCCTTCCCCTATTGCTCCATCTCCAGCGTTGGTCTGTGCAGAGGTGTTAGCAGCCCTATGATGAAGCATGCTTCAGATTTATGTGGGTGAGGGCCGTTTTAACATCCCTGTGTGTTTTTTTCACCCCCTAGATCACAGCGATTTCAAGTGCGAAGCCCCCCTTCTACGTGTGTGTGTTTGTGTGTACATGAGTTCGAGTTCTGTACTACAATTAATTTGATACCTTGTGATATTGATATTTAATTTGATACCATGCTTTAGCCAATGGGGCTACTTACTTTTCCCAGCAAAACATTTTAAAAGTGTTTTTTATTAAGAAATGTGAAAAATATAGGTCATAACAAACTATAGCTCCCTGCCATAGGGCTCCATAGGTCTTCCTTAGGGGCAACTTACATATGCGGTTGAGTGATGGCTTTGTCATTCCTTTTTAAATATCTCAGTCGAACTGGCAGTGCAAACACTGCACTTCCTGTCTGCAATGCAAGCTGGGAGCCCTTTGGACCTTTGTCACACTGTGCTGCAGCCCTGGGTGGACACTCTGCCCTACATGCTCTGGGTACCGTGTATAGGGACGTATAAGTTAGTCGGCATTTATGAATTGGGTATAGCCAATTTGACATACACTATGTAAGGGTATGAGCACTAGCATTAAGGTCTGGTCAGCTGTACTCCGTGCACTCTGAGTCGAAGAACCAGCAGCATGATGTGGGGATGAGCATTAATGAAGGCATTTCCTTACAAATAGACATTTAAAGATAGAGGGAGCGCATTGCTTCAGAGATTCCCATCTAAAAGACGATTGGATAATACAGAGATCTCAAGGATGCTGATCTTTCCACTCCCATTCACCCGTCTCAATCTCTGCAATTCGTTTTTCCGGCCGCAAATTTCAATTTCTCTCATTAACCTTTGACCCTTTCTGAGCACCATATTGTTTTTCAAACTGCTGGAACCAGTAATAGCTGTGTTATGGCTTCATGGGGTATGCTTTGTAATCTACTCAGCAGGGCTAATTATAGCAGATACTGTATCCTGATTGGGGGAAGGTACATGAGCTCACTGCGGAGCTAGAAAGCTGACCTTCATATTACTGGTCATATTTTTTCTTCCATGTTTGTTGTCTGTTTTTTTTTTTTTTTTTCTTTTGTTTTTTTTTTTTGCTGCTAAATTTTGAACTAAGAAGTCATAATCATCGCCTCTGATTCTTTAATAGAATCCAAACCTAATTTCACATTAGTGGGGGAGAGTTACTGTTAGATTTGGGGGTCTCTGGTTGGCACAGGTGGGCACTTGTGACAAGCAGGGACCCTCTCCTCTAGTCAGGATAAGGGGATCACCCTTTCAAATAACCCCTGCTCACCTGTTAGGTAGTGTGGCGCAAGCAGACAAGGCTAATCTCTGGGCGTCATAGGCTAAGCATTAGTAAGATATATACAGTAACCCAAATGACCCCACCACAAATGGACACCCGGCTGTGCTTTATAACAAAATATGTAACCTTTATATGAAAATATACTTTCTTAGGCAGACTTAGATACAAGACCATAAATAACGTATTTGTCCTTTGTTGCACACTATCTTTTTGATGCGGGGTGTGTGGCTTCCCTATGCAGGGTCTTTAGTTCGTGGACAGGGTTTTGAGATGCCCCCAAATCGTCCTGCTCGTGACTATGGGTCTCTTCTCCGTTAAGGGGGGGCGAAAGCGGTTCTTCTGCGCTCGTGCGCGTCCTCCTGATGGTGCGGGACGTGACGGGAGTCAATTTCAGCAAGCCCGAAGGCGGGGCTCTGCCACAACCGGACTCTCTGGTCCGGGGTGCACTAGGCAGAGTTCCGGTCTCCCCAGAGGCGGCAAGGTGGCACGGGGCGGCCTGTACTCGACGTACAGTGCGGCTCCCTTCGTGCGGCGTGGCCTCGGAGACAAGGGCTGAGTAGTACGCTTCAGGCGTACGGCACGGACTTGAAGATCATCTGCGAGGTGGTAGGAGACGTCCCTGGGGTGCTGCGTGGCTTTCGGGTAGGTCTCTTCCCCCCCCCCCCCCCCCAGTGGGGATACGGCGGCCAATACGGTGCACCCTTCAACAGGAGGGCGAAGCGGGTGTGGGCAGCCCAGCGACACGGTGTGGACACGGCTCGTTGGCAGAGCGGGTCACACGGTGCGGGCAGACACAGGTCGGCTTCACGGCAGTCCGGTGTTATGGGGAGGCACTTGGGGCGGCTCCAGCAGCAGGGGGAGAGGTCAGCGATGTCTTCGCGGTTTCTGCAGCACGTCCTTGGGGGGGGGGGGGGGGGGGGGGGTTCTTCTAAGGTGTTGACGGCGGTTTCTTCGTAATTTCACCAGCAGGATCTGATCTTTAGGAGCAGGGCTCCTGCCTTTATACCCAGTTTCTTTTGTGTTTCCAGGCCAGGGGGCCTGAGCCTGGTTTCACCCAGTTTTTGGAGCACTTTGTTGTGGAGCCTCTGGTGGTTTCTTTGAAGGGGCAGGGCAGGGACACCAGACACTCCGCAGGAGGTGGTGCCAGCATTGAGGTGGCAGAGCACAGCCCTATTCAGAGTCAAGGGGCACTCCTCCCACCTATCCTGGGGGTAATCCCTTTATTCACCACCTGGCAGCCCAGACTGTCCCCTGGAATCCCCCAGCCCTGTCACTCACAGAAACCAGACAGCAGATACACATCCTAGCAGAGGTGGGCTGAACAATCAGGCAAGCAAATGCTAACTTTCTAAAAGTAGCATTTGCGAACACAGGATATTAAAATAAACTTTACTAAATGGAGTATTTTATTTTGAGTTCAGGCATACTAAACTTGACTTTCTACCATGTTCCCTGAGCCTGCTGGGATTATAGAGTGTAATAATTCCAGCAGCCCATTCTGGCCTATGAGAACAGGTAGCCTTACAATAGTGAAAAACGAAAATGGCTGTAATTCACTACTAAGACATGCCACACACATCAGGGCATGTCCTACCTTATGCCTACAATGCACCCTGCCCGTGGGCCTACCAGAGGGGTGACTAATATGTAGTTAAGGGAAGGTTTAGGGGCTGGCAAGTGTGTGCACTTGGCCAGTCAGCATGACAGAACCAGACTGCACGCAGGTGCTGCAATGGCAGACCTTAGACATATTTTAAAAGGCTGCTTCTGTGGGTGGCACAACCAGTGCTGCAGACCCACTAGCAGCATTTGTATTTACAAGCCCTGGCACTCCTGGTGCACTATACTAGGGACTGACAGTAAACCAAATAGGCCAATCATGGAAATCAATTATAGGTACACTTTTCATAGGGAGCACTTGCACTGTGGCACTGATTGGCAGTGGCACAGTGCCCTGAGCAGATAACACCAGCAAAAAGTGGAAGGGAGACTCACGCCAAGGTGCCAGGTCTAACAGTTACATTCATGTGTACAGCTAAGACTGTACCGGTCTTTGCGGTGGAGAGGGCCCACCGTACTCTGGGAGCGCGGCCACCGGTGGGGGCTATTCCACGGCCTATATTGGCGAGAATCTTGAACTATCAGGATCGGGATGTGGTGCTGAGGCAGGCTCGTACGATGGGCACAATCACACACCAGGGCAACCAAGTCGCCTTCCACCCGGACTTCACCCCGGCGGTGCAGGCTGCTAGAGAATTCTTACAGGCAAAGAAGATCCTATTGCAGGCACAGATACAGTACTCTCTGCTCTACCCTGCCAAACTCAGTTTCCTATGACGGCTCGGCTCATTTTTCCACGGACACCAAATCAGCCTTGAAATTTGCCAAACATGTGGGTGGCAAGCTGAACAAGAAATGTCCAGGTCCAGCTGTGGCAGAGGAACGGCAGCTAAGTGATGACTAAATAAGAGACATTTGTATTCTTTATGTAACGTGTGTTCTTTTTTCCCCCTACACAAATGCTCGTAATTCCACAAACTGACATTCTGTGTATTTAGGTTCCAGAAGTCTATGTTCCGCTTTTCTATGTCACATACAAGTGCATTGAATTTTCTTATTATTCTAATAATTGGTAATGGTTCATAACGCCATAGATTTTAGATATCAGCTGCGCTCACACCTTATGCCTTTTTAACCTAGCGAGGTGAGACGGTTAAAGTGGGATAGATGATCGTAACCACATGATGGTTAAAGTGAATGTCGCCTTAAGACCACATGCTTTGTTTGGATAGATGCAGTGCAGGTTTGGTCTCTTGCAGTATCTCGGCCACCCTGCTACGGTAGGGAAGTATGCCGGTACTCATACGTCCCCATGGGAAGTTTCCCTGAAACATTCAGTTTTAAGTTTTTTGGGGGGGAATTGTTTCAACCTGATTGGGGGGTTGATGTGGGTGGGGGGTAGGGTTTGTTTTGGGTGTGTTTGTTGGTGTGTGGCTGTCGATTGCTAGAACTGATTCAGGACGCAAAGACAATTTGTCCGATGGGGCAGGGGGGGGTGATACGCATGTACCTTTGCCGACGATCACGAGACTACGGTAAATTGTTTAACATGGAACATTAGAGGCCTTAATGACAGTAAGTCGTCGAGGTTGGTCCATGCGTATCTCGCACGCCACAATGTCGACATATGCTTATTGCAGGAGAATTATCTCCGATCCCAGCACTCGACAAAACTCACATAGGCGTTGGGGCTCTTCAAATGTGTCAGTATACTCGAATTTCTCTAGGGGAGTAGCTGTGCTGGTGCGGCGAGGCATATATTGGAGGGAAGGAGACTTCTGCTGACCCTGATGGACATTATGTCATACCCCTGGGCTATTTGGGGGCACTTTACTGACAGTTGTAGCACTATATGGCTCCCAACACTGACTCCCTGGGTTCTTTCAGGACGTCTGGGCTAAAGTTAGGGCCACGGTCTGTACCACGTCCCTCTGGAGTGGAATCTTCAATGCCATTATTCACGATGACTTAGACAGGCAAGGCACAGCTAGGACACATCACCCTGTGGCTAGCAGGGTATTAAATGCCCTGTTGGATGAAAGTGATATGGTGGACATATGGAGGCTCTGCAACCCACTGACTAAAGAGGGCACATGCTTCTCAGAACACCATCGTGCCTGGTCTAGGTTGGACAATTGGTTGATGTTGAAAGATGTGGCCAGCTGGGTGGAGGACGTTAAGCATCTGTCGAACTCTATCGGACCACTCGCCATGCCTGCTGACCCTCTCCCTGCCGACCCTCTCCCTGCCCGCTGACCCTCTCCCTGCCCAACACTACAAGGAAGGCATTTTCTTGGAGGCTGCCCCCACAGGCGCTTTTAGATGAAGCATTCAAAGAAAAAATACGCCGACACGGAGGCCTCACTATGGGAAGTGTTTAAAGCGGTCATTAGGGGTCAATGTATCTCGACAGGCAGGCGTCCTCAAGGCCATTAGAACTAGGGGTGGGCGGAATTTGCGTAATCGCGTTACGCAAATCTCCGCGAAACGGTAAAAAATCTCCGCGAACACGCAGAAATTCCGCGAACACACGGAATTGCTTGTTCGCGATGCTTTTTTCCTGTTCACAATCGCTGTTTGCGTGCTCGGGGAGAAATATCTCGCGAACACGCATTTTGAGAACACGAACAAGCAAATTTCGCGAAGTTGCGGAAAGCAGAATTTTGGGCAATTTTGCGTTCTCCGCGGAACGCGAAATTACCCAAATTCTGCAAATTCCGCGAGCGGAACGGAATTTGCCGCCCAGGCCTAATTAGAACAACTTTGTGCAGTATTGAGACACAAATTAAAGATTTGGAGGCGCGTATACAAGTGGATGGGGAAGCCGCCCTTTTGGCTGAGTTGAAGGTCCAGCTGCTGGAATATGAAGAGGAAGCACAGAGGAAGGTAAAGTTTCTGGGGAAATATGCAGAGGCCCGGAGGTATGGGGAAGCAGACAGACCGGGGAGAACACTGGCTGATATGCTTCGTGCCCCCCACTCTGCAGCTTTTGTCCCGGAAATCATAAGTCCAGAGGGTGACGTTGTCAGGGGCTCCTCAGATTTTACATGAGTTTTCATTATTTTATGCAAATCTCTACACAGCCACAAAAACTGCTTGTCCGGAGGGTATGCAGGAATTCCTGGATTCAGTGGTGCTGGTGTGGTTTAATGATAGACACAGAGAATATATGCACCTACCGTTCTCAGTGGACGATGTCAAAGATGTTATTAATAGCCTGCCTTTGGATAAGGCCCCCGGTTCAGATGGTCTGACGACCGCATTTTACAAAACATACGTTGAAGAACTGGCGCCCAAACTCCTTGCTGTGTATGGGGAGGCGCATTAAACGGGTATTCTGCCTCAGTCAATGCGCGAAGCTCTCATTATCCCCTTACTCAAGCCAGGCAAGCCAGAAACCGAATTAGACTCATATAGACCACTATCACGTATGAATGTAGACGTTAAAATCTTGGCAAAACTGTTTGCGAATCGGCTGCAACCTTTACTTCCAATGATGGCGCTACCGGATCAATCAGGTTTCATACCTGGCAAATCCACATCTCAAAACCTTAGGACGGTGTTTTCAGTCTTGCATTATCTGCACCCTGATGTTCACGCAGCGGGTGTATTCCTGGATGCTACAAAGGCCTTCGACTCGCTTGAATGGCCATACCTCTTCCGAATTTTGGCAGGAATGGGCATTGGCCCCCTGTTCATTAAATGGATACCACTGCTATACACTGAGCCATTGGCTAGGGTGCGAGTGAATGGTATGATCTCCGCCCCGTTCCATATAACGCGAGGCACTAGGCAGGGATGCCCGTTGTCCCCTTTACTATTTGCTTTTGCGATGGAGCCATTGGCAGCTCGCATCAGGCAACACCATACCGAAAAAGGCATAGGATTTGGAGCTAGGAGTCTATTGATTTCGCTATATGTCGATGATATTACGCTGTATATTCTGCGTCCAATCTGGATGTAGTGCAAAGGGAACTCCTCAAATTTGGGGGTCTCTCGGGAGTAAACATTAACTGGTCTAAATCTGTGATATTTCCACTCACCGACAAATACTAAGGCAGTTACCTCGGAGTTCCCGTTGCAATGGGTAAATGATGCTGTGAAATACTTAGGAATTTGGATAAGCAGGAATTTACAAGACTTATGGAATTTAAATTATGGCAAAGCCATTGCCTGGCTGGAGGACAAGGTGAACCTGTGGGCTAAACTTAAACTTGGCCTCAAGGGTCTTGTGACCTCAGTGTCAGTGACAGTCACTGTCACTCTTGGATGCTGAGACCCCAATGTCAAAATTTCCAGGCGTAAGGACCTCCTCCTGACAAATTTCTAGAGCTTGATACTCCTCCTCACCGACCACCACAAACTCCCCCAGTTCCCATGGCAAATCATGTTTACGGTGGGGCAATATTATTAAACGGTGTTTAGCAAATTAAAGGTTTGTTGGTGACTGTGGTTCGGAGTCACAGGTTTACTACAGAGCTCAAACAAAAAGGCTCCAAAAAGAAATGCCCAAAAATACATAGTACTTTTCCTAAGCAAAACATAATTTGACAAAACTTGGTCACACATTTCTGAACTAATGTGATGGGTTTGCCTGTTTTTCTCCAGAGAGATGGTCAGTCTGTGGATGTATTTTTGCTACTGCCATACTCTAGTTGTGTTCCACATCAAGTTTTGAACGGTACTTCGTCTTTTAATACTGGCAATGCTGAGAACCCAATCTTGCATAAATATGATGAACTAAAAGGCAGAATAGTCTTGACTGACATTTTTGACAAACATGAATGTCCTTCAGACATTTTTAGCCAAAAATTCCCCCAATGAGATTTTGCTGAATTGCATCTGGAGAACGCGATCTGTCTGGACCTCAATTAGGTCTTCCTGAAGGTGCAGTGGGAGATGAGTACCTGCATCCACTAGAAACGGTTGAAAGACCCAGTCATGATCAATGTCCTCAGGAAAGTACTTTTCTAAACCGTCCCTGAGAGAAGTCAAGTGATTTCTTATGACCTCAGCAGCACTTTATGCTGTGTCCTCAACAGCTTCTGATGAACATGGGAATGCCTCCATCAGGCCACATTGGATTGGTCTTTTCCACAACTCCAGCTTCTTCTTGAAAGCAGATAATTTATTTTTTTGCACATTATGAAAGATGTACTTTAAGCTCCTTGCAAAGACAAATTCAAGGAATGTAATTTATTTAAGATGTCTGTTCTGTTTTGTATGTATCCAAATATAGAAGGAATTGCTGTAATTCATTTCTCAATTCAAAAATACCATTCAGAACCTTCCCTCTCGATAACCATCGGACTTCTTTATGGAGAAGAAAACAATTATGTTCAGCTCCCAATTCTGCACACACAATTGCAAACAGACCTCTAGTGGGGTGAGCCTTTAAGAAATTAACAATTTTCACAGCACAATCCAACACATCCCCAAGTTCTCTATCCATGTTTCAGACTGCAAGGGCTTCCCGGCGTATCATACAGTGGTTCCATAGAATACGAGGAGCCACTTTTAACACTACATGGAAGGAGCACCATCCGTACAGATCCCAACATAGTTGTCCCATTTTAAGCCATTGGAGCACAGGAAGTCACTGAGAATGTCAAACAGGGTTGATGCTGTTGCTTGTCCCTTGATTGGTTTACAGAATAACAAATCTTCCAATATTAGTTTTGTGGCAGTATCTGACATAAGCAATTAAATGAGCTTCCTTAGCTAAGTCAGTCGCTTCATCCAATTGCAAAGCAAACCAACTCGATTTCAAGTGTGCAAGAAGTAGTCTGTGGATATCCTCTGACATGTCAGATTCGGCGGCAAATTGTTGTGTCTGAGAGTGATACCATTTTCAACTTCTCTGCCACTTTTTCACCAAGCATTGTCTTGGCCACATAAAGCATTGCTGGAAAAATCTTTTCCCCCATCTGTAAAAGACTTTTTTTGTTTTTGGCAATGTGGTACGCCACTTGGTAAGATGCTTTCAAGGCATTTGTTGATGTGAAGACCACATTTTTCACAGTCTCTTTTTGGTGGATGATGTCTTCCAGCTTTCTTGCAAAATAATCTGTATTCTTTCCTACCTGCGACACATGTTTAGTTTCTATGTGGTGCTTTCATTGGTTTGGTTGCAGACTCTCGTTAACCAAGGTCATGCCACAAACCACACACTGGCTTTATTTCACCATTTATGGTGATATAGGTGAATCCAAGGTCCAGGTAGGAGGCATCATACTTCCTAATTTTTACAGCTCTTTTCACATCTGTTTCGGCTTTTGTTTGAGTGACCTACCATCTATTGGCAGCAGGAAACGAGCCATGTCAAATGTGTTTGACCTATGATACAAAATTCCAACCTCCAATATCAATGATTACCACAGACTTCCTGCTGCATGCAGTTTGGTAGTCATTTTTTAGGAAAACTCTTTGCAATTTCACAAGAAACCTAAAAAATCGTATCCTATCTAAAATGCGAACATCTGGTTCCTTCCACATGCTTAAAACAGAAATGGCAGCTGGTCCTGGCTTCCATTACGTGAGCTGGCGTTGTGGGACATTACCAAGGTTCCCCTTCACTTGAGTGCACACACATTGATAGCAATAGGTGACATGGGTGGACAACATGTTTAAAATCCACCGCCGACTTGTTAATGAGATAACAAATCTGCTGTTTGTGCCCAAATTGATTATTGTAGTGCTCTCTATATAGGCTAGTCCAACTCCTGATCTCCTGACACTTTCAAGAAGGGTAAAAGGACTACAAGGTTGTTGTCCGTGTCATAATTGATCTCAGAAGGAAGACCACTGAGATCCAGTAAAAGAAAGCCTTGTGGTGCTGACTTAGAAACCCTGCCAGACAATTGTAGGCTGTTGTGGCAGACTCTATTCACTTTCTTGTCTTTGCTCTTATATTCTATCTCCTTCCTTGCATTTAACCTCTTTCATATCGCTCTTTCTCTTGAAGGAATTAATGTTCATACATGCATTCTGCCATTTTGTTAGACCATCTGGTTCATCCTATTTGCCCCAAAATCACTTATAATGCATTGGACAACTGTAAGACCACAGGGGGCTCTTTGTTTTTGTTTTGCTTTGCCAGCAGCACACCAGGCTCTGCTGAAGTGGGGAAGTACCAAGAGGCCACTCACACACACAACAAGATGACTTATGTGCAGCAGTTTACATTCAGTGGTCATGAAGACTTCGCTGCTGTATTCTGATGAGGATTATCTAGCAATCACAAAAAGCCCACTCAAAGAGTATGCACTCTCTCCCTGGAAATCCCCATTTCCTTGACAGGTTGGTGTCTGACCTTCCTCTCCTTCGTGACAGCCTGAGATGAAAGCTTGCAAAAATTATCTCCACCCTTGTTAGATTTGGGGGTCTATAGTTTGCATAGGTATGTACTTGTGACAAATAGGGACCCTTGTGTCTAGTCAGGGTAAGGGGCTACACTCCTAAAATAACCCTGCTCACCCCCTTGGTAGCTTGGCATGAGCAGGCAGGCTTATCTCGGAGGCAGTGTGTAAAGCATTTGTGAACACATACAGTAATACAGTGACAACACTACAAATGGACACCACACAGGTTGTATTATAAAAATAGGTATTTTTATATAGACTTAACACATGACCAAACGACAAAAATCCACAATACTGTACTCAAAAATAGTCTCTCAAATATTATAAAATAGCTCAGTTCTCTCAAGTTGTAAATTCAACACTTTACTCTCAATGTACCTTAGATGTGTAGCGCAAAGAAAACAAAAGGGTTGCAGGGAAGGTGATGTGACGGTTCTTTACACGCTGGGGAGTGGATGCGTCGGTTCCTTACTGCTGCGCAGGGGAGTTGATGCTCGCTTCCTTACTGTGTGGGGAGTTGATGCGTTGGCTTCTTACTGCTCTCTGGTGCGAGGCAACCGCTGGCACCTCGATGCGATGCTCTTCATCGGTGCGATGCGACAAAATGGCGTCTTGGTTGCGATGCGACAAAATGGCGTCTTGGTTGCTATGTGACAACGTTGGTGTGATGTGTGCACGCCCGACGGCCGTGCGGCGACTCGATTACCTTTTGGAGCTGCGACAGGCCCTGCGACGCCTTTCTCCGGTGATGCGATGATGACCTCTGTGGCAGCGTCCCGCTTCTCTGGCGATGCCCCGCGCTTCAAATTTCTGAGTCAGTTAGGATTATAAGATGTAATAATCAAACTGCCCATTCTGGCCTATGGGGAACAGGTAGCCTCGCAATAGTGAAAAACGAAAAAGGGCTGTAATTCACTATTAGGACATGCCACACACACCAGGGCATGTCCTACCTTTTACCTACAATGCACCTTGCCCTTGGGCCTACCATAGGGGTGACTAATATGTATAAAAGGGAAGGTTTAGGGATTGGCATGTGGGTGCACTTGCCCAGTCAGCATGGCAGTGTCAAGAATTCCTGTCATGCGAGGGGAGGAAAACGGTAACCAGCGAAAACGGACTACATCTCCCAGGATGCTTAGCGGTTGAGAGGTTATGTAAACAGGAGAGCTGTTACATAACTCAAGGAAAACACGCCCTTATGTAAACAGGAGAGCTGTTACATAACTCAAGGAAAACACGCCCTTATGTAAACAGGAGAGCTGTTACATAACTCAAGGAAAGCACGCCCTTATGTAAACAGGAGAGCTGTTACATAACTCAAGGAAAGCACGCCCTTATGTAAACAGGAGAGCTGTTACATAACTCAAGGAAAACACGCCCTTATGTAAACAGGAGAGCTGTTCCATAACTCAAGGAAAACACGCCCTATAAAGGGAGGAACCGGGAGGTACAACGCTGTCGGATATTGTGTTTACACCGACGTACCTGCTTCGTGAAGAGCAGTGTTCCGGAGTGGAGCTCCAGTAAGGCAAGAATGGAGGTAGGTCGAGTCGTTACTCCCTGGGCCGTGTCTTGCCCCATCGTCACCTGTGAAGGACCCGGAAGCTCTACCGGTCAACCATTGAGCTTCGCTTTTTGACTCGGCTGAGTCAAAGCGCAGTGGCGCTTTTGCTGGTTGGAGTCGTAACTCCCAGCCCGACCAGAGATACAGGGACTGCCAGCTGTAACGCACACCAGGAGGTGTTTGCCGCGTTACAGACTCGGAAGTCCACAGGATCGATCGAGCGGCTGCTCTCGGTTCAGTCTTCTTGGTTTTGATTGGGGTATCGGTGACGCATCACCAGGAGGTGACTCCGCGTCCCGGTGCAGTCTGAGGAAGAGGTTGAGCGGCTGCTCCCTTCAGGTAGAGACCCCGGCTGGGTGTTTCCCTGACTCCTCGATTCTCCCCACCACTCTTCGTGCCCCTCACAGCCTACCGATTGGTATTGTCGGCCATTTCATTTCTGCCCTCTGTTGGCATACGCCGGGACCGGCGTATATGCAGAGGACGGTTAGGACCACCCGTGCTGTGGGCTGGTAACGTACTTAGCCTGGAGGATTCCAGTGACTATAACTCTTGTTTCTTCTTTGTGTTATTTTTGCCTTCATTAAAATAACTAACCCTTCACAAGTGGTTGGGTCCTCATTATCGTGTCTGTTAAACGATCCCGAGACGTTCAGGGTGTTACAAAATATCCGACCTTAAATAACACTAACTGTCTCCCGGTCGATAACAGACATGGCAACACTTGATGATGTGCTGGCTGCTTTAGCGACCGTGCAAGCTGAAGTGGCTGCCTCTAGGCAAGAAACAGCCGATGTAAAAGCCAGACTGGATGCTATCCAATTGGACCCGCTCACGCCCAGCACCTCCCTCACGAACCCGACCCCTGCGGTAGTAGTGGAAATGCCGGTAGCCATCCCCTTGGCAACACCAGAGAGGTACAGTGGGGATCCTAACACAGTGCAGGTATTCCTCACACAAGTGGCGCTACATTTAACGTGCAAACCAAGGGCGTTCCCCACGAGTCAGGCTCGTGTGGCTTTCCTTATTTCCTATTTGGCTGGAAACGCGGCACAATGGGCCGTACCTCTGGTAAGCAGGGACGACCCCATCTTATGTGATTGGGGTGCTTTTCGCGAGGAATTCCTGAAGGTGTTCGACAGAAGGGCTGACTCGTACACGGCGGACCGTGAAATGCTTGAGTTGAGACAGGGATCCAACGACCTGGTGCAGTATCTCAACGCGTTCCGAAGGCTGGTTGCGGAAACCAAGTGGCCTGTTGCTAAACAGACGGCGCTCTTCTATCAAGGGCTGTGTGATGAGCTCAAGGACGCCGTGGCTCATATTGACCCTCAACCCAAGACATGTGAGGGCCTTATCAACCTGGTATTACGGCTGGAACATAGGCTAAGTGAAAGAAAGGGGGATCATGGGAGAAAAGGAAAATCCCTTCCATCCTATGTGACGGTGGGAAGTCCTGAAACTTCCACCGCATCCAAGGGAGAACCCATGGACATCGGCGCAATACGAGCGAGCCTCACAGCCACGGAGAAAGAGTCACGCCGTAAACAAGGATTGTGCCTATATTGTGGCAAAAAAGGCCACTACGTACGTGAATGCCCTGCCAAACCGAAGACGTCACGTTATCGGGCCAACCGGTCGGTAACAGCCGTGGTGGACATACCGGCGGAAAACTAGAGGACTCCCAGACCAAAGAAGGGGCATCTCGGAGTCACTCATCCATCCCTTCACTTTCCAACTCGGTCACTAAGGGACAATGACACCTGTTTCTCACGGTGCACGTGGGAGTGCATGACCAGTGGATACCCGTTGTGGCCATGGTGGATTCAGGGGCCACTGGCATGTTTATGGACCACAACGAGGCATGCAGGCTAGGGCTAGTGCTTCTTCCCAAAGCTGTACCCGAAGACGTCTATGCTGTAGACGGAAGGCGATTGGTGACGGGGCCCATCGGGCAGCACACGGGGGTCCTTCCGATGAGATATGGGAGGAACCATTTGGAACAAATCGATTTTAACATCATCCGAGCGCCCCAATATGGCGTCATATTGGGATTGCCGTGGCTACAGAAACACAACCCCTCTGTGGATTGGCCAACACATCGCCTCGAAATGACGTCACCGTATTGCATCCTGCATTGTGGAATAAGAACGGAATCCCTTGACGCAGATGAGAGCGGGAGTCAGACGGTGGCTACAGCGGCAGAAAAAGATGTGGCTCTCCCCCAGGCTTATCACAGTTTTGAGGATGTATTTGATGAGGTGAAGGCGGAAGTGCTACCACCACATAGACAGTTTGACTGCCAGATCGACCTGGTGCCAGGGGCCAGCGTTCCCAGCGGCAGGCTGTATGCCCTGACGGAGCCTGAAAACGTGCATCTCCGGGGGTACCTGGATAAACTCCTCAAGCTAGGATTCATCCGCCCGTCCAAGTCTCCGGCCGCCTCGCCACTCTTCTTCATCCCGAAGGCTAACGGGGAGCTGAGAGCCTGTGTGGACTTTAGGGCATTGAATGCGATAACCATAAAAAATCGGTACCCCTTGCCTCTCATCAGTGTACTTCTGGAACAGGTCAAGAAAGCTCGTATCTACACCAAGTTGGATTTGAAAGGGGCATACCATCTGGTGCGCATGAGGGACGGAGACGAGTGGAAGACCGCCTTTAAGACCAGGTTTGGCCTTTTTGAGTACCTCGTCATGCCGTTCGGACTGCAACGCCCCGGCAGCCTTTCAGTACTTTTTGAATGAGGTATTCAGAGAGGAGTTGGATATCTACGTGGTCGTATATATCGACGACATCCTCATCTATTCGTCCAGTGAGGAGGAGCACGTACACCACGTCACAGCTGTGCTCCACAAGCTGAGATAAAACATGCTGTTTTGTAAACTCAGCAAGTGTGACTTCCACGTCACATCCGTGGAATTCCTCGGAGTGATGCTGAGTCCAGAGGGACAGGAGATGGCAGAACGAAAGATCAAGGCGGTGAAAGAATGGCCGGTGCCCCAAAGCGTGAAGGACGTCCAAAGTTTCATTGGCTTCGCCAACTTTTACAGGCGGTTTATAGATGGATTTTCAGGATTGGTGGCCCCAATCACACAGCTACTGAGGAAGTCCAAGGAGTTTGTCTGGTCCCCTGAGGCGAACAAAGCCTTTGAGGCCCTGAAAAGCGCCTTTGGTAAGGCGCCGGTGTTGGCTCACCCCGATCCGGATCTCCCCTACGTGGTGGAAGCGGACGCATCGGATGTGGCGCTGGGGGCTATCTTGTCCCAACGCAACCACGACACAGGGGTGCTTCATCCCGTTGCGTACATGTCCCGCAAACTCAACGACGCCGAACGCAACTACCATATTGCGGAGAAGGAGCTTCTCGCAATCAAGGACGCCTTCACCGAATGGAGGCATTGGTTGATGGGGGCAAGACATGTGGTACACGGACCATCGGAACCTGCAGTTCATGACGGCCACAAGACACCTTTCTCCCAGGCAGCTGCGGTGGATGATCTTCTTTGCGGGGTTCTACTTCCGCATCACATATCGGCCGGGGACGGAAAACCGGAAGGCGGACGCCCTGTCCCGTCAATCTGCAGTTAAGGAACCATTGCCTGTGACCGAGCGTTCCATCATTTCCCCGAGGATGGTATTGGGGGTTATCCAACCGGATACTTTCCTGAGGGGAATAAAGAGAGGGATCAGGTCGTTCGCATGGCGGAGGTGGCTCCTCAGTCACAGAGAATGGCAGCTGAAGGACGGGATACCCCTGAAGGGCAGGTGCCTATTGATACCCACGCCTAGGCTAAGGAAACAAGCATTCATCTGGTGCCATGACTCTCCATGCGCAGGTCATTTGGGCTTTGAAAAAACGGTGGCTAGCATGGGACGGCATTTCTGGTGGCCAACCATGAGAGTGGATGTCAGGAGGTGGGGACAGGAGTGTCCTACGTGTGCTACCATGAAGGCCGACCATGGCCGAACCCAAGGGCTCTTACATCCACTTCCGACCCCGGATAGACCATGGGATAGCATATCACTGGACTTCGTGGTGGGCCTACCGGTAGACCAGGGGATGACGGCGATACTGGTGGTGGTGGATTACTTGATGAAAATGGGGCACTTCATGCCCTGCAAGAGAGTCCCTACGGCCGGGGAATTGGCGTCACTACTCCTAAAGAATGTGGTACGACTGCATGGATTACCGGGGGTGATCGTGTCGGACCGAGGGTCGCAGTTTACTGCGCAATTCTGGGAGACTTGGTGCACTGCGCTGCATGTTAAGACTGCCCTGTCCACCAGCTACCACCCTCAAACGGACGGCCAAACCGAGCGCCTGAACCAAACGCTCAAACAGTATCTGCGATGTTTTGTGGACCAGGGCAGGGAAGAATGGGTCGACTTGCTATGGGTTCCAGAGATAGCCTATAACAACGCCACTCACAGCTCCACACAGTCATCTCCGTTCTATAGCAACTATGGCCAACATCCCAGGTTCTTGCCATTTCTACATCCGTTCAGAGAGGACAGGATTCCCGCCACAGCGGACAGGGTGGCACACATAAAAGACACGTTGATGCGCTCAAGGGCTGTCCTAATTGAGGCCAAGAGAAGATACAAGGCTGCGGCAGACAGGAAGAGAAGGCCCGGGCCACTGTACCGCACTGGAGACTACGTCTGGATATCCACAAGAAACATGAGGTTTCGAAAGAACAGTGTGTTCCATCCCAAGTACATGGGCCCCTATCGAATTACCAAGTGTATGGGTCCCGTGAACGTGAAGGTGTGCTTGCCCCAGTCATTGCGGATACACCCTGTCTTTCATGTATCATTGTTCAAACCAGCACCCTCCAAGCCGTCTGGGACACCTAGGCCGGTATGCGTGGAGTCGGAGGTGGAGTATGAAGTGTCGGGCATACGGGCGTCCAAATGGCGCAGGGGGAAGGTGTGGTACCTGGTGGCGTGGAAAGGCTATGGCCCGGAGGAGCAATCATGGGAACCGGCTGAAGGGGTTCATGCTCCGCGCTTGGTCTCCTTGTTCCATCGGCGTTTTCCTGCCTGCGCTGGACCCGTGGGGAGCCACTGAGAGGGAGGATGTACTGTCAAGAATTCCTGTCATGCGAGGGGAGGAAAACGGTAACCAGCGAAAACGGACTACATCTCCCAGGATGCTTAGCGGTTGAGAGGTTATGTAAACAGGAGAGCTGTTACATAACTCAAGGAAACACGCCCTTATGTAAACAGGAGAGCTGTTACATAACTCAAGGAAAACACGCCCTTATGTAAACAGGAGAGCTGTTACATGATTCAAGGAAAGCACGCCCTTATGTAAACAGGAGAGCTGTTACATAACTCAAGGAAAACACGCCCTTATGTAAACAGGAGAGCTGTTCCATAACTCAAGGAAAACACGCCCTATAAAGGGAGGAACCGGGAGGTACAACGCTGTTGGATATTGTGTTTACACCGACGTACCTGCTTCGTGAAGAGCAGTGTTCCGGAGTGGAGCTCCAGTAAGGCAAGAACGGAGGTAGGTCGAGTCGTTACTCCCTGGGCCGTGTCTTGCCCCATCGTCACCTGTGAAGGACCCGGAAGCTCTACCGGTCAACCCTTGAGCTTCGCTTTTTGACTCGGCTGAGTCAAAGCGCAGTGGCGCTTTTGCTGGTTGGAGTCGTAACTCCCAGCCCGACCAGAGATACAGGGACTGCCAGCTGTAACGCACACCAGGAGGTGTTTGCCGCGTTACAGACTCGGAAGTCCACAGGATCGATCGAGCGGCTGCTCTCGGTTCAGTCTTCTTGGTTTTGATTGGGGTATCGGTGACGCATCACCAGGAGGTGACTCCGCGTCCCGGTGCAGTCTGAGGAAGAGGTTGAGCGGCTGCTCCCTTCAGGTAGAGACCCCGGCTGGGTGTTTCCCTGACTCCTCTATTCTCCCCAACACTCTTCGTGCCCCTCACAGCCTACCGATTGGTATTGTCGGCCATTTCATTTCTGCCCTCTGTTGGCATACGCCGGGACCGGAGTATATGCAGAGGACGGTTAGGACCACCCGTGCTGTGGGCTGGTAACGTACTTAGCCTGGAGGATTCCAGTGACTATAACTTTTGTTTCTTCTTTGTGTTATTTTTGCCTTCATTAAAATAACTAACCCTTCACAAGTGGTTGCGTCCTCATTATCGTGTCTGTTAAACGATCCCGAGACGTTCAGGGCGTTACAGGCAGTACCAGACTGCACACAAGCTCTGCAATGGCAGACCTGAGACACACTTTACAAGCTGCTCCGGTGTGTGGCACAATCAGTGCTGCAAGCCCACCAGCAGCATTGGTTACAAGCCCTGGGCACACACAGTGCACTGTACTAGGGTCTGACAAGTAAACCAGTTAAGCCAATCATGGAGTCACTAATCCATACATCAATTTACCATAGGGAGCACTTGCACTGTGGCACTGAACAGCAGTGGCACAGTGCCCAAAGCATCTATAACCAGTAAAAACACATGAGGCAACAGCAAAAAATGGAAGGAAGTCCCACGCCAATGGTGTCAGGTCTGACAACCTTTGTCACCTATAGTTAGGATTTCTAAACCTGGCACCCAGCTTGACATTCTCTAGCTTCCTGCCAGTGCCACCAAGTGTCGCCTCCCCTCTCATCACTGGAGCTCACTGAGCTTTAAGGGATATAGTGCAAAGAGGACCATGACGTTTACTGCGTGAGTGCAGCATATATGAGATCTTAAAAAGGGGCCCATATTTGGAAAGCGGGGCTGTTTGTAAACTGTAATTGAGCGGTATGTGATTTGTGTTAGGATTCAAGCTTCAGGTAGCACAGCCGGGGTACATAGAATGTTAGAGCCTTAATGCATGATCAACGACTTTGTTAGTTCACTGAGCTTATCATATTGTGAAGGCCCCAAACTCTCAGAGGCCATCTCCCCCGTAAGCCGATGCTTGGCTTACTGTTCCTGACAAGTGACCACGCCCCTCCTTGTTCCGATCGAGTTCCTGTTTCTTGTGGTATTGCTTCCTGCTTGCAGTCTTCGTCTCCCTATCTTGATACGCCTTGAAGACTTTAGCTAAAGTCCCCTGGAATCCTGCTTCATTTGGTTTCCTTGTGTTGGCGTTTGGTGTTTTTCACAGCTGCTCCGCTCCATCCCCATCGGAGCCGGACAGCACGCCATGCCGCCTTTCCTCTTGAGGATCACCAGCTGGGAAGCGTGTGCATGACTGTTCTGCTCCTTTCCCCTAACCGGAGCCGGTCAGCATGCCATGCCGCATTCACTTTCTCTCCCTGCCTGAAAGCGTGTGCACTGCTGATCCGCTCCTTTCCCCCTCCTGAGCCGGCCAGTGCGCCACGTCTTGAAATTCCCTTTTAGTTTCTTTTAAAAGAATTGCTGCTCCGCTCAACCTCTATCATTGGAGCCGGCTAGCACGCTGATTTAAAGGCGCCTTAGGTTACCTCTCACACCTTTTCAATCCTTTTGGGATCCCACTCTTAAACACCTTGTTATTCCCTAAGTAACCTTGTATGAGTGTGGATGTGAGTGTCATTACCTCGTCCCTTAAGTGCTCACTCTCCCAGTAGTCACCTCAGACTTCTCTCCAGGCTTATCATTGATATCAACTATTGCCTGTCACTTTCCATGAGATACTGGGACATTCCAGCTGGTAAGTGGACTATATTTAACTGGAATTGACATGCATTAATGTTCTAAGACTAGTTATCTTTTAGCACTCTGTCTATCCAGTTCCACACTACAACGTTACCTGTTGCCACATCTGGGGAAGAGTGGTGGTCACTCTATGATTTATTCCCTTCACTTTTTGGCGAGCAATTTCCTGTGAGTGAGTTACTATATATTCCTCCGGGAGTTGTTGTCTAGAAGTGTTTGGCCCAGCATCTTTGCTCCTGTGGAACCTCACTTGGATCAGGCTGGGATTTAGGTTTCAGTTGCGACGTTTTGCAAGGTATGGTAGACTGCATGCATTTGTGCTTCATGCAGACAATATTTGTGGTAATAGCACATAAATCAAGACCACTGACCTGACCTGCAAGCCCTTTGGGCGTGACCAGACTGCCCTATAGGCAGGGCTACTAAAATTATGAGGTAACAGAGGACCGAATTATGCCACAGTTTTAAACTTGTGAGGCAGAGCTGTGGAGGTATTTTGCAAGGTCTGGTAGACTACATGCACTTGTGCATCCTGCAGACCATATTTGTGGTAATAGCACAAAAATTAAGAGTAAAAACAGCCCACCAGACTGTAAAACAAGTCAGCATGCATCAAAACAAAGCACACACGCTGACCTGACTGCCCTCCCCTTAGGGCACTGCCAGACTGCCCTATAGGAAGGGCTACTAAAATTATGAGGCAAGGGAGGACCAAATTATAAAGCAGGGTCGACTAAATTGTGTGGTAAGAAAATGTAAATAAAGCAATGTGGTGCGCATATTTTGGGATACTACTGCTTTATTATTTTGACATTTCTCTATACACGGTAACAATGGCCAAAGGTTTCACCTCATCAGTACCAGTTTATAATTAAAATACAGCAATGAACAACAAAGATGTCAACTCAACCTTTGTAAAGGGCCTTCCACTCTGCAAGAATATATGTAGCCACATTAGAAGCTCCCCTGGCTGTGAGAAGTAGGGTGTCCCGTAAAACCCTGGAAGTCTTGTGCAGAGTTAAACAGTTCACACATGCCTTTTTCATCCCATCCATCCATCCCATCCATCCATCCAATCCATCCCATCCAATCCATCCCATCCAATCCATCCCATCCATCCATCCCATCCATCCATCCATCCATCCATCTCTGGCCCTGTCTCTCAATACCTAATAATCACACACAGGTCTGGCATTGTCTGTCCAGGCTCTTCACCTTCATCCCATCAATGTCATGCCCCTGCCACCCAGGCCCCCACGAAGCACACTGCCTTTCTGTCAGCCGCATAACGTGTATTTGTAAAGCACAAGTATCACCCAAGCTAGGGTCTCAAGGCGCTGAATAACAGATGTTTGTTCTTATCCAACTCAATGGTACTCATTTTATCAACCTGAGGTGGATAAAAGGCTAAGTGGACCCGCCAGGATTTGAACCTGTGACCATGAGGTCGAACACAGACGCCTGCAGTGGATGCATTAGTCTACTTAGCCACCAGACCCGGCTTGATAGCAGCACCATTTCAAAAGGGGGCTGAGCACCTGCAGCCTGCACCACAGGAGCACTGCCCCAACCCTGCCTCAGACAAAAAGGAAAAGGCACACTCCCCTAGCCCTCAGAGCTAGAGTCCGAGTGCACACAACACATGATCTCTGGTTGGTTTCTACAACATACAGCTCCCGAGATACATCACTTTAAATCCATTTTTGGGAGTGGAACAAGAAACCAGTACTCGCCTCTCCAAATTAAATTGCCCCTGAGTCATCTCTGGACACAAGTGCCCTGTGAAATAAAAGTTTGAACTGCTACAAGCTGTGTCCACCCTAGACTGCAGCTACCAATAAATACAGCCACTAACCACCCCATCCCAGGTGACCTTATTGTCTGGATATATTAACTCTACGTTAGTAGGGTGCAACCCTAAGTAAGAGAACCTCTCGAAACAGCAGCTGAGAAAGTAGGGTAAGGCAGACCTTCCACAGCAATCCTGTTGTATCCTGAGAGGTTTGGAAAAACAAACCTTGGTAAAGAACAGGGACTCCCCATCAAAAGAGAATCTCCCACTCAATTGCCACCACTAATGAAAGAAACAGATGGCGAGAGTTTACAGGAGGCTGCCCACTAAACAGGATTGGCATATTGTGTCCCCTCCCCAGCTGCTTGGTCAAGTTGGTGATACAGGGGGACATGAGGCCTCAGATGAGGCAAGAAGAAAATTTAACAAAGGACATCAGCCAAAGGTAATTTATCAGAGTTGCTCATTTTCCAGTGAGCTGCAGGTTGAGGAAATTGTAATCATGTGACAGTGCCACCATTTACAGAACAAAGGCAGGTAAACAGATGCCATTCACCTCTGCATACTAAGGCAAAAGCCATTTTCAAAATCATCCATCACTTCATGTTTAGGGCCTAGCATGGTGCACATGAGGTCATAGCCAATAGACTTGTTTTTGAAGGAGAATGCTAGGTTAGTAGGAATTGGCAAAATCAGATTTACAAAAATATTTTCCCCTTATCTCCTACAAATGTTGCTAATCTGAAATGATTTTTCCTGAAAACAAATCCAAAAGCATGTAGCTGTTCCCCTCTGATATGATTTCTAGTAGAGCTAGAAGCTGTTGTAGCGCTGGCAGTAGTGAAATTAGTAGTAGCGGTCAGAGCAGTCGGAGAAGTAGGAATAGTTGCCTTAGGGGTAATCGTATTATTATCATTAATAGGTTTGATGTGCGAGAAATAGTAATATGCCATCAAAGTATCCCCAGAGGACAATACAAAAATGCAAAGAACTGGGCCAGAATTAAAGGTCATGGGAAAAAGTGAAATAATTGTGCTAAGATTTAAAGTAAACATTTGCTGAGAAGCGAAGTTATATCAATGTAGAAGGGAAATGTTGAGCCAAATTCACAACACATGCTAGGAAAAAAAAGAGGCAAATATTTTTTGCGACCCTTTTGACCTTTTATCTACACTTTTAAAGTCGATGTCTGGGGGGCTGTGAGAAGTTGGCCTGGTACATGATGTTCACTAATTAAAGTGACCACCTTGTACCATGCCAAGCAACCCTTATGGTGTGGTTGTAAGTCAACCTTTTCGGACCAGCTGCCCTAGTGGTCGCGTAGGCTAAGCAGTCTTTGAGGCTAAACTCGTTTAGGCATGTTAAGCAAGCTGTTTTACCATATGTAACCCCCCTTTATACCAATGAAAGGACACCACACAGATATATATTCAAAATATATATGTATTTATTACTCAAAGTATCCCCTAGACTCTTTATGAGCACAGGAGCACAAATCGTTAAACAAGAAAGTATCACAATATACGAAAGTTGCACTTTATATGGATAGGCCCTGGTGGCCGCTCAAACCATATACTAGAATAGTGGTATAAGTACCACGAACAGGAAAGGGAGAAGGCCTAGGGCATCTAGAATCGCTGGGCCTACAAGGAGCTAACTTTAGTTAGTGACCAGGAGGTCCACGGGTCGCGTGTGCAGTGAGGAAAGTTACACGCGGGCGCCCATAGGTTTTCAATGGGTGCGTAATTGTTCAAAAGTTACTGCTAGAAGGGTCTTCTGGTTAGACTACGAATTCAAGGCTTCAAACCTAGACATTAGAGATGTTACTCTACACTTGTGCACCGGAGTGCCAGCTTTACCTCACCCACAGGAAGCGGGTGCATAGGGCTCGAAGTGCGTCGGGTTTCGTCTATCTGTTCAATGGAGCCTGACGACAAAGATGCTGCAGGCGGTCGGTCCAGAAGAGATGCGGTGGATCCAAGGATGGATCGGAAGTGTAGAAGACCTGTAAGCAGAGGGGACAGTGTTCACAGTCACTAGCCAGTGACCGGCGTGGCACCAGGTAGGTACCAGGCGATGTCGGGTGCAAACAAGTGAAGAGGTGTCGCTCGTCTCTGCAGCCACGTGGTCCCTGAAGGTTGACGACGTCCAGGAGTCGGTTCACACGCTGTCCCACGCAGGCTCTCGCTGTCGGCAGTGTCGGCGACTCAGAAGAAGCAAACAAGCCTTGGCAAAAGCAGGAGTCGCAGGAATCAAAAAAACCTGTTCGCTCTGACCAGCAAGGTCAGAGGGGCTGCTCCTTTGGAGGGAAGCAGGGGCCAGTCTGGAGTAACTAGACCAGCATCGTAGTTTTTCAAGATGGTCGCCAAGATGGCCACTAGTCAACGGACCAGTAACCGGTTAGGCGCGTCGAGTCGCGAAGTGCAGAGGGGCCCCACGCAGATCGTGTAGATGCTGGAGGGCTCACCTTTGGTGCAGATGCTGCTCGGATGTTGGGCTTCTCAGGACCCAAAGCACAACTTGGAGGGAGCCTCTGTTGTTGCACTTTCAGCTAATCGAGTGTCATCCAAGATGGATGGCTCCACCTGTCTCGCTGCCTCCACGGGTTCCTTCTTTGCAGGGACTGTGGATCGGGCGGTGAGAGTTCTGGAGGTCCAGTCCTTGTTGGTCTCTGGGCTTGGGCTCCGGCGGGAGGCGGCGGCAAAGCAAACGTCGATTCGCTGGATGGTGCTTGCGTTAGCAAGATGGTCACTCCCTGACCATAGGGGAGATTTCCTTCAGTCTTCTGTGCAGCAGAACATCGAAGTTCCCGTCTTCTTCTTAGTTACAAGTTGATTCCAGGATGTCTGAAGTTTTTGGACACAGCTCCTACCTTTAAGCGGATTCTAGTTGCCGGACTACCTGCTAGGTCCCTCCGTAAGGGTGGGACCAGGAAGGGGGGTGGTTACACCCCCAATCCTTTGTCCAGCTCGCCCCAGGTCTGGGGCTGGTGTGCCCCAGGACCGGATTGAACTGGCATATGCACCGAGGCTCCTTGTGAGCCTCAGGCATGTCTGTTTCCTTTCAAGCCCTACCTGACCAATACACAAAATCCTGTCTGGGGTGGTGCTCGCACCTCCCCTGGCAGGAAACCCTTTGTCCACGTCTCCCAAGCAGGAAGGACTCCCAGCAGCAGGAGGGCAGACTTGTGTCTGTGGTGGCAGCGTCCCTTTTGTGGAGCTGAGGCTATGTCTGATTTCACCCGGGTTTCAGGTTCTGTACAGGTCGTGTCCCCCTAGGAGGGTGGAATGCTAACCCCGTTGCCAGAATTGGCGAGGGGTAAGTATTCCAATTCGTATGACACCTTACTCGACATGTTTCGATAAAGCCAAACCAAAGAGCATTCAACCGCGAGGTTCATAATGCACTTAAGAGTATATGGTATGGCGATATCTGGAAACGGTAGAAGGAAGTTGTTCCGACCACTGCAGACAGGCTCAGCTCATGCCACAGCACCATCTCACATGGAACCAAGCACTCTGCCTTCAGGATTGTTAAGGCCTGCCATAGGAGTGACTTATAGGTTAACATGTGTTCCATTTAAGGTTAGGTATAGGCATACTACACCTAAGTAAGAGGTGGATACACCAACTTACCCCAGCTGAGTGATCAGCCAGTTGTGTCAAATTGCTAGGCCAGGCCAGGGGTGGCACAATACATGCTTCAGCCCCTGGTAGGCCTCAGATACACCAATGCCCTGAGTACCTAGGGTACACTAGTACAGGGGCTCACAGGGTGATCCAGTTCCAATGGGTCATGCACCTAAAGTGCATAGTGTCAATTTAGCAGAGAGAACAGCAGGCTGGGGGTCTGATTAGCAGGCCCACAGCCTCAATACGTCAAAAACCAGTGAAGCAAAAAGCAAAAATTTGGGGTGACCATAGGATAGCAGACCCTACTCTCCTACAGGGGCCCATTTCTCCCCCTCTCAGGAGGCGCACTGACAGTGCCCGCGAAGCAGGCACGAATGCCTGTTCGCCCCCGGGGCACTTTCTGGGCTTCTAAGGTCTTTTGGAGCCTTCTAAGGTCTTTTGGAGCCTTCTAAGGTCTTTTGGGGCCTTCTAAGGTCTAGCATGGGAATGTGCTCTCTCAGGAGAAAGGACTGGTCATAAAGGCTGAACCTGGTTCCCCAGTTCAAAATTCGACAGCTCTGGCCAGAGTGCCACATCCTTTCCCCCACTGAACACCATACTGCCTGTGAGAAGTTGGCCTGGCATATGCTGTCCACTAGTTATAGGGGACACCTTGCACTTGTCCAATTCGACTCCTAAGGTGATAGGTTAAAAGACAACCTTTAAAGAAAGCTATCCTAGTGGTAGCTGTGGAGAGCAGCCTTCAGGCTAAGTCTTGAAGGAGTGTTAAGCGTATTGTTTTACCATGGATAACCTCTTGAATAACCAAAAGAAAGAGTAACCCACACAGGTATATATTCACAATATATGTATTTATTCTAAGAACAAATCCCACTAGTCTCTTTATGAGGCTGGAGGTAAAGATACAATTCAATAAAGCATTTATAGTTACAATAAATAGCACTGGAATCACAGGGCCCCGTGGGGGGGACCAAACCATATATTAAAGTGGTATAAGAACCACAACAGTTCTGCAGACAGTGCCTAGGGCACTTAGGATCGCTGGCCCCTTACGAAACCACCCAAGGTAGTGAGGAAGGGGACCCACGGGGAGCGTGTGCAGTAGTGAAACTAAGGCCGGGATCCCCGTTAAACCCTATGGGAAATGTCGCGGTTGGAAAATGCTAGAATCTAGACACTTCAAGCAAGAGTTCGAGTTCGGGAGTTTTAAGTTAAGCTCTTGGAGGGCCCACACCAACGATAGTACCGAGGTACCACTGTTACCTGCCCCAGGGAAGCCAGGTGCATAGGTTGTTTTCGGTGTCGTGTCGATGTCTCGTTTTCTATGAAAAAACGTGAAGAATTGCTGCTGGTGAGAAGCGTCGTCGATGTCGTGCAGGTTGAAGATGAAGATCTTTAAGGAGAGGACCTGAAAGCAGAGGGGACAGAGTCTGGGTCACTAGCCAGTGACCAGGGGCCTCAGGAGAGAGAGCCCTTGAATGTCGGGTGCTTCCAGGTCAAAGAAGGGCAGCTTGGATCAGCAGCCACGGGGTCCAGGAGGCGTCAAGGAAAGCCAGCTGCTGGAGGGCGACTGTCCCACAAAGAATGAAGGCCGCTGCAGTGTTAGTGTACGGATTGGATCCACTAAGCCTTGGCAACCGCAACACAAGCAAGGATAAAGAAACAGCTACGGTGCAGACCCACAAGGTTTGAACGAAGTCTCCAGTGAGGAGACTGAAGAGCAGGCCTGGAGCAACCAGGAGAGCTCGTTAAAGTGAAGATTGACCTCTGCCAGGGCCCACCAGTCGAGAGACAAGGGACCGCGGGAGGCAGCAATTTGGCGTGCGTAAAGATGCGCCCACGGGTCGCCGGAGCAGGCTGGGGCATGGATCTTGGGCACAGATGATGCTGAGAGGTTGGCTCACAGATGGGCCAAAGCACAACTTCCCCACTCGTCTGGTTCGTGTGCTGGGCAAGAGGTGGCCGGTGTCCTGGGGGTATTGGGTATCTCGGCACCCACGGGGTACACGGTGCTCAGCCTTGCTGTGCACACTCACTGGCCTCTGGGATGCTTGGGAACCCCCCTCAGGGTAGGCAGAAGTCTTCTATGTCTGTAGGAGCAGCAGAGTGCCAACCGGGTCACTTGCAGTGTTTCAGGTGCCTGCCAAGCAGGGGGGTAACTCCTTTACCCCAAGGGAGATTTGTTCCGTCAGCTGAGTGGCAGCTCATCGAAGTTTCAAGTCTTTGAAGCAAAGTTCTCGTCCAAGATTAATCTGAGGCTCTGGGGACCCCGCACCCACCTTTATCCAGGGATTAGGGGAGTGACAACCAGGGCCCACCAATGGGAGTTCAGGCAGGAAAGGGTGGCTACACCCTCTCCCCTTTGTGTGTTTCCTGCCATGGCAGGGGACAGGATGCCCCATAACTGGTCTGAAGCAGTGTATGCAGAAGTAGGCACTGGAGGAGCCTACGTGCAAGTTTGAAAGGAATCCTAAAGTGCACCCACCCAGTTCCAATCCACATAGTCTGTCTGGGGAGGTGAGGGCACCTCCCTGCAACAGGATCCCTATTGTCCAGCTGCCGTGGCTGGAGTTCTACCCAGCAACAGGCAGCCAGAATTGTGTGGGTGGCGGGTAGCATCCATTTTGTACAACGTGTGGTCTTTTAAATTAGTGTTTGAATCAACCGCTTTTACCTTATCACCCCCCTAGCAGGGTGGAATCATGCCCTCCCTCCAATGGCTGGATTGGGGGTGTGATTCCAAGATGTTTGACACCAAACACGACATGGTTCTGTGCAGTCATTCTCAAGTTAGCATTCTACTGCGATTGATTTATAATGCGCTTAAGAGTATATGGTATGGCTGCACTAAAAACAACCTCGCAATCGTTTTACGAAAGTTACAGAGGGGCCCTACTCACGTAGGGGTTCCCCTCACACACATCTCAGCACCCTGCCTTGTAGGATTAGCAAGGCCTGCCTTAGGGGTGATTTATGAGGATATATGTGTTGTATTTAGGTGGGATACAGGATACCTATATCCTTGTAAGGGGTGCAAGCGCCACCTTACCCAGACTACAGTAGTGGTCTGGTGGTGTCAGTTTGTATGGCTGTCCCAGGGGTGGCACATTGAGTGCTTCAGCCCCTGGTAGGCCTAGGGTACCATCTACAAGGGG
The DNA here is from genome assembly GCF_964204655.1 of Triturus cristatus. Lineage (NCBI taxonomy): Eukaryota > Metazoa > Chordata > Amphibia > Caudata > Salamandridae > Triturus > Triturus cristatus. The sequence continues at coordinate 1,932,389,309 of NC_140589.1, forward strand.
CTCATAGGGTGTCCTTCGTATCAAATTGGTATGTACATATGGTACTCACATCGGTTTAGAGAGGAAGCAGATAGGCTGGGGTCATGGATAGCAGGGCCACAGCCTGGCTAGAGTCAAACAGTTAAAACATCAGCAAAAAGTTGGGGGCAACTTTGCAGTCGATGCCAATCTCCTACATGATCCCCCCCCCCCCCAAACGCAGGGACATTAAACTAACCTTGACCAGTTGAGTCTTCATGTTCTAAGTGGAAATATCTGGAGAGCCCATCTGCATTGGCATGGTTGCTCCAAGGTCTATGTTCCACTGTATAGTGCATCCCCTGTAGGGAAATGGACCACCTGAGTAGTTTGGGGTTTTCACCCTTTATCTGTTTTAGCCATAGGGGGGGCTTATGGTCGGTTTGAACAATAAAGTGAGTGCCAAACAAGTATGGCCTCAGCTTCTTCAAGGCCCAGACCACAGCAAAGGCCTCCCTCTCTATAGATGACCAACGTTTCTCTCTGGGGGTCAACCTTCTGCTAATAAAAGTTACTGGTTGATCCTGGCCCTCTTCATTCAGTTGTGATAATACAGCACCTACCCCCACCTCAGATGCATCAGTTTGAACTATGTATTCTTTGGAGTAGTTGGGGCTTTGGAGCACTGGAGCAGAGCACATGGCCTGTTTTAGGTCATCAAAAGCTTTCTGACAGCTGACAGTCCACTGAACTTTCTTGGTCATCCTCTTAGAGGTTGTCATTTAAGGGGGTCACAATGGTTCCATATCCCTTTACAAATCTTCTGTAGTACCCAGTCAGGCCTAAGAAAGCTCAGACCGGAGTCTGGGTGGTGGGAGCAACCCAGTCCATGATGGTCTGGATTTTGTTCTGTAGTGGTTGAACCTGGCCTCCACCTACAAGGTGGCCCAGGTACACAACCTGACTCTGCCCTATCTGGCACTTGGTAGCCTTGATAGTGAGTCCTTTCAGGGCTTCCAAAACTTTCCTTAGGTGGATCAGGGGATCCTCCCAGGTGGAGCTGAAGACAGCAATATCATCTAGATATGCTGCACTAAAGTCATCCAGGCCTGTGAGGACTTGGTTCACCAACCTTTGAAAAGTGGCAGGTGCATTTTTCAAACCAAAGGGCATTACAATAAATTGATAATGCCCACCAGGCGTTGAAAATGCTGTTTTGGCTTTTGCAGATTTAGCTAACCTTATCTGCCAGTAGCCAGCTGTCAGATCAAATGTGCTCAGATATTTGGCTGAGGCCAATTTATCTATGAGCTCATCTGCTCTGGGAATGGGATGTGCATCAGTCCTAGTGACTGCATTGAGTCCTCTGTAGTCTACACAAAACCTCATCTCTTTCTTGCCACCCTGGGTGTGAGGTTTGGGTACCAGGACTACTGGGCTAGCCCAAGGGGTATCTGAGGGCTCAATAACTCCCAATTCCAACATCTTTTGGGCTTCTGTCCTTATACAGTCCCTGACATGGTCAGGTTGCCTGTAGATCTTATTCTTCACAGGCAGACTGTCCCCAGTGTCCACTTCATGAGTGCGAAACTAGTTATGGTCAATTGTGCACTGCTGTGGTTAGAAGAATTTTCAAAAATCTGTGCCGTGCTCCAGGGTATCACTCCCTGCCAGAGAGTGTGTGAAAATCAAACAATAGGTAACGACCCCACCCCTGTGGGGTGTATCCCCGGGCACTGGACTGGAGTAACTAATTTTTTCGTGGTTGTCAATGAATAATTTGCTTAATTATGTAGTTGAAAGTTTTTTAATTTTGCACTTGATTTTTCATTAATCCGTTGGAAAACTTCATTTCCCAAAATGCAACATGTTAATTTCACAAAGTTGTCTCAATCAGTGTTCCAATGCATTTCGGCAAACTGCCTTCATCAGGGAACATCTAAAACAAAAGATTTAAACTGTCTGTAGTGATACCAGATAGATATGTACAATACACAATACTAGTCACATACATTGTAACAAATATTAAACAAATGGCATGCAAATGTATCTAGCGTGGTTTTTAACTCGAGAGAAAGGCTGTAAGGGGACCGTGTGGGTGAACATCGTGCCAAATAGCGGTTTACTCACTTAGAAAAGATGTGTGGGGGTTATAACTGAAATCGCTATACGGAAGTGACTAAATAAATATAATACGGACGTTGAAGAGTAAATGAGCAAACTGGAGGGGACTACGGAGGCTAATATCAAGATCTTACCGGAGCTGAGACCGTCGGTTCACTCAGGTGCCTTCCATGAGTGTGCTGCTAGTTCGAAACTCGCTGTGTGGTGTGGTATTTAAACGTGAATGACGTGCTACTAAAGGTGAAAAGCGGACTGCTAAAGTGTGCGTGTGGGAGAAAAAAAGTTCCTAAAAGAGAATTAAATTAGGCTCTCATGGCGTGCTGTTTTTGTGGTATGTAATATCAAACGTTTACCAACAGTCTGTATAGTGGATACAGTTAATCAGTTCTAAGACATTGTCAATCAATGAGAAAACGGCAGCCTTCCGATATGGTACCCAAGGCTAATATCGCAGTCAGTATGGTCTGTTTAGGTTGAATGTTTATAAATAACAAGAAAATTCGACCCTGTCATTCATTCTGTGCGGTTGTAGAGAGTTCAAATTGTAAATCCAATGATTTTCTCTTTGCAGTAATGCTGTACGGTTATCAATTCCTTCCCGTTTTTGCACTACCTCTAAAATGCAAGCTTTTAATTGGCTGTTGTGGTGTTGAGCTTCAATAAAGTGATGAGCTACCATTGATTTGGTTTGTTTGGTTCTTATATTGCTTTTGTGTTCATTCAATCGAACTTTTAGTTTGCATTCTGTTTGTCCGACATAGACTTTTCCGCATGGGCATTTTAACATGTAGATGATATTTGAAGTATCACATGTAGCTGTCACCTGTAGTTTGATTTTATGTCCTTCCATGGGGTGCATGATGTACGTCCCCTTAATGATGTTGTGACAGTTGCTGCAATTTAAACATGGTATCGTGCCCTTGTAGGTAGCTTGTTGAGACTTTGTGGGTGAGTATTTAATGAGCTCTCCGATGTTTTTGCCTCGTGTGTAAGCAAATATCGGTTCACGGATGAAGGTGTTTTTGAAATCCTGCTCTAGTTGTAACAATGGCCAGTGTTTTTTAACAGCCTTTTTCAAGTGTTGGCTCATGGTAGAAAATTTGCTAACGCATGTGATTCTTTCAGCAGTAGTTTTGGGTCTTGTCAAAAGTAGTTGTTGTCTTGAGAAGTTGCTGACACGTTCTTTAGCTTCTGTTAGTATATGTTCTGGGTATCCTCTCTGTCTAAATCGCTGTAACATGTCTTCTTGTTGTTTGGTGGATTCAGCACAGTCTGAGACAATCCTTTTTACCCTCATTAATTGAGAATACGGTAGATGTTGTTTGAGCGGTTGGGGATGGAAGCTGTCATATGTTAAGGTGTTGTTTCTGTCTGAAGATTTTCTGTACAGGTTGGTTTCGAACCCTCTCACAGTTTTAGTCACTTTTACATCCAGGAAGTTGATCGTATGTTCGCTGATCTCATGGGTAAATTGGATCCTGTCATCAATAAGGTTAAGTAGTTGGATTTGATCTTCGAGTTGTTAAATCTCTATACACATCGATCCCACATCAAGCAGGGATTGAAGCAGTTGAAAAGGCCCTTTTAAATACAGATTATGACGAAGGCATGAAGATCTACTTGATGGAACTCCTAGATTTCACTCTTCTACACTCCTACTTCCAGTGGCAAGACACATGGTATTTACAGAAGACTGGCACTTCGATGGGCAACTGTGCAGCGCCCGCGTATGCCAATATCTTTATGAACTCCTTTGAAGAAGAATACATCCTAAACACTCAACCCTGGAAGAATCAGACCCCGTTGTACCTAAGATTCATTGATGACATCTTCCTATTATGGAAAGGAACCCATGAAGAACTCGAAGATCAAATCCAACTACTTAACCTTATTGATGACAGGATCCAATTTACCCATGAGATCAGCGAACATACGATCAACTTCCTGGATGTAAAAGTGACTAAAACTAAAAACGAGGCAAAAACATCGGAGAGCTCATTAAATACTCACCCACAAAGTCTCAACAAGCTACCTACAAAGGCACGATACCATGTTTAAATTGCAGCAACTGTCACAACATCATTAAGGGGACGTACATCATGCACCCCATGAAAGGACATAAAATCAAACTACAGGTGACAGCTACATGTGATACTTCAAATATCATCTACATGTTAAAATGCCCATGCGGAAAAGTCTATGTCGGACAAACAGAACGCAAACTAAAAGTTCGATTGAATGAACACAAAAGCAATATAAGAACCAAACAAACCAAATCAATGGTAGCTCATCACTTTATTGAAGCTCAACACCACAACAGCCAATTAAAAGCTTGCATTTTAGAGGTAGTGCAAAAACGGGAAGGAATTGATAACCGTACAGCATTACTGCAAAGAGAAAATCATTGGATTTACAATTTGAACTCTCTACAACCGCACGGAATGAATGACAGGGTCGAATTTTCTTGTTATTTATAAACATTCAACCTAAACAGACCATACTGACTGCGATATTAGCCTTGGGTACCATATCGGAAGGCTGCCGTTTTCTCATTGATTGACAATGTCTTAGAACTGATTAACTGTATCCACTATACAGACTGTTGGTAAACGTTTGATATTACATACCACAAAAACAGCACGCCATGAGAGCCTAATTTAATTCTCTTTTAGGAACTTTTTTTCTCCCACACGCACACTTTAGCAGTCCGCTTTTCACCTTTAGTAGCACGTCATTCACGTTTAAATACCACACCACACAGCGAGTTTCGAACTAGCAGCACACTCATGGAAGGCACCTGAGTGAACCGACGGTCTCAGCTCCGGTAAGATCTTGATATTAGCCTCCGTAGTCCCCTCCAGTTTGCTCATTTACTCTTCAACGTCCATATTATATTTATTTAGTCACTTCCGTATAGCGATTTCAGTTATAACCCCCACACATCTTTTCTAAGTGAGTAAACCGCTATTTGGCACGATGTTCACCCACACGGTCCCCTTACAGCCTTTCTCTCGAGTTAAAAACCACGCTAGATACATTTGCATGCCATTTGTTTAATATTTGTTACAATGTATGTGACTAGTATTGTGTATTGTACATATCTATCTGGTATCACTACAGACAGTTTAAATCTTTTGTTTTAGATGTTCCCTGATGAAGGCAGTTTGCCGAAATGCATTGGAACACTGATTGAGACAACTTTGTGAAATTAACATGTTGCATTTTGGGAAATGAAGTTTTCCAACGGATTAATGAAAAATCAAGTGCAAAATTAAAAAACTTTCAACTACATAATTGAGCAAATTATTCATTGACAACCACGAAAAAATTCGTTACTCCAGTCACTTCATGAGTGCACCAGGTGGTCTGACTTGGAGTCAGTGAAAACATATGTCTGAATGACTGGAGAACTTGTCTGCAGTCAGACTGTTGCTGGGCAGTGAGGCTGCCTGCCAAGGCTACACCATCTACTGACCCATCAGGGTTGTGAGAGAGCAGGTCTGGGAGAGGGTCACTCTCCTCCTCCTGTCTTTATCAGTTGCCATGAGGAAGCCGATGTCAGCCCTGTCCACATATTGTTTCAGTCTGTTTACGTGAAGTACCCTGTGGGGACATCTGGGAGTGCCAAGGTCCACCAAGTAGGTGACCTCTCCCTTCTGTTCCAATATGGTATGGGGTCCACTCCATTTGTCTTGGAGGCCTGCTGGAGCCACTGGCTCCAACACCCATACCTTCTGTCCTGGCTGGTACACCACCAGTACAGCCTTTTGGTCATGCCAGGCTTTCTGTAATTCCTGACTTGCCTCAAGGTGTTTTGTCGCCGCCTTCATGTACTCAGCCATCCTGGAGCGGAGACCAAGTACATAGTCCACAATATCCTGTTTAGGGGGTTTGAGAGGTAACTCCCACCCCTCCTTCACTAGACAGAGTGGCCCTCTGACAAGGTGGCCAAACAAAAGTTCAAAAGGGCTGTAACCAACCCCCTTCTGTGGCACCTCCCTGTATGCAAAGAGAAGGCAGGACAGAAAAACATCCCATTTTCGCCTGAGCTTTTCTGGGAGTCCTTTGATCATACCCTTTAGGGTCTTGTTAAATCTTTCAACAAGCCCATTGCATTGAGGATGATAAGGGGTGGTGAACCTTTGAACTATTGTATGAATCATGAATTATGACACAATGTATGTGACACATGTTCCCAAAACTGGAAGCAACATTCTAAAAATATGAATGGAATTAGTGAATGATTTGTACTGCTTCTAAACATGCCACATGCATACAAATGGACACAGAACAGTGGACTGATGTCAGCATGATGCTCCTCTTTGAATTATGGTTCCAGATAGTATGGTGTTAGAATTATAGGCAAATACATAGTGTTTTCAACCTACCTGAAGCCGAAAGAAAAACATACCTCGAGGTCACACCTAATTTGCACCTTGTTCCTATAAGCCACAAACATCAGAATTGGTACCATAATGCGTACATATCTCAGCTACAATCTACAATTGAAATTAAGTCTCTACCTTATACGCTTCAAGAATTATATGGCACATTCTGCTGTGTATTATATCCTATCCATTTCAATGGAGTGACCAGATGGCCTCCAGGGGTGACTTTATGAAGTTTTGAGGTTTAAGGGGGCAAAGTCACTTCTTCCACCCAGCCCAAGGTGCTCAAAATTGGGTACAATATCAAGTTTTTCCCTTGGCTGGAAGCTGAAAAAAAAACTTCAGATAATACCAAAGGTAGATAGATCACATGAAAGGATCAGACCTGACCTTTCTAAGAAGTGTATTTATATCTTGTGCACTCAAACAGTGTCTCTGATATCCAGATATCTGATATCTGATATTGCTAATTTTCAGTACCAACCATAATGACTGTTTGCAGGGTGGGTGCTAGGACGGCCAGGAGCTGTCTGACGCACATGCCCACCATGACGTCAGACGGCTCCCAGCCGTCCGTCGCACGCAATGGGTTAAAGTACAGAGAATAGAATATCCACAGTATTTTTGATGTAGTAAACCATCCTTAAAACTCTAAAAACTGTGGGGCTCATTACGATGATGGGTAGACTTGGTCCGCCTGCCACCATAGTGGTGATTGGGACCGGCTGCCAGATATGTGGCGGTCCCACCACTGCAATTAGTATACACCCTTCATACTGGCGGGCGCATCGTTGGCCTTTAACATTGCGGGTGGTGCTGCTGGCTGCAGCACCTTCCGAATGTGAAAGGTGCTTGCACCTTATTTCCTGCACCACTTGGCAGGCACCATGCGGTGCCTGCCACTTGGTGCAAGGAAATGCAGGGGGGTGCCATGGGTATCCCCCAGTGTAGCAACACCCCCCCCCCCAAGGTTGGCCCACAACGATCCCCCAAACCCAATCCCTGCCGGGCCAGCGGTGGCGATCCTCCCGCCATTGTAATGAGCCCCTAAGTCTTATGTGAATTGTCCTTAATCAATGCAGGGTGGCACCTGGCCTCTGTGGGCTTTTGTTGATAGAACATAGTCAAAAGTAAGATCACAACTGATCTGAATAGTTTGCAACGCAACAAATAAAATAACGTATCTCAGCTTTTCATCTCTTTCAAAAGTCTCAAGAACTGGTTTGACATTAAATTTCTTTTTTGATGTCCGCACTAGCTTTCCAGGAGTTTCCAGTAAGGGGTGACATGAGCATGGACTGTTTGTGGCATCCATGCAATACCGTTCCTTCCGATAATTGGTAAAAAAAAAATAAGCTGTTCATTTTTTTTTTAGGCAGCTCATTTAACTTCTGTATTCCTTCTGTTGCAGATATTAGCTCCCCATGAAAATCATCGCAGACCACCTCTCCTTTTTGAAAAATGCGTGATGCAACGGCCTTCCTTCTACCTTCTTCATCAACAACAGAAACTCCACTCCACCGTTGGTGACTCAGACATGAGTTAATTTGTTTATCACCCATTGGTGAAGTGCTTTCTGTCATTGGTTTCCAATTCTGGATTAGCTCTGCAACTTCGGGTACATTCTTTCTCCATTGCATTTTATTATAAAACTTTAGTACACATTTTTCTTTTGGTTGCCTTCGCTGGAACTGTTCTGTGATTGAAAGAAACAAAATAAATTGATATCAGTTTCTAAAATTGTAACTTTTCAATATATTTCAGCATATCTAAATGTTTACTTACTCATTGTTACCTCCTTTCTTAGAAGTTGCTGTTTCAGTCTCCACTTATCATATGCACGCCGCTCGTGATCACCAACCAGGGCAATTCGGTCTTTTTTACCTGGTGGATTCCCATTCAGTGTCACAGGAAACTCTTTTTCAAAATGTATGAATACATCATGATTTTTTTCACCAGGTACTTTGGATGTAGAAGGCCCATTATGCCGTGCCCTTTAAGTACATAAAGACAAAGTTAAGCATTAGTAAATGGTTCTGTGTTATAGAAAGTGAGTATTTTTCATTTTGCATATATGCAAAGTGCATAAAATCTATAACTGTCAGTAGCCTAATACTGAAACAGTAGCTTACAAAATGTATCTGTAAATTAGACCATGCAAAACACATACGATCTACAAGGTGGTCATAATTTATGACAGATGATTGCATACGAAAAACAAAGCAGCACATTCTACGTAGCATACCTTTGCCGTCTCTTATCAAGTGGTTGTCTGCAGTGTATAGAATTATCTTGTTTCAAGCATCTGCAAACAAACACAGATAGTAAGAATGGTTAACAAATGTTCAAAATATGTCTAAATACAATAAATAGTTGCATTAAAAGCATAAGGATAATGAGTAAAGTAACTGTTTTCTAAAAATCAGTGAGATGAAAAACAATGACGTATTCTATTACCACTTCCGTAAGATTCCAGGTTTTTCCCCATGGCTGGAATTGGAAAAAACCTTCTTATAGTCCATAAGGTCCACAAACCCCTTCAAAGTATTAGATCTGAGCTTTATAACAAGTATATTTAGGTCCTGGGTACTCACAAAGTTACTGTGATATCCATTCTGAGCTATTTGGAAAATTAGCAAATTTTGTCAAAAACATTTTTTGACAATTTTTGCTAATTTTCAATATCATCCCTCATGACTGTTTTCAGGTCCCTGTAGCCACCAGGACCCCATAATATATCTCAGGTGATATAACAAGAGTGGCTAGGGCTCATTTCCAGCCTCCAGGTACATGTCTGACTCCTATTTGTGACATTTCAAGGTGTTTGGTGTCAAACTCATTTTTTCCATTATAGGCCATAGAGCTCAGAGTAACATCACATTTCTAGTTCTGGACCCAAGGACCCCATAGTATATCTCAGATGACATACCAAGAGTGTCTAAGACCCATTTCTGGCCTCCAGGGATGACTTTTTGAAGTTTTTTGGTTTAAGGGGGCAAAGTCACTTCTTTCACCCAGCCCAAGGTGCACATAATCGGGTACGATATCAGGTTTTTCCCTTGGCTAGAAGCTGAAAAAAAACTTGAGATAATACCAAAGGTACATAGATCACATGAAAACATCAGATCTGAGCTTTCTAACAAGTATATTTAGGTCCTGGGTACTCACAAAGTGACCGTGATATCCATTCTGAGCTATTTGGAAAATTAGCAAATCTTGTCAAACACTTTTTTTTACAATTTTTGCTAATTTTTGGTATCAACTCATGACAGTTTGTGGGTCCTTGTGGACATCAGGAATCCACATTATACCTCAGGTGATGTACCAGCAATGTCTGAGTCCCAATTCTAGCATCCAGCCACCTGTTTTAGTGATATTTGTCATATTTTTAGGTGTTCAGGGAACAGAGTCACTTCTTCTACAGAAGGCTATGGTGCTGCTCCATGTGCTCCAAGAGGTCAAAAAAATATTTATTACAAAATCATTTACAAAGTATATAGGTACAATTGCAGTGTCTGGAATGCTATATAGGTGCACTTACAGTGTCCTGTGTACCTCCAAAATGAATTTCTAAGACTTTTGAAGTGTACCTGAGGCAAAAAATGTCAAAGACCCAAAACATCAATGATGCATCAAAGTGTTAAAAAATGCTCAAAAATGGATTAAAATGAAAATAATTGAGTGTTACAGTGGCCTAATCACATTATAAACACACAATGAATGAAACAAAATGAATAGTCTCAAAAATAGGTTGGGGGGGGGGGGACAAGGTCACAGTTGTGTCAGAGGTCGTGGAACTCTGAGCTGTGTAAAAGTTCAGCTTAAGGGCCCTCCCCATGGAGGTCAACAATGTTAATCAAAATCATTTAAAAACTATATAGGTGTAATTGCAGCTTTCTGAATGGTATATAAATGCATTTGCACTGTTCTGTGTATTTCCAAAATGAATTTCTAACACTGTTGAAGTCTCCATGAAAGGAAAAAAGACTAAGTCCAAATACATCATTGGTGCATCAAAGTGCTCTAAAACGGTCAAAAGTGGATTGGAATGAAAATAAATGAGTGTTAAAGTGGCCTTAGAGCATTATAAACACACAATGAATGAAACAGAATGAATAGCTTTACAAATAAAGATGAAAATTAGCATTTTCAATTTCAGGGGGACAAGGTCACTTTTGTGTACGAGGTCATGGAACTCAGAGTGGTGTAAAATTTCAGCTTGCCTCCCTTATGGAGGTTAAAATTTGTAATACTTCATAATCATTTTAAAACTATATAGGTGTGATTGCAGTGTTCTGAATAGGTCCCAAATGTATTTTCAGCACTTTTGAATCATCCCTCATCACAAAAATCATCAATTTCCCAACTCATCACCAGTGCTTCAAAGTGTCATAAAATGCTCAAAAATGGTGGAAAATGGGAAAAAAGCATGGAACAGGTGCTTAATAACACCCTAAACAAAATGTATATCTCCATTTAGTTTTAAATCATTTAATAATAGAGTTACTTTTTCATGGACCACTAGTGATGCACACTAAATCTGAGACGCAGCACTGGTGATGCACACCAAACCTGCGATACAACACTGGTGTTGCATGGGAGAAGCTCATTTGTATCACCTTTGCACAACCCTGGGTAGCTGCGGCTTCAAGCAGCAAGGCTTGACAAAGGAACGCAGTGTAACGCATTCAACAGCACCAAACAACCAAGTAAGTCACACACCAATTTATAATACAGTAGACATGGGGCGTTTGTGGCAGCCATGCAGTAAAGACTCCCCAACTCTGTAAAAAGCAAGTCCTCTCTTTTCCAGTTCTTTAATCTGAAGTCCTTCCACTACAGATCTAAGCTCACCATTAGAATCGGACACAATCTCTTCTGTTTGAAATATGCCATTTGCAGTGACTTTCCTTCATCAATAACAGACTCCACTCCCCCATTAACTATGTGTACACGATTTAATGTGTTTATCAGCTGTTTGTTCGTAATGTGATTTCTGTGATGGGCTTCCAGCTCTGGATCATATCCTGTACATCTGCAGCATTCCTTATCTATTTGTTTTTATTTGAAAGCCTTAGTACCCTCTTTTCTGTTGATTGCCTTTGTGGAAAATGTTCTGAGATTTAAAGAAATAAAATTTATTTTTATTTCTAAAAAGTAAACTTGTCAAACCATTTCCCTATATGTTCACTTGTTGTTTCCTAATTTCGTATAAATTGCTGTTTCATTCACTGCTTCTCATATGCTTGACAATCATGAACCCCAGCCACTGTAGTTTGTTCTTCGGTGCTCAGTGGGTTTCCAGTCAATAATAGAAATTATTTTTGAATACTCGTGAGCAAACAAAGCACATTTTTGCTGGACACTTTTGATGCAGGCTGCGCCTTTTGCAGTGCCATTTAAATAAAAAAAAAAGAAATATTGGCACAAGCGTATTACTATAGTGTTGTGTGGTTTAAAGTGAAATGATTTTGAAAGAGCATTCACATGTCTCGTTATTGTAATTATGCTACACGCTTGAACATCTATAGGTGTCAGTCGCCTATTTCTAAAGCAGTAGCTTAAAAATGTATATGTAAATTAAAGAACACAAATGTTTAATTCTTTGTGATCTTTAGTTGCTCATAACTTTAGGACAGATAATTGTATTTAAAAGATTGAGACACGTTACATAGCGTACCTTTAACATCTCTTTAGATGATGCTGCAATATGCATGGCCGGCTCTTGCTTCAAGCCTCTGCCAATGAACACAACCAATAATAATAGTTTGTGATTGTTTGAAATGGTGCTCTGCATACAATATTTACTTGTCATTAAAGTATAAATATTATGGGTATGGTTTTCTAAAGGTCAGATGGCAAAACAATTGTCTCACCTTTTGCTTTCCATGGGTACGTTCATCTAGCAGTTTGGCTGCAGCACAGATATTTTCCAATCCTCATTCAATAATACTTTTCAGCAGTGGGAGTTGAATGTGCCATTTAAATTCACAAAAAGGCTCTTTTTAGCGTCAGTGCTGTCTTCTTTTTTTTTGTGTGCTGTCTCAAACTCGTCTAGCTTCCTGACTCGTAACTGAAGGGATATTGTACCTGTAAGAATTAACATGTGAATCCTGCTGGACATACTGTGAATATTCAAATATTTCTTCAAGGTATCATATGGATCGTGTGCTGATACCGTTGTCAACAGAAGAAACACTACAGCCATGTCTTTGAATATTAAATAACCCTCATCCATTTTAAACTAGTAGATCTAAGAATATAAATTTTAATCACTATTTAATGATACAAAATGTATCAAACGACTGCAGGAAAATGACCTGGGTGTGTCATGATAGGCTGGGGGAGGGGCTTATCATAGAATACACGTACAGAAACTGTCTTGAGACCTGTCATGCTAGTCTTGATCACCTTTGCAGAACCTTGGTTAGCTATGGCTTCAAGCAGCAAGGCTTGACAAAGGAACTTACTATAAAGCATTCAACAGCACCAAACCACAATAGGAGTCACGCACCATGAAAAATCTATAAACAATCAGAATATTTTTAGACACTGAGGAAAATCCACCAGAGTTTTTCGTAGATAGTTTTTTGAAGATATAAATTATTTTAAATGCAACCACAAACAAGCATTCGTCAACGAGTTTAAAACTTTCCAAAGGTTTCCAAAGAGTTAGTTCACCATCTGTAGCCCGGCTTGGGTCAGCAAATCTGGCAGGATGGTGGTCTATGGGTCCAGAAAGGATACTTTGGGCAGTTAACTCATCGCTACAGCATTTTTACATCAAGTTCCAAACTTTTACAGGGCAAGCACCATAGACTATAAGAGTGGTCCTGATGATCCGATTATAGGAGAAAACAAAAGATGCTCAGGAATGCCACAGTTGATGTGCTGTCGACAGGAGTGCATTTGTGGTAAGTTCTTGGTCCATGAGTGGTGTGGGGAGACTTTGGCCAAAGAGGTTGGGGTCCACGAAGTCTTCATGGTTGCAGCAGTTGGCCAGCCAATGCTGGGTGTTAGAAATGGCGATTTCTGGTTGGCTAGGGCTTGCGCCAAAGCCAGGCAGAAACCACCACTCTAGTCAGGGCTGGGGAGTTACACGCCAAAGATAACCCCTGCTCACCCCCTTGGTAGCTTAGCACGAGCAGTCAGGCTTATCCCGGAGGCAATGTGTAAAGCGTTTGCGCGCGCACACAACACCACCACCCAAGGCCCACCACAAAGGAAACTCCACACAAGGTTCTATAAAAATAGCCTTTGTATTATACCAAAACACATTAGATACTATTCACACAATTTACACTGTACCAACTGGCACTGGGCAGAATTTTACAAGGGATTATATGTACAGGGGACAGGGCCACATGGACCACTGTCAGGAATTAGCACTTTTAGAACTTAGCACTTAGAACATAGGATATCAAATTATTGTAGCACAAAATAACACATGTAGCACACAACCAGTAACTACTGGTAACAGGCAAGTACCACCTACGCAACCCTAACCACCTTAGGAGAATGTCACGCAGGGAACCAGGACCTCACTAGCACCACCTGTACTAGGGAGAATAACCACCTAAGTATCACAATACCTGTAGGGGTAGAAACACATTACACATGATGCATCACAACACATTCAGAGGTGTAGGTTGGGAACAATAGCGCAAAACTCACATTAGCCACCACCTGTGGCAGTCCCTAGGCCAACTGGCTTCGTAGGGGCTAGGACGCCCTGTGTCCCAATGTCGGGGGCCTAAACGGACCAGCTGCCCATGAAGTGCTGGGCAGCTGTAGAACAATGGGGGGGCCAACGCCGGAACCTTGCAGGCTCTGGCCAACTGACTGTCCCCTGAGCCCCTCTGGGCTCTAAACACAGGACTGGCCCCTTGGAGCCTCGCTGGGCTCAAACAACAAGAAATGCCCCCCTAGAGCCTCCGTGGCTCTGAACTACAAATATGCCCTGGGGCAACGTTGGAGCCTCGTGGGCTCTAAACAAACAATGCGCCGTCGTTGGAGTCCCTCTGGACTCTGAGCAACAAATAATGCCCCCGGGGTCGGAGTCCCGCTCGGGGGCTCTGGACAGCTACTTCTGGCCTCGGGTGGAGCGCACTAGCGCTCTAGGATACTAACGCCTCTCCGGGGGCGAAGGGGCACTCTCTTCAGTGTTGCCCCCGTCGGAGCAGCCTGCAACTGCGGCGCCACTGTGGGGGACAGGGGGCAGAGACTACTACCATGTGGAGTCCCGCTTACCTGGGACTCCCGCGTTGTCTCCGCCTGGTCTCACCGGCGTCTTCCCCGCTGCCGGTCTCCTCAGCCTGCAGTTCTCTTGGGGAGCCTCCGAGGCTCGAGGCACACCGGACTCTTCGGGGGCAGTACGACGGCCACAAGAGAGCTCCAGCTCCTCGGGGGCTCTCTCCTTCGGGACGGCCTTTTCGCTGTGGCTACCGGAGCGCGGGGTGGGCTCCCATCGACTTCCGTTTCGGGACGAGGCCCCGCCCACGTCCTAACAAGAACTGCCTGACTTCCTGGATGCCACGGCGGTGATTTCAGTACGGCAGCAATGAGGGTATAAGAGTTGGCAGAAACAGCTTGACACAGGCGTGGTAGTCTTATGATTGTTTAATGGGGAATAGTCAAAGGTCTCGGTGTAACAATAAAGAAATGTCAAAGTCGGGCATCAAAAGAACCCATAACGAAAGGGGGTGAGTCATGTTCTTCTTCCTCCAGGGGGATAGGTTCTCCCTCTTTGAAGATGCTCGCCTTGTCCCCTCGACCAGGAATCACTCGTCCGACGTTGTTATGAGGGTAGAACAGAAATAGAAAGGAGACCGATTAGGAATATACAGGTCTTGTTTTGCTTAAGGGCAAGGGAGTGCGGGATGTCACCATCTATCGATTCTTGTTTCGTGCGCAGAGGTCAGGATTCCCTACCGGGCAGCCCCACTCCTCCTTCGGCTCTATGATGGACCCGGCTCCCGGTACCCAGCAAACGCTGCCGTACCTGTTCGAGCCACCGTCCTCCGGGACCGTGGCAGGGCGCTTCGCGGGATTGTTGGCCTCCAGGCTCCTCTGTACTCTCGTCCTCCGGGGTCCTCGACACCACTGGATTCTTCGCGTCCTCGTCTCCTCTCCTCTCCGTTGTTCGTCTCGGCGTTCTCCTTCCTCCTTCCCGCTGTTGACTACCTTTTCCGTGGCGGCCGGTCTTTTTACGTCAGATGACGCGATGGTGCTCCACCCCCGGGGGCGGAGTCCGTAGTCTTCCGTCTGTTCCTGAAAGGGCCAGTACCCGGAAGGGGGGGAACTCTGATGATGCCGTCCAAAGCGTGGCAGGGTCCGGCGACTGAAAGGTGGAAACATCGGTGAGTGGGGGAGGAGAAGGTAACATCGGTGTCTCAGAACCCGGACCCTGACAGAGGGGTAGGCTCCCTCTTCTTTAAACATACGAGCGGGGTGGGCACCCGTTATGGGCGGCAATGTCCCTGGCAGGGTGGGCACCTGCCAGGGGGGCTTCAGGATCTGCCAAGAATGGGGCAAAGGCCGGGTGGGCACCGGCTTTCAGAAATAAAGTGCTCCTGGCGCTAAGGGTAAAGGTGAAAGCGCTCTCTGCGCTGAAGGCAAGTCCAGCGCTTCCAGGCGCTGGAGGCTTCAGCAAAGCACCAAGTAAAGTGCTCCTCGACACTGGGGTCCCAAATAAAGCGCTCCTAGCGCTATAAGTCAAATAAAAGCACTTCCAGGCGCTTTAGGGGAGAATATAAAAGTCCAGCAAAGTTCTCCTCTGTATGCAGCAAGGCAGGGGGGGGGGGGGGCAAGGCTGGACCTAGAGCCAGCTTACTGGGCCTCCAGGCAGGGAGGTAGTCCAAGTGGCAGTCCTCTGGTCCAGCAACAGCAGCAGCCCCCCTCAGGCAGGATCCTGGAAGAGAACACATTCATGGGGTCACAGCCCCTTTTTATACATAGCTTTCCTTTGTCTCAAGATGCAGGGAAGGGGCGAACCAGTAACAACTGGTTCCTGAGCACTTTGTTTTGCTCAGCCCCTCTCCCTATTCACAGGACAGGCAAGGGTCATCAGTCGCACCACAGGGGGCGGAGCCAGCATTGTGTGGGGAAAGCCCAGCCCTATTCAGGTCCTAGGTGTACTCCTCCCACCCATCTGGCTGCTGATCTTCCTATTCACCACTGGGTGACTCCTCCTGACTCTGGGGATTTCCTAGCCCGTCACATGACTTCAGCCAGCCAATCACGCGACAGGCAGTCACTGCACATTTATGCCAGCGTCTAGAAGTGGTGCTTCCACACTAGCTACATGGACACCGCACACATCATCGCGCAGCATTTAATCACACGAGTCCGCACATACCAAACTCGCACCTGCACTCCCCACGCATCAGGAACTACCAGGGACACATGCATTCCCCCATGTATTCCTATGGGAGGGCAGGCGTATCTCACCACATGCACCCAGAGTGCGCACGCACTTTACTCTGGGACACAGGGAAAGTGCGCAGAAACCAAAAATCACTACCACCAGGGCACCAGTAAAAGCAAAAAGTTTAGGGGTGAACCTGCCAGAAGGGCCAAGTCCAACACTGGGCTACTGGTCTCCTTGTACCATGGTCAGGGCAAAGTCCTTTGGCAGGTACTAGTATCCCTCTTGGGGGATGAATCCAGATTGACAGCTCTTCCAGCTTGAGTGCAACTTTTGGTCATTGTGGATTGGTCACTTTGTGTGCCCGGCAGCAGGTAGTGGCAAAACATCTGTGGTGACTACCAACTTGCCTGTTTCAGTTTCTTTAACTCAAGTCCCTGGAGCTGGTTCCAGGGGATCAGCCGACTGATCCTTGGAGTCACTGTTATGGTTTTGAGGCCCAGGAATCCACTTTTGCCTGGGTCAGGAGCTGCAGGCACAGTCCAAACCTGACTAGCGCAAACTGCAGCAGGTGTAGTCCTTCCAACAGTGCAGCCTCTCCTTGTGCAGTTTTAAGGGCAGCAGGCCGGTCCTTCTTTGGTCCTTTCTTCGAATCCAGAGTAATCTGATGTGCAGGGTGCCATAATTATCTCAGGAAAATGCCTGGAACGTACTGTCGTCATTAGCCAATGGGCTCCTGGGTCCCCTTCCCTTCTGGTGACATGTCTCCTGCAGTGTGTGGAATCTGGCTATCTTAGGGTACACTATTCAAGCCACTCTCAAAATGTTGTGGCCCGTCATTAGCTTGGTAGCCTACCCTAGAGCTGAGGCTACTTTTGGGGATGGGTATTCCCTCTCTGTCCCTGTCTAAAACTTGTCTGCTTGAACAAAAGGCATCCTTCTGTGTTGTCACAGGTGACCTTCATACGTGACTTCCCCTATGCAGCTCGCTTTTTGGGCTAACACTACGAGTGGCATTCCTGGGCGAGGAGTTAACACCTCACTCTGCAGCAACTGCCTTTTGTCCCTTAGCCTTGGAGTCATTCACACATCTCAGACTCTGCACACACCTTTCCCCTCCTGAGGCGGAAGCCGGGAGGTCTCCTGCTTTTCTTTCAATTTTAAACTAATTTTCGTGATTTTACTCGTTTTTTCACCTGTGCTTGCTAATTGTATTTTCTAGCCTGCAGCAGTGTGTAGAGACCCCCCAGCGCTCAGCAGCGCTTAAAAACTCTTTTTTCCCCCCTCCCTGCAGCTCCGGTCCCACCCTCGGCTGAGTGTTGATGCCGAGGGGTGGACGCCGGTTTTGGCGGCCATCTTTGTTTGGGCTGGGTTGGGGAGGCCATAGACAAGGACTATAAAAACAGGCACTTACGGCTCCGCGCAGCGGACGCGACCAGCGGATGCGCCGGACCTGCGCCGGAGTCGTGCTAGAGTCCTGCCCGTCTGCGCCCGTCAGCGTCCCGGAAGCGTCTGGCGTGGCTGGTACCTCTGGCCCCTATGCTCTCCTACTCCGCTCAGGAGCTATACTCTTTGCGTAACTGGAATGCGTCGTGTTACACGGTTTTTCCTGGCCGATATAAGGGTAAACATACGTGCCCTGCCTGCCATTGGCACCCTGTTCGCTCCTTCCCTTCCCCTATCCCTGCTAAGGAGTGTAGCATCAAACACCTTTGTGTACTCCTCAATACGAGGTCGTTGCACCGACACACTCAAGAGATTTTTGATCTCCTCTCAACGACCAGTCCTACCTGTCTGATGCTTACTGAAACATGGCTGAATGATTCCCCCCACCCGGACATTGTGGCAGCCATCCCCACGGACTATACCATCCATCGACAGGACAGAGACAAGGGTAGGGGAGGAGGAGTTGCCTTGGTTGTTAAAAAATCTTTTCCGTGCACGGTCACGCATACTCACACCATCGCAGGGGCGGACTCTTTAGCCTTTACGATCTCCCTATCGCCGCAACAAGCGCTGAAGGGTCTGATTGTTTACAGACCCCCGGGCCCAGTGGGATCCTTTTTTGATGATCTCCAGCAGGCCATGTCGATCCTTGTCCTTAGATCGGAGCTGTGCCTACTGGCGGGAGATTTTAATTTCCATTTGGACGACCATAATGACCAGGACGCCATCAAATTGCTGGATATTGCATCCACTCTAGGCCTTTCCCCCTATCTTTCTGGTCCGACCCACAACAAAGGCCACACACTCGATCAGGTGTTTTCCACCACACCTATCATGGCTGTAACTCTTCTGCCAGTCGTCTGGTCTGATCATTATCTTGCCCACTTTGAAATACTTTCTACTGTGACCTCTCCGGCCAGTGTCATGAGGCAGCAGGGCAGCAGCTATAGGGCATTCCACCGGGTGACCCCAGACATGCTAACGCATGCCCTGGCAGATCACCCTGTTTCCTGTACTGGCGACCTGGAGAAAGATCTGGAGAGCCTACAATCCTGGCTTCTTGCCAGACTAAATGAGCTCACTCCCTCACAGCCACCCAGATCTGCTGCCCGGCGGGTCTCTGCCCCCTGGTTTACGGAGGATTTAGCCCACGCTCGTAGGCAATGTAAAGCTGCTGAGCGGGCGTGGAGAGTCCAGTATGAGCCTGAAGCCAAACAACGCTATAAAATCATGATGAAGTCCTACCACGATCTTATTTTACAGGGCAAGAAATGTTACTTCGCTAAAAGGATTGAAGACGCAGCTAACTCCTGTAAGGAGATTTTTTCTATTGTACGTGAATTTACCAGCCCCCGGACAACCTCTACTCAGGGTGCCCCGGTGGAGACCTGGGCTAACACTATTGCCAATTTCTTCACCACCAAAATCAGGCTAATTCAGGATTCTTTCCCGTCGAGAGCGTTAGATGATTTATCTACGATGCCGACGGAGACAGTCTTCCTGTCTCCTCCTGGCCCAGCTTTGCTAGACTTTCCTCCCCTTCCGGTTGCCGCATCCTTAGCCTTGATGAGGAACCTTAAATCAGGCTCACCATTAGATCCGTGTCCAGCAAAATTCTTAGCGAAAATGGCAGATGTCATTAATCCCATAGCTAATCCTATCCTCAATTTATCCCTGAGTCAGGGTTTTCTGCCCCAGGCCTGGAAGCAAGCCATGGTCATCCCCCTGATCAAGAAGCCCAATCTTGATCCAGAGGCGCCTTCTAATTATAGGCCAATCTCGCTCCTTCCAGCACTGACCAAGATCCTGGAGAAACACGTGCACAGCGTGCTTTCTAACTTCCTGGAGTCTAATGAGTTACTTCATGAATCCCAATCGGGCTTTCGTTCCAACTTAAGCACCGAGACGGCGCTCCTGGAAGTCTCGGAGATCGTGAAGGAGGTGCTGGACACAGGAGGCAGGGTGATGTTAGTCATGTTAGACCTGTCGGTGGCGTTTGACACCGTCCCCCACGAGGATCTCCTCACTAGACTTCATAACATCGGTCTAGGGGGGACGGTGCTCAACTGGTTTCGTTCCTTTCTGGCCAACCGCCGGCAGACGGTCTGGGTCCCACCCGGGTCCGCCGAGATGCCGCCATTGGGAGTCGGAGTGCCTCAGGGCTCTGTACTGAGCCCCACTCTATTTAACATCCTTATGACCCCTCTGGCGACACTGGCGGAGTCCTACGGGGCCCGGATCGTCTCTTATGCTGACGACACCCAGCTTCTATTCACCTGTCGTAAGAGCGAAGAGTTCGATGGAGAAAGGATCTGCGAGTGCCTTGGGGCTGTCTTTAGCTGGTTTTCACACAACAGCCTCAAATGCAACTCGGACAAATCCGAAATACTATTCTTCGGATGCCCATCAGAACCAGATTGGCAGGGATGGTGGCCTGCTGACATGTTCCCTCCCACTCAGTCCTCTAAGTGGGCTAAGAACCTGGGGGTTAAAATTGACAACGAGCTTTCGCTCAAATCCCAGGTTTCCACTCTTACGGGAACATGCTTTGGGATACTCAGAATGTTGCGCAAGTTCTTTCCCCTTCTCTCGGAGGAACATCGGAGGATTACTGTTCAGGCACTCATAGGGTCCAGATTGGACTATGCAAATGTCCTATATCTGGGTCTGCCTGAATACCTCCTCCAGCGTTTGCAGGTTACTCAGAACGCTGCTGCTCGTGCAATTTTTGGCCTGCACCGTCGCACCAGTGCCTCCAATCTCCTCGTATCCCTTCACTGGCTTCCGGTGCGGAAGAGGATACTTTTCAAGGCCATGACTCTCGCCCATAAGGCCTTGCATGGCAATGGTGCCAAATATCTTCAGAGGAGGCTGGACTTCTATCGGCCTGTACGATCCCTCAGGTCAGAAGCTTTGGCTCGGGTGCCACGCATCAAAAGGGCTCGGCTAGGCGGCCGGTCCTTTAGCTTTCTTGCTCCGCAGCTATGGAATTCCTTACCGGTGTCCTTGCGAAACACCGCTAACCTGCTTGCCTTCAGAAAAGACTTAAAAACCTGGCTGTTCACTGGATAATCTGCCCCCTCTTTAGGCCCCTGCTCTTTTTACTATTATGTTTTCCAGCTCTTTCTTTGGTCTGGAGCACAAAAGCGCCGGGACACTCCTTTGGAGTAGCCGTTGCGCTATAAAAGTCCCATTTAACATAACATAACATAACATCTCTCCAGGCAGGCAGAAAGTTGTCTGGCGCCTTTCTGAGGCCACTGGACTAGCTGGGCAAAGAGTGGCAACTTGCTAAAAGTTGCAAAACCTTAAATATGACAGTACCCTCAACCTGGGCATGAGTTCAAGTTCAACACACAAGTTAAAGGGTAGGAGGAAAAACGCCTTACTTTGACCTCCTATAAACACTTAAACACATCTAGAAGGGGGGCTTTGCATTTGAAGCTGCTGTGATCTAGGGGTGACAAAACACACCGGGGTGTTAAAACTGCCCTCATCCACAGAAATCTGTGGC
The DNA here is from genome assembly GCF_964204655.1 of Triturus cristatus. Classification (NCBI taxonomy): domain Eukaryota; kingdom Metazoa; phylum Chordata; class Amphibia; order Caudata; family Salamandridae; genus Triturus; species Triturus cristatus. The sequence continues at coordinate 1,932,411,105 of NC_140589.1, forward strand.
ATGCTTCATCATAGGGCTGCTAACACACAGACCAGACCAAAGCTGGAGGTGGAGCAATAGGGGAGGGGAAGACAATACAATACATAAAGAAACAGTGTGGGATCAAGTGTAAATGATGCAGAGAAACAATTTAAAATGGACCAAGGGAATTCCAAATGTATACTTTAATAATGGATTCTCTGATCAGAGTAAAAGGTCATTAATGGACCCATTGATGATGGTATGATAGGCTATGATGAACCCACTACACCTCCACTCTACAAACTTTCGACATGCTTCATCCAGCTACCGTAATTACCCTGGCTTTCATCAGGACTAACAAAGATCCCATAGGTACTACCCCTACCGCCTCACTTCTATGGTAGAGTGTAGACACACGAATGAGTGAATACTCTGACAAAATCAAAGAGTAACTTGCTCTCCGTGGGATACCTGTAATAAAATCAACAAAACCTATATCAAACATACAGTGCCCTCTGTGAAAAAAATGTCAAAGGTGGTTTTGACCAACCCGATCAAAACAGCGATTCCAATTGGCGTCACAATATTAAAAAGACCACTAGTGCGAGTTGTAAGGCCTTGTGCCCCATTTGATGAGGATAGACTTCCCATTTGAGTGCTCAATACACACTTGTTCCTTACATTAATAGTACCCAAAGAAGGCATCTGTGCTAAACGAAAGACAGTCATTAATTCGGCAAATCTTACTGAGTTTATTAAAATCAATGCTTGAACTGGCAGGGGAGCGAGGACAGCTCCATATAGTCACACACTTTTGGGATACGGAGATAAAAGAGGAGGAAATCCAATAGTTAACTATGTAATGAGTAGAAAAATTGGACCTGCCTCGGGGCCGACGCGGTAGTGTGCTCTGCTAAACCTAATCCCCGAGTAGGCATAGGGACTTGGTGTACCTTCTGTAGCGATAGCACAAAGTGCTTCCTCCACCCTCGGGGCGGCATTGGAGAGAAAGACTTACTTGATAGACGTGCGCAACCGGTGGTTCGTTAGAGGCAGAGAGAAAGTTGCAGCGCTGACCACCTATCCCATATTGGGTGTAGGTTGTGTCTTGGTGCAGGTGCGTTTATGAAGGTGCAGGTGCGTGTATCAAGCTCATGGAAAAGTAGATCTCATGCATGACACCATCAAAATAGATAATGTGCGCGTGCAGTGCCTGTCCGGTGTGCCCATATTACAAATATTCCTCATACCTGGTGTATGTTTGCTAGTAACTACCTTGGTGGGAAAAACATGCTATAATAAGTATATGCTAAAATAACGTGTGTGCAGCAACCAGATTATAATTGTAGTGACCAAAAACAAGAAATGATTGGTCCCTAGACTGGTACCGGCTTGTGCTGCATCTATAGGGTAGTGTCTGTCTACACATACAGTGGCCAATACTGAGTACATGTATGCTCCAAGAGGAAACAAAGTCCCAAGCAAAAAATAACTCAAATGTGGTCCAGACGGGTGAAATGACTGGGAGGGACAGGGGGCCGTATCTGACTCCACATAAATGAGGTGATCCCAGATCCCTCTGCATATGTGTATTGGATGTCATAAATAGTCCCCAACGTTCAAGGCTGGTCAGGGAGGGAAACCGGTGGCCCGAAGGTGTCTCATAAGTTATTCAGTGCATTCCAAGGAATGTCATCGTTCAGGCCCTCAATGTTGCTCTAAACCCCATTTATCCAGTTTTGCTCCCTAATGAAGTGTTTTCTGGGTTACGGGCAGTGGCTGTGATATTGGGCTCAAGTGTTTAAAAATAGAGAGAGACCCCTTGTGAGATTCAAGGGAATAGGGTACTCTTCCAAGTAACAACTAGCAGTCCCTTGAACACAAATATATTAAAGCAATGTAGATTTACAAAGATAGTCACTCAATGGTTCAATGGTTAGAGCGGCAGACCCTGAAGCAGAGTTCTGGCCAGGGACCAGGGTTCGATTCCCGCCTTGGCGGGGCTCGGGCTCAATTTCCTCGGACCTGTCTATTCTCGCCTCGGTGCCTATTCTAATCACGGGCCCCACGCTGCAACTCTGGGCAATAGCTTGCTTAGCCTCCACACCGGCCCCAACAGCGCTAAGGATGCCTGGCTTCACCCTGGGGGTGCCCAGGAGTGGACACTTCACAGGGAAAGCCAGGAGGGGTTCCACAGCGGTATGAGTATCAGCGCCAGGAAACCGCAAAGGCGACACTGCAAGGTGTCCGTCTGGTGACAGTGCGCTCTATAAGTACCTTGACATTTACATTTACATTTACACACAATCAAATTAAAAAGGCCACGTACATTTATTTTATAAGAAACATGTATTTCATCACATTTAAAAACATCACTTGATATTGATTTCCTGTTCTAATCAACACCCTGAGTCTAATCACATACAACATATAATGACTCGCAAATACAAAAAAAGCCTAAGACAAAATTGCAAATTTACCATAAACAAGTCAAATGATAAAATACACAACCCTATTATGAGCCCGCATAACAGAGAGAATACAACATGAAGAAGACACTACACTTTGTCATAAACTATACATCCAATCTAAGACAGCTCTGGGGATTAAACACTTGTGAGATCTTAAACCATTTATCCTATCAAGTGGATATCCGTTTCTTTGGATTGTATTTGTTCTATGCGTCGACGTGTTTCGATGGGCTAAATTTATGCCGCTATCTTTGTCAAGACCAGTAATCGATGTTTTTCTCTCGTTCAGTGTTGATTTATAAATTTCCGCTAAGAAAGAAAAAGATTTATAATTATATTTAGATGGGTTATCACCTACATCTATTTCATAACTGTTTCTAATGAGCTATGCCCTGTCCAGACTGGCCCTAATCCTCATATCATTATATCTGGAAAACTCCATGTTCAAGAATTTTTGAGGTACTATCACTTTCACTCGTAGCACTTAAGGCATTATGTTACTTATGTTCATATTTATACTACATGTTCATATTTTTGCGGTCTACATTCATTGAATATTCTCACCTGAGTATATTTTACTCTTTGTTCCTTATTGATACAGCCCACTGCGGATGATTGGGCGACACTTCTTGTGTAACGGGAATTAATGGTCCACCTTCCTTCTTCACCTATATGCAATCTGTAAAGCATATAAATTACCTCATGTCCATTCTTTTTCATGTTAACTCAACTACACTGCCTCACTCAATACCTATAGATTGTATAGTTCGGGTATGATTTACATTCTTACCGTTAGGCTTGTGTAATACAGATACGGCTTGTCAGGGAAATCGGGCACTGTTCTTTATCTGTTCAATTGGCCCAGCTACTGTTGTCCGTTTATCGTGATCTATAATACATACATATTATGGTCATATCCCTGTTATGTACGACCTCCTCCATTCCTATCGTTTGCCCTTTGTTGTATGAAGTTTTTTCCTACCTTTTTCGTGGCGTTTATACTATGGCCCGCATGTCGTTCCTTTTCTTCCAATTTAAAGCAGGTACACTTGAGACCTGTTCGAGGACCGGCAATGAATGGAGCGTCCTCCCTGTTTGACAATTCCCCTATTCTGAGATGAAAAAAACGGTTTTGAAATTAATATTGGGGAAATTTTAGGAGTGTGCCCCCTACAAACTTTTTATCCCATTACAGCGAAAAACGACTGATTTCACTGTTAGGTTTTCCTCCTCGTTAATCTTACCTTGGAGATACAGGTTCTGTCGTCCATGCGGGGATAATTCCTAGATGCGGTTTGTAATTACCGCTATTACCTCCCGATGTCCTCTATTTGTTTTAACAAACTCCCTTTCTGATTGGTTACCTTCATCTTGTGACTTATCATGGGCCAATCCCCTTGTCTCATTCATGTAGCTTGTAGTTATTACATGTTATCTGCCTGCTCATACGCAGATGCAAACATGATGTATTCTGATTTTAAAGTAGAACCCCGTTCATTGGTTCTCATATACCCACATCCATCTAGTGGTTTTGTTTTCCTCGTCTTTTTTTTGGAAATGATTTCAATTAAAACTTTACGAGTTTGTTCCACAACTCAGGTTAATACAAGAAAAAAACTAATTTTGTTCGTTTTTGTCTCTATTGCGTCTATTTTTGTTTTTTTGTTGTTTTGTTGTTTCCTCACTACCTTAAATAGTAATATGTGTCTGCTCACCCTCCATATAGCCTTTATGTACTTAAGGAATGTGGGTAATACGTTTTACGCATTACCCGACAACGTCCGCCACATTTTATTATCTATAGAGAGGAAAGGCAAACCACCCCTTACCTCTAGTAGTTTATCCTGACAACATTTTATACACACTATGTTTGTGGAAAAGGATATATATATATCCTAACCACCCTGTTCTAACAAGTGTCCCTGTTTAGTCGAGATCTTGCTAACCGAAATTGCGATGGCATAAATATTCTCAATTATCACAAACTCAGGTATTAACCGGATTGAATATGAAAACCTCACAACTACAGATATATGGGACCATTCCTTACACCGACTACTAAGGTCTGAAGGTTGCAAATAAATACCCAGGCGATGTCACAGAGCCAATATTACAGTTGGAACTATCTGCAACCCAATAGAGCAAAGGCTCTCTCCAATGTCTCTTATCTTGTAATGATGCTCATCCAATCTTCTTTGGAATTAAGGCCCCTATCTACTGTGTTCAAATAACACATGAACCACTGTTCACGTTGTTTTCTTCGGGTATTAGAGTCCCCTCCTCTCCTGTTGACTGTGATTTTTTCTAAGATGAACCATTTGAATTCATTGCAATCGTGTTTGAATTTCCCATAATGGTCTGTAAGTGGAGCCTTATCTTTCATATTCCTAATAGCAGACCTGTGTTCAGACAGGCGGGTGCGAAGTTCTCTGCCTGTCTCGCCTACATAGCCCAATCCACACGGGCAGATGAGGAGATAGACAACATTTCTGCTACGGCAGTTAAGTGTTTTTGCCCATATGTTCTTCTGGTTATATGTGATACTTTTAGCTTCCAAACACTGTGCACAAGTCGAACAAGAGCCACATTTGTAGTTCCCTTTGGCTTTTTCACCTGCCAGTGTGGTTTGGGTGTCATGATTCTGTTTGTAAGTCTTCACCAGGGATTTACGGATAGTTTTATTCCGTCTAAATTAAAAAAGGGGTTTTTCTAATCTACTTTCTGCTTCATAGTTGAGAATTTTCCAATTTCTGTTAACTATGTTCTTAATTCTATTGCTTATATTGGAAAATTGTGAAACAAAGACAATTCTACCACTCGATATGTCTTTTTTGTTTTTGTTTTTGTTGGTCTCTAATAGACATTCTCGGTTGTAGAACCTCGCCCTTTTTAAGGAATGCTTTATTAGTTTCCTTGGATATCCTCTTGCTTTTAATTTATTTGTTAGGATTTCCGCATGGCGGTAGAAGTCATCCAAGGTCGTGCAGTTGCGTCTCAATCTTAGAAATTCACCAAAGGGGATGTTATCTTTTTGGGAACGAGGGTGATTGCTATCATATGTGAGTAAGGTGTTCTTATCAGTGAGCTTTGTAAAAAGCTCCATCTGTAACGAGTTAGCCACATTTTTAATTTTGATGTCCAGAAAATCTACATACGAGTTGCTGTAATTCGCTGTAAATTTAAGATTTTGATCACCTAAATTGATCCAGTCTAGAAAAGATTCTAACTCATGGCTGTCACCGTTCCAGATAAAAATAATATTGTCTATGAAGCGGTACCATCCCTGTACATTCTCAAAATATGGAGCCATCTCGTTGAAGATGTGTTTCTGTTCGAAATTGCTGACATAGAGGCATGCCAGACTGGGAGCACAGGTAGCCCCCATGCTGGTCCCTTTCACCTGTATGTAGGCATCATTTTTGAATAAAAAAATATTATTCTTGAGAACCATTTCTATACAAGAAACTATAAAGTTTTTATTAGCCCCTTCCAAGTTTTCTTTCTCAAGGGTATCGGCCACCACCCTGATGGTGTCATTTTGGGGGATATTTGTATATAATGCTTCAATGTCTAGGGTGACCAAAAGTTGGGTCACCCCATTGAAGCTCTGCCCTTCAAAAATAGAAATCGCATGGGCTGTGTCTTTGATATAAGACCTCTGTTTCTGTACTATCGGTTTTAGGAAATGGTCAACATATCTGCTTAAGGGTTCCAACATCGAGCCTATACTACTGACTATAGGCCTCATCGGGGGGTTGTTTATACTTTTATGGATTTTCGGTAGACCGTAAATGGCCGGTGTTATTGGATGCGCATTCAATAGAAATTTATACTCATTTTCGCAAATCCATCCCTCGTCTAGTCCCTGTTTAAGAAGAGAAGCCACTTCTGGACTGTCCATAAAATTCTCAGCCATGTTTTTTCACTCCTTGTAGTGAGTTGTCAGGTGGGTAGTTGTCCTTTGTCATCTGACAGTGGATCTGAGTTCCATTATCCTGACTTTTACCCTGCGGGTGGTCATCCAGATGTAGATAAGGCCGCATGGGCATTTGAGCATGTACGACATTGGTCGTGCTGCAGTTGGTATGCTTTTGTTGTTCCCATGGGTAATTAAGACCAATGTCCACAGTCTGTGTTTGCAGTCAGGTGACAAATGTTGCATGTCCCACACCTCGTGTGCCCTGTCACTAGCGGGAGACCCCATGCATTCTTCTGGCCCAGGACTGCGACATACCTTGCTGATGTATTCCTAGGTCTGGTATGAACCAGTAAATCCCTTATGTTCTGGCTCCTTTTCAAAGAACATATACAATAAGGAGCAATAGAGGGTTCTACAAATCAGACCGCCCTCCACACAAAATCAAATAAAGACCTGATCTGCTGCTGGACTAGCAATTTCAAAAAAACAAACTTGGCTGCTATACTGATAAAATAGCGTCTGAGATGTGTAAAGCGCATGGCTGTAACAGTAAAGAGACGTCCCAGCGCTGAGAAGCAGGGAAAGATATATATATATAAAAGTTACAGGAACAGTCATATCTTTACTGCCTTTACAAATATCAGAAGATTAGAAATCCTCCTGATAGAGAGGCAGTGAGTTCCATAAAGTAGGAGCCAACACTTTGAAGGAACGTCCTCCAGTTTTGGCTCTACGGAAGCGAGGCACATACATCAAATTAAGGTCTGCATAGCGTAGAGCATGAGATGGGACATCTTGGTAGCCTAAATTATTGAGGATAACCGGGTCGAAGCCCGTCAGAACTTCATGAGTAACAAAGTGCTTTGTACTTAACTCTCTGATCCACGGGGAGCCAGTGGAGTTGACGCACTACACCTGACACTGGACTATACTTAGGTAGAGCAAGTACCATGTGAGCTGCCGCATTCATAGTGTGTTGAAGCCTATTTATCACAGACTTATTAGCCCCTAACAGGAGGCTGTTACAATAGTCTAACCTAGACAGGATTGTGGCTTGAACAACTAGCTGGCGTGTTCGAGGGACAAACCGACCCAAAATGGGTTTGAGTCCGTGCAGAATTCTGAAACCGGTCCTTGCCACAGATTTTAGCATTTTCCTCAAAAGAGAGCAGTATCCAACCTTACGCTGAGATTTTTCACCATGTTTTTGGGCATGGGGGGGATTGCCCAATATAGACAGCCACCAGTTGTTGCCCCACCGATGTGAGTCTCTGCCGAGAAATAGAAATTCTGTTTTGGGTGAATTGAGTTGGAGACCATTTCCCTCCATCCACCCATCTATAACTGCCAAATCTTCCTGAAATGTAGTCCTGTCTTGACTGGAGTCTTTAGTACAGGAAAAAATTAGTTACGTATCGTCCGCATAGGTTGCTGGTATTGGCTATCAAGGCCAGCGGAGAAACATAAATGTTAAACAATGTTGGGCTCAAAGCCGACCCCTGTGGGACTCCATAATGCACATGGTGCGTCAAAGAATGAAATGGAGGGGCAATGACCTGAAATGACTTGTCACCCAAAAAGGAGGAGAGCCAGTCGAGGGCATGGCCTTCAATACCAATCTCAAGCAGCCGATGGAGCAAAATACTGTGTGAGACTGTATAGATGGCCGCGCCAAGGTCAAGCAGGATGAGTGCTATTCCAAATAGACCCACTTTTCTTAAATCTGTACAGCAATACCCTATCTCCCCTACTTGTATCCCCTACTACAAGTGCCCAAATGAAAAAAATGTGTGGTCTGAAAGTACTTCACGTAAGCACAACCTCAGGAGCTGCTGGTAGGTACTCACCAGTATGCTCACATCTTCATCGGTATCTTTCAAGACCAAAAATGAAATGTGTGAAGAATAGTGTAAAGCAAGAATACTCTAATAGTGTGTGAACAGAATAGACTGCACACGTAAATCGTGCTACCTTATTATGACCCCATAGTGCAGAGCAAAGGAAAAGAAAAAATACGTATGTTTCGCTTCTCAAAGCTAAAAAGGAGCGGGAACTGACGAGACTGCCAACTTTAATCAATGCAGTGGACCTACTCCAATTAAAAATGGCACAATGTTGCAAACCACTTCCATTTAAGGAAGGCCAACATGTTTCATTGCCTACGAAACTTACGGCAATTTCGTCAGGGCTCGGGGTCAGTCGTCAACACATTAGTATTCCTTTTTTGATCCTGGGGAGATAGACAAACATTCAAGACATAACACATGCCACATGGTTAGGACATCACAACATAATTAAAACAATACCACGCATTTGGTGTATCAGTTAAAAATTGTTTAGAGGCCATAAATATTTACCAGGTGGTTGCTCTCAATGCGCATGATTTCTGCAATATGTATTTCACACTGCCCTGGCGTGTATTCACGGTTGCTTCTTGTCAACCTGCAATATTCATGATGTCAGATGCGGTATATTCCAACAATTTTACTCTATAGTTCCAAGTCTCTCAAGCATATATGTACGGAGCTACGAACTCCTGTAAGTAGAGCCACACACTTCACATGTCCTTAGCTTGCTTGCGTCTAAGGGAACCACCCACAAAGGATGGGGCAATTCTTTTGCTCGTACCGACCTGCACTTGTTACTGCAACAAAGTGGTTACGTATTCTAACTTCGTTCCGGTTCTATCCGCAACACCAAACTCCCATAGTTTCGCTATGGCACTGTGTTCCACCCTCTCATAGGTAAGCCGTATTGGATTCCATCTCATATTACAATGCTCATTCAAACCGCCCACACACTTACCAGAGACGCAGGAACTGTCCCACCGGAAGGCTAACCCTCAATGACTTAGGGTGGAAGCTCTCAAAGAGGAGGAGACTTCCTGTCTGTGGAACACTCTAGTTTGTAGGCGTCCTTCGCTGGGGAAAATCACCAAGTCAAAAAAGGGGAAGCTCCCTGTAGTGATGGTAAATGTAAAGGGAGGTTCCTGTTGTTCAACCACTCCAAGAAGTCTTGTATGGACTTTGCATTCCTCTCCAAGATCAAAAGGACGTCATCAATGTAGCTCCTCCACACCTTGATGTTTCTCCAGGAACTAGCGGTGGTGAAGACGTATTGGTCTTCATAAGCCGCTACATAGCCCCACAAGACTTGGGGCAAACATGCTCCCCCTGGAAGCCCCATGCGTTTGGAGATGGTATGTGCCCTGGAATGTAAAAAAGTTTCGCAGTGCTATCTCTGCCAAGGTGTAAAATGAATGGTCTCTGGGTGTAGAATTCCCAGTCGAGGGTAAAAAGCATCTCCTCCACCACGCGTAGTCTCTCTCTTTTGGGGTATGTTCACGTACCGTGACTCTACGTCTAAAACCACCAGGAACTCTTTCTCTGGATCAAAAATCAGGTCCTTCAATAGGTGCAGTACATCGGTGGTGTGCTTAAGGTAGGCTGTGCTGCTTTGTACCAATGGCTTCAGGAAGAAATCAGAATTGTGAGAGGGGTTCCAATAGCCACCTATGCCTGATACTATGGGTCTTCCTGGCGGAGGTCTTGTCTGTTTGTGCACCTTGGGAAGGGTGTAGAAGTATGGCGTCACCGTATCTTCTTGGCACAAGAAACTCCCTTCTTTTTCAGTGATCCATCCGTTATTCACCGCTTCCTCTACCATGGAGGCTATCATTTTTGATGTCCGCAGTGGGATCCCTGCGAAGCAGGCTGTAATTGCTTTCATCTGAAAGGAGACTCAGGCACTCTGCCTCATAAGTGATCTTCTGAATCACGATGGCTCCCCCTTGTCCTGCTGGTTTTATCACGATATTTTGGTTCTTCCTTAGTTCTTCCAGAACCTCCTTTTCAGGTCTGGTCTGATTCTTGTAAGGGGATTCTTGTAAGGGGAGTTTTCTTGTCCCGCAAGGGTTTCCACTTCATGGATGACTGCTCATTCAAATGTTTCCACTTCAATAGGAAGGGTACCAGTGGGGGGGTGTGAATTTGGATTTAGGGCGGAAATTGGTGTCCCCTTTTGGCTCAGTGTTCTCCGACCTGTTTTCAAAGAAGACCCTTAGACTAATGTTGCCGAAGAAACCTGCCAGTTCCTGGCGGATCCTAAACACATCTAGGGTATTCGTCGGAACAAAACCAAGCCCCTTGTTGAGTGCTTCCTTGAGGACCTGTCAGGGCAGTGTTGGTTAGGTTCATTACTAGGGGGTTTACTCCCTTCTCGTCCCCGGTGATGGGTTGCTCTCCATGCTCCAGGTCACCCTCTGCTCCGGGTCCTCCCATTGTACACCTGTCTTTCCCTTCTGCTTGCCCATTCCTCTCCCTCGGCCTCTCCCTAAAAAAGGATTCGACATCTGAGAAAACTGTGCTTTCTGGCCACCCTGCATCACTGGGAATTGAAAAGTGGGTGGCCACCCAAAGTTTTGACCAGAGAAGTTGGGGTACATAGGGTTAAACAGGGGTGTGGACCTCCAAAGAAACCCCTTCCTCTACCCCTTCTACTTGGCTTTCTCACATAGACAGAAGTAGCACAAGCAGTGGAGAGTGGAGGGGCAGGGTGTTAATCATAGCCTACCATGCCATCATCCACGGGTCCGTTAATGACCTTTTACTCTGATCAAGGAATCCATTATTAAAGTATACATTTGGAATTCCCGTGGTCAGTTTTAAATTTTCTTTGCAGCATTTCTACTTGATCCCACACTGTTTCTGTGTTGTCTTCCCTTCCCCTATTGCTCCATCTCCAGCGTTGGTCTGCGCAGAGGTGTGTTAGCAGCCCTATAATGAAGCATGCCTCAGATTTCTGTGGGTGAGGGCCGTTTCAACACCCCTGTGTTTTTTTCACCCCCTAGATCACAGCGATTTCAAGTGCGAAGTCCCTCTTCTGCATACGTGTGTGTGTGTTTGTGTGTACATGAGTTCGAGTTCTGTACTACAATTAATTTGATACCTTGTGATATTGATATTGAATTTGATATCCTGCTTTAGCCAATGGGGCTACTTACTTTTCCCAGAAAAACACTTTCAAAGTGTTTTTATTAAGACAAGTGAAACATATAGGTCCTAACAAACTATAGCTCCCTGCCATAGGGCTCCATAGGCCTTCCTTAGGGGCAACTTACATATGCGGTTGAGTGATGGCTTTGTCATTCCTTTTTAAATATCTCAGTCGAACTGGCAGTGCAAACACTGCACTTCCTGTCTGTAGTGGCAAGCTGGGAGCCATGTGGACCTTTGTCACGCTCAGTGCTGCAGCCCTGGGTGGACCCTCTGCCCTGCATGCTCTGGGTACTGTGCACTAGGGACGTATAAGTAAGCCAGCATTTATGAATTGGGTATAGCCAATTTGACATACACTATGTAAGGGTATGAGCACTAGCATTAAGGTCTGGTCAGCTGTACTCCGTGCACTCTGAGTCGAAGAACCAGCAGCATGATGTGGGGATGAGCATTAATGAAGGCATTTCCGTACAAATAGACATTTAAAGAGAGAGGGAACGCATTGCTTAAGAGATTCCCATCTAAAAGACCATTGGATAATACAGAGATCTCATGGATGCTGATCTTTCCACTCCCATTCACCGGTCTCATTCTCTGCAATGCATTTTTCAGGCCGCAAATTTCAATTTCTCTCATTACCCTTTGACCCTTTCTGAGCACCATATTGTTTTCCAAACTGCTGGAACCAGTAATAGCTGTGTTATGGCTTCATGGGGTATGCTTTGTAATCTACTCAGCAGGGCGAATTATAACCGATACTGTATCCTGATTGGGGGACGGTACATGAGCTCACTGCTGAGCTAGAAAGCTGACCTTCATATTACTGGTCATATTTTTTCTTCCATGTTTGTTGACATTTTTTTTTTTTTTTTTTTTTTTTTTGCTGCTAAATTTTGAATTAAGAAGTCATAATCATCACCTCTGATTCTTTAATAGAATCCAAACTTCATTTCACATTAGTGAGGGAGAGTTACATGAATGTGTACACTAAAGACTGTACCGGTCTTTGCGGTGGAGAGGGCCCACCGTACTCTGGGAGCGCGGCCACCGGTGGGGGCTCTTCCACGGCCTAGATTGGCGAGAATCTTGAACTATCAGGATCGGGATGTGGTGCTGAGGCAGGCTCGTACGATGGGCACAATCACACACCAGGGCATCCAAGTCACCTTCTACCCGGACTTCACCCCGGCGGTGCAGGCTGCTGGAGAATTCTTACCGGCAAAGAAGATCCTATTGCAGGCACATATACCGTACTCTCTGCTCTACCCTGCCAAACTCAGGTTCCTATGACGCTCGGCTCATTTTTTCACCAAATCAGCCTTGAAATTTGCCAAACATGTGGGTGGCAAGCTGAACAAGAAATGTCCAGGTCCAGCTGTGGCAGAGGAACGGCAGCTAAGTGATAATGACTAAATAATAGACATTTGTATTCTTTATGGAACGTGTGTTCTTTTTCCCCCCTACACAAATGCTCGTAATTACACAAACTGACATTCTGTGTATTTAGGTTCCAGAAGTCAGTGTTCTGCTTTTCTATGTCACACACAAGTGCATTGAATTTTCTTATTATTCTAATAATTGGTAATGGTTAATAACGCCATAGATGATAGATATCCGCTGCGCTCACACCTTATGCCTTTGCAACCTAGCGGGGTGAGACGGTTAAAGTGGGATAGATGATCGTAACCACATGATGAGAGATGGTTAAAGTGAATGTCGCCTTAAGACCACATGCTTTGTTTGGATAGATGCAGTGCAGGTTTGGTCTCTTGCAGTACCTCGGCCACCCTGCTACGGTAAGGAAGTATGCTGATACTCATACGTCCCCATGGGAAGTTTCCCTGAAACATTCAGTTTTAAGTTTTTTGGGGGGGAATTGTTCCAACCTGATTGGGGAGTTGATGTGGGTGGGGGGGTTGTTTTGGGTATATTTGCTGGTGTGTGGCTGTCGATTGCTAGGACTGATTCAGGACGCAAAGACAGAACTATTTGTCCGATGGGCCGGGGGGGGGGGGGGGGGTGATGCGCATGCACCTTTGCTGACGATCACGAGACTACGGTAAATTGTTTAACATGGAATATTAGAGGCCTTAATGACAGTAAGAAGTCGAGGTTGGTCCATGCGTATCTCGCACGCCACAATGTCGACATATGCTTATTGCAGGAGACTCCTCTCCGATCCCAGCACTCGACAAAACTCACATAGGCGTTGGGGCTCTTCATATGTGTCAGTATACTCTAATTTCTCTAGGGGAGTAGCTGTGCTGGTGCGGCGAGGCATAGATTGGAGGGAAAGAGACTTATGCTGACCCTGATGGCCGTTATGTCATACTCCTGGGCTATTTGGGGGGAACTTTACTGACAGTTGTAGCACTATATGGCCCCCAACACTGACTCCCTGGGTTCTTTCAGGACGTCTGGGCTAAAGTTAGGGCCACTGGTTGTACCACGTCCCTCTGGGGTGGAAACTTCAATGCCATTATTCACGATGACTTAGACAGGCAAGGCACAGCTAGGACACATCACCCTGTGGCTAGCAGGGTATTAAATGCCCTGTTGGACGAAGGTGATATGGTGGACATATGGAGGCTTTGCAACCCACTGACTAAAGAGGGCACATGCTTCTCAGAACACCATCGTGCCTGGTCTAGGTTGGACAATTGGTTGATGTTGAAAGATGTGGCCAGCTGGGTGGAGGACGTTAAGCATCTGTCGAACTCTATCGGACCACTCGCCATGCCTGCTGACCCTCTCCCTGCCCAACACTACAAGGAAGGCATTTTCTTGGAGGCTGCCCCCACAGGCGCTTTTAGATGAGCCATTCAAAGAACAAATATGCACTGAAATTATGGACTACTTCACACTTAACACGGGGTCCATCGACACGGAGGCCTCACTATGGGAAGCGTTTAATACGGTCATTAGGGGTCAATGTATCTCGACAGGCGGGTGTCCTCAAGGCCATTAGAACAACATTGTGCAGTATTGAGACACAAATTAAAGATTTGGAGGCGCGCATACAAGTGGATGTGGAGTACTGGGAATTTTAAGCCCAGCGGTGCAGGGGAACTCACCCTATGACTTCGGGTTCTTCCTGTTTCAGACCTACAGAAACACAGAGTCTTCTGGGTGAAGTCAAAATTCAGTTTATTGGCTGCAGACCAATTACAGGCATCCTAGAAGTACAACAGCGTGTATGTTCTCAGGAGACTGCTGAAAATCACAGAAACGGGCTTCTCCTTAAATACAAAATATCCTGCTTCAGGCATACATTCCTAGTTTTATGGCATGGTCATTTAGATGTATACATTTCAAACAAAAAGGCAGAGTCATGATGACCATCCCACATTCCAGTTAAGCCAGCCCGCAATTATTTACCCAGCAAGGCTCAGATCCCACATCAGATATTTGATAGGCCCCAATAAACATGAGCATCTCCTGTTTGGAAAACAAGCCATAAAGCAGGAACAGTCAGGTGCGAAAGAGATTAGCTGGAGGCTTGTGTAGGATGAAAAGACTTTATGGTGTGTCAAGCCCTGATGCTAATCACAGGTGGCCAGAGGACGGGGAACTCGTGAGACCGGACTGACCTGGGGCAGCGGAGCCAAGCTGCCCAGGTCACAGAAAAGTCAAAGAAAGGCACATGTGCTCTAAAAGGCCCGTATTTGCTTCATGCTATGTAGCCTATGTGAGGGCAACCATAAGATGGCCACCGCTCTAAAATGGAACCCACGTAGTGATGTATAATAGCGTATACACAGTGCATTCATAGCTAAAACGTTACACAAAGCACTTGTACATACCGCATTAACCATTCGCGGTTCACTAATACCGGGATAGACAGGGGTAGGGCCCTGCCTCCTACGCGGTCCCAAATTCTAAAGTACGACAGACCCTCCTTTTGCCCTTACATAGGCAATAACTATACTCATTTCAATCCGAGTCTAGGTCAATATTCACGAAGTCATGGAGATGTTGCTGTAGCATCATCCTATTACTTAGCTCGTCCCTCGATACAGGTTTCCTTACACATAATGTAGCACAGAGGCCACATATCGCAGGAGCACACTGTATGCACAGACAGAACAGGAAAAGGATGGCTAAGATCATTCCAATGACCATCAGAACTTTCCAACCCCAGGCAGATATCAGTTCCCAGAACCACCCCACCAGTGACCAATCTCCTTTATCCACGTGTATGGACTCATGGATAACCTTACATACCCCACCGCGGTCTGCAAGTATGACGTCTAGAACCATGCGGTTCTGCAAAGTCATGAGGCGATCCGCTTGGAGCTCAGCTGTCAAATTACCAAGGGCACCAGCCGTAACATTAACAGTGGATTCAACCACACGAGTCAGTTGTCTCAGGTTCCTACTATTGACCATAGGTCCCCAAAACGGTAGGAAACCCAAAAAGAAGTCTCCCGCTTCCTGACCGGCAGTATCCTCCTTACTAATCACGCCTCTCACAACTCTGGTCTTGTGATAGTCAGAGGCGGCAGTAAATGTTGGCGGTAGCAGATTTGCAATATAACATGTGCCCGAGAAATCAGGGGGCAACCATGTATATGCTCGGTCATTGCAGATAAAATATGTACCCTTGGCAGCCAAAAACGCTGGGGAAAACTGTGACGGAAAAGTGTACGTTTCAGTACAGTCACTTCTTCCCAGTTGAGCTCTAGGATTCTGACCATTACCTTGCAAACAGAACCGACCTATGTGGGGTACGACCCAGATTGGGGATGAGATTCTTCGCTGTCTTTCACCCAGACTAATACTATACCCCGTCGCGTTCCACCCTACATAAGCTCTCAACTCTTCTTTGGGAATAGATGAGTATGCATCGATATCTCTGCTCATATCGGCAACTCCTTTCATTAAAGCTTTGTTATTGGTACTAGGTCTGATGGAACGCGGTTGTCGCGGGGAGTAGGCATCTAGTGCATAGAGAAACATGGTCTGGAATGCCCATGACGATCCATTGTAACTAAACGGCAGCACTAGATAGGGAATACCCTTATTAATGGTATGTGGCATTAAACCACACACCCAGCAATTGGTTGTATTCATCACTAGTTGGTGCTGGTGCAGGAGCTGAATAAACGAGTTGTTTACAAACTCAGACCGTATAGCTTGTTCATGTTCAGGCAGAGGGTGAAAAGAGTGTGAGGAGACAGTAGGAGGAGGTATAGGTTGTACAGTGGGTGCAATGGGCTCTTGAGAGGAGAAGAATACAAATCCTACAGTAAACACTACCATACTACATAATACAAACAGGCATAAAAATACAAAACGTTTGCTCTTTAATATTTTACACATTCTTGCTTTAAAGTTCATTTCCTCAGTGAGTCTCTCCATCTTACAAAACTCCATCCTCTAATCGTGCCGCTCGCGGCGGGTGAGTATCTTCTGCTAAGGAGTACGCCTGTCAGTCCAGGGAACGCCCTAGACCAACCAGAACCGTCGACCTAACGTCTTCGGCCTGTACCCCAAAGTCGTGGCACCGCGACCCTGCGGCTGAACCCGGATGGTGGTTCGAAAAACAAAAATCAAGAAAGTCCTTCAGATGGGAGAGCTCTGGTATCAGAAACAAAAGGGTAAGGAAAAAGAATATTTATTTGTCCATAGGCCTTGGTCTTAGATTATAATGGAGACGGCCAGGTACTGTTTGATCTTGAAACAAAAGTTCAGGCTCTGTGGTGTCCAATCGAATTGACGGTGGCACAGCTTCTTGCAAAATATCGTCACTTTCCTGTGCTGAAGTTGTGCCTTTTATGCGTGCATCACTGAACGGCACAAAACGAGGTACAGTGTCTGTTTCAGAGTCTGCGATACCCTCCTGGACCCACTGGTCATACGGCAGAGGCAAAGGTATCCTCTTCACGTGGGCGCCGTGGATCCAGTTCCTTTTCCCCTTTACTCGAACAGCTGATCTTGTGGATAGGAGTACGAGATGAGGGCCGATCCAACGAGGCTCTTCGTTGCTCTTGCGCTGGAAATTTTTCACCAAGACCCACGTGCCTGGGTCGATAGGGTGTCCTGGAGCCTCAGACGCCTGGGGGAGAGTATCATGCACCTGTTGATGTAAAACACGTAATTTAGCCGTCAAATTCATACAAGTAATCAAGCAGTACTGGGTGTTCGATTTCACTGAATTTTGTCGGTCTTGGCACACCCCATACATTGGCCGGGCGGCCAAAAACGACCTCGTAGGGACTAAGTCCCACTCGTGAATGCACAGTCATTCTGGTGGACAGGAGTGCTAGAGGCAGAGCGTCAGGCCATTTAAGACCTGAGCTCGCTTGGATTTTGGCCAGTTTGAGTTTTAGAGCGCCATTGTAGCGCTCTACTAATCCAGCTGATTGGGGGTGATTTGCAGCGTGGAATTTCTGCTTTATCCCTACTCCCTCACACACATTCTTCATCACTTGGCCCACAAACTCACTCCCATTATCACTCCACACCATTCTTGGCATTCCAAACCTAGGGAAAAATTCCTTCACAAGGGCTTTGGCTGTGGATAGAGCAGTGTTCTCTTTTAGGGGATAGGCCTCTATCCATTTTGAGAAAGCGCAAACAACCACCAATACATATTTCAGGTTGTTGCATCTTTCCATGTGGATAAAATCTAGCTGCAAAACTTCAAATGGATATGATGGAGGCGCAAAATGACCAGCTGGAGTTGGGGTTCCCCTACCAGGGTTGTACTTCAAGCATACCATACAATTCTTGACCACATTCTCTGCACACTTAGGAATTCCAGCATTCTGCCATACTGGAGCCAACAACTTACAGATTCCTTTCGTACTAATATGTGCCATTCCATGTGCCATAGTAACCACTGGAAGCACATATGCATCAGGTAACAACCATCGCCTATGTTCTGACAGATCAATCCAACAACCATTCTCATCCAACTTACCCATACTTTCTCTCCACTTGCTCAACTCTTTCTCTGTGGCTTCAGCTTGAAGGGACTTTACACTCTCTATTGTGTTTTCACACATTCCAACATCACCAACCCATCTAGCAGGGCCTGCAACATACATTCGAGTCTTCACATCTTTTGCTGTTTCTTTCGCGGTTTCATCAGCAAACGCATTACCACGACCAACATCATCAGTGATTTTCTTGTGCGCACTGCATTTCATAATCGCAACTTGTAACGGTAGGGTCAGCGACTCAAGGAGATCAAACACCAACTTGCCATTCTGAATCTTAGCTCCATGCGAAGTCAGTAACCCACGTTCCTTCCATAATCGCCCAAAACTATGAGCCACGCCAAAGGCGTATTGGCTATCCGTATATATGTTCACTTTCATTCCTTCAGACAACACGCATGCTCTCGTAAGGGCAATCAATTCTGCTGCTTGAGCCGAATTTTGTGGCACACGTGCAGTTTCCACAATCGTGTGCAAAGTCGTGATAGCATATGCAGCAGTCGTATCACCATTCGGAAGCTTGAAACACGAACCATCCACCCATAAAGTACCATCACACTCAGTCAGGGGAGTATCTTTAAGATCTACTCTCCCTTTTGTCTCTTCTTCTGTTCTGAACAGACAATCATGTTGCTCAATCTCGTCTAGGTCTGCTGGAATTGGTAATAGTGTAGCTGGATTCAATGTGTTGCATCTCTTTATGTGTATATGGTTTGCTAACAGTGTCAGCTCATAACCAGATAATCGCGCACTAGTTAAGTGCTGTGTCTTGGTCCTGTTTAACAATGTGTCCACAGCATGTGGAACCATAACAATCAATGTATTATCCATTACTAGGCCAGCAGACTGTCGAATAGACATAGCTGCAGCGGCTGTGGCTCTCAGACAGCTTGGCAATGCCCTCGCTACCGGGTCCAAGGTTGACGAAAAATACGCGCATGGACGCGGTCTGTCGCCAAAAGGCTGTGTTAACACTGATAATGCGCAACCATCTTTCTCATGAACATACAATGTAAAAGGCTTGCTGTAGTCAGGGGTACCCAACACAGGAGCTGAACACAATGCATTACGCAATTCCCAAAAACTTTTCTGACACTCTTCAGACCATGGGATAGGATTCGGTGTGTCTTTACATGTTAATGCTAACTAAGGTTTTGCCAACAAGGAAAAATTAGGAATCCAATGCCTACAGTATGAAGTAATGCCCAAGAAAGCACGCACTTCTCTCTGTGTTCTTGGCACACTCAACTGTGCAATGGCTTGAATTCTTTCTGGGGTCAGTTTCCTTCCCTCCTTCGATAAGAGATGACCTAAGTAGGTCACTTCTTGTCGACAATATTGCAGCTTTGAGAGGGACACTTTGTGATGGAAGGCAGACAAATGACGCAACAATGACAAGGTAGCGTTTTTGCAAATCTTTTCAGTATCCGCGGTGATTAGTAAATCGTCAACGTACTGAATGAGGATAGCGCCACTAGGTAAAACCAGTGCATCAAGCTGTGCCTTTAAAGCCTGACTGTATATAGATGGACTTTCACAGTAGCCCTGGGGAGCGCGTTTAAAGCGGAAGCTGCGACCTCCTAAACTAAAGCCAAAAATGTCTCTGCTCTCCTCTGCAATTGGGATGCTAAA
Organism: Triturus cristatus; assembly: GCF_964204655.1. Lineage (NCBI taxonomy): Eukaryota > Metazoa > Chordata > Amphibia > Caudata > Salamandridae > Triturus > Triturus cristatus. The sequence continues at coordinate 1,932,431,029 of NC_140589.1, forward strand.
GAAAGCATTCTTCAGATCGATCACTGAGAACCATGCAGCGGAGGCTGGAATCATGGTTAACAAGGCAGTTATATCAGGGACAACTGGAAACTGTGGTACAACAATCTTATTAACCTCTCTAAGATCAATCACAAATCTGTAAACAGGTGGCTGTGAAGGGTCAGTTCGTTTTAAGACAGGTAAAACAGGACTATTGCAAACGTTGCCTCTTGTCTCTTCAATTACACCCTTTTTAATCAAATCACTGACAATTGCTAACAATGCTTTCTGACCTTCATTGGAGATCTTGTACTGGGGAATACGTGGCAATCTGACATTGGCTTTTAAAGTGACCACATATGGCGGTATTTCCAAAAGACCCACATCATTGGGACCAGTAGCCCAAAGGACATCCGGAAGGGATGACAATTCAGGTGGCATTGCATTTTTAGACAAATACATCGGGGAAATCACTTTCTTGCCTAATGTAAGTTGTACTCCTGAGGGAGAACAATATAGCGTTGCATGCAATCTTTTTAGCAAATCTAAGCCTAGCAAATTTTCACCACAACCTGTTAGAATGAGGGGTGCTTTTAGCTCACAAGGTCCAACAGAAAGTGACATAGGACTAGAAATCGGGTTCCTAACTGGGGCGCCAGAAAAACCTACTGAGACATTCATTTCGCCAGACAAAGGTGCGCCAGGGAGTTTTGAATGCATGATTGAACTCTTTGCAGCACCAGTATCCAGCAGAAAGGGCTCCGTTACATTTGCTGTAGTTACTTTAACATAAGGTCCGCTCTGATCCACTGGCACTGAAACAACTCACTCTCTCTGTCTACGGCTGTCCTAGTAATCATTATCTTCCATATTGTCGTCTTCTGCATAATAATCATTATTGTAGTACTGAGCTGTATTACCAGACGCATTGGCTTGCTGATCAAAGCTATTTATGGTATTTTGAGGCGGAAGAGGACGCGCGTTCTGGAGAGCATTTCCACGCCCTCTACCCCTAGGAGCTTGCTGACCACCTCTACCTCTTGCGCCATACGCATTACTGTTACGCTGCATTAATTTAGGGCAACTATATTTAAAATGCCCTTCCTCTTTGCAATATGAGCATTTGTTGGGACCTACAGGGATGCGTGGTTGATAATACCCATTCATTTGCTGGTTATTCTGAAACTGTTGGGGCTGCTGATAGACACCTTGTGTTTGCCTATAATTATTCTGTCCTCCACGTGGCGGATAGGCCTGCTGCAAGAGGACCTTTGTTTTCAGTTCTTTTGTTTTCTTATCTGTTCTATCCTTCTCATCTTTGTCTCTATTCTCATAATACTGTGCAGTAGCCAGTATTTGCGCTGAAGAGGAAACAGCCCAAGAACTTTCTGAGTCTTTTAATTTCCTACACAACTCGGGAAGTAGATTCTGCACAAATTTATCAACAAATAACCGTTGGCCACCTTCAGTGCTCATGTCTTGACCACTGTGGTCGATAAACGTTTCTTCAAACCTGGTGAAGAAATCAGACACTGTCTCATCTTTCTTCTGCTTACATGCGGATAGTTTATCCCAATTTACGCGCATCGCAGGCATCATAGTTTTCATGTAGGTGATAATTCGACCAGAGAGTTCTGCTACCAAAGGATCAGGTTTCGCGCCACCAACTTGGCCAGCATCTGCAGCAATGATATTAGCCCATGTGTTACCCAATTCTGCAGCGTGATCTACATTACGAATGGATCCCCATAAAGGCTGTGGAACAACATTCCCAAACAACATGTCTATGTCAGCCAGATTCATTACACATGATTCTGCAGTTTGTGATAACTCCTTATAATATCCTGTAGGGTTTTTACGGGGGTCAGGCAATGTCTGCTTAAGCGCTAAGACCTCAGAACGCTTCCAAGGAACATGCACCCAAACACGCTGAAAATATGGCTGAACAGGTGGGTTAGCAGCTAAATCACCAGGTCTCCACACTGGAGGAACCTCACGCATCGGATATTGGCGTGCTTTTAGCTTCTTCCCCACAGGGAAATCCTGCTTAAACAATGATTGCTGACAATCGCCATTTCTGAAGGACAGCAAAGTCGCAACTGCTTTATCTACATTGGGACCCACAATTGTACCTTTTTCAAAATCAAATCGCACTCGACACAATTCCTGTGGGTTTGGGTTTGCACCATTATCCTCCAATTCCTCACAGAGGAATTCACACATTTTGTCAAAGACATACCTTTGTGTTGGGGCATCCCATTGGTGAAAAACGGTAACTACTGATTCCACATTATAAAGTAAAGGGAAACCAATCCACCTACGCGCCAGATGATCTAACACCTCTTTCTCGTCGGGACCAGGCAGCTGACTGCGCAATTGCTTACGCTGTAAGGCAGGAGTCGCACTCGATGACCCAAAGAGAGGCGACATTAAACTAGTAACTACATTAGCTAGTCGTTGTCGTGCTGAAGGAGAAGTTGAGGCGAAAACGGGGGATAGACAGAGGGAAGAAAAACAGATTCAGATACAGGTACCTGGGTAGTATAAGAAGGAGCGCCAGGGGAAGCCGCTGGCGTGCTAGGCAAAGTCGCAGGAAGCGCAGGGGTAACAGGTAACAAAACTGGCGACCCTTGAGAGGGCTGCACTGCAGGGATAGGAGCCAGCTGAGGAGGAGCTGCGGCTGTGGGAAGGCTTGCGGCATATTTACCGGAGGCTGCACATTTACGAGCTGTGGAGGTGCTGTGGCATTTTGCGCATATGGGGTGGTGAACTTAACAAATGGGACATTAGGGAATCTTTCTCTTTCTCTTTTGTCTCATCTTGCACAAGGGGTGACAAAACATGGTAACATTTATCAATCCCTAGTCTGCGCTGTCTGTGCAATTGCTCATTCATTTGTTCTTCCTCATTATCTTTAAATTGCACAGCTGCTTGCATCACTGACATACCTCTTTCTCTCTTATTTCTTTTCGCTAGCTTAATTTCCTTCTGTTTGGCTTCCTTTCGCCATAGGCGGAAAAATCAAACATCGCCGGCCGGGCTTTCTTTTTAAACAATTTAACTTCCAAATTATCTAAGATATCTGCATCGAAACTACCATTTTGGGGCCATTTTAAAACACCGTCCTTTCTGGTGTATCGGATCCATACTTCATTATATGCAATGGGGCCCACGCCATGTTTTACATAAAGCTCATAAGTTGGAGTTCCAATTGGAGGAACCGGACATGAATCCTCTAACTGGAAATCCCTTCCACAACCCAAACAAAATAATCTTCCAAATACACTAGCACCAGGCATCTTTGCTCACTAGTCTAGTTCCAAACTTCAAAGGATTATCGATTACGATAGTCTCGTAAATACATGAGTCCTCTGGCTTTGGGGTTTGCAAACTCCAAATAAACCAAAATTATCCCGAAGGATACCAAACAAATTGGGAGACGCTCCACTTATACTTAACTGAATATCGATGATCAATGGCGTCACCAGAAGACTCTCTCGATTGTTTCGCTCTACCAAAATCGTCAAGGGTCCAAAACAGGGCGATTAATCAGGGCAGCAGTCCTTCGTAGCCGTCGGGACGCGGAGAACCTCGCAGAAAAGACTTTCGTCCACGTCGACATGCAGGGGTCGATGAAGTGGCGGCCTTCCTCCAGAATTTCCACACAAAGCTCCTCACGAACCTCTGGCTTGGACCGGTACTGCTGAAATCGCGCCGAGTTGGGCGCCAACTGGAGTACTGGGAATTTTAAGCCCAGCGGTGCAGGGGAACACACCCTATGACTTCGGGTTCTTCCTGTTTCAGACCTACAGAAACAGAGTCTTCTGGGTGAAGTCAAAGATCAGTTTATTGGCTGCAGACCAATTACAGGCATCCTAGAAGTACAACAGCGTGTATGTTCTCAGGAGACTGCTGAAAATCACAGAAACGGGCTTCTCCTTAAATACAAAATATCCTGCTTCAGGCATACATTCCTAGTTTTATGGCATGGTCATTTAGATGTATACATTTCAAACGAAAAGGCAGAGTCATGATGACCATCCCACATTCCAGTTAAGCCAGCCCGCAATTATTTACCCAGCAAGGCTCAGATCCCACATCAGATATTTGATAGGGCCCAATAAACATGAGCATCTCCTGTTTGGAAAACAAGCCATAAAGCAGGAACAGTCAGGTGCGAAAGAGATTAGCTGGAGGCTTGTGTAGGATGAAAAGACTTTATGGTGTGTCAAGCCCTGATGCTAATCACAGGTGGCCAGAGGACGGGGAACTCGTGAGACCGGACTGACCTGGGGCAGCGGAGCCAAGCTGCCCAGGTCACAGAAAAGTCAAAGAAAGGCACATGTGCTCTAAAAGGCCCGTATTTGCTTCATGCTATGTAGCCTATGTGAGGGCAACCATAAGATGGCCACCGCTCTAAAATGGAACCCACGTAGTGATGTATAATAGCGTATACACAGTGCATTCATAGCTAAAACGTTACACAAAGCACTTGTACATACCGCATTAACCATTCGCGGTTCACTAATACCGGGATAGACAGGGGTAGGGCCCTGCCTCCTACGCGGTCCCAAATTCTAAAGTACGACAGATGGGGAAGCCGCCCTTTTGGCTGAGTTGATGGTCAAGCTGCTGGAATATGAAGAGGAAGCACAGAGGAAGGTAAAGTTTCTGGGGAAATATGCAGAGGCCCGGAGGTATGAGGAAGGAGACAGACCGGGGAGAACACTGGCTGATATGCTTCGTGCCTCCCGCTCTGCAGCATTTGTCCCGGAAATCATAAGTCCACAGGGTGACTGTGATGGCGACGGAACACGGAGCTCAGGCGAGGGGGATGGCGACTCGCCTCCAGAAGCACGGAGCGGTCTAGTGGCCCAAACACTCCGGACACACCTCCCGGCGTCACCAACATCGCTGACAGGGGATTGGTGCCACGACCAAAAGAAGGCGGAGAAAAGGGAAGTCCAGGAAAGAAAAGGGGCGGGGAACGAAGAGAGAGTTGTCTGCCGACCGGAAGAGACAGTCAGCGAGACGGAGAAAGGCGAGAGTAGAGAAGCGGACGAGCCCAGCGGGAAGGAGCCCAGCGGGAAGGAGCCCAGCGGGAAGGAGCCCAGCGGTGAGGAGTCCAGCGGTGAGGAGTCCAGCGGTGAGGAGTCCAGCGGTGAGGAGTCCAGCGGTGAGGAGTCCAGCGGTGAGGAGTCCAGCGGTGAGGAGTCCAGCGGTGAGGAGTCCAGCGGTGAGGAGTCCAGCGGTGAGGAGTCCAGCGGTGAGGAGTCCAGCGGTGAGGAGTCCAGCGGTGAGGAGTCCAGCGGTGAGGAGTCCAGCGGTGAGGAGTCCAGCGGTGAGGAGTCCAGCGGTGAGGAGTCCAGCGGTGAGGAGTCCAGCGGTGAGGAGTCCAGCGGTGAGGAGTCCAGCGGTGAGGAGTCCAGCGGTGAGGAGTCCAGCGGTGAGGAGTCCAGCGGTGAGGAGTCCAGCGGTGAGGAGTCCAGCGGTGAGGAGTCCAGCGGTGAGGAGTCCAGCGGTGAGGAGTCCAGCGGTGAGGAGTCCAGCGGTGAGGAGTCCAGCGGTGAGGAGTCCAGCGGTGAGGAGTCCAGCGGTGAGGAGTCCAGCGGTGAGGAGTCCAGCGGTGAGGAGTCCAGCGGTGAGGAGTCCAGCGGTGAGGAGTCCAGCGGTGAGGAGTCCAGCGGTGAGGAGTCCAGCGGTGAGGAGTCCAGCGGTGAGGAGTCCAGCGGTGAGGAGTCCAGCGGTGAGGAGTCCAGCGGTGAGGAGTCCAGCGGTGACCCAAGAGAGCGGAAGGCGGCAGATCCGAAGACCGGAGGGTCCCGGAGTGCAGAGACTACCAAGAACGCTCAAGGTCCCAGCGCCGCGGCCCAGTCCCTGGCTCAAGGCAAGTGACCGCTCGGGGTTCACTGTGGTGGTGGGCTGGGCAGAGTTGCATGGGGCTGTAAAAAGGGGCACAAGAGGGTTGGAGGTGAAGCCTGTGTCGCCACTGACCTTTTCCCGACCGAACAGCACCCTGTCTCACCCCGACCAGTTCTCCTTGATAGTCACGATAAAAAACGCACGAAAACCCCCCAAACCCCTGGTGATGGTTGCACACAAAGTTCCTAGCGTAGGAGCAAAACAGTAACCCCGTACCTTTATTATTTTGCATGTCGCTGAGGTCCGGAATCCTTCCAGAGGAGCGAGACAGCAAACAGCCGACGGACTTCGCAAGGGAAGAAGATTCTGGCCCCACACGGGACGATTACCTCCTGGTGTTCTACCCTTTTCCCCATTTTTCAAACCTCCGGTGTTCGATTACCCAGCACCTGAGCAAGGCAACGAAATAAAACAAAAGAAGCAGCCCTTCTTTCACCAACCCTCTAACTGTTTCTGTCGTGTTTCTGACAAACCAACCACTTCCCTCAAGGTAATCCCCGGGGCCCGGCCGAACGACCCACCGGGTCCGGTACAGTGACGTTGTCGGGGGCTCCTCAGATTTTACATGAGTTTTCATTATTTTATACAAATCTCTACACAGCCATAAAAACTGCTTGTCCGGAGGGTAGGCAGGATTTCCTGGATTCAGTGGCGCTGGTGTGGTTTAATGATAGACACAGAGAATATATGCACCTACCGTTCTCAGTGGACGATGTCAAAGATGTTATTAATAGCCTGCCTTTGGATAAGGCCCTCGGTTCAGATGGTCTGACGACCGCATTTTACAAAACATACGTTGAAGAACTGGCGCCCAAACTCCTTGCTGTGTATGGGGAGGCGCATGAAACGGGTATTCTGCCTCAGTCAATGCGTGAAGCTATCATTATCCCCTTACTCAAGCCAGGCAAGCCAGAAACCGAATTAGACTCATATAGACCACTGTCACTTATTAATGTAGACGTTAAAATCTTGGCAAAACTGTTTGCGAATAGGCTGCAACCTTTACTTCCAATGATGGCGCTACCGGATCAATCGGGTTTCATACCTGGCAGATCCACATCTCACAACCTTAGGACGGTGTTTTCAGTCTTACATTATCTGCACTCTGATGTTCAAGCAGCGGTGGTATTCCTGGATGCTACAAAGGCATTCGACTCGCTTGAATGGCCATACCTCTTACAAATTTTGGCACGAATGGGCATTGGCCCCCTGTTCATTAAATGGATACAATTGCTATACACTAAGCCATAGGCAAGGGTGCGAGTGAATGGTATGATCTCCGCCACGTTCCATATAACGCGAGGCACTAGGCAGGGATGCCCGTTGTCCCCTTTACTATTTGCTATTGCGATGGAGCCATTGGCAGCTCGCATCAGGCAACACCATACCGAAAAAGGCATAGGATTTGGAGCAAGGAGTCTTTTGATTTTGCTGTATGCCGATATTACGCTGTATATTCTGCGTCCAATCTGGATGTAGTGCTAAGGGAACTCATCAAATTTGGGGGTCTCTCGGGAGTAAATATTAACTGGTCTAAATCTGTGATATTTGCCTGGCTGGAGGACAAGGTGAACCTGTGGGCTGAACTTAAACTTGGCCTCAAGGGTCTTGTGACCTCAGTGACAGTCACTGTCACTCTTGGATGCTGAGACCCCAATGTCAAAATTTCCAGGCGTGAGGACCTCCTCCTAACAAATTTCTAGAACTTGATACTCCTCACCAACCACCACAAACTCCCCCAGTTCCCATGGCAAATCATGTTTACGGTGGGGCAATATTATTAAACGGTGTTTAGCAAATTAAAGGTTTGTGGGTGACTGTGGTTCGGAGTCACAGGCTTACTACAGAGTTCAAACAAAAAGGCTCAAAAAAGAAATTCCCAAAAATACACAAAAGTACTTTTCCTAAACAAAACATAATTTGACACAACTTGATCACACATTTCTGAAATAATGTGATGGGTTTGCCTGTTTTTCTCCAGAGAGATGGTCAGTCTGTGGATGTATTTTTGCTACTGCCATCCTCTGGTTGTGTTCCACCTCAAGTTTTGAACGGTACTTCGTCTTTTAATACTGGCAATGCTGAGAACCCAATATTGCATAAATATGATGAACTAAAAGGCAGAATAGTCTTGACTGGGGGAATTTTTGGCTAAAAATGTCTGAAGGACATTCATGTTTGTCAAAAATTTCAATGAGATTTTGCTGAATTGCATCTGGAGAACGCGATCTGTCTGGACCTCAATTAGGTCTCCCTGAAGGTGCATTGGGAGATGAGTACCTGCATCCACTAGAAACGTTTGGAAGACCCAGTCATGATCAATGTCCTCAGGAAAGTACTTTTCTAAACAGTCCCTGAGAGAAGTCAAGTGATTTCTTATGCAGCACTTTCAAGTTCATATCCTGTGTCCTCAACAGCTTCTGATGAACATGGGAATGCCTCCATCAGGCCACATTGGATTAGTCTTTTCCACAACTCCAGCTTCTTCTTGAAAGCAGATATTTTTTTGCATACTATGAAAGATGTACTTTAAGCTCCTTGCAAAGACAAATTCAAGGAATTTAATTTATTTAAGATGTCTGTTCTGCTTTGTATGTATCCAAATATAGAAGGAATTGCTGTAATTCATTTCTCAGTTCAAAAATACCATTCAGAACCTTCCCTCTGGATAACCATCGGACTTTTGTATGGAAAAGAAAACATTATGTTCAGCTCCCAATTCTGCACACACAATTGCAAACAGACTAGCTCTACTGGGGTGAGCCTTTATGAAATTAACAATTTTCACAGCACAATCCAACACATCCCCAAGTTCTCTATCCATGTTTCAGACTGCAAGGGCTTCCCGGCGTATCATACAGGGGTTCCATAGAATACGAGGAGCCACTTTTAACACTACATGGAAGGAGCACCATCCGTACAGATCCCAACACAGTTGTCCCATTTTAAGCCATTGGAGCACAGGAAGTCATTGAGAATGTCAAACAGGGTTGATGCTGTTGTTTGTCCCTTGATTGGTTTACAGAATAACAAATCTTCCAATATTAGTTTTGTGGCAGTATCTGACATAAGCAATTAAATGAGCTTCCTTAGCTAAGTCAGTCGCTTCATCCAATTGCAAAGCAAACAAACTCGATTTCAAGCGTGCAAGAAGTAGTCTGTGGATATCCTCTGACATGTCAGATTCGGCGGCAAATTGTTATGTCTGAGAGTGGTACCATTTTCAACTTCTCTGCCGCTTTTTCACCAAGCATTGTGTTGGCCACATAAAGCATTGCTGGAAAAATCTTTTCCCCCATCTGTAAAAGACTTTTTTTGATTTTGGCAATGTGGTACACCACTTTGTAAGATGCTTTCAAGGCATTTGTTGATGTGAAGACCACATTTTTCACAGTCTCTTTTTGGTGGATGATGTCTTCCAGCTTTCTGGCAAAATAATCTGTATTCTTTCCTACCTGCGACACATGTTTAGTTTCCATGTGGTGCTTTCATTGGTTTGGTTGCAGACTCTTGATAGCCAAGGTCATGCCACAAACCACACACTGACTTTATTTCACCATTTATGGTGATATAGGTGAATCCAAGGTCCAGGTAGGAGGTATCATTCCTCCTAATTTTTACAGCTCTTTTCACATCTGTTTCGGCCTTTTGTTTGAGTGACCTACCATCTTTTGGCAGCAGGAAACGAGCCATGTCAAATGTGTTTGACCTATGATACAAAATTCCAAAGTCCAATATCAATGATTACCACAGACTTGCTGCTGCATGCAGTTTGGTAGTCATTTTTTAGGAAAAATCTTTGCAATTTCACAAGAAACATAAAAAATCTTATCCTATCTAAAATGCGAACATCCGGTTCCTTCCACATGCTTAAAACAGAAACGGCAGCTGGTCCTGGCTTCCATTACGTGAGCTGGCGTTGTGGGACATTACCAAGGTTCCCTTTCACCTGAGTGCACACACATTGATAGCAATAGGTAACATGGGTGGACAACATGTTTAAAATCCACCGCTGACTTGTTAATGAGATAACAAATCTGCTGTTTGTGCCCAAGTTGATCATTGTAGTGCTCTCTATATAGGCTAGTCCAACTCCTGATCTCCTGACACTTTCAAGAAGGGTAAAAGGACTACAAGGTTGTTGTCCGTGTCATAATTGATCTCAGAAGGAAGACCACTGAGATCCAGTAAAAGAAAGCCTTTTGGTGCTGACTTAGAAACCCTGCCAGACAAGTGTAGGCTGTTGTGGCAGACTCTATTCACTTTCTTGTCTTTGCTCTTATATTCTATCTCCTTCCTTGCATTTAACCTCTTTTCCATCGCTCTTTCTCTTAAAGGAATTAATGTTCATACATGCATTCTGCCATTTTGTTAGACCATCTGGTTCATCCCATTTGCCCCAAAATCACTTATAATGCATTGGACAACTGTAAGACCACAGGGGGCTCTGTTTTTGTTTTGCTTTGCCAGCAGCACACTAGGGTCTGCTGAAGTGGGGAAGTACCAAGAGGCCATTCACACACATAACAAGATGACTTATGTGCAGCACAGTTTACATTCAGTGGTCATGAAGACTTCGCTGCTGTATTCTGATGAGGATTATCTAGCAATCACAAAAAGCCCACTCAGAGTATGCACTCTCTCCCTGGAAATCCCCCTTTCCTTGACAGGTTGGTGTCTGACCTTCCTCTCCTTCGTGACAGCCTGAGATGAAAGCTTGCAAAAATTATCTCCACCCTTGTTAGATTTGGGGGTCTCTAGTTTGCATAGGTAGGTACCTGTGACAAATAGGGACCCTTGTGTCTAGTCAGGGTAAGGGGCTACACTCCTAAAATAACCCTGCTCACCCCCTTGGTAGCTTGGCATGAGCAGGCAGGCTTATCTCGGAGGCAGTGTGTAAAGTATTTGTGAACAGATACAGTAATACAGTGACAACACTACAAATGGACACCACAAAGGTTGTATTATAAAAATAGGTATTTTTATATAGACTTAACACAAGACCAAACACACATCCACAATACTGTACACAAATAGTCTCTCAAATATTATAAAATGGCTCAGTTCTCTCAAGTTGTAAATGCAACACTTTACTCTCAATGTACCTTAGATGTGTAGCGCAAAGAAAACAAAAGGGTTGCAGGGAAGGGGATGTGTCGGTTCTTTACACTCTGGGGAGTGGATGTGTCGGTTCCTTACTGCTGCGCAGGGGAGTTGATGCTCGCTTCCTTACTGTGTGGGGAGTTGATGCGTTGGCTTCTTACTGCTCTCTGGTGCGATGCAACCGCTGGCACCTCGATGCGATACTCTTCATCGGTGCAATGCGACAAAATGGCGCCTAGGTTGCGATGGGACAACGTTGGTGTGATGTGTGCACGCCCGACGGCCGTGCGGCGACTCGATTACCTTTTGGAGCTGCGACAGGCCCTGCGACGCATTTCTCCGGTGATGCGACGATGACCTCTGTGGCCGCTTCTCTGGCGATGCGCCGCGCTTCAAATTTCTGAGTCAGTTAGGATTATAAGATGTAATAATCAAACTGCCCATTCTGGCCTATGGAGAACAGGTAGCCTTGCAATAGTGAAAAACGAAAAATAGCTGTAATTCACTATTAGGACATGCCTCACACACCAGGGCATGTCCTACCTTTTACCTACAATGCACCTTGCCCTTGGGCCTACCATAGGGGTGACTAATATGTATAAAAGGGAAGGTTTAGGGATTGGCATGTGGGTGCACTTGCCCAGTCAGCATGGCAGTACCAGACTGCACACAAGCTCTGCAATGGCAGAACAGAGACACACTTTACAAGCTGCTCCGGTGTGTGGCACAATCAGTGCTGCACGCCCACCGGCAGCATTGGTTACAAGCCCTGGGCACACGCAGTGCACTGTACTAGGGTCTGACAAGTAAACCAATCAAGCCAATCATGGAGTCACTAATCCATACATCAATTTAACATAGGGAGCACTTGCACTGTGGCACTGAACAGCAATGGCACAGTGCCCAAAGCATCTATAACCAGTAAAAACACATGAGGCAACAGCAAAAAATGGAAGGGAGACCCACGCCAATGGTGTCCGGTCTAACAACCTTTGTCACCTATAGTTAGGATTTCTAAACCTGGCACCCAGCTTGACATTCTCTAGCTTCCTGCCAGTGCCACCAAGTGTCGCCTCCCCTCTCATTACTGGAGCTCACTGAGCTTTAAGGGATATAGTGCAAAGGGGACAGTGACGTGTACTGCGTGAGTGCAGCATATATGAGATCTTAAAAAGGGGCCCATATTTGGAAAGCGGGGCTGTTTGTAAACTGTAATTGAGCGGTATGTGTTTTGTGTTAGGATTCAAGCTTCAGGTAGCACAGCCGGGGTACATAGAATGTTAGAGCCTTAATGCATGATCAACGACTTTGTTAGTTCATATTGTGATGGCCCCAAACTCTCAGAGGCCATCTCCCCCGTCAGCCAATGCTTGGCTTACTGTTCCTGACAAATGACCATGCCCCCTCCTTGTTCCGATCGAGATCCTGTTTCTTGTGGTATTGCTTCCTGCTTGCAGTCTTCGTCTCCCTATCTTGATACGCCTTGAAGACTTTAGCTAAAGTCCCCTGGAATCCTGCTTCATTTGGTTTCCTTGTGTTGGCGTTTGGTGTTTTTCACAGCTGCTCCGCTCCATCCCCATCGGAGCCGGACAGCACGCCATGCCACCTTTCCTCTCGAGGATCCCCAGCTGGGAAGCGGGTGCATGACTGTTCTGCCGGCCAGCACGCACGCCGCATTCACTTTCTCTCCCTGCCTGAAAGCGTGTGCACTGCTGTTCCGCTCCTTCCCCCTCCTGAGCCGGCCAGTGCGCCACGTCTTGAAATTCCCTTTTAGTTTATTTGAAAAGAATTGCTGCTCCGCTCAACCTCTATCATTGGAGCCGGCTAGCACGCTGAAATTAAAGGCGCCTTAGGTTACATCTCACACCTTTTCAAACCTTTTGGAATCCCACTCTTAAACACATTGTTATTCCCTAAGTAACCTTGTATGAGTGTGGATGTGAGTGTCATTACCTCGTCCCTTAAGTGCTCACTCTCCCAGTAGTCACCTCAGACTTCTCTCCAGGCTTATCATTGATATCAACTATTGCCTGTCACTTTCCATGAGATACTGAGACATTCCAGCTGGTAAGTGGACTATATTTAACTGGAATTGACATGCATTAATGTTCTAAGACTAGTTATTAGTTCATTGATAGTAACCAGTAAGACCTGTTTGTATTTTTTATCTTTTAGCCCTCTGTCTATCCAGTTCCACAACGTTACCTGTTGCCACATCTGGGGAAGAGTGGTGGTCACTCTGATTTATTCCCTTCACTTTTTGGCGAGCAATTTCCTGTGAGTGAGTTACTATATATTCCTCCGGGAGTTGTTGTCTAGAAGTGTTTTGCCCAGCATCTTTGCTCCTGTGGAATCTCACTTGGATCAGGCTGGGATTTAGGTTTCATTCGCGACATTTTGCAAGGTATGGTAGACTGCATGCATTTGTGCTTCATGCAGACAATATTTGTGGTAATAGCACATAAATCAAGACCACTGACCTGACCTGCAACCCCTTTGGGCATGACCAGACTGCACTATAGGAAGGGCTTCTAAAATTATGAGGCAACAGAGGACCGAATTATGCCACGGTTTTAAACTTGTGAGGCAGAGCTGTGGAGGTATTTTGCAAGGTCTGGTAGACTACATGCACTTGTGCATCCTGCAGACCATATTTGTGGTAATAGCACAAAAATTAAGAGTAAAAACAGCCCACCCGACTGTAAAACAAGTCAGCATGCATCAAAACAAAGCACACACGCTGACCTGACTGGCCTCCCCTGACTGCACTGCCAGACTGCCCTATAGGAAGGGCTACTAAAATTATGAGGCAAGGGAGGACCAAATTATACAGCAGGGTCGACTAAATTGTATGGTAAGAAAATGTAAATAAAGCAATGTTTTGCGCATATTTTGGGATACTACTGCTTTATTATTTTGACATTTCTCTATACACGCTAACAATGGCCAAAGGTTTCACCTCATCAGTACCCGTTTATAATTAAAATACAGCAATGAACAACAAAGATGTCAACTCAACCTTTGTATAGGGCCTTCCACTCTGCAAGAATGTGTAGCCACATTAGAAGCTCCCCTGGCTTGGAGAAGTAGGGGGTCCCTTAAAACCCTGGAAGTCTTGTGCAGAGTTGAACAGTTCACACACGCCTCTTTCCTCCCACCCCCTCCCATCCATCCCTCCATCCATCCCTCTGATCTGTCACTTAAAGAATGTCTGGCCCTGTCTCTCAATACCTAATAATCACACACAGGTCGGGCATTGTCTGTCCAGGCTCTTCACTATCATCCCATCAATGTTATGCCCCTGCCCACCCAGGCCCCCACCAAGCAGACTGCCTTTCTGTCAGCTGCATAACATGTGTATTTTTGTAAAGCACAAGTATCACCCAAGCTAGGGTCTCAAGGCACTGAATAACAGATGGTTTTTCTTACCCAACTCAATGGTGCTCATTTTATCAACCTCAGGTGGATGAAAGGCTAAGTGGACCCGCCAGGATTTGAACCCGTGACCATGAGGTCGAACACAGACCCCTACAGTGGATGCATTAGTTTACTTTGCTACCAGACCCGGCTTGATAGCTGCACCATTTCAAAAGGGGGCTGAGCACCTGCAGCCTGCACCACAGGAGCACTGCCCCAACCCTGCCTCAGACAAAAAGGAAAAGGCACACTCCCCTAGCCCTCAGAGCTAGAGTCCGAGTGCACACAACACATGATGTCTCTGGTTGGTTTCTACAACATACAGCTCCCGAGATATCACTTTAAATCCACTTTTGGAAGTGGAACAATAAACCAGTACTCGCTTCTCCAAATTCATTTGCCACCGAGTCATCTCAGGACACAAGTGCCCTGTGAAATAAAAGTTTGAACTGCTACACGCCATTTGTTAGCCTCACTTCAAGTCCATTCCCAAAACCAACAAGGTTTGCATCGTCTTGAAACAGGGTGGAGCTGTGTCCACCCTAGACTGCAGCTACCAATAAATACAGCCACTAACCACCCCATCCCAGGTGACCTTATTGTCTGGATATATTAACTCTACATTAGTAGGGTGCAACCCCAAGTATGAGACCCTCTCGAAACAGCAGCTGAGAAAGTAGGGTAAGGCAGACCTTCCACAGCAATCCTGTTGTATCCTGAGAGCTTTGGAAAAACAAACCTTGGTAAAGAACAGGGACTCCCCATCAAAAGAGAATCTCCCACTCAATTGCCACCACTAATGAAAAACTGATGGCGAGAGTTTACAGGAGGCTGCCCACTAAACAGGATTGGCATATTGTGTCCCCTCCCCAGCTGCTTGGTCAAGTTGGTGATACAGGGGGACAAAAGGCCTCAGATGAGGCAAGAAGAAAGTTTAACAAAGGACACCAGCCAAAGGTAATTTATCAGAGTTGCTCATTTTCCAGTGAGCTGCAGGTTGAGGAAATTGTAATCATGTGACAGTGCCACCATTTACAGAACAAAGGCAGGTAAACGGATGCCATTCACCTCTGCATACTAAGGCAGAGCCCATTTTCAAAATCATCCATCACTTCATGTTTAGGGCCTTGCATGGTGCACATGAGGTCATAGTCAATAGACTTGTTTTTGAAGGAGACTGCTAGGTTAGTAGGAATTGGCAAAATCAGATTTACAGAAATATTTTCCCCTTATCACCTACAAAGGTTGCTAATCAAATGATTTTTCCTGAAAAAAAAATCCAAAAGCATGTAGCTGTTCCCCTCTGATATGATTTCTAGTAGAGCTAGTAGCTGTTGTAGCACTGGCAGTAGTGAAATTAGTAGTAGCAGTTGGAGAAGTAGGAATAGTTGCCTTAGGGGTAATCGTATTATTATCATTAATAGGTTTGATGTGCCGTGAAATAGTAATATGCCATCAAAGTATCCCCAGAGGACAATACAAAAAAGCAAAAAACTGGGCCAGAATTAAAGGTCATGGAAAAAAGTGAAATAATTGTGCTAAGATTTAAAGTAAACATTTGCTTTGACTGTGGGGCAACGTATCCTCTTGGACCTAGAGGGGCCTGCTTCGTCGCTGTGCTCTCGTTCTACGGGCGGGACCTCACTGGCGATTCCAGAGTCTGCGGGGTTGCTGGTTCTCAAGAGTTCGGTGGCCCAAGCCAATCACTTGGTCAAGTCGAGAAAAGCAGCAATACGTGCGTCCTCGGAGATGCCTGTCTGGGTCTCCTCGACTTGGGACCTCATTGTAAACAGCAGTGGGGATCCCTGACTATCCATCTGATTCAGGGCGTGTGCCTCCCAATCTGGAAGGAGAAGAAAAACACATATTTTAGCCACACGCGTGCTCCCCCCCTGGTGCTCTCATCACGCTCCCTGGCCCGGGGAACCAGCTCAGGCCCCCCACCTGACCCGTACTTACTCAACAACTACCGGGGCACAGGCGATGGGCGTGCTGTCCAGCAGTCGTGCCAGCGGTAGGCCGCCCACAATAGTCACTCTGGGCTCCTCGTCAACCTCTAAACCTTCACGCAAGGCTGCTGTAAAAACAAACAAATGTGAGGCATGGAAAAAAAGGGGGGGGGGGGGAACTCCTTCACCCCCAGCGGATATCTTGCCGCAGCATAACAGGTGTCCATTGTCAACCACCCTGGCACAGGGGCTGCATGGACCCAGCAACCACTGAAACCCGTGATCTGGCAGTGGGGCGCCCAGTCTCCTCGCTTGCCCTACCCCCTTTTTAATTCCCGCTACAGTGCAGTTGCCACTAGCACGGCTGGAGCATTTTGTTCTTGGGGCAGCCACAGTAATTCTCCCCGCAAAACACTGCCTGGAGCGCTGGCGCATCGGCAACCACCTCCCGCCTCCGCCTGCGACTACAACCCGTGCACACGCGGGTCTTCTAATGCGGGCTGCCACGCATTCATGTGGGCTCCCTCAAGGGCTGTAGTGCGCGCGCGTCGCCACGCATCCTCCGCCCAAACCCCCCCCCCCCCCCTGTTGCCGGGGGCGACGACAGAGAAAACCTACTACACTGGAGCGGAGACTACGCATGCCTTAGCAAGCTTGCCTGCTCATCCCCTCCCACTCGGTGCCGGAGCGGGGGCAACCCAAAACGGCATTCCTTCCCCTCGTGCGCAGCTGGCACAGCTCACCAATCAGCGCCGGGGGGGGATGCGGTCCGGGCACCTGATGCACGCAGCGCGGGGACCCAGCGCCTGCCGCCAAAACGCGCCCCCCCCAAAGCACCCCTCGGTGCGTGCCCCACCGCAAAGCACCCTGCTGGGCCTCGCGCGCTAGCAGGCAATATCGCGAACCTCTGGCAGACGCTACCCCCGAACACTTCCATTTTCTGCTTTGTTTAAAATTAAGCTGGTGCGAGCTCGACCCGAAGGTAATGGAGCAGCTGTGCATGGGCCCGTATTTACATTACACATTCAATCACGGGGGGGATGGCGTGATTACCCGGAACCACCAAATGGATGCGACCTCGAGGCTCGAACCCTGGTGTCCTGCGCCGGAGGCGGCAGCGCCGCCACTGGACCACATTCAAGCGCTACCCCCGAACACTTCCGATTTCCGTTTTAATTTAAAATAAGCTGGCGCGAGCTCAACCCGAAGGTATTGGAGCAGCAATGCATGGGCCCGTATTTTACATTCCACATTCAAGCACGGGGGGGGGGGATGACGTGATTGCCCGGAACCACAAAATGGATGCGACCTCGAGGCTCTCAGCCTGGTTTCCTGCGCCGGAGGCGGCAGCGCCACCGACGGACCCCATACTCCTTGGGGTGTACTGAGTACACACCGGGCATACCCACCCGGAGGCGGGCTGCACTCTTAAACACTGGCAGCCTCTGAAACCCCCCGGCCTTGCGGGAGTAGCCTGGCGGGGGCAGGCATGGTGAAGGCTCAGGTGCCATATGAGCGGTGGAAGCCACCTTTTGAATTTTAAGAAAAACCCAGACCCCGCACAGCCCCGACTTTTACCATGAGGGGGGACCCGCGTGAATTGCCCTACACACGGTAAGTGTCGGTCATTCCCCAGTGCACAGTGCAAAAGTTCGGTCCGGGCTCTAACTCGAACCTGGGTCTCCGCTTGGGGACTAACGTGGCCTGAACGACGGGTCATCCGTGTGCTTCGCTTCAGGCACGGGGGGATAGAGTGCTTTGCACAGCTCCCGGAGGTGGCCCCTGGTTTCAGCCTCAAGTCGGCAGTCTAGCCGCCGGACCACAGCCTCTCCCCAGCGCGCCGCGACCACCTCCCGCCCACGACCCTCCCGCGGGTTCCCAACCCGGGCAGCCGGACGGTCCACCTAACCCCGCTATGCCTCGCACTTGGCCTTACGGCTCCGCTCCCGCCTCGCGCTATTCGCGTGCTCGCCTCGCCCACGGTGACCTAGGGCCCGTTAGGCTTGTGCCCCCTCCCGCGGCAATCCGTGACACAGGGCCCCGTTCACCTGGTACTGCCCAGGGACAAGGCCGGGGCGGGGGTGGCGTGCATCAGGACTCACCGTTATTTAGATAACGAAACGATCCTCCGGCGCGTGGACCAAACGACCCTTCTGCAGCGTGCGAGGAGAACAAGGAGGTCGCCAGCAGGGTGGGGGAAGGCTAAATAGCCTCCCCCTCGCCACGGAGGCCTGGAAGTGACACGCCTTCGCGTCACTTCCGGGTGAGAGAGAGAGGAGGGAGACACCGGCTGGCGTCCCCGCCCCTTGGAGGGGGGGCGGGGAGGGGTGACCGGTGCCCAGGCGACACTAGGACGCCGACCGTTCTAGTGGCCCCCTGCGGGGGCCGCGGTCGGCGGCAGGCTAGGCAGTGCGAGTTTCTACAGCACCAGTCTGCTCATTTTCGGGCTGCGTGGCTCGACAGTAAAACGGGACAGTGCAAGTGACCTGCTGCATGCCACAGGCATTACAATCGAACACTATCTGCTGACAAGAAAAATTATTGCTGGAATCGGATAGTAAAATGTCACGACGGTTCATGTATTTGTTGCGGCAAACTTCACATAAACTGCAGGTCACACATTCCAATCCTCATAATAGCCCAGTAAGTTATGTGCCCGTTTCAACAAGTAAACACGTTAAGCAGTCCTTTATTCTTTTGCAGGATTTTGTCTTACACAAAGGGAGTCCTTATGCAAGTACACATTACCTGGGGATGACAGATGGTTTGCTTATGACTTTTCTGTGGAATTCTGTTAAAGCTAAGCTAAACTCAGAAGGCTTGCATAAACAGCCAGCACAGGCCCAGAGATTGCAAATGGCTACACACATACGCATTCTTGCAGAGCCTGGCAGGAGCTTTCTTACAAAGTCATTAAACGGTATTAAAACAGAAACAAAATAGATAAATACAAACCTCTCCAGGAGATAACGAAATGGGTGAGGCAAACTTAAAATAAATAAAACAGTCGGTTCCGGGTAATATGAGATTAGAAAGCAAGGGCATACTTGTGTCTGCTCTGCTCCCCACGTCCCGCAGGAGGGTACTACAGAAGCTAAAAAGCGAACAGCCCTAGCACTCCAAGCTCAAGTAAACGTCCACACCTGTAGCAAAACCAGTAGAACAAATGTCTAGAGCGCTTCTACGACTAATCCAGAAATAAACTCTGTGGAAATCAGCTATCACGTGGTTTGCGTGGCGTCTTTCAAAGCAACAGCACTAGACTAGAGGAACCGGAGATGGTGAAGGGGCATAGTACCCCCAGTGGCACCCCTCTGTCCCCCCTCCCCCAGAGTAGGTTACCCAAATAACACACACACAGACTGTTGGGTTGGGTAACAAATGCTGCAGGTTTATTACATAATTTCAAAATATGTAATGGGTGGGTTATCTTACGGGCGATCCAAGGGCAGGCAACCAACTGGGCTGCCTACCCGCCTGATGAGCCGGTCAGCGCGGGAGCGATACCCGCCGATGCTGCCCACCACGTGATTCTTTCTACGATCACGTGCCGTTGGTAACTTCTACTCGCGCCCCCCCCCCTCTCGGGGCAGAGCGTCGCTTAGCAAACCCCCATTGTTCTGGCCCACAACCGCCTGCAGGACTAGTGGGGCGCCGACACGGCTTCCGGGACCCTCCCTCTGAGGTTCCTCGTTTTGGCTGAGGCACCCCCTATGGTGCCGTGCAGAGGTACCCTTTGTACCGGCCTGCTTCCAGATAGCCCTGTAACTCCGCCTGCAACGAAAAAGAAAACATTAAAACGCTCATAAATCCCCCCCCACCCAACGCCTATGCCGGGTAAGCGGTAGGGAGGGATGTGGCGAGGTGGGCGACAAAAAGGTCGCCAGGAGGGTGGGGGAAGGCCTCCCCTGCCCACAGGGGCCAGGAAGTGACACGCTTGGGCGTCACTTCCGGCCTGCACGAGGAGGGGGTGCTCCGGTCGGCGTCCCCACCCCCTCCATATGGAAGGGGGTGGGGAGGGGTGACCGGTGCCCCGGGGGCACTAGGGCGCCGACTGCTGAGTGGCCCCCTGCGGGGGCCACGGTCAGCGGCATAGTACCCCCAGTGGCACCCCTCTGTCCCCCCTCCCCCAGAGTAGGTTACCCAAATAACACACACACAGACTGTCGGGTTGGGTAACAAATGCTGCAGGTTTATTACATAATTCCAAAATATGTAATGGGTGGGTTATCTTACGGGCGATCCAAGGGCAAGTAACCAACTGGGCTGCCTACCCGCCTGATGAGCCGGGCAGCGTGGGAGCGATACCCGCCGATGCTGCCCACCATGTGATTCTTTCTACGATCACGTGCCGTTGGTAACTTCTACTCAAGCCCCCCCTCTCGGGGCGGAGCGTCGCTTAGCAAACCCCCCGATTGTTCAGGCCCACAATCGCCCGCAGGTCTAGTGGGGCGCCGACACGGCTTCCGGGACCCTCCCCTGAGGTTCCTCTTTTTGGCACAGGCACCCCCTATGTTGCCGCGCAGAGGTACCCTTTGTACTGGCCTGCTTCCAGATCGCCCTGTAACTCCGCCACAGCCCTGGAGGCAGCTCACCGTCGCAGCCAGGGCCCCCCACCACACCTTGCTCTTACCTGCACCCTCTCATCTCTAATGCTTCGCTTAAATCTAATAGAAATAAGTCCATGCCTACTTGGGACAGGTGTACCCCATCTAAGTCGAAATACCCCTTCACAATCCCCCTGATCATCTCATGGCGGATAAAACCTAAGACCCTTTGGGCTGTAAACTTACGCATTGCCCCGTTAATACGCCTCCTAGAATGCTCCACAGCCTCTACTGATTTAGCCCCCGCCAGGACCTACGTGGGATAATCCCTGACCAAACAACCTCGCATTGGCCTAAGCGCTTCCCCAAGTCTCTTTTCATGGCTAGCAGCAACAATCTCCTTCCTAGGGTGATGAGGTCATTCCCCCACAGGTGAATCACCAACGTGTGAGGAAGGGTGGAGCCTTGCAATATCAGCCTCTGCTCCAGCTTGTTCTTTCGCTCAAACCATCTCATGCCAGGGAAGCCATCCACTCCACCTGTGTCTGTGGGAAGTGCCGCATCCAGTTGCGGTGCGACGCCCATTGGGCCGCCCGGGCGACATATGAGTGCCCAATCACCCACACCAAGCGCCCTAGTAAAACAGGAGACATGGTTTACACACAGGGTTATTTAATCATAGTGGGTAATTCAACTAATAACAAAAACACGATAAATCACTGTAAAACCACACAATTCACTGGAAAGCCAACATCACAGGCGAACATATCTTTTGTAACAGTCAGATTCCCAGCGCCCTACTTTCTTCACCTGGGTGGGCGCTAAACCCGCCAGGTGGGCGGCAGTGGCGGGGCCAATCCAGAAAGAGTGGCTGGAGTACCTCTTCTCCGGCTGGTCCAGCCCCGCTCTGGACAGACTGGCCCTGATCATCTGCTCAAACTGGAATCTAGTTACCGGGGCATGGTCCCTATGCAACAGCAGGTATCCGGGGGCGGGGGGGCGGCACTCCAAAAACACCTTTACCCAATGCACTGGGCAGAACCTGGGGTCGCCGAGAGGCTGAAGAACCACATTAATCCCCCGCCCTGCCTGATCAGTCCTAGACTTTCGTAGGTGAATGGACAGGGAGTCAGAGACGGACACATCCGAAATAGCCAGGGCATCCCCTGAACTGTCATCCTTAGACCTGGCCACTAGCTCGCTAATTCTGAATGCCCCAAAAAAAGCTAGGCAAAATGCTACAGAAAACAACGTGGCCTCATAAGGTGAGTGGGTGACCGCCCCAAGTGCGCCCAGCATGCCCTTCAGAATCTCGAAGTCAATGGGTGCTCGGTTGTCTGGCACCCTGGGCTCCTCCCTAGCCCAACCCTTCATGGCGGCCCGGATGGCAAAGTAATTAGTGGGGTCCGCCCCACCGGACAACCTGGTGTCGTGGCTCACAGCCGCCAAATGGCTACCCACCGAAGAGTGGCTTTTCCCCTACTCCCTTGCCCTAACCAATTCCCTCAGCAAGCATAGCACTAGCCGGCACCTGGCAGTCTGGCTGTTGATTGCCTGGACGACCGCCATGTTGTCCGACCAGAATATGACCTTTCTGTCTGACAACGCCGCGGGCCAGAGGTGCAGGGCAACAACGATGGGGAAGAGCTCAAGCACAGTAATGTTTTTCGTGATCCTGCGCCAGACGTTGGGCCATTCCTGGGCACACCAGTCCTCACCCAGGATAGCCCCGAAGCCCTCCCTACCAGAGGCATCCGTGAAAAGACACAGCCCATGACTGTCCACCCACGGCTGCTTCCATATTACTGATCCATTGAAACAGGCTAGGAACTCGTCCCAAACAACCAGGTCTTGTTTCAACCCTGACCCCAGCTTGACCGAGTGATGCTTCTTCCTTATCCCCGCGGTGGCCCTCGCTAGTCTGCGTGCGAAGACCCTCCCCATGGGTATGACCTTCACCGCAAAGTTCAGTTTCCCTAACAAGCATTGGATTTCACCCAGCGTAGCCTTGTCTCTGCCAAGCAAACCGTGAATATCCTGACGCAAGGCCTGTACCTTATCCGCAGGGAGTCTGGACTCGCCCTTCACTGTGTCCAACTCGATGCCCAAGAATACCAAAACCTGCGCTGGACCCTCGGTCTTGCCCGGAGCTCAAGGCACGCCTAAGTGACCTGCCAATTCCTGGAAACACTGCAATGCCCTTGTGCACTCCTGTGAGTCAGCTCCCCCGATGAACAGGAAATCGTCCAGGTAGTGGGTCACTCCCTCTACCCCATACTTGCTCGTTAGGGCCCACTGGAGAAAAGAGCTGAACGCCTCGAAGTACGCGCAGGACACTGAGCAACCCATAGGCATACATCTGTCGTAAAAATCTTTGTCCTCCCACCTGAAGCCCAAAAGGTGTTGGCTATCTGGGTGTACCGGCAGCAGCCTGAAAGCCGATTCTATATCCGACTTTGCCAGCCAGGCTCCCTCACCCGCCCGATTTAAGGTTCTCCGCATCCCTGCTCACTAGGGGGCCTTGGTAAGGGATGCGGAATCCCTCTACAAAACCCTCTGCAATGAGGGTCGCCTCGCTGCTGTTGTGGTATCCGCGGAGGGCGGTAAGAAGGTTAGTTATGCTGATTGGGGAGGGGCCTCTCGAAGTCGTGCGGGGCGAGGACAAGCGCGCTGTGAGTTACATTAGCCAGGGACCAGCGGGCAGGGGGGCGGGGCGATGGTGAGGCCTGTTCCCGCCACCGGCTATTTGCTGGAAGTGGGCTGGCCTGGGCTGTCGCACTTGGAGCATGCGGTTGCGGCATGGGGGGCCCCGCATTTGCTGCAATTGTGAGTGAACCGGCACACTTTGCCCCAGAAGCAAGACCCTGCGTTAAATAGCCTGCAGGTGCCGGAAGACTGTGCCCTAAAGCCCGGCTTGCGGCCCCCCCCCTCGGCCGTTTCGAAAGGGCTTCCTATTCTGCGCTTTCCCTTCCTGCTTATTTTCCCTGTTCTTCTCGCTGTTCGTTGTGCTTGATTTTGTTGATGCCTCTACCGTGTGCTTGCCCATGTGCATCACCCATAATCTGACTTCCAACTGATCCCACTCTAGTTCTGGGCAAATAGCCCTCTTCTTCCGGAAGTCACAATCGTAACGGTACCACCCCATGCCCCCGCACTTGGTAGCCTCCTCTGTGATGACACTCGCGTAATGGAAGAGACCTGGCCCTTCATCCGGGAATTTCTCCACAATCACAGCTGCCATGATGGCGAAAGCCTGACCCCAAGTGGCAATATTTTTCTCAGGCCAGGCATGGAAACGCACCTTCCTGTCCTCCTCCTTGGTGCCCATCATTCTAGTATCTACCCCCTCTGCCCCATGCATGAGAAGGGTGAATATATCTATGAACTCCCTACGCCATATACCTTCCTTGGCCACCAATGGAACCTGCCAAGCTAGGGAGCAGCGGCCAGATACTAGTGGAGCGGTGGTGACCAGCCGCTTGGGCACCACAGCCAGCGCCAGCGTCGCCGGGGGCCCCGCCGGTGGAACCCCCGTTGGTAAGTTGAGTGTGCTTGCCACTGCGCCTGACACTACATTCGTTGCAGGGGTGGACTGCGGGGGGTGTACCACCGCTACGGCGGGCTGGCCACTCATGGGTGAAACGTCGGAGGCCACCAAGCCCCCCACCCCGGTCGCCCCGGTCGGGCATGGCTGGCTGCCTGTTAGAAGGGCGATCTCCGGGGAGTCAGATGGTGTCAGACTGATCACCCCGCGAGCCACCGTTCCAAAGGAAAGTAGCCGAGCGCCGCTGAGAAGCCTCCTGGCGAGGTCCTTTTCCTATGATCGTAACAGCCAAGCAATCCCACCACCACAAAGGGACACAACAAGGGTATCAATTCTCACAAGTCTTTATCGGTGTTAAAGGCAGGTCTCCGTGGCAATATTTACAGGCGGATCGAGGGATCCAAAAGAGTCTCAGGGTCTTTTAGGGATGGGGTAGCAGGACAGTCTCAGTACCAGCCTGGTACGGGGACACCCTGCGCCCAGCTCTCAATCCTCGAGCTGGGGGGGGTTCCGGGAACCGGGACGTCGTCCGCAGGGCTCGAGGGGTTGCTTTGGTGAGGTCGAGCCGCGACGAGGTCAGCAGGGCTCCGGTGGTTACTTCAGCGAGGTCGAACCGCGACGAGGTCAGCAGGGCTCCGGTGGTTACTTCAGCGAGGTCGAGCCGCGACGAGGTCAGCAGGGCTCCGGTGGTTACTTCAGCGAGGTCGAGCCGCGACGAGGTCAGCAGGGCTCCGATGTTCCGTGAGGATCTTCTTCTCAGCAAGGGGGAGCCGCGATGCAGTCAGCTGGGCTTGAGTTTCCAAGTTCCAGGCAATGAGTCCCTCTCCGTAGGGTCAGCCGCGATCCGATCAGCAGGGCTCTTGACTCCAGGATACAACTCCTGTCCTGGTTTTGGGCTGCCCCAGATATATGTCTGGAGCCCTTTGAAGTCCGGACCCTCGCGCCTGGGGGGGGTCGGAGGGGCCGGGATGAGAGAGTCCAGACACCCAGCGGGGGTGGGAGCCAGCGCCCAGGGAGGCCGGAGGCGATCGCAACTAGGCGTCGGGGGACGGCTGGAGGCCCCATCGAAACTCTCCTCCTCTGGGATCTGTGGAGTGGCCACTCGACCCCCTCCGGTCAGATCTTGGCGCCTTGATGTCGGGGCTTCGCTGGGACCGAGGCCGGGGCGGGTCGCGTCGCGAAGGCTGGCGCGTTTAGCGGGGTACAATCCAGGGGGACCCCGAAGGGTTGGGGTTGCCCCCGTTTGGCCTGGTAGGAGGGTTCGGGACCATGCCACGAGGCCGGGTCCAACAGGCGTCCCCCTCCGCCCCCCCCAGCTGAAGGCAGGGAGAGTCACCCATCTTCTTGGGGGTTCTCCTCGCCAAGGCGGAAGAAGCGGGACAGGCCGTCGGCGTTGGCGTGGTCGGTGCCGGGCCGATGGTCTACAGTGAAGTCCATCCCCTGCAGAGAGATGGACCATCGCAACAACTTCGGGTTCTCGCCTCTCATCTGCATTAACCACCGCAAGGGCCGGTGGTCTGTTTGGACCCGGAAGTGGGTGCCGAAGAGGTAGGGCCGGAGCTTCTTGAGGGCCCACACCACGGCGAAGGCCTCCCGTTCAATGGTGCTCCATCTCTGCTCCCGGGGCAGCAGGCGCCGGCTGATGAAGGCCACCGGCTGGTCAACCCCCTCAGAGTTCACTTGGGCAAGACAGCCCGACTCCGTACTCCGAGGCATCCGTCTGGACCACGAACTCTTTGCTGTAGTCGGGGGCTTGTAGCACGGGGGCGGTACACATCGCTGTCTTGAGGGTCTCGAAGGCCGCCTGACAGAGGGGTGTCCAGTGCACCTTCTTTGGTTGCTTCTTTGATGTGAGCTCCGTGAGGGGGCCCACAATGCTTCCATAGTTCTGAATGAACCGTCTGTAATAGCCCGTGAGACCCAGGAAGGCCCTCACAGCGGTTTGGGTGGCTGGGGGCTCCCAGGCCACGATGGCGTCGATCTTTGGCTGGAGGGGAGCCACATGGCCGCTCCCCACTTGATGTCCCAGATAGGTTACGGATCCTTGGCCTATCTGACACTTGCTGGCTTTTACTGTGAGTCCGGCCCTTTGGAGGGCGGTCAGGACCTCCCAGAGGTGCCTTAGGTGCTCGGCCCAGTGGCTGCTGAACACCGCAATATCGTCCAGGTAGGCGGCGCTGAACGCTTCTAGGCCGGCCAGTACCTTATTCACCAGTCTTTGGAAGGTCGCCGGGGCATTCTTCATGCCGAAGGGCATCACTCGGAAGTGGTAGTGGCCATCGGGGGTGGAGAAGGCAGAACGCTCTTGGGCGCCTGGGGTGAGCCCGATCTGCCAGTATCCGGCAGTGAGGTCAAAGATGCTAAGGTAGCGGGCTGCTCCTAGGCGGTCGATCAGTTCATCTGCCCGAGGAATGGGGTGGGCATCGGTTTTGGTGACGGCATTCAATCCCCGATAGTCCACGCAAAACCGGAGCTCCGGGGTGGTGCCCGGGGCGGCAGCTTTCGGCACCAGGACCACAAGGCTGGCCCAGGGACTGTCGGAGGGTTCGACGACCCCCAGGGCCAACATCTTGGAGACCTCGGCATGGATGCAGGCCCACACCCGGTCGGGGACTCGGTAGGCTCGGTGTCGCACGGGGGGGGGCTGTCCCCGGTGTCGACGTCATGGACGCACCATCAGGTGACTCCGGGAGTGAGGGAGAAGAGAGCAGCGTAGTGATGCAGCAGTCCTTGACAATCTTGGCGCTGCTCTGAAGTCAGGGTGGCGGAGAGGATGACTCCCTCTACGGAGCCGTCCTTTTCGGAGGTTCTCAGGAGGTCGGGTAGGGGCTCGGAGTCGTCTTCGGCCCCATCGTCCGTAGCCATCAGCAGGCTAAGTTCCGTTCGGGCAAAGTGGGGTTTGAGCCTGTTGGCGTGGAGAACCCGGAGGGGGTTCCTGGGGGACTCCATGTTGACCAGGTAGGTGACGGGGCTCTTTCTCTCTTCCACCTTGAAGGGCCCGGTCCATTTGTCCTGGAGAGCACAGGGGTCAACGGGCGACATGAACCAGACCTGCTGGCCTGGCTCAAACTCGATGGAGGAGGCGTTCTGGTCATACCAGCGTTTCATTTCCTCCTGCCTGGCCTCGAGGTTGGCTTCGGCCAGTTCCCTGAATTTCCGGGTTTGATTCCGCAGGGTCAGGAGGTACCGGTAGACATCGGGAGGAGCATCCTGGACGGTAGTCTCCCAGCCTTCCTTGACCAGGCTGAGGGGGCCTCGGACCGGGTGTCCGTACAAGAGTTCGAAGGGGCTGAACCCCAGAGACTTCTGCGGGACCTCCCGATAGGCAAACAGGAGGCAGGGCAGCAGGACGTCCCATTTGCATCTCAGGGGCTCCTCCAGGCCCTTGATCATTCCTTTCAATGTCCGGTTAAATCGTTCGACTAGTCCGTTCCCCTGGGGGTGGTACGGGGTGGTGAACTTGTAGGTGACCCCGCATTGTTGCCACAGGGACCGCATATACTTTGAGATGAAGTTCGTGCCTCGGTCGCTCACGACCTCCCGGGGGAAACCCACTCTGGAGAAGATTCCCATCAAGGCCCGGCCCACCACGGGGGCCGTCACTGTTCGGAGAGGGATGGCCTCAGGGTATCGGGTGGCGTGATTGACCAGGACGAGGATGAAGCGATGTCCTTGGGAGGTTCGGGGGTCCAGGGGCCCCACGATGTCGATCCCCACTCGCTCGAACGGGGTATTTACTATTGGAAAGGGCTGGAGAGGGGCTTTGACCCTTCCCCCACTCTTCCCGCTGGCTTGGCAGGTCGGGCAGGTTCGGCAATGATTGTCCACATCCTTCCGCAGTAGAAGTGGGTCACCAGGCGGCTGTAGGTTTTGTCTTGCCCCAGGTGCCCGGCGAGGGGCACATCATGCGCCAGATTGAGGAGGAAGTCTCTGAATCGGAGGGGGACCACCAGCACTCGGCTGGCCCCCAGTTCTGCGGTCTTCTGCTCGCTGTAGAGGAGATCATTGTCCCAATAGACCCAGTGGGTCCCCGTTTGATCTCCGGTGGCCTGGGCGGCTGCTTGCCTTCGGGTCCCTTCGAGGGAGGGGCAGGTCTTCTGTTCTTGGCGGAACTGCTCCCTTGTGGGGCCACCTTCTTGGCGCCATTGGGCGAGTTCGGGGAGGTCGCCGAGTGCGGAGACCTCGTCCGGGGTGAGTTCTGGCGGCCCGGACTCAGCGTCGGCTTCTTCGATGGCGGGAGGTGGCGGTTCGGCCCACTCCGGCTCCTCGGGGGAAGCAGCTATGCTCGGCCGGATGGCCCGGACGGTCTTGGACTGGGTGGTTGCGCAGACCCACTCGGGCAGTCCCAGCATCCCCAGATGCTCTCGGCGCTCGACTTGGGCCCAGGGGGAACTTTCCAGGTCGTTCCCCAGGAGGCAGTCTACGTTATAATCATAGGTTGGATACGGTTTGTGTATATCCATTGTCTCTGGCTGTAAAACGCTTGAGTTTATGGTCTCCAGTTACAACGTTCCTTGATTGTTATGCTAAAATTTCACATGCTCGCAAGGTTTCGGAACAAGCGGTTTTAAAACCTCAACATTCTATTTCTTTCCCTCCATTGTCAACATTACCTGTATAGATTTAATGATTATGCTGTTGCGTTTTAGATAAATGACCAGATGCGTTTTGTATTTTCATGCATCTTTTTTTCTATTGTTAAACTACTCATTCATGTATATTTATGCTTTCATAACATAGTTCATATGTATCATTATTGTACTTCCTTCTCTTTTCCCTTTCCCTTTTACTTTAATAAACTTTTTACTTTTTTCAAACTTAAAAAATGAAGGGAAAACATGGCCTTTGAGGGGTTACTGCTATCTTTGATTGTAGAGCCAAAGTAGTCCACCCTGGACTTCCGTATTAGCTTGTGATAAGCCTACTGGTTGTGCTTTTAGCATCTGGATCATAGGCGTGTCTCCTAGCACGTTCTAACAACTTGCAGTTTTTTCCCACAAGGGTCAGGGATTCATTAAACCAAGAGTTTGACAGAGTTCTTTTCCTGTGGGTAAGCTTAGCGGGGATACAGCTATCAAAGGGGTGAGGAAGTCAATAATGGAAAAGATCATTTGCTGCTTCTATGTTGGGGGCAGCTGGGGTTTTTGAGCTAACAATGTCGCTAAAATGGTCCTCATCTAGTTTGTGCAATGGATTTTTCACCGTAGGATGAGGGTAAAACTGCTGTGGATATCCTTGCTAGCGGAGGGACATAGAGATAAGGAAATGGTCTGACCAGGCCATAGGAAGAGGAGCAAGGACCTTCATTGAGGGTAAGTTGGAGAATACAGGGTCTAACAAATGCCCTGCTAGATGAGTGGAGCTGGGAACTCATTACAACATCTGGCATGCTGCCAGGTCCACTAAAAAGTTGTCAATCTCCTTGCTGTGCCAATCTTCCAAATGGAGGTTAAGGTCCCCCAAGGAAAATTGGCAGATTTGCTAGCCAATATGGCAACCAGGTTAGACAACGCTTCCCTAAAAGTTCATTGGGCCTGGAGGTTGATAGATTAACAAGCTGGAAACAGTGAAATTGCAGTTGAGGGTGATTTTAAAGAGGGAAAAACGTGAGTTTGTTATCCAGTCTGCGCATTTGCAAAATTAGGAAAACATGTAAAACAAATTGACAGCTTTTGATAATTTTCGGCAAAGTAACATCTCCTACTGAGATTTCGGGAGGGCTATTATGCCCTCCCGGCTTTTTTGTTTTTTTTTAACCTTTAAAATAAACCATTCGTGTGAGGGTGATACTGAGTAGTGAACTAGTAGCTCGCACCACATTTACCCACATAGACTAATTTCATGCCTGCATGCCTAAACGCTATCAGAACACCTGTTTAGGAAACCCAACACTGGCAAAGATGCCATAAAGTGCCTTTGCTAATGCAGGCACCTGTTTTATATTTTGAGCTGTAGAGGTTTAAAGGGACAATGTCACTTCTACCCAAGGTCTTGGAACTCCGAGTCGTTTAAAATTTTAGCTTGACCCTCCCCGCCCCCCATTAAATTAAAAAATGGAGGAATAAAATTATTCATTTAAAAACTATGTAGTTTCTCGCAAATTTATTCCCAACACTTTTGAAGTATCCCTGAAACAATAATCATCGGAGTTATAATGCTCTGTCGATGCATCAAAGTATTAAATGCTCAAAAATAGACTAGAATGAAAACAAAAAGGGTGTTACAGTCGCTTAATACCATGCTAAATACAAAAAGAATGAAAAGCAACTAATTTTACAAAGTTTACACTTTTCATTTTCAAGTTCAGGTGTGCTTTTGTGTCCAGTGTCATGGAACTCTGAGGGTAAAATTTCAGCTTGCCCCCCTTATGGAGGTCAACATTTTTTAAATGATCAAATCATTAAAAAATGTTATGGATGCAATGGCAGTGTCCTGAATGCTCCCCAAATTAATTTGAACACGTTTGGGGTATCCCTGATGGAAAAAAAATATTACATTCCCTCTTCATCTGTGCTTTGAAGTGATGAAACGTAACAAAAAGGTAAAAATGAAGAAGAAAGTATGCAAAAGTGACCTAATAACATGGTTAACAAAATGTATATCTCAACAAAATGTATGTCTCCAAAAATGTTTACATCCTTTGATAAAGGTACTTTTTCATGCACCACTAGTGAGATGGGTCAAGTGTAAAGCATCATTGGTGATGGGTGCAAGAAGCTCACTCTTCCCCAAAAATAAAATTGAGACTAATCACTTCAGACCAGTGGGTTTACAGTCTAGTCCGGATTCAGTCAATGTTATTCTCTTCCATTACAGTTTATAGTACACCGACTATTACTGGATGAAGGGAAATAATCTAAATTTATCTTGCAAGAGGTTCAGGAGTTACTAAGCAAAGGGGCAATGCAGAAGGTCCCAATCCAAGTTTCCTCAGCAACCTATTTCTTATAAAGAAGGCAGATGAGGGTTTTTGAACTATAATAAATCTCAAATTTCTGAAGAAAGTTTTGTATAGTGTGAGGAACTGATTTTGTTTTATGACCTGGCTGGAGGACATATCATGGAATACTCTCTCATAAACAGTCTCATCTGTATTACCTTTGCGCAGCCCTGGGTAGCTGTGGCTTCAAGCAGCAACTCTCACTGTTATAGGTTTGTGATCTTTCAAAGAAAACCGATGAACACAATATAATTCAAAGACAGTTGTTGTTTTTCAAAGTAGAGATACAAATTTAGTACAAGAACTTGAAAAAATTAACTTGTTGGGGTCTCAACTTTGAGTCACAGGATTTTTTTCTTCAAAATGTATGAATAAATCATGAATATTTTCACCGGGAACTTTGGCTGTAGAAGGCCTGTTCTTTAAGCACACAAAAAAGACAAATTATAGCATCAGTAAATGGTGCTGTGTGATTCTAAGTGAATTATGTTAATAGAGATGATTACATGTTTGGTTATTTTAGATATATGCAAAGTGCATAAAATCTAGAACTTTCAGTGGCCTAACACTGGAACAGTAGCTTCCAAAATGTATATGAATATTAGAGCATGCAAAACACAACAACTCCAAGGTGGTCTAAATTTATGACAGATGACTGTATACGAAAGTCAAAGGAATACATTTCACTTGGCATACCTTTGCTGTCTCTCTAAGTGGTTGTCTGCAATGTATAGTATCTTGTTTCAAGCATCTGCAAACAAACACAGATGGTAAGAATGCTACATGATCTAAATAAATTCCCTATTCAGGTCCCAGGTGCAACTCCTCCCACCCAGCTGCATGTAGATCTCTCTATTCAGCCCTGTGCTGACTCACCCTGTCTCCTGGAATCCCCCAGCCCTGTCACTCAAATTCCAGACAAGGAATACACAACCTAGCAGAGGCAGGCTTGGATGTTAGACAAACCACCTACTTTCTAAAAGTGGTATATTAAAACACAGGATGTTAAAACCAACTTCACTAAAAGATGTATTTTATCATTCTGAGTTCAGGCATACTAAACACAAATGTATACCATGTTCCCTGAATCAGTTAGATTATAAGATGTAATAATCAAACTGCCCATTATGGCCTCTGGGGAACAGGTAGCCTTGCAATAGTGAAAAATGAAAATGGCTGTAATTCACTATTAGGACTTGCCACACACACCAGGGCATGTCCTACCTTTATACTTACAATGCACCCTGCCCTTGGGCCTACCATAGGGGTGTCTGATATGAAGAAAAGATGAGGTTTAGGGACTGACAAGTGGGTGCACTTGCCCAGTCAGCATGGCAGTACCAAACTGCACACAGGCTCTGTGATGGCAAGCCTTAGACACACTTTACAGGCTGCTTCTGTGGGTGGCACAACCAGTGCTGCAAGCCCACTAGCAGCATTTGGATTGCCAGCCCTGGTCGCTTATGGTGCACTGTACTAGGGTCTGACAGGTAAACCAAACCAGCCAATCATGGAATCACTAATCCATACATCAATTTTCCATAGGGAGCACTTGCACTGTGGCACTGGATAGCAGTGGCACAGTGCCCAAAGCATCTAACACCAGCAAAAACACATGAGGCAACAGCAAAAAATTGAAGGGAGCCCCACGCCAAGATGCCAGGTCTAACACAGCACATATATTTTCCACTCATCATTTGATAATGCTTTTTTGCCGGGGAGTTGAATGAGCAATGCAAGGCTCTCTTCGGCATCCGTACAGTCTTTTAGTTGCTCTCTCAAACACTCATCTAGCTTGCTGACTTGTTACTGCATGTGAAACCTGCTCGTTATACTATAAATTAAAGTATTTTATATAAATTTATTAGTTATAAACAATGTTAAAGCCATCTCTTTGGATGCCAAATAATCCCCATCCATTGTAAACTTGTACACGACTGACTAATAGTAATCTGGGAATTCAAAACGGCACGGCCAGCATTGCAATAATACCTTCATGAAATCAATTAAGATCGTTTGAAGGGTTGTGTATATTGGATCCCCCTTTAACCATACAAAAAAATGTTCAATTGTTGATGCTGTCCTCTTTTTCATTAATATGTCAGGTCTCACCTTTGTAAAATATTGAACAAACCACTGCAAAGAAAAGAAACCGTAATGAGGTCACAGAGCAGGCATGCAGATGCATCAGGGGTCACATTCTGTAGTATTTACACAAGAGGAATGCTACTCAAATAAGCAGACTTTAAAGCAACATCCGGATGTGATGGCATTATCAAAATTGGTAGTACTGGGTGAATAAACAAAACATTTTTGTGGCTGCGCAAAAAATATGTATTGGGTATTAAAGGAATACCTGTTCATAACTTAAACAAAAGGAGGCCATCTCCTGGGCAGCAGCTTTGTGTTCCTTCACTGCAACAATCACAAAGTAGGCTCCCTCCTGACCGTGGTACAGTCTTCGTTCACACCATTCATTAACCTGCAAAATTGTATGGTATGTATAATAATCTATTATAGTTTAAATATATTTTAAATGTACTTAATTTAGGAATTAAACATGAAGGGGCTGATCGTCAGTTCAGTGGTCCATGAGACTGCCGAATCCGTGATGACAGTTCAAGAACCAGCGGACTGGCGGTCTGCCCACCGTATACCAAATTAGTAGTTTAGACCCCCACTGGACCGCTGCAACTGGTAGGGATCCCACAGTGGTGGCACATCGGTCAGAGGCAGCAATATGTTGGTGTTGCCACTGCTGCACTCTCAAGCATCTTACGAGTTTCCTTACCAAGGCTGTAAGCCAGAGATTGAAAGGCTGGAGTTGAGGCAACAAAGCAAGGCCCTACAGGGCCCCCTTGAGGCTCTGGGCCTGGGAGGCCGGTTCCTGCATGGTGCCATGCAGGAATGAGCTGCGGCAGTATCTGTCTAAGGCATACCTATGGGCTTTAAGAAAGGCACGGCCGTGATACCACTCCAGCACCACCTGCCCACCAAGAATTATAATTCTAATCCGGCAGGTGGTAGGGGTACAGCTTTGGCAGTCTTCTGCGAGGCGCTGCCATGGAGGCACGCGGGACGACTACCAATGTCGTAATCAGGCCCTTAATATTTATACAGTGTTTATGCAGAGTGCTCATGAAGGCTTCAACGTAGATGCATTATTTGATTCCGGTTAGTGTCCTTGTTTACATACCTGAAAATATTCCACAACAGTCTCTGCACATGCTTAAGAGAAATAGTACCTCTAAACCATACAATACCACCAGTGTATCCTGAAAGGAGAATTCCTGATTGGCATTCAGCTTTTCAATCACTTTGAGGAAGTCTTTTTTTTTTCTTGTCTGAAATCATTAAGCAGTGCCCAGGGGTGGTCCGTCATGAGCGGGGAAGGGGTTAAGGAAGAAAGGCATCTGGGTAGCACTAAACAATCCTGACCACCTGTATGCCCCTATACTCAGCAGAGCTCAAATACAGGATTTTAGTGGAAAAGGGCCTGTTACTTATACAGACATTCAGGGGGTGAAACATTACTTGCAAGGACAGTATTGGCTAATGTAGAGTACGGTTACACCTCCCTAGTGTCAGCTCCTCCCACTAGCTGCCAGCTCAGACTGGGCAGATGGGAGCAAAGTCACACATCATTATGGTCAGCTACTCCTAGTTCACACCTCCCATGTATCAACTCCTCCTCCCAGCTCAGGTTATACAAATAGAATACATTTCTCACCTGCCTGAAGGAAAGTCTCACACCTTCATTGCAAGAACAGAGATGTGCTAAAGACATCCTTTGCAGTTTTAAAACAGCAAGTTTAAAATTTGTGGTTGTGTAATAAGAAAACTAACAAACCTGAATTTCAGTCGCAATTTTAAAAGATGCAAATATTTTCCTAATTTTTTTCCAGAAATTTCCATATGCGTTAGTGTTAAAGATATTTATACCACACAGCTGTAACCCAGAGGTGTCCTGGCGCTAGTTACATCTCCCTTGGCAAACAATGGAAGAGGTTTATTGGGCAAAGAGCCAGGTCTTTAAGCAAGGTGGTTTGTGATATTTCTTAATTGAAACGGCAGGTCGTTCCAGGCTTTGGCCGCACCGTATGTGAAACTTCCGCCTCTCCATCGCACTTCTTTTATGCGTGGAAATGAAGATTAACTAGGGTGGATTGATCTCCTCTACATTCTGAAAGTTAAATTAAGTTTCTAGCTTCTGTGGTTCTTGAGATATGAATTTATTGTATGGTGTACTTTGGAGACTTTTTGCCTGAATTTAAAACATTTCAAATCTATACCTAGAGTATTTCAGTATCAGTGACACAGGCACATCAGTTAATTTTCATTAGATAGACCAATCTTAATAACCTCTTTTGCAGTAAAATATTTACTTTAAAAAATGCCAACTTGAATATTTTAAGCTGCTCTATCTGCCGTTTCTGCCAGGGCTTGCATTAGGTGTGAACTCCTCCCACAAGTAATAATTCCCCAACTCAGGATATGCAAATATGAGACACACATCTCCTAGAGTGCAGAGTGGTGTAGCCAATTGAATCACTGGAAGCAAGTCACCACCCACCTGGGTCTGCATAAATGCCAGGCTTATTCTACAGTAAAATGCAGTACTTCCTCATCTCTGAAGAGTACTGGCAGACGGGTGTTCAGAACAATTTGGTGCTTCCGAGATCTCCACTATCCAGTCTTGAAGCATGTATTTTTCTATGGGATATGTTTATAATGTGAAGTACAGGGAGCTATTGCAAAGATTTTCACCAATACACTTCCTTTGTGCAATGCCATCTATCACTGTCTAAGATGTAGGTAAGACATCCCTCTAGCAGGGTGCACCATACCACAGGTGTGGACATCTCTGCAGGTGGAGATATGCCCCCACAATATTTAAGTCTAGTCTTAGATATTGTAACTGCCAGGGAGGTCACAGAGTTCATGGGCTGGAAACTCAACTCAATTTCCTCAGCACCATGAAGCCTTTTTTGAACCCAGGAGTGTTTACTACCAAACTACTCTCAATAAAGCCACACCAATGCCAGTTTAAGATGTATTGAAACATGTACTTGGAGGGTACCTCAGAGGTGCATACCTGAAACCTAGCAGCCCTGGAGTGGTCAGAAGGGCTTTAGGCAGCCTGCCAACATGTTTCTGAACCTCTGAATCAAAGTACATGATGGGCAGAGATGTCACACTCCTCCCCAGAAGGGTTCAGTGCTCGAGCGGAAAGCTTCAAAGGCCTGCAGCCTCTGTAATGCAGCCTCCAACGTCTGCTGCTAGCAGCAAATGTCAGCCCCGGTTTACACCCTGGCTTTAGGCTCGAAAACCGGCATGAAAACCTAGCGGGATTGGCCAACTCCAGCCCTAAGGTGGGGAGGTGAGGTAAAGCACATCTTTCTGCCACTTCAATCTTGAAGATGGGGACACCCATCCAATTAGGGCTGGGACTATTCCCCCTCCCACAGGAGGGCGGAATAATTGAGGGTGTATTCACCCCAGGTAAGGCGCCCATCGACCATACCTGCTACTCCCCTATAACCACCCTAAATGTAGTATTTAGGTGGATCCCCCAACCTAGAAACTAGTTTCTGCTGACTAAGGTAGAAAAAGGACAAACTGCATGCAGAAGAATACTGAAGATGCCTACTGACTTGGCCCTAGCCCTACCAGCCAGTCTGCAGCCCTCAAGAATCCTGCAAAGAAAGTACACCTGTCTGGCAGTCAGCAACCTCCAGAAACCCTGAGAGGACTGCCTACCTCTGAAGACCAGCACTCCCGAGGCTAGCGGTTCTTTCAACAAAGCAAAGCAAACCACACCAAAGACTATGGTGACCTCTGGACCCGCCAACCTTGACCACTCTGCACTTAATGCCTCTGGCCCATATCCAGGTGGCCCACCAATCCAGAACAGGTACCCCAGTGATTCTGACCTCAAATCAAATATTAGCTGACCCGTCCTGGACTCCACGATGTCACCTCCAGACTGAATCCAGCAAATCCCTGAATGAGACTAGCGAGAACGATCCGATGTCAAGCACCCATGCACCAAAAGCCCCTGGGCCTTGGTGAGAACAGACTGTGCTTCTACGATCCTCAGAACCTCAACTTACCTCTGCTGTTGCTGGCTTCCTCTGTGACAAATAGGCTACAGCCGTCAAACAGGAGGCTGCAAACTGATTCTGAGATCCACCAAAAAGATCTGTGTTGTGCTGGTCGAACATTCACGGTACTGCTATCGCAGTTGGAGAATCTTAAAACATTGAGAAAGGAAGAAGTGCAGAGTAAGTGTTTTGGTCTTTAAATAATCTTATAATGAGGGTGTAGAATTATAATTTTACATAACACTCAAGTACTGCTTTTTTTATCTGCAGAACACTTTACAAGACTAACGCCGACAGAACGCCAAATCAACCATTTCTACAAGAAGATGGAATTGAGCAAGAACTTTCCAGGTGTACACGATATCATTGAAGTTTGGATTCCTACTGCAACTAGAAAATGGGACATAAGCAATAGCATCTTTGGTGGAGCATCAATCTTGGAGAGGCTTCATGTCACAACTGATGCCATGAAGAAAAAGTCATCACACTTGTGCCTTCAAGAAAGGAGAGATTATTTGTGATTACCATGGAATGGTAATAACTGCAGAGGACGGGAATCAAATGATGCAAGAGTCACAAGAAGAGACGGGATACTTATTCTTTCAGGAACCCTAAGAATTGTGTGAAGATGGAAAAACACAGCCCTGCATGTGTCACCCAAATATGAAAACAATAGGACGGCAATAAATCATTCAAGGAAAAAGTGCAGCATTAAGCCTAATCTGGTAACACTAGTTGTATTTGGCAGTATTCAAAATGTAATCATTTTCACTTCATTGAGAGATATTAATATGGAAGAAGAGCTCTTATTTGATTATGGCGTTTCCAGGTAATCTTTTAAGGGAGAAGGAGCAGACTTGAGGTGTTTAGATAAATGAGCAAATAAAGATTAGGAAGCTCAGATCTGACGCATTGAAGGCGTTTATAACCTTATCAAAGTAACCACCATTAAAACAATTCATTTTAGATACAATCTATATCCTTTTAATTGTTCTTCCCTGACCACATCAAGAGCTCTCAGATCTCTGGTTGAGCCCACCCAGAAGACCATATCCGGGTGAGGAGTCCCGTGATGAAGCATGCCATGATGGAAATGTGGGAGA
Organism: Triturus cristatus; assembly: GCF_964204655.1. Taxonomy (NCBI): domain Eukaryota; kingdom Metazoa; phylum Chordata; class Amphibia; order Caudata; family Salamandridae; genus Triturus; species Triturus cristatus. The sequence goes on from NC_140589.1 coordinate 1,932,469,637, forward strand.
GGGCTCCTTTAAAACCCATGACAGTGTGTGGGTCCCTGTGGACATCAGGAACCCATATTATTCCTTAGGCGATATAGCAGCAGTATCTGAGACCCAATTCCAGCGTCCAACTACCTGTTTTAGTAATATTTGACATTTTTAGGTGTACAGGGGACTGTCAATTCATTTACAGAAGGCTATGCAGCTCAGTCGGGTAAGATTACAGGTTTTTCCCCTTGGCTGAAGGTGAAAACAAATCTTCATATAGTACGAAAGGTGCATAAACCTATTTAGAGTCTCAGATCTAAGCTTTCTAACAAGTGTATGTAGGTCCTGTGTACCCATAAAGTGACTCAGATATCCAGGGAGAGCTATTCACAAATTTAGCAAAACTTGGCAAAAACATATTTTTTGGCAGCTTTTGCAAATTTTTGGTATCCACCCTCATGACCCCTTTTGGGTCCCTGTGGATATCAGGAACCTATATTTAACCTCGGATGATATAGCAGCAGGGCCTGCCTCAAAATTGTAACCTTTTGAACACTTTTGAAATTTCCCTGAAGCAAAAAATGCCTAATTCCCAATGCATCCTTGGTGCATCAATGTGTTCAAAAATGCTAAAAAAAAGATCCAAATGAAACAGCAGTGTTGCAGTGGCCTAATGGCATTCTAAGCAGGTAATGAATGAACAGTTGTATAAATAAAGTTGAAATCCTAAATTTCAAGTTCAGCTTGACCCTCCTCTCCCCCCCCATGGAGGTAAAACATTTTAATAATACAAAATGTTAAAAGTATATAGGTGCAATTTCAGTGTCCAGAATGCTATGTAGGAGCAATTGTAGTGTGCGGTGTACCTCCAAAATGAATTTCTAACATTTAAGTCTCCCTGAAGCAGAAAATGACTAAGTCCCAAAACATCATTGGTGCATCAAAGTGTTAAACGCTCAAAAATGGTTTGAAAACAACAAGTTACAGTGGCCTAATAACATCGTAAACACTCAATGAAAGAAACAGAATGAATAGTTTCACACAAAGCCGAGCATTTCAATTTTGAATTTCATGAGGACAAGGTCACTTCTCTGTGAGGTTCTGGAACTCTGAGAGGTGTAAAAGAGCAATGCATCAAAATCATTAAACTACACGGGTGCAAGTGCAGTGTCCTGAATACTCCCCAAATGTATTTCCAGCACTTTTGAACTGTCCCTCATCACAAAAATCATCAATTTCCCAATCCATCCAAACGCTTCAAAATGCCATAAAATGGTCAAATATTGGGGGGAAAAAAGCATGCAACAACAGCCTAATAACATCCTTAACAAAGTATATCTCCATTTATTTTGAAATCCTTTAATAAAAGTTGCTTTTTCATGCATCACTGGTGATGCACACCCAATCTGCGATACAGCACTGGTGATGCACACCCAATCTGCGATACAGCACTGGTGATGCACACCCAATCTGCGATACAGCACTGGTGATGCACACCAAATCTGTGATACAGCACTGGTGATGCACACCAAATCTGCGATACAGCACTGGTGATGCACACCAAATCTGCGATACAGCACTGGTGATGCACACCAAATCTGTGATACAGCACTGGTGATGCACACCAAATCTGTGATACAGCACTGGTGATGCACACCAAATCTGCGATACAGCACTGGTGCTGCACACCCAATCTGCGATACAGCACTGGTGATGCACACCCAATCTGCGATACAGCACTGGTGATGCACACCAAATCTGCGATACAGCACTGGTGATGCACACCCAATCTGCGATACAGCACTGGTGATGCACACCAAATCTGTGATTCAGCACTGGTGAAGTCTACATGAAGCCGAAAAAGAAAAACATACTTCGAGGGTACACTTAATTTGTACCTTTTTTCCTATAAGCCACAAACATCAGAATTGGTAAAATAAAGTGTACATACGTTAGCTACAATCTGCAATTCAAATTATTTACCTTATACGCTTCAAGAATTATAGGGCACATTCTACTATGTATTGTATCCTATTCTTTTCAATGGGGTGACCTGATGGCCGGAAATTGAAAATCGCCTCGTATGGATTCCACTTCCATTTTGTGTACCTTGTGTGTGGGCCACATGCATTTAAATTGGCACACCGTAGCAGGCTCTGCTATAGAATGTGAGTTTGTGGTACCGGGCAACGGCGGACACAGAGACCGCACTACCTTCTGTTGTTCCCTTATTAATACTTAGTCATCAAAAGTGGAAAATGCGTGCACAAAAACAAACTCCAGCACTTGCCGTTGAAGAGTGCTAACTGCTTATGCAGACAAATTAAGAAACAGGTTGGTGGAGTGGTGCACTGCTCATTAAAACCTTGATAATAGTCAAAGAGTCAAATAAGCCTTAATAGGTGATAAGTTCCTTTTATTTTCAAAGAAGATTAGCCAGCCAACGCGTTTCGTTCAAAAATGAACTTCTTCAGGGCAAAATAAAGGCGCTCTTGTCACAATGGGTTCGAAAACACCTAGGTCTAGGTGGGCACAGGATCGCGCACGGGCCACCTTGATAAGGGCCTGAGTGCGCTATGTGCTGTACGCCGGAATAACAAGGACTCGTTCCTTCAGGAGAAATCAGAGTGGGTGCCTATGCTATAGAATGTGTTGCAGTTGCAAATTAAGCTCTATCTTGTATGAATTATGAATTATGACACAATATATGTGACAATTTTCCAAAACTGGAGGCAACATTCTAAAAATATGAATGGAATTAGTGAATGATTTGTACTGCTTCTAATCAAGACATATGCATACAAATAGACACGGAACAGTGGAATGGTGTCAGCATTATGCTCCCCCTTGATTTCTGGCTCCATATTGTATGGTTTTAGAATTATAGGCAAAAACATAGTGTTTTTCAACCTACCTGAAGCCGAAAAAGAAAAACCTACCTCGAGGGCACACCTATTTTGCACCTTTTTCCTATAAGCCACAAACATCAGAATTGGTCAAATAAAGTGTACATACCTTAGCTACAATCTGCAATTCAAATTAAGGCTTTACCTTATACGCTTCGAGTATTATAGGACACATTCTACTATGTATTGTATCCTATCCATTTCAACGGAGTGACCAGATGGCCGGGAATTGAAAATCGCCTCGGATGGATTCAACTTCTATTTTGTGTACCTTCTGTGTAGGCCACATGCATTTAAATTAGCACACTGTAGTAGGCTATGCTATAGAATGTGTTGCAGTTGCAAATTAAGCTCTATCTAGTATGGATCATGACCTTATACGCTTCGAGAATTATAGGACACATTCTACTATGTATTGTATTCTATCCATTTCAATGGAGTGACCAGATGGCCTCCAGGGGTGACTTTTTGAAGTTTTGGGGTTTAAGGGGGCAAAGTCACTCCTTCCACCCAGCCCAAGGTGCTCAAAATTGGGTACAATATCAAGTTTTTCCCTTGGCTGGAAGCTGAAAAAAAAAAACTTCAGATAATAGCAAAGGTAGATAGATCACATGAAAGCATCAGACCTGACCTTTCTAAGAAGTGTATTTACATCTTGTGCACTAAAAACAGTGTCTCTGATATCCAGTCTGAGCTATTTGACAAATTAGCAAAACTCGCTAGAAGTGCTCACTGTTAGCGAGTTTTGCTAATTTTCAGTACCAACCCTAATGACTGTTTGTTTGCAGGGTGGGTGCTGGACGGCCAGGAGCTGTCTGACACACATGCCCACCAGGACGTCAGACGGCTCCCAGCTGTCCGTCGCACGCAATGGGTTCAAGTACAGATTATAGAATTTCCACAGTATCTTTGATATAGTAAACCATCCTTAAAACTCTAAAAACTGTGGGGCTCATTACGATGATGGGTAGACTTGGTCCGCCTGCCACCATAGTGGTGATTGGGACCGGCTGACAGACATGTGGCAGTCCCACCACTGCAATTAGTATACACCCTCCATACTGGCGGGCGCATCGTTGGCCTTTAACATCGTGGGTGGTGCTGCTGGCTGCAGCTTCCGCAATGTGAAAGGTGCTTGCACCTTATTTCCTGCACCACTTGGCAGGCACCATGCGGTGCCTGCCACTTGGTGCAAGGAAATGCAGGGGGGTGCCATGTGTATCCCCCAGTGTAGCAACACCCCCCCCCCCGAAGGTTGTCCCACAACGATCCCCCAAACCCAATCCCTGCCGGGCCAGCGGTGGCGATCCTCCCGCCATTGTAATGAGCCCCTAAGTCTTCTGTGAATTGTCCTTAATCAATGCAGGGTGGCACCTGGCCTCTGTGGGCTTTTGTTGATAGAACATAGTCATAAGTAAGATCACAACTGATCTGAATAGTTTGCAACGCAACAAATAAAATTACGTATCTCAGCTTTTCATCTCTTTCAAAAGTCTCAAGAACTGGTTTGGCGTTAAATTTCTCTTTTGATGTCCGCACTAGCTTTCCAGGAGTTTCCAGTAAGGGGTGATGACATGAGCATGGACTGTTTGTGGCATCCATGCAATACCGTTCCTTCCGATAATTGGTAAAAAAAATAAGCTGTTCATTTTTTTTTTTTTAGGCAGCTCATGTAACTTCTGTATTCCTTCTGTTGCAGATATTAGCTCCCCATGAAAATCGCAGACCACCTCTCCTTTTTGAAATGCGTGATGCAACGGCCTTCCTTCTACCTTCTTCATCAACAACAGAAACTTCACTCCACCGTTGGTGACTCGGACATTAGTTAATTTGTTTATCACCCATTGGTGATGTGCTTTCTGTCATTGGTTTCCAATTCTGGATTAGCTCTGCAACTTCTGGTACATTCTTTCTCCATTGCATTTTATTATAATACTTTAGTACACATTTTTCTCTTGGTTGCCTTCGCGGGAACTGTTCTGTGATTGAAAGAAACAAAATAAATTTATCAGTTTCTAAAATTGTAACTTTTCAATATATTTCAGCATATCTAAATGTTTACTTACTCATTGTTACCTCCTTTCTTAGAAGTTACTGTTTCAGTCTCCACTTATCATATGCAAGCCGCTCGTTACCACAAACCAGTGCAATTCGGTCTTTTTTACCTGGTGGATTCCCATTCAGTGTCACAGGAAATTCTTTTTCAAAATGTATGAATACATCATGATTTTTTTCACCAGGTACTTTGGATGTAGAAGGCCCATTATGCTGTTCCCTTTAAGTACATAAAAAAGACAAAGTTAAGCATTAGTAAATGGTTCTGTGTTATAGAAAGTGAATATTTTTCATTTTGCATATATGCAAAGTGCATAAAATCTATAACTGTCAATAGCCTAATACTGAAACAGTAGCTTACAAAATGTATCTGTAAATTAGACCATGCAAAACACATACGATCGACAAGGTGGTCATAATTTATGACAGATGATTGCATACGAAAAACAAAGCAGCACATTCTACGTAGCATACCTTTGCCGTCTCTTATCAAGTGGTTGTCTGCAATGTATAGTATTATCTTGTTTCAAGCATCTGCAAACAAACACAGATAGTAAGAATGGTTAACAAATGTTCAAAATATATGTCTAAATACAATAAATAGTTGCATTAAAAGCATAAGGATTATGAGTAAAGTAACTGTTTTCTAAAAATCAGTGAGATGAAAAACAATGACGTATTCTATTACCACTTCCGTAAGATTCCAGGTTTTTCCCCATGGCTGGAATTGGAAAAAACCTTCTTATAGTCCATAAGGTCCACTAACCCCTTCAAAGTATTAGATCTGAGCTTTCTAACAAGTATATTTAGGTCCTGGGTACTCACAAAGTCACTGTGATATCCATTCTGAGCTATTTGGAAAATTAGCAAAATTTTGTCAAAACATTTTTTGACAATTTTTGCTAATTTTCAGTATCAACCCTCATGACTGTTTTCAGGTCCCTGTAGCCACCAGGACCCCATAATATATCTCAGGTGATCTAATAAGAGTGGCTAGGGCTCATTTCCAGCCTCCAGGTACATGTCTGACTCCTTTTTGTGACATTTCAAGGTGTTTGGTGTCAAACTCATTTTTTCCATTTATAGGCCATAGAGCTCAGAGTAACATCACATTTCTAGTTCTGGACCCAAGGTCCCCATAGTATACCTCAGATGACATACTAAGAGTGTCTAAGACCCATTTCTGGCCTCCAGGGATGACTTTTTGAAGTTTTTTGGTTTAAGGGGTCAAAGTCACTTCTTTCACCCAGCCCAAGGTGCTCATAATCTGGTACGATATCAGGTTTTTCCCTTTGCTGAAAGCTGAAAAAAAACTTCAGATATTACCAAAGGTACATAGATCACATGAAAACATCAGATCTGAGCTTTCTAACAAGTATATTTAGGTCCTGGGTACTCACAAAGTGACCATTCTGAGCTATTTGGAAAATTAGAAAATCTTGTCAAACACTTTTTTTTACAATTTTTGCTAATTTTTGGTATCCAGGCTCATGACAGTTTGTGGGTCCTTGTGGACATCAGGAACCCACATTATACTTCAGGTGATATACCAGCAATGTCGGAGACCCAATTCTAGCATCCAGCCACCTGTTTTAGTGATATTTGTCATATTTGTAGGTGTTCAGGGAACAGAGTCACTTCTTCTACAGAAGGCTATGGTGCTGCTCCATGTGCTCCAAGAGGTCAAAAAAATATTTATTACAAAATCATTTCAAAAGTATATAGGTACAATTGCAGTGTCTGGAATGCTATATAGGTGCACTTACAGTGCCATGTGTACCTCCAAAATGAATTTCTAACACTTTTGAAGTGTACCTGAGGCAAAAAATGGCTAAGTCCCAAAACATCATTGAAAATAATTGAGTGTTACAGTGGCCTAATTACATTATAAACACACAATGAATGAAACAAAATGAATAGTCTCAACAATATTTTGGGGGGGGACAAGGTCACAGTTGTGTCTGAGGTCGTAGAACTCTGAGCTGTGTAAAAATTCAGCTTAAGGGCCCTCCCCATGGAGGTCAAAAATGTTAATCAAAATCATTTAAAAACTATATAGGTGTAATTGCAGCTTTCTGAATGGTATATAAATGCATTTGCACTGTTCTGTGTATTTCCAAAATGAATTTCTAACACATTTGAAGTCTCCATGAAAGGAAAAATTACTAAGTCCAAATACATCATTGGTGCATCATAGTGTCCAAAAACGGTCAAAATTGGGTTAAAATGAAAAATCAAAGTGCTACAGTGGCCCAATAGCATGCTAAACATATAATGAATGATATAGAATTAATAGTTTTACAAAAACATTGAAAATTGTTATTTTAAATTTCAGGGGGACAAGGTCACGGAAGTCATGGAACTCCGAGCCGTGTAAAATTTCAGCTTTTCCCCCTTATAGAGGTCAAAAATGTTATTACATCAAAATCATTTAAAAACAATATAGGTGTAATAGCAGTGTCCTGAATGCTATATAACTGCATTTGCACTGTTCTGTGTACCTCCAAAATGAATTTCTAACACTTTTGAAGTCTCCTGAAGCGAAAAATGACTATGTCCAAATACATCATTGTTGCATCAAAGTGTTCTAAAACGGTCAAAAATGGATTGGAATGAAAATAAATGAGTGTTAAAGTGGCCTTAGAGCATTATAAACACACAATGAATGAAACAGAATGAATAGCTTTACAAATAAAGATGAAAATTAGCATTTTCAATTTCAGGGGGACAAGGTCACTTTTGTGTACGAGGTCATGGAACTCCAAGTGGCGTAAAATTTCCGCTTGCCTCCCTTATGGAGGTTAAAATTTGTAATACTTCATAATCATTTTAAAACTATCTAGGTGTGATTGCAGTGTTCTGAATAGGTCCCAAATGTATTTTCAGCACTTTTGAATCATCCCTCATCACAAAAATCATCAATTTCCCAACTCATCACCAGTGCTTCAAAGTGTCATAAAATGGTGGAAAATGGGAAAAAAAGCATGGAACAGGTGCTTAACATCCTAAACAAAATGTATATCTCCATTTAGTTTTAAATCATTTAATAATAGTTACTTTTTCATGGACCACTAGTGATGCACACTAAATCTGAGACGCAGCACTGGTGATGCATGGGAGAAGCTCATTTGTATCACCTTTTCACAACCCTGGGTAGCTGCGGCTTCAAGCAGCAAGGCTTGACAAAGGAACGCAGTGTAAAGCATTCAACAGCACCAAACAACCAAGTAAGTCACACACCAATTTATAATAGAGTATACATGGTGCGTTTGTGGCAGCCATGCAGTAAAGACTCCCCAACTCTTTGTAAAAAGCAAGTCCTCTCTTTTCCAGTTCTTTAATCTGAAGTCCTTCCACTACAGATCTAAGCTCACCATTAGAATCGGACACAATCTCTTCTGTTTGAAATATGCCATTTGCAGTGACTTTCCTTCATCAATAACAGACTCCACTCCACCATTAACTATGTGTACATGATTTAATGTGTTTATCAGCTGTTTGTTCGTAATGTGATTTCTGTGATGGGCTTCCAGCTCTGGATCATATCCTGTACATCTGCAGCATTCCTTATCTATTTGTTTTTATTTGAAAGCCTTAGTACCCTCTTTTCTGTTGATTGCCTTTGTGGAAAATGTTCTGAGATTTAAAGAAATAAAATTATTTTTATTTCTAAAAAGTAACCTTGTCGAACCATTTCCCTATATGTTCACTTGTTGTTTCCTAATTTCGTATATATTGCTGTTTCATTCACTGCTTCTCATATGCTTGACAATCATGAACCCCAGCCACTGTAGTTTGTTCTTCTGTGCTCAGTGGGTTTCCAGTCAATGATAATAAATTCTTTTTCAATACTCGTAAGCAAACAATGCACATTTTTGCTGGACACTTTTGATGCAGGCTGCGCCTTTAGCAGTGCCGTTTAAATAAAAAAAAAAAAGAAATATTGGCACAAGCGTATTACTATAGTGTTGTGTGGTTTAAAGTGAAATGATTTTGAAAGAGCATTCCCATGTCTCGTTATTGTAATTATGCTACATGCTTGAACATCCATAGGTGTCAGTAGCCTATTTCTAAAGCAGTAGCTTAAAAATGTATATGTAAATTAAAGAAGACAAATGTTCAATTCTTTGTGATCTTTAGTTGCTCATAACTTTAGGACAGATAATTGTATTTAAAAGATTGAGACACATTACCTAGCGTACCTTTAACATCTCTTTAGATGCTGCTGCAATATGCATGGCCGGCTCTTGCTTCAAGCCTCTGCCATTGAACACAACCAGTAATAGTTTGTGATTGTTTGAAATGGCTCTCTACATACAATAATTACTTGTCATTAAAGTATAAATATTATGGGTGTGGTTTTCTAAAGGTCAGATGGCAAAACAATTGTCTCACCATTTGCTTTCCATGGGTACGTTCATCTAGCAGTTTGGCTGCAGCACAGATATTTTCCAATCATCATTCAATAATACTTTTCAGCAGTGGGAGTTGAATGTGCCATTTAAATTCACAAAAAGGCTCTTTTTAGCGTCAGTGCTGTCTTCTTTTTTTTTTGTGTGCTGTCTCAAACTCGTCTAGCGTCCTGACTCGTAACTGAAGGGATATTGTACCTGTAAGAATTAACATGTGAATCCTGCTGGACATACTGTGAATATTCAAATATTTCTTCAAGGTATCCTATGGATCGTGTGCTGATACCGTTGTCAACAGAAGAAACACTACAGCCATGTCTTTGAATATCAAATAACCCTCATCCAATGTAAACTAGTAGAGCTAAGAATATAAATGTAATCACTATTTAATGATACAAAATGTATCAAACGACTGCAGGAAAAGGACCTGGGTGTGTTATGATAGGCTGGGGGAGGGGCTTATCATGGAATACACGCACAAAAACTGTCTTGAGACCTGTCATGCTAGTCTTGATCACCTTTGCAGAACCTTGGTTAGCTGTGGTTCAAGCAGCAAGGCTTGACAAAGGAACTTACTATAAAGCATTCAACAGCACCAAACCACAATAGGAGTCACGCACCATGAAAAATCTATAAACAATCAGAATATTTTTAGACACTATGAGGAAAATCCACCAGAGTTTTTCGTAGATAGTTTTTTGAAGATATAAATTATTTTAAATGCAACCACAAACAAGCATTCGTCAACGAGTTTGGAAACCTTTGGAAAGTTTTAAAGAGTTAGTTCACAATCTGTAGCCGTGTTGGGTCAGCAAATCTGGCAGGATGGTGGTCTATGGGTCCAGAAAGGATACTTTGGGCAGTTAACTCATCGCTACAGCATTTTTACATCAAGTTCCAAACTTTTACAGGGCAAGCACCATAGACTATAAGAGTGGTCCTGGTGCATCGATTATAGGAGAAAACAAAAGATGCTCAGGAATGCCACAGTTGACGTGCTGTCGACAGGAGTGCATTTGTGGTAAGTTCTTGGTCCATGAGTGGTGTGGGGAGACTTTGGCCAAAGAGGTTGGGGTCCACGAAGTCCTCTTGGTTGCAGCAGTTGGCCAGCCAATGCTGGGTGTTAGAAATGGCGATTTCTGGTTGGCTAGGGCTTGCGCCAAAGCCAGGCGGAAACCACCACTCTAGTCAGGGCTGGGGAGTTACACGCCAAAGATAACCCCTGCTCACCCCCTTGGTAGCTTGGCACGAGCAGTCAGGCTTATCCCGGAGGCAATGTGTAAAGTGTTTGCGCGCGCACACAACAACAACACCCAAGGCCCACCACAAAGGAAACTCCACACAAGGATATATAAAAATAGCCTTTGTATTATACCAAAACACATTAGATACTATTCACACAATTTACACTGTACCAACTGGCACTGGGCAGAATTTTACAAGGGATTATATGTACAGGGGACAGGGCCACATGGACCACTGTCAGGAATTAGCACTTTTAGAACTTAGCACTTAGAACATAGGATATAAAATTATTGTAGCACAAAATAACACATGTAGCACACAACCAGTAACTACTGGTAACAGGCAAGTACCACCTACGCAACCCTAACCACCTTAGGAGAATGTCACGCAGGGAACCAGGACCTCACTAGCACCACCTGTACTAGGGAGAATAACCACCTAAGTATCACAATACCTGTAGGGGTAGAAACACATTACACATGATGCATCACAACACATTCAGAGGTGTAGGTTGGGAACAATAGCGCAAAACTCACATTAGCCACCACCTGTGGCAGTCCCTAGGCCAACTGGCTTCGTAGGGGCTAGGACGCCCTGTGTCTCAATGTCGGGGGCCTAAACGGAGCAGCTGCCCACGAAGTGCTGGGCAGCTGTAGAACAATGGGGGGGGAAACGCTGGAGCCTTGCAGGCTCTGGCCAACTGACTGTCCCCTGAGCTCCTCTGGGCTCTAAACACAGGACTGGCCCCTTGGAGCCTCGCTGGGCTCAAACAACAAGAAATGCCCCCCTAGAGCCTCCGTGGCTCTGAACTACAATTATGCCCTGGGGCAAAGTTGGAGCCTCGTGGGCTCTAAACAAACAATGCGCCGTCGTTGGAGTACCTCTGGACTCTGAGCAACAAATAATGCCCCCGGGGTTGGAGTCCCGCTCGGGGGCTCTGGACAGCTACTTCTGGCCTCGGGTGGAGCGCACTAGCGCTCTAGGATACTAACGCTTTTCCGGGGGCGAAAGGGCGCTCTCTTCAGTGCTGCCCCCGTCGGAGCAGCCTGCAACTGCGGCGCCGCTGTGGTGGACAGGGGGCAGAGACTACTACCACGTGGAGTCCCGCTTACCTGGGACTCCCGCGTTGTCTCCGCCTGGTCTCCTCGCCGGCGTCTTCCCCGATGCCGGTCTCCTCAGCCTGCAGTTCGACTTCCGTTTCGGGACGAGGCCCCACCCACGTCCCAACGAGAACTGCCTGACTTCCTGGATGCCACGGCGGTGATTTCAGTACGGCGGCAATGAGGGGTAGGCCCCCTCTTCTTTAAACAGACGAGCGGGGTGGCCACCCGCTATGGGCGGCAATGTCCCTGGCAGGGTGGGCACCTGCCAGGGGGGCTTCAGGATCGGCCAAGAACGGGGCAAAACCGGGTGGGCACCGGCTTTCAGAAATAAAGCGCTCCTGGTGCTAAGGGTAAAGGTGAAAGCGCTCTCTGCGCTAAAGGCAAGTCCAGCGGTCCAGGCGCTGGAGGCTTCAGAAAAGCACCAAGTAAAGCGCTCCTCAATGCTGGGGTCCCAAATAAAGCGCTCCTAGCGCTATAAGTCAAATAAAAGCACTTCCAGGTGCTTTAGGGGAGAATATAAAAGTCCAGCAAAGTTCTCCTCTGTATGCAGCAAGGCAGGGGGGGGGCAAGGTTGGACCCAGAGCCAGCTCACTGGGCCTCCATGCAGGGAGGTAGTCCAAGTGGCGGTCCTCTGGTCCAGCAACAGCAGTAGCCCCCCTCAGGCAGGATCCTGGAAGAGAACACATTCATGGGGTCACAGCCCCTTTTTATACATAGCTTTCCTTTGTCTCAAGGTGCAGGGAAGGGGCGAACCAGTTACAACTGGTTCCTGAGCACTTTGTTTTGCTCAGCCCCTCTCCCTATTCACAGGACAGGCCAGGGTCATCAGTCACACCACAGGGGGCGGAGCCAGCATTGTGTGGGGAGAGCCCAACCTTATTCAGGTCCTAGGTGTACTCCTCCCACCTATCTGGCTGCTGATCTTCCTATTCACCACTGGGTGACTCCTCCTGACTCTGGGGATTCCCTAGCCCGTCACATGACTTCAGCCAGCCAGTCACACGACAGGCAGTCACTGCACATTTATGCCAGCGTCTAGTAGTGGCGCTTTCACACTAGCTACATGGACACCGCACACATCATCGCGCAGCATTTAATCACACGAGTCCACACATACCAAACTCGCACCTGTACTTTCCACGCATCAGGAACTACCAGGGACACATACATTCCCCCATGCATTCCTATGGGAGGGCAGGCCTATCTCACCAAATGTACTCAGAGTGCCCACGCACTTTACTCTGGGACACAGGGAAAGTGCGCAGAAACCAAAAATCACTACCACCAGGTCACCAGTAAAAGCAAAAAGTTTAGGGGTGAACCTGCCAGAAGGGCCAAGTCCAACACAACCCCCTTCCAGCCAAAAACGCAGGGCAGACCAATCACCACCGTGATGGACTTCCCTGCTTTGGACGATAGAACACGGACGCGGGCCCGCAACTGCAGGGACACCCTCCGGTTCTACGCCACGGTGAACCCATGGGATTCCTTCTAAAACCACTGTCCGGACCAACTGGGCTACCCCACTGGTACTCCCAAGCTGTCCGCGGCCAAGACCAGGCCCTAGGCCACCCATGTGCCACCGGTCCTTGCCTAATCATGGAGTGGGGGGTAGTAACCCCTGGCACATATCGGCCATTCTCAACTCTTCCTGTCTGCAAGACAGGACTAGACTGCCACTGGTTCTCCAGCCTAGGGTCTACAACCTCAGGCGGACCAGGAGTCTCAGGGAAGGCTCTCCTCCCCCTACCTCTTCTCCTAGGGTTCCTCCTCCTCTGGCGAGGGGTACACCTAGAACGCCATTCCAACCCAGGGTTTAACCCCTCAGGTTGCACCGGGGTCAGAGGTGGGCTCTCCCACCCTCTGCACCCCCTTCCAGAGCCCTGCTCCCTACCAACTGGGGTGGTACCTCTGGAAGAAGAACCGGTCGGGACGCTGGTTACAGACGTCCCACCCTTCAGGTCAGGCTGATCCTGAACCTGGCCCTCCAACCTCCGGTCTAGAACCTTTGGTGGAATAATCGCCTGGTACTCCAGGACTTCGGGGGATTTACACTCCATCCCCCTGAGGCTAACAAACGACACATGTCGTGTGACTGTCTGTCTGGCGCGGATCTCCCGTCCCCTGTCCACCTGACAGTGCGCAGAGATCCCCCTGAACAGAAGTGGTGTCACCATTGTCACTACACGGGATCCTAGCCCAACTGGGTTGTCCCTGACCCACTGGCTCTTCCACTGGGGAACTCATCCCCCAATCACTCCTCACGCTGGACTCCTGTACCCTCCCTACCGGAGTGACACTGCCAGACTCTAGAACCACAGGAGCCCTGTTTACAGGTGCTCCAGGTCCTCTACTCACTAAGAGATCTTCCTCAAGTGGAGTAACAGGACAGCCTAGGTCCCCAACTTGGTGTTCCCTCATGAAACCATCCAAGTCCTGAGGCAGGGTTTCGTGCATCTGGGGACCCTCGGTCACCCACTTACTCTTGCTCCACTGAGCCAGGCAGTAAGCCCCTACACCCTCCTCTCTATCCTGGGACCTAGCTGGGCTACACTGAGCCTCTTCCACCACGCTGGGCTGGAAGATACCTGAACCACTACTTTTGGAGTCACTCCCTAATGACTCTAGAGAACCTCTAGCACTTTCCCAGCGCTCTGCTTCCTCTGCAAGCTACCAAGGACAAAAAGAGTCGTACCTCAGCAGGTGTTGGCGCAACCCGGAAGAACAAATACTGAGCATCTGCTCTTTGGTAATCATCTTGAGCGCTCCATCCAAATCTTCTTCCGGGTTAACCCTCAGCCACTCCACCAGTGCATCATGACAGTCATCCACAAACAACCCCCACGACTGGTGACAGTTTCCTACTGCCCCTGAATTTTAACCTTAACTCCTCCTCCTGGGGAACAGGTACCCGACTGGGAGAACTGGGACTGTGATTTCCTACACTGAAAGCTATATAGCTGCCACCACTGGACTCAACCCTCCCTGGGGAGCCCACCCCCCAGAGCTACTTTGCCTCTGGTGGAGGCCCTCTCAGCCTCATCTATCCTCTCCTGCGCCGAGACCCTCTCAGTCTCTAGCTGTTGGTTCTTGACCTCCAGCTGCGCCATAGCCTGGGCATGCTCTAACCTGAGCTTTTCTAACGCCAGCTGGTGTTCCCTTTCTTTCCTCCTATCTTCCCACTCCTCTGGGGACAGGGAAAGGGATGAGGCGCTGCCTCCTACGCTGGACCCAGCAAGGGACTCACTACCTATGGGGTATTCACTCTCTACTGGCGTCCAGGTACTTTCATCTTCTTCCTCCTCTTCTGAATCCTCAGGGCTCCCCACAGACCCACCACCCTCCAGGTGTGAGGCCCGGGCCCTTTCCATACTGCGCTCAAGATCCCTTTGATCCTTTTGCCATAGGATCAGGCTGCTTCTAAGCGCGGACTGAGTGTCTGACTCATCCACCCCTATGTCTCTCTCTTCACAGAACCTTACCAACTCCAACATACTGTACCCAAACAGATCACAGGAATCAAAAGCAGGCTCCATTTTGGCGGACGTTCTTGAGAAAAGATTACACAGGGAACCTAGGGTCTAAGCTTAACACAGGAGTACACAATTCACAAAAAGGATTCAGCAAGCTCTCTATCCCAGAGAACTCACACTCACTTGCCTAGTGCCACACACCATTCATCCACACACAACCCTCCCCTCGGACTGGTAAGGCAGTTTCTACCACCCCTGATTCCTCAACCTGACCACAAGTGACACAGGTTCCAACTCTGGGCGCAGGGCGGGGAACAAATGTACTGGACACTATATTATGCTGCCACCACTGGATCCCACCCTTACTGGTGAATCCAGAAACACATTTCCACAGAAATGACACTTAAGAACAAACGTAGCACAATAATCCCTATACCATGTGACTATCTAAATGCAGAGTTTTTGGTGCGGCCAATTGCTGCTTCAGTACAGCGCAAACGCAAGTCCTAATCCCACCGCTGATCACCAATGTTAGAAATGGCGATTTCTGGTTGGCTAGGGCTTGCGCCAAAGCCAGGCAGAAACCACCACTCTAGTCAGGGCTGGGGAGTTACACGCCAAAGATAACCCCTGCTCACCCCCTTGAGCAGGGGTTATCGGGACGGCCTTTTCGCTGCGGGCACCGGAGCTCGGGGTGGGTTCCCGTTGACTTCCGTTTCGGGACGAGGCCCCGCCCATGTCCTAACGAGAACTGCCTGACTTCCTGGATGCCGCGGCGGTGATTTCAGTACGGCGGCAATGAGGGTGTAAGAGTTAGCAGAAACAGCGCGACACAGGCGTGGTAGTCTTATGATTGTTCAATGGGGAATAGTCAAAGGTCTCGGTGTAACAATAAAGAAATGTCAAAGTCAGGCATCAAAAGAACCCATAACGAAAGGGGGTGAGTCTTGTTCTTCTTCCTCCAGGGGGATAGGTTCTCCCTCTTTGAAGATGCTCGCCTTGTCCCCTCGACCAGGAATCACTCGTCCGGCGTTATGAGGGTAGAACAGAAATAGAAAGGAGACCGATTAGGAATATACAGGTCTTGTTTTGCTTAAGGGAAAGGGAGTGCGGGATGTCACCATCTATCGATTCTTGTTTTGTGAAGGGAGAGGGTCCACCACCTCAAAAGGATATTTGTAGAGGGAGAGAGTGAGAGAAACGCGCAGAGGTCAGGATTCCCTACCGGGCAGCCCCACTCCTCCCTCGGCTCTATGATCGACCCGCCTCCCGGTACCCAGCAAACGCTGCCGTACCTGTTCGAGCCACCGTCCTCTGGGACCATGGCAGGGCGCTTCACCGGATCGTTGGCCTCCAGGCTCCTCTGTACTCTCATCCTCCGGGGTCCTCGACACCACTGGATTCTTCGCGTCCTCGTCTCCTCTCCGTTGTTCGTCTCGGCGTTCTCCTTCCTCCTTCCCGCTGTAGACTACCTCTTCCTTGGCGGCCGGTCTTTTTACGTCAGATGACGCGATGGTGCTCCACCCCCAGGGGCGGAGTCCGTAGTCTTCCGTCTGTTCCTGAAAGGGCCAGTACCCGGAAGGGGGGGAACTCTGATGATGCCGTCCAAAGCTTGGCAGGGTCCGGCGACTGAAAGGTGGAAACATCGGTGAGTGGGGGAGGAGAAGGTAACATCGGTGTCTCAGAACCCGGACCCTGACAGAGGGGTAGGCTCCCTCTTCTTTAAACATACGAGCGGGGTGGGCACCCGCTATGGGCGGCAATGTCCCTGGCAGGGTGGGCACCTGCCAGGGGGGCTTCAGGATCGGCCAAGAACGGGGCAAAGGCCGGGTGGGCACTGGCTTTCAGAAATAAAGCGCTCCTGGCGCTAAGGGTAAAGGTGAAAGCGCTCTCTGCGCTGAAGGCAAGTCCAGCGCTTCCAGGCGCTGGAGGCTTCAGCAAAGAACCAAGTAAAGTGCTCCTCGACGCTGGGGTCCCAAATAAAGCGCTCCTAGCGCTATAAGTCAAATAAAAGCACTTCCAGGCGCTTTAGGGGAGAATATAAAAGTCCAGCAAAGTTCTCCCCTGTATGCAGCAAGGCAGGGGGGTGGCAAGGCTGGACCCAGAGCCAGCTCACTGGGCCTCCAGGCAGGGAGGTAGTCCAAGTGGTGGTCCTCTTGTCCAGCAACAGCAGCAGCAGCCCCCCCTCAGGCAGGATCCTGGAAGAGAACACATTCATGGGGTCACAGCCCCTTTTTATACATAGCTTTCCTTTGTCTCAAGATGCAGGGAAGGGGCGATCGAGTTACAACTGGTTCCTGAGCACTTTGTTTTGCTCAGCCCCTCTCCCTATTCACAGGACAGGCCAGGGTCATCAGTCGCACCACAGGGGGCGGAGCCAGCATTGTGTGGGGAAAGCCCAGCCCTATTCAGGTCCTAGGTGTGCTCCTCACACCCATCTGGCTGCTGGTCTTCCTATTCACCACTGGGTGACTCCTCCTGACTCTGGGGATTTCCTAGCCCGTCACATGACTTCAGCCAGCCAATCACACGACAGGCAGTCACTGCAGATTTATGCCAGCGTCTAGAAGTGGCGCTTCCACACTATCTACATGGACACCGCACACATCATCGCACAGCATTTAATCACACGAGTCCGCACATACCAAACTCGCACCTGCACTCCCCACGCATCAGGAACTACCAGGGACACATACATTCCCCCATGCATTCCTATGGGAGGGCAGGCCTATCTCACCACATGCACCCAGAGTGCCCACGCACTTTACTCTGGGACACAGGGAAAGTGCGCAGAAACCAAAAATCACTACCACCAGGTCACCAGTAAAAGCAAAAAGTTTAGGGGTGAACCTGCCAGAAGGGCCAAGTCCAACACTGGGCTACTGGTCTCCTTGTACCATGGTCAGGGCAAAGTCCTTTGGCAGGTACTAGTATCCCTCTTGGGGGATGAATCCAGATTGACAGCTCTTCCAGGTGCAGTGGACTTGGGTGCAACTTTTGGTCATTGTGGATTGGTCACTTTGTGTGCCCGGCAGCAGGTAGTGGCAAAACATCTGTGGTGACTACCAACTTGCCTGCTTCAGTTTCTTTAACTCAAGTCCCTGGAGCTGGTTCCAGGGGATCAGCCGACTGATCCCCTGGAGTCACTGCTATGGTTTTGAGGCCCAGGAATCCACTTTTGCCTGGGTCAGGAGCTGCGGGCACAGTCCAAACCTTACTAGCGCAAACTGCAGCAGGTGTAGTCCTTCCAACAGTGCAGCCTCTCCTTGTGCAGTTTTAAGGGCAGCAGGCCGGTCCTTCTTTGGTCTTTTCTTCGAATCCAGAGTAATCTGATGTGCAGGGTGCCATAATTATCTCAGGAAAATGCCTGGAACGTACTGTCGTCATTAGCCAATGGGCTCCTGGGTCCCCCTCCTTTCTGGTGACATGTCTCCTGCAGTGTGTGGAATCTGGCTATCTTAGGGTACACTATTCAAGCCACTCTCAAAATGTTGTGGCCCGTCATTAGCTTGGTAGCCTACCCTAGAGCTGAGGCTACTTTTGGGGATGGGTATTCCCTCTCTGTCCCTGTCTAAAATGTGTCTGCATGAACAAAAGGCATCCTTCTGTGTTGTCACAGGTGACCTTCAAACGTGACTTCCCCTATGCAGCTCGCTTTTTGGGCTAACACTACGAGTGGCATTCCTGGGCGAGGAGTTAACACCTCACTCTGCAGCAACTGCCTTTTGTCCCTTAGCCTGGGAGTCATTCACACATCTCTCCAGGCAGGCAGAAAGTTGTCTGGCGCCTTTCTGAGGCCACTGGACTAGCTGGGCAAAGAGTGGCAACTTGCTAAAAGTTGCAAAACCTTAAATATGACAGTACCCTCAACCTGGGCATGAGTTCAAGTTCAACACACAAGTTAAAGGGTAGGAGGAAAAACGCCTTACTTTGACCTCCTATAAACACTTAAACACATCTAGAAGGGGGGCTTTGCATTTGAAGCTGCTGTGATCTAGGGGTGACAAAACACACCGGGGTGTTAAAACTGCCCTCACCCACAGAAATCTGTGGCATGCTTCATCATAGGGCTGCTAACACACAGACCAGACCAAAGCTGGAGGTGGAGCAATAGGGGAGGGGAAGACAATACAATACATAAAGAAACAGTGTGGGATCAAGTGTAAATGATGCAGAGAAACAATTTAAAATGGAGCAAGGGAATTTCAAATGTATACTTTAATAATGGATTCACTGATCAGAGTAAAAGGTCATTAATGGACCCATTGATGATGGTATGATAGGCTATGATGAACCCACTACCCCTCCACTCTACAAACTTTCGACATGTTTCATCCAGCTACCGTAATTACCCTGGCTTTCATCAGGACTAACAAAGATCCCATAGGTACTACCCCTACCGCTTCACTTCTATGGTAGAGTGTAGACACACGAATGAGTGAATACTCTGACAAAATCGAAGAGTAACTTGCTCTCCGTGGGATACCTGTAATAAAATCAACAAAACCTATATCAAACATACAGTGCCCTCTGTGAAAAAAATGTCAAAGGTGGTTTTGACCAACCCGATCAAAACAGCGATTCCAATTGGCGTCACAATATTAAAAAGACCACTAGTGCGAGTTGTAAGGCCTTGCGCCCCATTTGATGAGGATAGACTTCCCATTTGAGTGCTCAATACACACTTGTTCCTTCCATTAATAGTACCCAAAGAAGGCATCTGTGCTAAACGAAAGACACAGTCATTCATTCGGCAAATCTTACTGAGTTTATTAAAATCAATGCTTGAACTGGCAGGGGAGCGAGGACAGCTCCATATAGTCACACACTTTTGGGATACGGAGATAAAAGAGGAGGAAATCCAATAGTTAACTACGTAATGAGTAGAAAAATTGGACCTGCCTCGGGGCCAATGCGGTAGTGTGCTCTGCTAAACCTAATCCCTGAGTAGGCATAGGGACTTGGTGTACCTTCTGTAGCGATAGCACAAAGTGCTTCCTCCACCCTCGGGGCGGCATTGGAGAGAAAGACTTACTTTGTCAAGGAGAGCTGTTGCAGACAAATTGTCTCTCCCGGCGCTGTGCAGTTGCAATGTGCGGTTGAAGCCGGTGATATCCATCCCTGGCCTGGTCCGCGTCATCACATGATAGACGTGCGCAACCGGTGGTTCGTTAGAGGCAGAGAGAAAGTTGCAGCGCTGACCACCTATCCCATATTGGGTGTAGGTTGTGTCAGGGTGCAGGTGCGTTTATCAAGGTGCAGGTGCGTGTATCAAGCTCATGGAAAAGTATATCTCATGCATGACACCATCAAAATAGATAATGTGCGCGTGCAGTGCCTGTCCGGTGTGCCCATATTACAAATATTCCTCATACCTGGTGTATGTTTGCTAGTCACTACCTTGGTGGGAAAAACATGCTATAATAAGTATATGCTAAAATAACGTGTGTGCAGCAACCAGATTATAATTGTAGTGACCTGTAACGTCCTGGCTTTCTCGGGGTTGGGACAAACAGACGACGGACCAGAGAAATGGAAGTTTAAGGATGATTTAATAAACAGATAAAGAACTACAGACAACAAAGAATACCGGTACTGGAATCACCAGTTAAAGTACGATACCCATTCACAGCTCTTTTAACCGTCCTCCGCATGCACACCGGGCCCGGTATGCTCCAACGGAGGGCACAGTGCTAAGCAGTGGCCGACAATGCCACTCGACCGCTGTGAAGGGTAGTTCCAAGGTTGTGGAATCTACGGGGGGGCAGGTGGGAGTCACCCGGCCGGGCTCTCTACCACCTGGGAACAGCCGCTCTACCAGTATCCCCCAGAGTACTGCCACAACACAAAGACGCTGGGAACACCTCCTAGTGTGCATCTCTTGTATCCGGGTTTAAGTGATGATACCCAAGGTGGCGCAGAGAATGGATGGGAGCAGCCGCTCTACCTATCCCAGTTCTCCTACGAGTGTTGATGGCTAAGACGCGGAAACACCTCCTGGATAGCGTCTTAGCTCTAAGCGTGTGAGAAGTTGGCCTGGTATATGATGTTCACTAGTTAAAGTGACCACCTTGTACCATGCCAAGCAACCCTTATGGTGTGGTTGTAAGTCAACCTTTTCGGACTAGCTGCCCTAGTGGTAGCGTAGGCTAAGCAGTCTTTGAGGCTAAACTCGTTAAAGCGTGTTAAGCAGGCTGTTTTACCAAATGTAACCCCCCTTTATACCAATGAAAGGACACCACACAGATATATATTCAAAATATATATGTATTTATTTCTCAAAGTATCCCCTAGACTCTTTATGAGCACAGGAGCACAAATCGTTAAACAAGACAACGTTATAATATACAGAAGTTGCACTTTATATGGATGGGCCCTGGTGGCCACTCATACCACTATTTTAGTATATGGTTTAAGTACCACGAACAGGAAAGGGAAAAGGCCTAGGGCCTCTAGAATCGCTGGGCCCACAAGGAGCTAACTTCAGTTAGTGACCAGGAGGTCCACGGGTCGCGTGTGCAGTGAGGAAAGTTACACGCGGGCTCCCATAGGTTTTCAATTGGTGCGTAAAAGTTTAAAAGTTACTGCAGAAAGGGTCTTCTGGATGGACTACGAGCCTAAGATTCAAAACACAGACACTAGAGATGTTTCTCTACACTTGGGCACCGGAGTACCAGCTTTACCTCACCCACAGGAAGCGGGTGCATAGGTCTCGAAGTGCGTCGGGTTTCTTCTATCGATTCAATGGAGCCTGATGACAAAGATGCTGCAGGCGGCCGGTCCAGAAGAGATGCGGTGGATCCAAGAGTGGATCGGAGTTGTAGAAGACCTGAAAGCAGAGGGGACAGTGTTCACAGTCACTAGCCAGTGACCGGCGTGGCACCAGGTAGGTACCATGCGATGTCGGGTGCAAACAGGTGAAGAGGTGTAGCTTGTCTCTGCAGCCACGTGGTCCCTGAAGGTCGACGACGTCCAGGAGTCGGTTCACGAGCTGTCCCATGCAGGCTCTCGCTGTCGGCGGTATCGGCGACTCGAAAGAAGCAAACAAGCCTTGGCAAAGGCAGGAGTCGTGGAAAGAGGAAAGCTGATTGTTCTGACCAGCAAGGTCAGAGGGGCTGCTCTTTTGGAGAGCAGCTAGGGCCAGTCTGGAGCAAACAGACCAGCGTCGTTGATTTCAAAATAGGTCGCCAAAATGGCCACTAGCCAACGGGCAGGCGCGTCGAGATGCAAAGTGCAGAGGGGCCCCACGCAGATCGTGGAGATGCTGGAGGGCTCACCTTTGGTGCAGATGCTTCTCGGATGTTGGGCTTCTCAGGACCCAAAGCACAACTTGGAGGGAACCTCTGTCGTCGCGCTTGCAGCTTGTCGTCGGTCTTTCAAGATGGCTGGCTCCACGTGTCTCGGTGCCTTCACGGGTTCCTTCTTTTCAGGGACTGTGGATCGGGCGGTGAGAGGTCTGAAGGTCCAGGTCTTGTCGGGCTCTGGGCTCGGGCTCCGGCAGGAGGCGGCGGCAAAGCAGACGTTGAATAGCTGGTTGGTGCTTGCGTTAGCAAGATGGTCACTCCCTTACCATAGGGGAGATTTCCTTCTGTCCTCTATACAGCAGAGCGTCAAAGTTCCCGTCTTCTTTATTTCAAGTTGATTCCAGGATGTCTGAAGTCTTTGGACACAGCTCCTACCTTTAAGCGGATTCTAGGGGCCGGACTACCTGCTAGGTCCCTCCCTAAGGGTGGGACCAGGAAGGGGGGTGGTTACACCCCCAATCCTTTGTCCAGCTCGCCCCAGGTCCGGGGCTGGTGTGCCCCAGGACCGGTTTGAACTGGCATATGCACCGAGGCTCCTTGTGAGCCTCAGGCATGTCTGATTCCTTTCAAGCCCTACCTGACCAATACACAAAATCCTGTCTGGGGTGGTGCACGCACCTCCCCTGGCAGGAAACCCTTTGTCCACACCTCCCAAGCTGGAAGGACTCCCAGCAGCAGGAGGGCAGACTTGTGTCTGTGGTGGCAGCATCCATTTTGTGGAGCTGAGGCTATGTCTGATTTTACCCGGGTTTCAGGTACTGTACATGTCGTGTCCCTCTACAAGGGTGGAATGCTAACCCCGTCGCCAGAATTGGTGAGGGGTTAGTATTCCAATTTGTATGACACCTTACTCGACATGTTTTGATAAAGCCAAACCAAAGATAGCATTTAACCGCGAGGTTCATAATGCACTTAAGAGTATATGGTATGACGATATCTGGAAACGGTAGAAGGAAGTTGTTCCGACCACTGCAGACAGGCTCAGCTCATGCCAGAGCACCATCTCACATGGAACCAAGCACTCTGCCCTCAGGATTGTCAAGGCCTGCCATAGGAGTGACTTATAGGTTACCAGGTGTCCCATTTAAGGTTAGGTATAGGTATACTACACCTAAGTAAGAGGTGGTTACACCAACTTACCCCAGCTGAATGATCAGCCAGTTGTGTCAAATTGCTAGGCCAGGCCAGGGGTGGCATAATACATGCTTCAGCCCCTGGTAGGCCTTAGATACACCAATGCCCTGTGTACCTAGTGTACACTGATACAGGGGCTCACAGGGTGATCCAATTCCAATAGGTTATGCACCTAGGGTGCACAGTGTCAATTTAGTAGAGAGAACAGCAGGCTGGGGGTCTGATAAGCAGGCCCACAGCCTCAATATGTCAAAAACCAGTGAAGCAAAAAGCAAAAATTTGGGGTGACCATAGGATAGCAGACCCTACTCTCCTACACAACCCCCCCCAAACGCAGGGACATTAAACTAGCCTTGACCAGTCTCGTCTTCATGTCCTAAGTGGAAGTACCTGGAGAGACCATCTGCATTCCCATGGTCTGTACCTGGCCGGTGTTCCACTGTAAAGTCCATCCCCTGTAGGGAAATGGACCACCTAAGCAGTTTGGGGTTTTCACCCTTCATCTGATTTAGCCACAAGAGGGGCTTATGGTCGGTCTGAATCTTGAAGTGAGTGCCAAACAAGTATGGCCTCAGCTTCTTCAGGGCCCACACCACAGCAAAGGCCTCCCTCTCAATAGCTGACCAATTCTTCTCTCTGGGGGTCAACCTTCTGCTAATAAAAGTAATGGGTTGGTCTTGACCATCTACATTAAGTTGTGACAGCACAGCTCCCACACCCAACTCGGAAGCATCTGTTTGGACAATAAACTCTTTGGAGTAGTCAGGACTTTTCAGGATAGGTGCAGAGCACATGGCCTTCAGGTCATCAAATGCCTTCTTTCAGCTTACTGTCCACTGAACCTTTTTGGGCATCTTCTTGGATGTCAGATCATTAAGGGGAGTCACAATGGACCCATAGTTCTTAACAAACTTCCTGTAGTACCCAGTCAAGCCCAAGAAAGCTCGAACTTGAGTCTGGGTGGTTGGAGGGGACCAGTCCTTGATGGATTGTATCTTACTCTCCAGTGGTTGAACTTGGCCTCCACCTACAAGGTAGCCCAAATACACAACCTTACTCTGCCCTATCTGGCACTTAGTAGCCTTGATAGTGAGGCCTGCCTTTTGCAGAGCCTCGAGTACCTTCTTCAGGTGGATCAGGTGATCCTCCCAGGTGGAGCTAAAGACAGCAATGTCATCAAGATATGCTGCACAAAAGTCATCCAACCCAGTAAGGACTTGATTCACCAACCTTTGGAAGGTGGCAGGTGCATTCTTCAGACCAAAGGGCATCACCAAAAATTGATAATGCCCACCTGGGGTTGAGAATGCCGTTTTGGCCTTGGACTCCTCAGCTAACCTGATTTGCCAATAGCCAGCTGTCAAATCAAATGTGCTCAAAAACTTAGCAGAAGCCAGTTTATCTATGAGCTCATCTGCCCTTGGAATAGGATGTGCATCTGTCCAAGTGACAGCATTGAGTCCTCTGTAATCCACACAGAACCTCATTTCTCTCTTGCCATCTTTGGTGTGAGGTTTGGGGACCAGAACCACTGGGCTAGCCCAGGGGCTCTCTGAGGGTTCAATGACACCCAATTCCAGCATTTTGTGTACCTCAGCCTTTATACAGTCCCTGACGTGGTCAGGTTGTCTGTAAAGTTTGTTCTTTACAGGAAGACTGTCACCAGTGTCCACCACATGGGTACACCAGTCAGTTTGACTAGGTATCAATGAAAACATGTGTTGAAATGATTGTAGAACCTGTCTACATTCAATCTGCTGATGCTCAGTGAGGTTGCCTCCAAGGGTCACTGCTTCAACTGAGCCATCTTCAGGGTTCTGAGACAACAGGTCTGGGAGAGGGTCACTCTCTTCCTCCTGTCCCTCATCTGTAGCCATGAGCAAGCCCATGTCTGCCCTGTCAACATATGCTTTTAACCTGTTAACATGGAGTACCCTGTGGGGACTCCTGGGAGTTCCTAGGTCCACCAAGTAGGTAACCTCTCCCTTCTTTTCCAGGATTGTATGGGGTCCAGACCATTTGTCTTGGAGTGCTGCTGGGGCCACTGGCTCCAACACCCATACCTTCTGTCCTGGCTGAAACTCAACCAAGACAGCCTTTTGGTCATGCCAAGCTTTCTGTAAGGCCTGGCTTGCCTCAAGGTTTTTGGATGCCTTCTCCATATACTCAGCCATCCTGGAGCGGAGACCAAGTACATAGTCCACTATGTCTTGTTTAGGCTTTTTGAGAGGTAACTCCCATCCTTCCTTCACTAAACACAGTGGGCCTCTTACAGGGTGCCCAAACAACAATTCAAAGGGGCTGTAGCCAACCCCCTTTTGTGGGACCTCTCTGTAAGCAAACAGAAGGCAGGGTAGAAGGATGTCCCATCTTCGCCTGAGCTTTTCAGGTAATCCTTTGATCATACCCTTTAGGGTCTTGTTGAATCTCTCAACAAGCCCATTGCATTGTGGGTGATAAGGAGTGGTGAACATGTAGTTGACACCACATTCCTTCCGCATAGCTGTCAAGTATCCTGACATGAAGTTGGCACCTCTGTCAGAAACCACCTCCTTAGGAAACCCCACTCTAGAGAATACTCCCAGCAGGGCCCTGGCCACAACAGGAGCTGTAGTGGTCCTAAGGGGAATTGCCTCTGGATACCTGGTGGCATGATCCACTACACCAGTATAAATCTGTGCCCAGATGCAGTGGGAGGATCCATGGGACCCACTATATCTATTCCCACTCTTTCAAAGGGGACCCCCACCACAGGTAGTGGTATTAGGGGGGCCTTTGTTGTGCCACCTGATTTGCCACTGGCTTGGCAGGTTACACAGGAGCGACAAAACTCCTTGGTATCTTCATTCATGTGAGGCCAGTGAAAGTGAGGGACAAGCATGTCCCAGGTCTTGTTCTGGCCTAAGTGTCCTGCTAGAGGAATATCATGGGCCAAGGTAAGAAAGAAGCCCCTAAATAACAGAGGTATAACCAACCTCCTGGTTGCACCAGGTTTTGGGTCTCTAGCCTCTGAATAAAGGAGCCCATCATCCGAATACACTTTATGGGTACCTTGAGCATTCCCAGAAACCTCAGCAGCAGCCAGCTGTCTGAGGGGTTCAAGAGATGGACAGGTTAACTGAGCCTGCCCCAAGTCAGCCCTGGAAGGTCCCCCTGTCCCCAGAAACTCAACCTGATCAGGTTCAAGCTCTTCAGGGACAGTTCCTTCAGGGTTCTCTAGATCATCTTCCTGGGAAGGCTTATCATCACTTGGAGGCAGGGGGGAAGGCACAGCCTTAACCCTCCTCTTCTTCTTCTTGGTAGGTGCTTGGTCCATTGTTCCAGGATCCAAGACCTGTGGTTCAGTAAGGCACTTTTTGGCCTGTGACCTGGTCACAGCAAGGACATGTGGTGATATACCTAACATCTCTGCATGTGTCCTGTACTCCACTTCTGACCATAGAGAACTCTCTAGGTCATTGCCCAACAAACATTCTACTGGGAGGTCTGCACTAACCACAACCCTTTTGAGGCCAGTTACCCCTCCCCATGAGAAGTTAACAACTGCCACACTATGTGAAGTAGTGGCATTGCTGGCATTGGTCACCAGGTAGTTCTCACCTGGTATGTACTGTCCAGGGTCCACAAAGCCTGGTGTCACCATAGTGACACTGGCACATGTGTCCCTGTAGGCTTGAGCCACTTTCATTTATTAGAGGAGTCTGTCTGTACTTGCCCAGGTTACTGGGGCTCACAGTCAGGGACAAATCCATGTCCCCATCACAGATCAAGACTGCCTGTGTCAGGGTTCTGTCCAAGTCAGAATCTCCTTCAGTTCCCATAGTGATTCCCACTACACCCTTTGTCTGGGGACCAACACTGCTAACAGTAGTACTGGGAGCAGGTGCCTTAGGGGCAACAGTGTTGGGGGCTTCACCCTTCTTACAATCACTAGTCCAGTGAGTTGTATTCTTGCAAGATTTGCACCAGGGTTTCTTTGGACCTTCTTTCTTCTTCCCTTTAGGCTGGGACCCACCCTCGTTAGTACTAGTTTGGAGCCCTGTTGAAGACTTCCGGTCTTTAGATTTCTGATCTCCACCCTTTTGGTCTGTTTTCTTCTGATCACCCCCTTGGCCCTGGTTCTGGTTCTTTTGCTTAACCCTGGTTCTGACCCATTTGTCTGCCTTCTTTCCCAATACTTGGGGAGAGGTCAGATCTGAGTCAACCAAGTGTTGATGCAGTTGCTGGTTCTGACAGTTATTTAAAATCTGTTCTCTCATCATCAAATTGTACAATCCTGTATAATCAGATACCTTACTTCCCAGCAACCAACCTTCCAAAGCCTTAGTGACACATTCAGTGTATTCAGACCAGTCCTGAGTCTGTGTCTTCTGGGTGTCTCTGAACATTAACCTGTACTGTTCAGTGGTTAAGCCTAACCCATCAACTAGGACACTTCAGGGCTCTGTAGTTTCTGACATCCTCCTCCCTAACAGTGAGGAGTCTATCTCTGCCTCTTCCTTCAAAGGAGAGCCATAAGATTGCTGCCCACTGGTCTTCAGGAACCTGCTGCACTTTGCAGGCTCTCTCAAGAGCAGTCATCCATTTGTGGATGTCCTCCCCACTTTTGTAGGGGGGCACAACCTTGGACAGGTTCCTATTATCAAAGACCCTATCTTTGTCCTTTGGGACAATGCTGCCACCAGTGGGTATAGACCCACTCTCTCTAGGTTGCCTAGCCTTACTCAGTTTCTCTTCCATCAGAGCTACTTCTAGCTCCTGTCTCCTGATTCTCAGCTGAGCTTCCTGCATTCTGGCCTCATGTTCCCTCCTCTGAGGGGTGGTCATCCTTCTTCTGGAGTGACCTTGAGAGCCTCTAGAGGCATGAGAAGCATTAGATTCACCTGAGTGATTCCTTTGCCTCCCAAGCCCCTGGTTAAGTCCACTAGGCAGATCCAATGGGATGATCCCATTGTGAGTCCCCAATAGCCTTAGGTTAGCTGGGCCACGTATAACACTTGGCACTGGGCTAGTTCTCCCTTCATCCCCACTAACATCTGTATCCCTATCACTTTCATCCTCTGTAGTATGAATCTCATCTAAGGGGTGACTATTGGAAAGGGGTACCTCAGTAGCATCTTCAGAAGGGGGGCCTCCTGTTCCAGTCCCTAAGGGGCCTAACTGGGAGGCTTTCTTGAGAGCTTTCTGATCTTCATCAGCTTGCAAAAGCTCTCTGAGTTCAGCAGAGGTAGGGTTCTTGGGCTGTTTAAGGCCCCTGATGTTTGCCAACTGCCTAAGCTCATTTTGGTTTAGGGTAGGAAAGATGGATGGTGCCCTCTGGGGGTCACTCTCAACAGAGATGGGTACATTGGACCCCTCTGCCCCAGCCATTGCTCTTAAGTGTGGGTGGAAGTGTTGCAACTACCTACACTTGGGGTTTCCTACTAAACCTATCTAGTAGTTGTAGTCAGGGTGTGCTACTCCCTTTGCTCTACAACAACTAAGTTCAGTAGAACTTAAGTATATCTATCTTGTTTTATATGTACCTACAGGTACCTATGAGATCTTTCAATTGGTAACCAAGAGATTACAATGGTAAAACACAGCAAGCTCAAATCCCACCGCTGCTCACCAATGTGAGAAGTTGGCCTGGTATATGATGTTCACTAGTTAAAGTGACCACCTTGTACCATGCCAAGCAACCCTTATGGTGTGGTTGTAAGTCAACCTTTTCGGACTAGCTGCCCTAGTGGTAGCGTAGGCTAAGCAGTCTTTGAGGCTAAACTCGTTAAAGCGTGTTAAGCAGGCTGTTTTACCAAATGTAACCCCCCTTTATACCAATGAAAGGACACCACACAGATATATATT
The DNA here is from genome assembly GCF_964204655.1 of Triturus cristatus. Lineage (NCBI taxonomy): Eukaryota > Metazoa > Chordata > Amphibia > Caudata > Salamandridae > Triturus > Triturus cristatus. Next base: position 1,932,499,083 of record NC_140589.1, read on the forward strand.
CAAAATATATATGTATTTATTTCTCAAAGTATCCCCTAGACTCTTTATGAGCACAGGAGCACAAATCGTTAAACAAGACAACGTTATAATATACAGAAGTTGCACTTTATATGGATGGGCCCTGGTGGCCACTCATACCACTATTTTAGTATATGGTTTAAGTACCACGAACAGGAAAGGGAAAAGGCCTAGGGCCTCTAGAATCGCTGGGCCTACAAGGAGCTAACTTCAGTTAGTGGCCAGGAGGTCCACGGGTCGCGTGTGCAGTGAGGAAAGTTACACGCGGGCTCCCATAGGTTATCAATGGGTGCGTAAAAGTTTAAAAGTTACTGCAGAAAGGGTCTTCTGGATGGACTACGAACCTAAGATTCAAAACACAGACACTAGATATGTTTCTCTACACTTGGGCACCGGAGTGCCAGCTTTACCTCACCCACAGGAAGCGGGTGCATAGGTCTCGAAGTGCGTCGGGTTTCTTCTATCGATTCAATGGAGCCTGATGACAAAGATGCTGCAGGCGGCTGGTCCAGAAGAGATGCGGTGGATCCAAGAGTGGATCGGAGTTGTAGAAGACCTGAAAGCAGAGGGGACAGTGTTCGGTCACTAGCCAGTGACCGGCGTGGCACCAGGTAGGTACCAGGCGATGTCGGGTGCAAACAGGTGATGAGGTGTAGCTTGTCTCCGCAGCCACGTGGTCCCTGAAGGTCGACGACGTCCAGGAGTCGGTTCACGAGCTGTCCCACGCTAGTTCTCGCTGTCGGTGGTGTCGGCGACTCGAAAGAAGCAAACAAGCCTTGGCAAAGGCAGGAGTCGTGGAAAGAGAGGAAAGCTGATTGTTCTGACCAGCAAGGTCAGAGGGGCTGCTCGTTTGGAGAGAAGCTAGGGCCAGTCTGGAGCAACCAGACCAGCATCGTTGATTTCAAAATAGGTTGTCAAAATGGCCACTAGCCAACGGGCCAGGGACCGGGCAGGCGCTTCGAGATGCAAAGTGCAGAGGGGCCCCACGCAGATCGTAGAGATGCTGGAAGGCTCACCTTTGGTGCAGATGCTTCTCGGATGTTGGGCTTCTCAGGACCCAAAGCACAACTTGGAAGGAGCCTCTGTCGTCGCGCTTGCAGCTTGTCGTCGGTCTTTCAAGAGGACTGGCTGCACGTGTCTTGGTGCCTCCACGGGTTTCTTCTTTTCAGGGACTGTGGATCAGGCGGTGAGAGGTCTGGAGGTCCAGGTCTTGTCGGGCTCTGGGCTCGGGCTCCGGCAGGAGGCGGCGGCAAAGCAGACGTTGAATAGCTGGTTGGTGCTTGCGTTAGCAAGATGGTCACTCCCTGACCATAGGGGAGATTTCCTTCTGTCCTCTGTGCAGCAGAGCGTCAAAGTTCCCGTCTTCTTCTTTATTTCAAGTTGATTCCAGGATGTCTGAAGTCTTTGGACACAGCTCCTACCTTTAAGCGGATTCTAGGCGCCGGACTACCTGCTAGGTCCCTCCCTAAGGGTGGGACCAGGAAGGGGGGTGGTTACACCCCCAATCCTTTGTCCAGCTCGCCCCAGGTCCGGGGCTGGTGTGCCCCAGGACCGGTTTGAACTGGCATATGCACCGAGGCTCCTTGTGAGCCTCAGGCATGTCTGATTCCTTTCAAGCCCTACCTGACCAATACACAAAATCCTGTCTGGGGTGGTGCACGCACCTCCCCTGGCAGGAAACCCTTTGTCCACACCTCCCAAGCTGGAAGGACTCCCAGCAGCAGGAGGGCAGACTTGTGTCTGTGGTGGCAGCATCCATTTTGTGGAGCTGAGGCTATGTCTGATTTTACCCGGGTTTCAGGTTCTGTACATGTCGTGTCCCTCTAGAAGGGTGGAATGATAACCCCGTCACCAGAATTGGTGAGGGGTTAGTATTCCAATTCGTATGACACCTTACTCGACATGTTTTGATAAAGCCAAACCAAAGATAGCATTTAACCGCGAGGTTCATAATGCACTTGAGTATATGGTATGACGATATCTGGAAACGGTAGAAGGAAGTTGTTCCGACCACTGCAGACAGGCTCAGCTCATGCCAGAGCACCATCTCACATGGAACCAAGCACTCTGCCTTCAGGAATGTCAAGGCCTGCCATAGGAGTGACTTATAGGTTACCAGGTGTCCCATTTAAGGTTAGGTATAGGTATACTACACCTAAGTAAGAGGTGGTTACACCAACTTACCCCAGCTGAGTGATCAGCCAGTTATGTCAAATTGCTAGGCCAGGCCAGGGGTGGCATAATACATGCTTCAGCCCCTGGTAGGCCTTAGATACACCAATGCCCTGGGTACCTAGTGTACACTGGTACAGGGGCTCACAGGGTGATCCAATTCCAATAGGTTATGCACCTAGGGTGCACAGTGTCAATTTAGTAGAGAGAACAGCAGGCTGGGGGTCTGATTAGCAGGCCCACAGCCTCAATATGTCAAAAACCAGTGAAGCGAAAAGCAAAAATTTGGGGTGACCATAGGATAGCAGACCCTACTCCTACAGTGTGTTTACCCAAGAAACGAGGGTTGGGAGCTTCGGCTCGCACCAACCACGTTTTCTCCAAATTGTCAGGCCGTTGGGAGCTTCGGCTCTACCAACGGGACTTGTGCCCAATGACGTTGAATACGGCTCTCAGAACGGGACAGGACACGGGCAGGAAGCACACGCCAGCACCTCTCCTCAGCTCCTTAGAATGTTCCTTCCGCCGCTCAACTCACCAACGGGTCCGTGTACCTCAACCAGGTACTCCTGCAAAGATCAGAATATCCGACGCCGAGTCCCAGTGATCTTCTCCTTAAGTAGTACTCTCGGCGTTGTATAACCATGACTCTTGAGTTGCATAACATGAAAACTAGGCGTTACCCTTGGTGTTATGTAACCAGAACTCTTGAGTTGCATAAGGCAATTGTTGCCGGAGGGCATTCTGGGAGTTGTAGTCCGCTCTCCTCCAAGCACACCAGGTTCACGGAAGTGGCATCGTGGGAGGGAATCCATGTGCGGGAGGGGATTCCTGACAGTACATCCCCCTCCCATCAGCGCCCCCCATCAGGACCAGCACAGGAAGGATATCGACGATGGAACAACGATACCAGACGAGGAGCGTGAACCCCCGCCGCAGGTTCCCATGACTGCTCCTCTGGTCCGTACCCCTTCCATGCCACCAGATACCATAGTTTGCCCCTGCGCCACTTGGAATCCAAGATACCGGCCACCTCGTACTCCACCTCCGAATCCACAGTCACCGACACCGGCGTACGAGGCCTCACCGTGTTCGCGGGTTTCAAGAGGGAAACGTGGAACACGGGATGGATCCGCAGGGACTGGGGCAGGCACACTTTCACGTTCACCGGGCTGATGCATCGAAGGATCCTATATGGGCCCATGAAGCGGGGATGGAACACGCTACTTTTCTTGAATCTCATGTGCCGTGTAGAGACCCAGACGTAATCTCCAGGTTTGTAGACCGGTCCAGGCCTTCTCCTCCTATCAGAAAAGGCTTTATACGTGGCTTTAGCCCCCTCCAGGGCAACTCGAGAACTCATCAAGGCCTCCTTGATGCGGGCCACCCTCTTGGCTGTTGTCGGCAATCTGTCTTCCCTGACCGGGTGCTGAAACGGCAAGAACCGGGGATGATGGCCATAGTTACTATAAAAAGGGGAGGCCTTGGTGGAACAATGTGTGGCGTTGTATGCGATTTCCGCGATCCAAAGGAGGTCCACCCACTCATCCTTCCCTTGCTCTACAAAACAACGTAGATATTGTTTTGAGCGACTGGTTCAGGCGCTCCGTCTGGCCGTCAGTCTGCGGGTGATAACTCGTGGACATGGCAGACTTGACGTGTAACGCCGAACACCAAGTTTTCCAGAAGTGCGACGTGAACTGAGACCCCCTGTCCGACACGATCACGTTGGGTAGGCCATGTAGTCTCACTACATTCTTCAATAACAACGATGCCAGCTCTCCTGCCGAAGGTACCTGTTTGCAAGCGAGGAAGTGCCCCATCTTCGTGAGATAGTCCACCACCACCAGTATGGCCGTCTTTCCTTGATCCTTAGGTAGCCCGACAATGAAGTCTAAGGATATGTTTTCCCAGGGTTTGGTCGGTGTAGGAAGGGGTTGGAGGAGTCCTTGCAATCTTCTGTGGTCCGATTTCATGGATGCGCAAACGGTACATGATGAACACCAATTCCGAACGTCTGTTCTCATGGCAGGCCACCAGAACTGCCGTCCTAGGCTCGCTACCGTCTTTTCGACACCCAGATGGCCGGCACAGGGAGACACGTGGCACCAGGTGAAGGCCTGTTTTCGAAGCCTAGGCGTGGGTAACAACATACATCGTCCTTTCACCGGAATCCCGTCCTTCATTTGCCACTCCTAGTGACTGTGAAGCCACCTCCGCCACATGAAGTTATGGGTCTCCTTCTGGACACCCCTGAGGAACATCTGTGGTTGAATCACCCCTATCACAACTCCTGGAGGGATGATGGAATGTTCGGCAACCGGCTGCGGATCCCTGGCGTTCGATTGCCTCGAAAGCGCGTCCGCTTTCCTGTTCTCCGTACCGGGTCGGTATGTGATGTGGAAATTGAAACCGGAGAAAAAGATCATCCACCTCATTTGACGGGGAGACAAATGCCGCGCCGCTGTCAGAAACTGGAGGTTTCTGTGGTCCGTATACACTGTAACCACGTGTCTGGCCCCCATTAACAAATGCCTCCACTCAACAAATGCGTCCTTTATTGCGAGTAGTTCCTTCTCCGCAATATGGTAATTGCAATCCGCGTCGTTGAATTTACGAGACATGTACGCCACAGGATGGAGCAAACCCAACACCTCATTCCTCTGAGATAGAATGGCACCCAGCGCCACATCAGAGGCGTCCGCTTCTACCACATAGGGTAATTCCGGATTCGAGTGAGCTAGCACCGGGGCGTTGCTGAAGGCCTTCTTGAGGGCCATAAATGCTTTTTGTGCTTCCGGTCCCCACACGAACTCCTGAGACTTCCTTAGTAGTTGCGTGATCGGGGCAAGCAAGCCAGAAAACCCCTCAATAAAACGCCTATAAAAGTTGGCGAAGCCTATGAAGCTCTGGACTTCCTTTACTCCTTGGGGCACCGGCCACTCCTCCACCGCTCTGATCTTGCGTTCCGCCATCTCCTGTCCGTTGGGGCTCAGCATCACCCCAAGGAATTCCACTGATGTGACGTGGAAGTCACATTTGCTGAGTTTGCAGTATAGCATGTTTTCCCTCAGTTTTTTGAGAACCGCGGATACGTGCTGTACGTGTTCTTCCTCTGAGTTGGAGTAGATGAGTATGTCGTCTATGTAAACGACCACGTAGATATCCAATACCTCCCGGAACACCTCATTGAGGAAGTATTGGAAGGCGGCAGGGGCATTGCATAGTCCGAACGGCATGACGAGGTACTCAAAGAGCCCAAACCTGGTCTTAAAGGCGGTTTTCCATTCGTCGCCGTCCCTCATGCGCACAAGATGGTATGCCACCTTGAGATCAAACTTTGTGTATATTTGGGCCTTTTTTACCTGTTCCAGGAGAACGCTTATGAGAGGCAGGGGGTACCGGTTTTTTATGGTTATCGCGTTCAAGGCCCTGAAGTCCACGCAGGCCCTCAATTCGCCATTCGCCATTCGCTTTCGGAATGAAAAAGAGAGGCGATGCGGCAGGGGATTTCGACGGCCTGATGAACCCCAGCCCTAGTAACTTATCCAAATATCCCCGTAGATGTACGTTTTCGGGTTCTGTGAGCGCATACAGTCTGCCGCTGGGAACGCTAGCCCCCGGAACCAGGTCGATTTGGCAGTCGAACGGTCTATGTGGAGGGAGCACCTCCGCTCGGATTTCATCGAAGACGTCCCCGAAACTGTGATACACTCTGGGCAGCTTTACGCCCTTTTCTGCTGCCGTGGCGACCGTGTGACCTTCGCCTACCTCACCTTCGTGGGGGTCCTGCCGCATGCCGCACCATTGTTCACAAAACGGGGAAGTCATCTCAATGTGATGCGTAGGCCTATCCACCATTGGGTTATGTTTTTGGAGCCAGGGTAGACCCAATATGACCCCGTACTGCGGGGCTCTGATTATGCTAAAATCGATACGTTCGTTATGCAGTTTTCCGAACCTCACCGGTATTTCTCCTGTGTGCTGTCCGATAGGTCCGGTCACCAGACTTCTCCCATCCACTGCATACACCTCCTCTGGTATCTGTTTGGGAAGGAGAGTGAGACCCAGTCTCCGTGCTTCATTGTAGTCCATGAACATGCCCGTGGCTCCTGATCAATCATGGCTACCACAGGTATCCACTGGTCCTGCACTCCTACGTGTAAGGTAATAAACAAATGTCTTCGCCCTTCTTGATTCGGGCTCAACATGGAAGGGATGTGGGTGTGACTCCAAGATGCCCCTTCCCTAGACCCGGAGTCCCTCAGTTTTCCGCCGGTGCGTCCACCACTGCTGTCACCGTTTTGTTTGCTCGGTATCGTGAGGTTTTTGGCTTGGCTGGACACTCGCGTACATAGTGCCCCTTTTTTCCGCAGTAAAGGCAAAGGTCTTGCTTGCGGCGTGATTCTTTTTCAGTGGCTGTAAGGCTCGCCCTTATAGCTCCTATGTCCATGGGTTCCGTCCTGGTGGAGGAGTTGGTCTCAGGGCCACCCATCGAAACATACGATGGCAGCGCTTTCCCTTTCCTCTTGTGATCGCCCTTTCTTTCGTTCAATCTATGGTCCAGCCGTAGCACCAGGTTGATCAAGCCCTCACATGTCTTGGGTTGGGGGTCGATTTGTGCTACCACATCTTTGAGCTCTTCGCTCAAGCCCTGGTGAAACAGTGCGGTTTGTTTGGCTATGGGCCACTTGGTTTCGGCCACTAGCCTTCGAAAAGCATTAAGGTACTGCACCAGATCATTGTTGCTTTGCCTCAGCTCCAACATCTCTTGATCGGCAGTACACGAGTCTGCCCTTCGATCAAACACCTTCAAGAATTCCTCGTGGAAGGCTCCCCAATCACATAGGATAGGGTCGTCCCTGCTCACCAGTGGGACTGCCCAGTGCGCCGCGTTCCCAGCAAGATACGAGATCAGAAAGGCCACTCTGGCTTGGCTGGTAGGAAAGGCCTTTGGTTTGCAGGACAGATGCAGTGCTACTTGAGTGAGGAATACCTGCACTGTGTTGGGGTCTCTGGTGTACCTCTCTGGTGTCGCCAAAGGAAAGGCTACGGGCATCTATACCACAACCGCAGGAGCTGTGGCCATGTGAGAGGCACCCTCCTGTAGCGGATCGTTCTGCAGAGCGTCCATTCTAGCCTTAACGTCTGCTGTTTCCTCGCATCGCGGCTAAGACGGCCATCACATCCTCAATCGTGGCCATGTCGTTCGCCCAACCAGGAGATGGTTATGGAAGAGGTCGGATATTATGTAACGTCCTGGCTTTCTCGGGGTTGGGACAAACAGACGACAGACCAGAGAAATGGAAGTTTAAGGATGATTTAATAAACAGATAAACAACTACAGACAACAAAGAATACCGGTACTGGAATCACCAGTTAAAGTACGATACCCATTCACAGCTCTTCTAACCGTCCTCCGCATGCACACCGGGCCCGGTATGCTCCAACGGAGGGCATAGTGCTAAGCAGTGGCCGACAATGCCACTGGACCGCTGTGAAGGGTAGTTCCAAGGTTGTGGAATCTACGGGGGGGGCACGTGGGAGTCACCCGGCCGGGCTCTCTACCACCTGGGAACAGCCGCTCTACCAGTATCCCCCAGAGTACTGCCACAACACAAAGACGCTGGGAACACCTAGTGTGCGTCTCTTGTATCCGGGTTTAAGTGATGATACCCAAGGTGGCGCAGAGAATGGATGGGAGCAGCCGCTCTACCTATCCCAGTTCTCCTACGAGTGTCGATGGCTAAGACGCGGAAACACCTCCTGGATAGCGTCTTAGCTCTAAGCGTGTGTTTACCCAAGGAACGAGGGTTGGGAGCTTCGGCTCGCACCAACCTCGTTTTCTCCAAATTGTCAGGCCGTTGGGAGCTTCGTCTCTACCAACGGGACTTGTGCCCAATGACGTTGAATACGGCTCTCAGAACGGGACAGGAAACGGGCAGGAAGCACACGCCAGCACCTCTCCTCCGCTCCTTAGAATGTTCCTTCCGCCGCTCAACTCACCAACGGGTCCGTGTACCTCAACCAGGTACTCCTGCAAAGATCAGAATATCCGACGCCGAGTCCCAGTGATCTTCTCCTTAAGTAGTACTCTCGGCGTTGTATAACCATGACTCTTGAGTTGCATAACATGAACACTAGGCGTTACCCTTGGTGTTATGTAACCAGAACTCTTGAGTTGCATAAGGCAATTGTTGCCGGAGGGCATTCTGGGAGTTGTAGTCCGCTCTCCTCCAAGCGCACCAGGTTCACGGAAGTGGCATCGTGGGAGGGAATCCACGTGCGGGAGGGGATTCCTGACATGACCAAAAACAAGAAATGATTGGTCCCTAGACTGGTACCGGCTCGTGCTGCATCTATAGGGTAGTGTCTGTCTACACATACAGTGGCCAATACTGAGTACATGTATGCTCCAAGAGGAAACAAAGTCCCAAGCAAAAAATAGGGCCCGACTCAAATGTGGTCCAGACGGGTGAAATGACTGAGAGGGACAGGGGGCCGAATCTGACTCCACATAAATGAGGTGATCCCAGATCCCTATGTGTATTGGATGTCATAAATAGTCCCCAACGTTCAAGGCTGGTCAGGGAGAAAAACCGGTGGCCCGAAGGTGTCTCATAAGTTATTCAGTGCATTCCAAGGAATGTCATCGTTTAGGCCCTCAATGTGGCTGCAAACCCCATTTATCCAGTTTTGCTCCCTAATGAAGTGTTTTCTGGGTTACGGGCAGTGGCAGTGATATTGGGCTCATCCAGGACTGTCCAGAAAATTCTCAGCCATGTTTTTTTACTCCTTGTAGTGAGTTGTCAGGTGGGTAGTTGTCCTTTGGCATCTGATAGTGGATCTGAGTTCCATTATTCTATCCACAACACCAAACTCCCATAGTTTTGCTATGGCACTGTTCCACCCTCTCATAGGTAAGCCGTATTGGATTCCATCTCATATTACAATGCTCATTCAAACCGCCCACACATTTACCAGAGACGCAGGAACTGTCCCACCGGAAGGCTAACCCTCAATGACTTAGGGTGGAAGCTCTCAAAGAGGAGGAGACTTCCTGTCTGTGGAACACTCTAGTTTGTAGGCGTCCTTCGCTGGGGAAAATCACCAAGTCAAAAAAGGGGAAGCTCCCTGTAGTGATGGTAGATGTTAAATGTAAAGGGGGGTTTCCTGTTGTTCAACCACTCCAAGAAGTCTTGTATGGACTTTGCATTCCTCTCCAAGATCAAAAGGACGTCATCAATGTAGCTCCTCCACAAATTGATGTTTCTCCAGGAACTAGGGGGGGCGAAGACGTATTGGTCTTCATAAGCCGCTACATAGCCCCACAAGACTTGGGACAAAATTGCTCCCCCTGGAAGCCCCATGGGTTTGGAGATGGTATGTGCCCTGGAACGTAAAAAAGTTTACACAGTGCTATCTCTGCCAAGGTGTAAAATGAATGGTCTCTGGGTGTAGAATTCCGAGTCGAGGGTAAAAAGCATCTCCTCCACCACGCGTAGTCTCTCTCTTTGGGGTATGTTCACGTACAGTGACTCTACATCTAAACCCACCAGGAACTCTTTCTCTGGATCAAAAATCAGGTCCTTCAATAGGTGCAGTACATCGGTGGTGTACTTACGGTAGGCTGTGCTGCTTTGTACTAATGTCTTCAGGAAGAAATCAGAATTGTTAGAGGGGTTCCAATAGCCGCCTATGCCCGATACTATGGGTCTTCCTGGCGGAGGTCTTGTGCACCTTGGGAAGGGTGTAGAAGTATGGCGTCACCGGATCTTCTTGGCACAAGAATCTCCCTTCTTTTTCAGTGATCCATCCGTTATTCACCGCTTCCTCTGCCATGGAGGCTATCATTTTCGATGTCCGCAGTGGGATCCTTGTGAAGCAGGCTGTAATTTCTTTCATCAGAAAGGAGCCTCAGGCACTCTGCCTCATAAGTGATCTTCTGAATCACGATGGCTCCCCCTTGTCCTGCTGGTTTTATCACGATATTTTGGTTGTTCCTTAGTTCTTCCAGAGCCTCTTTTTCTTGTCTGGTCGGATTCTTGTAAGGGGAGGTTTCTTGTCCTGCAAGGGTTTCCACTTCATGGATGACTGCTCATTCAAATGTTTCCACTTCAATAGGAAGGGTACCAGTGGGGCATGTGAATTTGGATTTAGGGCGAAAAGTGGTGTCCCCTTTTGGCTCAGTGTTCTCCGACCTGTTTTCAAAGAAGACCCTGAGACTAATGTTGCGGAAGAAACCTGCCAGTTCCTGGTGGATCCTAAACACATCTAGGGTATTCGTCGGAACAAACCCAAGCCCCTTGTTGAGTGCTTCCTTGAGGACCTGTCAGGGCAGTGCTGGTTAGGTTCATTACTAGGGTGTTTACTCGCTGCTCGTCCCCGGTGATGGGTCGCTCTCCATGCTCCAGGTCACCCTCTGCTCCGGGTCCTCCCATTGTACACCTGTCGTTCCCTTCTGCTTTCCCATTCCTCTCCCTCGGCCTCTCCCTAAAAAAGGATTCGACATCTGAGAAAACTGTGCTGTCTGGCCTCCCTGTATCACTGGGAATTGATACGTGGGTGGCCACCCAAAGTTTTGACCAGAGAAGTTGGGGTACATAGGGTTAAGCAGGGGTGTGGACCTCCAAAGAAACCCCTTCCTCTACCTCTTCTACTTGGCTTTCTCACATAGACAGAACTAGCACAAGCAGTGGAGAGTGGAGGGGCAGGGTGTTAATCACAGACTACCATGCCATGATCCACGGGTCCGTTAATGACCTTTTACTCTGATCAGGGAATCCATTATTAAAGTATACATTTGGAATTCCCGTGGTCAGTTTTTTAAATTTTCTTTGCAGCATTTCTTCTTGATCCCACACTGTTTCTTTATTGTCTTCCCTTCCCCTATTGCTCCATCTCCAGCGTTGGTCTGCGCAGAGGTGTGTTCGCAGCCCTATGATGAAGCATGCCTCCGATTTCTGTGGGTGAGGGCCGTTTTAACACCCCTGTGTTTTTTTCACCCCCTAGATCACAGCGATTTCAAGTGCGAAGCCCCCCTTCTACATATGTGTGTGTGTGTGTACATGAGTTCGAGTTCTGTACTACAATTAATTTGATACCTTGTGATATTGATATTGAATTTGATACCATGCTTTAGCCAATGGGGCTACTTACTTTTCCCAGCAAAACATTTTAAAAGTGTTTTTATTAAGAAATGTGAAAAATATAGGTCCTAACAAACTATAGCTCCCTGCCATAGGGCTCCATAGGCCTTCCTTAGGGGCAACTTACATATGCGGTTGAGTGATGGCTTTGTCATTCCTTTTTAAATATCTCAGTCGAACTGGCAGTGCAAACACTGCACTTCCTGTCTGTAGTGGCAAGCTGGGAGCCATGTGGACCTTTGTCACGCTCAGTGCTGCAGCCCTGGGTGGACCCTCTGCCCTGCATGCTCTGGGTACCGTGCACTAGGGACGTATAAGTAAGCCAGCATTTATGAATTGGGTATAGCCAATTTGACATACACTATGTAAGGGTATGAGCACTAGCATTAAGGTCTGGTCAGCTGTACTCCGTGCACTCTGAGTCGAAGAACCAGCAGCATGATGTGGGGATGAGCATTAATGAAGGCATTTCCGTACAAATAGACATTTAAAGAGAGAGGGAACGCATTGCTTAAGAGATTCCCATCTAAAAGACCATTGGATAATACAGAGATCTCAAGGATGCTGATCTTTCCACTCCCATTCACCGGTCTCATTCTCTGCAATGCATTTTTCAGGCCGCAAATTTCAATTTCTCTTATTACCCTTTGACCCTTTCTGAGCACCATATTGTTCTCCAAACTGCTGGAACCAGTAATAGCTATGTTATGGCTTCATGGGGTATGCTTTGTAATCTACTCAGCAGGGCTAATTATAACAGATACTGTATCCTGATTGGGGGAAGGTACATGAGCTCACTGCTGAGCTAGAAAGCTGACCTTCATATTACTGGTCATATTTTTTCTTCCATGTTTGTTGTCTGTTTTTTTTTTTTGCTGCTAAATTTTGAATTAAGAAGTCATAATCATCGCCTCTGATTCTTTAATAGAATCCAAACTTCATTTCACAATAGTGGGGAGAGTTGCATTAATGTGTACACTAAAGACTGTACCGGTCTTTGCGGTGGAGAGGGCCCACCGTACTCTGGGAGCGCGGCCACCGGTGGGGGCTCTTCCACGGCCTATATTGGCGAGAATCTTGAACTATCAGGATCGGGATGTGGCGCTGAGGCAGGCTCGTACGATGGGCACAATCACACACCAGGGCAACCAAGTCACCTTCTACCCGGATTTCACCCCAGGCGGTGCAGGCTGCTAGAAGAGAATTCTTACCGGCAAAGAAGATCCTATTGCAGGCACAGATACCATACTCTCTGCTCTACCCTGCCAAACTCAGTTTCCTATGACGGCTCGGCTCATTTTTTCACGGACACCAAATCAGCCTTGAAATTTGCCAAACATGTGGGTGGCAAGCTGAACAAGAAATGTCCAGGTCCAGCTGTGGCAGAGGAACGGCAGCTAAGTGATAATGACTAAATAATAGACATTTGTATTCTTTATGTAACGTGTGTTCTTTTTTCCCCCTACACAAATGCTCGTAATTCCACAAACTTACTTTCTGTGTATTTAGGTTCCAGAAGTCTATGTTCCGCTTTTCTATGTCACACACAAGTGCATTGAATTTTCTTATTGTTCTAATAATTGGTAATGGTTCATAACGCCATAGATTATAGATATCAGCTGCGCTCACACCTTATGCCTTTTTAACCTAGCGGGGTGAGACGGTTAAAGTGGGATAGATGATCGTAACCACATGATGAGAGATGGTTAAAGTGAATGTCACCTTAAGACCACATGCTTTGTTTGGATAGATGCAGTATCTCGGCCACCCTGCTACGGTGGGGAAGTATGCCGGTACTCATACGTCCCCATGGAAAGTTTCACTGAAACATTCAGTTTCGAGTTTTTTTGGGGGGGGGGGAATTGCTTCAACCTGATTGGGGGGTTGATGTGGGTGGGGGGTGGTTGTTTTTGGTGTGTTTGTTGGTGTGTGGCTGTCGATTGCTAGGACTGATTCAGGACGCAAAGACAGAACTATTTGTCTGATGGGGGGGGGGTGATGCACATGCACCTTTGCTGACGATCACAAGACTACGGTAAATTGTTTAACATGGAACATTAGAGACCTTAATGACAGTAAGAAGTCAAGGTTGGTCCATGCGTATCTCGCACTCCACAATGTCGACATATGCTTATTGCAGGAGACTCATCTCCGATCCCAGCACTCGACAAAACTCACATAGGCGTTGGGGCTCTTCATATGTGTCGGTATACTCTAATTTCTCTAGGGGAGTAGCTGTGCTGGTGCGGCGAGGCATAGATTGGAGGGAAAGAGACTTATGCTGACCCTGATGGCCGTTATGTCATACTCCTGGGCTATTTGGGGGGAACTTTACTGACAGTTGTAGCACTATATGGCCCCCAACACTGACTCCCTGGGGTCTTTCAGGACGTCTGGGCTAAAGTTAGGGCCACGGTCTGTACCACGTCCATCTGAGGTGGAATCTTCAATGCCATTATTCACGATGACGTAGACAGGCAAGGCACAGCTAGGACACATCACCCTGTGGCTAGCAGGGTATTAAATGCCCTGTTGGACGAAGGTGATATGGTGGACATATGGAGGCTTTGCAACCCACTGACTAAAGAGGGCACATGCTTCTCAGAACACCATTGTGCCTGGTCTAGGTTGGACAATTGGTTGATGTTGAAAGATGTGGCCAGCTGGGTGGAGGACGTTAAGCATCTGTCGAACTCTATCGGACCACTCACCATGCCTGCTGACCCTCTCCCTGCCCAACACTACAAGGAAGGCATTTTCTTGGAGGCTGCCCCCACAGGCGCTTTTAGATGAGGCATTCAAAGAACAAATATGCACTGACATTATGGACTACTTCACACTTAACACGGGGTCCGTCGACACGGAGGCCTCACTATGGGAAGCGTTTAAAGCGGTCATTAGGGGTCAATGTATCTCGACAGGCGGGCGTCCTCAAGGCCATTAGAACAACTTTGTGCAGTATTGAGACACAAATTAAAGATTTGGAGGCGCGCATACAAGTGGATGGGGAAGCCGCCCTTTTGGCTGAGTTGAAGGTCAAGCTGCTGGAATATGAAGAGGAAGCACAAAGGAAGGTAAAGTTTCTGGGGAAATATGCAGAGGCCCGGAGATACGGAGAAGGAGACAGACCGGGGAGAACACTGGCTGATATGCTTCGTGCCTCCCGCTCTGCAGCTTTTGTCCCGGAAATCATAAGTCCAGAGGGTGACGTTGTCAGGGGCTCCTCAGATTTCACATGAGTTTTCATTATTTTATGCAAATCTCTACACAGCCACAAAAACTGCTTGTCCGGAGGGTATGCAGGAATTCCTGGATTCAGTGGTGCTGGTGTGGTTTAATGATAGACACAGAGAATATATGCACCTACTGTTCTCAGTGGACGATGTTAAAGATGTTATTAATAGCCTGCCTTTGGATAAGGCCCCCGGTTCAGATGGTCTGACGACCGCATTTTACAAAACATACGTTGAACTGGTGCCCAAACTCCTTGCTGTGGATGGGGAGGCGCATGAAACGGGTATTCTGCCTCAGTCAATGCGTGAAGCTATCATTATCCCCTTACTCAAGCCAGGCAAGCCAGAAACCGAATTAGACTCATATAGACCACTGTCACGTATTAATTTAGACGTTAAAATCTTGGCAAAACTGATAGCGAATAGGCTGCAACCTTTTCTTCCAATGATGGCGCTACTGGCTCAATCGGGTTTCATACCTGGCAGATCCACATCTCACAACCTTAGGACGGTGTTTTCAGTCTTACATTATCTGTACCCTGCAGCGGTGGTATTCCTGGATGCTACAAAGGTATTCGACTCGCTTGAATGGCCATACCTCTTCCGAATTTTTGCACAAATGGGCATTGGCCCCCTGTTCATTAAATGGATACAATTGCTATACACTGAGCCATTGGCTAGGGTGCGAGTGAATGGTATGATCTCCGCCCCGTTCCATATAACACGAGGCACTAGGCAGGGATGCCCGTTGTCCCCTTTACTATTTGCTATTGCGATGGAGCCATTGGCAGCTCGCATCAGGCAACACCATACCGACAAAGGCATAGGATTTGGAGCTAGGAGTCTTTTGATTTCGCTGTATGCCAATGATATTACGTTGTATATTCTGCTTCCAATCTGGATGTAGTGCTAAGGGAACTCATCAAATTTGGGGGTCTCTCGGGAGTAAACATTAACTGGTCTAAATCTGTGATATTTCCACTCACCGACAATACTAAGGCAGTTACCTCGGAGGTCCCGTTGCAATGGGTAACTGATACTGTGAAATACTTAGGAATTTGGATAAGCACAAATTTACAAGATTTATGGAATTTAAGTTATGGTAAAGCCATTGCCTGGCTGGAGGACAAGGTGAACCTGTGGACTAAACTTAAACTTGGCCTCAAGGGTCTTGTGACCACAGTGACTGTCACTGTCACTCTTGGATGCTGAGACCCCAATGTCAAAATTTCCAGGCGTAAGGACCTCCTCCTGACAAATTTCTAGAACTTGATACTCCTCCTCACCGACCACCACAAACTCCCCAAGTTCCCATGGCAAATCATTTTTACGGTGGGGCAATATTATTAAACGGTGTTTAGCAAATTAAAGGTTTGTGGGTGACTGTGGTTCGGAGTCACAGGCTTACTACAGAGTTCAAACAAAAAGGCTCCAAAAAACAATGCTCAAAAATACATAGTACTTTTCCTAAACAAAACATAATTTGACAAAACTTGATCACACATTTCTGAACTAATGTGATGGGTTTGCCTGTTTTTCTCCAGAGAGATGGTCAGTCTGTGGATGTATTTTTGCTACTGCCATCCTCTGGTTGTGTTCCACCTCAAGTTTTGAACGGCACTTCGTCTTTTAATACTGGCAATGCTGAGAACCCAATCTTGCATAAATATGATGTACTAAAAGGCAGAATAGTCTTGACTGAAATTTTTGACAAACATGAATGTCCTTCAGACATTTTTAGCCGAAAATTCCCCCAATGAGATTTTGCTGAATTGCATCTGGAGAACGCGATCTCTCTGGACCTCAATTAGGTCTCCCTGAAGGTGCAGTGGGAGATGAGTACCTGCATCCACTAGAAACGTTTGGAAGACCCAGTCATGATCAATGTCCTCAGGAAAGTACTTTTCTAAACAGTCCCTGAGAGAAGTCAAGTGATTTCTTATGCAGCACTTTCAAGTTCATATCCTGTGTCCTCAACAGCTTCTGATGAACATGGGAATGCCTCCATCAGGCCACATTGGATTAGTCTTTTCCACAACTCCAGCTTCTTCTTGAAAGCAGATATTTTTTTGCATACTATGAAAGATGTACTTTAAGCTCCTTGCAAAGACAAATTCAAGGAATTTAATTTATTTAAGATGTCTGTTCTGATTTGTATGTATCCAAATATAGAAGGAATTGCTGTAATTCATTTCTCAATTCAAAAATACCATTCAGAACCTTCCCTCTGGATAACCATCGGACTTTTGTATGGAAAAGAAAAAATTATGTTCAGCTCCCAATTCTGCACACACAATTGCAAACAGACCTCTAGTGGGGTGAGCCTTTATGAAATTAACACATTTCATAGCACAATCCAACACATCCCCAAGTTCTCTATCCATGTTTCAGACTGCAAGGGCTTCCCGGCGTATCATACAGTGGTTCCATAGAATGCGAGGAGCCACTTTTAACACTACATGGAAGGAGCACCATCCGTACAGATCCCAACACAGTTGTCCCATTTTAAGCCATTGGAGCACAGGAAGTCATTGAATGTCAAACAGGGTTGATGCTGTTGCTTGTCCCTTGATTGGTTTACAGAACAACAAATCTTCCAATATTAGTTTTGTGGCAGTATCTGACATAAGCAGTTAAATGAGCTTCCTTAGCTAAGTCAGTCGCTTCATCCAATTGCAAAGCAAACCAACTCGATTTCAAGCGTGCAAGAAGTAGTCTGTGGATATCCTCTGACATGTCACATTCGGCGGCAAATTGTTGTGTCTGAGAGTGGTACCATTTTCAACTTCTCTGCCGCTTTTTCACCAAGCATTGTCTTGGCCACAGAAAGCATTGCTGGAAAAATCTTTTCCCCCATCTGTAAAAGACTTTTTTTGTTTTTGGCAATGTGGTACACCACTTTGTAAGATGCTTTCAAGGCATTTGTTGATGTGAAGACCACGTTTTTCACAGTCTCTTTTTGGTGGATGATGTCTTCCAGCTTTCTGGCAAAATAATCTGTATTCTTTCCTACCTGCGACACATGTTTGGTTTCCATGTGGTGCTTTCATTGGTTTGGTTGCAGACTCTCGTTAACCAAGGTCATGCCACAAACCTCACACTGGCTTTATTTCACCATTTCTGGTGATATAGGTGAATCCAAGGTCCAGGTAGGAGGCATCATACTTCCTAATTTTTACAGCTCTTTTCACATCTGTTTCGGCCTTTTGTTTGAGTGACCTACCATCTTTTGGCAGCAGGAAACGAGCCATGTCAAATGTGTTTGACCTATGATACAAAATTCCAAAGTCCAATATCAATGATTACCACAGACTTGCTGCTGCATGCAGTTTGGTAGTCATTTTTTAGGAAAAATCTTTGCAATTTCACAAGAAACATAAAAAATCTTATCCTATCTAAAATGCGAACATCAGGTTCCTTCCACATGCTTAAAACAGAAATGGCAGCTGGTCCTGGCTTCCATTACGTGAGCTGGCGTTGTGGGACATTACCAAGGTTCCCTTTCCCCTGAGTGCACACACATTGATAGCAATAGGTAACATGGGTGGACAACATGTTTAAAATCCACCGCCGACTTGTTAATGAGATAACAAATCTGCTGTTTGTGCCCAAGTTGATTACTGTAGTGCTCTCTATATAGGCTAGTCCAACTCCTGATCTCCTGACACTTTCAAGAAAGGTTAAAAGGACTACAAGGTTGTTGTCCGTGTCATAATTGATCTCACAAGGAAGACCACTGAGATCCAGTAAAAGAAAGCCTTGTGGTGCTGACTTAGAAACCCTGCCAGACAAGTGTAGGCTGTTGTGGCAGACTCTATTCACTTTCTTGTCTTTGCTCTTATATTCTATCTCCTTCCTTGCATTTAAACTCTTTCACATCTTTCTTTCTCTTGAAGGAATGAATGTTTATACATGCATTCTGCCATTTTGTTAGACCTTCTGGTTCATCCCATTTGCCCCAAAATCACTTAAAATGCATTGGACTGTAAGACCACAGGGGGCTCTATGTTTTTGTTTTGCTTTTGCCAGCAGCACACTAGGGTCTGCTGAAGTGGGGATGTACCAAGAGGCCACTCACACACATAACAAGATGACTTATGTGCAGCACAGTTTACATTCAGTGGTCATGAAGACGTCGCTGCTGTATTCTGATGAGGATTATCTAGCAATCACAAAAAGCCCACTCAGAGTATGCACTCTCTCCCTCCCTGGAAATCCCCATTTCCTTGACAGGTTGGTGTCTGACCTTCCTCTCCTTCGGGACAGCCTGAGATGAAAGCTTGCAAAACTTATCTCCACCCTTGTTAGGTACCTACTATGCAAACTAGAGACCCCCAAATCTGTGACAAATAGGGACCCTTGTGTCTAGTAAGGGGCTACACTCCTAAAGTAACCCTGCTCACCCCCTTGGTTGCTTGGCATGAGCAGGCAGGTTTATCTCGGAGGCAGTGTGTAAAGCATTTGTGAACACATACAGTAATACAGTGACAACACTACAAATGGACACCACAAAGGTTGTATTATAAAAATAGGTATTTTTATATAGACTTAGACTTAACACAAGACCAAACAACACAAATCTACAATACTCTACTCAAAAATAGTCTCTCAAATATTATAAAATAGCTCAGTTCTCTCAAGTTGTAAATGCAACACTTTACTCTCCATGTACCTTAGATGTGTAGCGCAAAGAAAACAAAAGGGTTGCAGGGAAGGTGATGTGTCTGTTATTTACACGCTGGGGAGTGGATGCGTCGGTTCCTTACTGCTGCGCAGGGGAGTTGATGCTCGCTTCCTTACTGTGTGGGGAGTTGATGCGTTGGCTTATTACTGCTCTCCGGTGCGATGCGACAGCTGGCACCTCGATGCGATACTCTTCTCCGGTGCGATGCAACAAAATGGCGTCTTGGTTGCGATGCAACAACGTTGGTGTGATGTGTGCGCGCCCGCCGGCCGTGCGGCAACTCGATTACCTATTGGAGCTGAGACAGGCCCTGCGACGCCTTTCTCCGGTGATGCGACGATGACCTCTGTGGCAGCGTCCTGCTTCTCTGGTGATGTGCCGCGCTTCGGTCGATGCGATGATGGCAGCGGTGGCTCGCTTCCTCGGCGATGCGATGACAGCGGGTGCGGCGGTGACATGCTTCTCATCGTTGCGTCGCGCTTCCAGCTCCCAGCGACAAGCAGTCTCTCAGAAGGAACAGCACAACAGCAGGCACTTCAATTCCCGGCAAGGGAATTCAGGGGGGAGCCGGTTGGTGAAGTCTTGTATCCCTGAGACTTCAGGCAGGAGGAAAGCTCGTGGAGATTCTTCTTCAAGGTGATAGAAAGCACACTCAGTCCTTTTCTCCTCTTTGGTAATGAAGCAACCACTGCAGACCAACCACCAAACACATAGCACAGGGGTAGTCTCTGCCTTCAGCTTCCTGGTTCTTCTCCTCAGCAAAGGTTTGTCTTGATTCCCAGAAGTGATCTAAAGTTCTTGGGTCTGGGTCCCAATATTTATACTCCTTTTCTCTTTGTTCTCTGAAGGCAGAGGCCTTTGCCTAGTTCAAACCAGTTCTGGTCAGTCATGGAGCAATTTGTTGACCTGTTTCCTACTTTCCTTTCACAGTGCAGGGCAGGGACATCAGACACACCACAGGAGGTGGAGCCAGCATTGTGGAGGGAAGGCCCAGCCCTAATCAGGTCCCAGGTGCAACCCTTCCCACCCATCTAGATGGAGATCTCTCTATTCAGCCCTGTGCTGACTCACCCTGTCTCTGGGAATTCCCCAGCCCCCGGGAATTCCCCAGCCCCTGTCACACAAACTCCAGACAAGGAATAGATAGCCTATCAAAGGCAGGTTTGGATGGTTAAACAAGAAAATGCCTACTTTCTAAAAGTATAGAAAATAGCAGCTCAGTGTGCACTCGTTTAAACTGAATTGTCAATTCCTCGATACTTAAACAAAATATCAAATAACGATACTCATCAATGTGTGCACCAGGTAGGTGGCACTGCCAGCCACCTGACTTGAACAAAAAATTGGGGATTCTAGAACAATGTCTAGAGATACCGAGTGCACTACCAAATGCCCGAAAGAGGCGTACTCACATGTAGCGATTTGTCAACAACAAATTTTCAAAACATTAGTGCAAAATATTGTCCAATTGAAACCAATTATTTGTGAAACGCAACACTGTAAAGAGAGGACACAATAATCCAAATAATTCAAAAAAAGTTCAGGAAAAGTTGAAGTCTTCTGCCTTTATTCTTGGTGTGTGCAGATAGCTTCTCATGCACGATAAACAGAACGTTGCTTGTAGTCAGCAAGGATGCATTCTGAAACCTTCACATAATAACAGAAAATCCCAATGCATTTCGGGTTATAGATTGAGCCCTTCATCAGGGGTATCTACGGATATAAACAATAATCATATGTGATTTGCAAATACGAGAACATGCCTTCAATGATGAACTTTACTTATTGTGGACTCGACAGGAGCCAGGGATTGATATATTATGAACATTCCATCAATTTAAGAGAGGAAGAAAGAATCCTCCGTGAAACAAACACAAGTAAAGTCCCACTACCACAAAGAAGCTCAAAAGTCGAAAAAAATCAACACCCGTGTGGACATAGAAGGTCTGATTTAGTATAGATCAACAGCAGCTGGGGAGCGTGCTTATCGTCCCGCAACCAAGATGGGACTAAGAGATTGTACAGGTCACGACTCGTTTATAGCTAGCAAATACATGGTGATAAAAATCACCAGCACCTAGGAGGCGTACCTTAGAATTACTGAAGTACGTGGGTTTCAGAGTTAAAAACACTGAATCGATCCACAAAAAGTGGGGTATTATCAGGACTATCCTTGACATGAATTGTCTGAAACAAAAAGAAACTACCTTAATGTCAGATGCCGATCACCAAAACCAGCTATGGCAAATATGCAACATTGTTCCCTTACCAGCAAGCGCCCAAAACGTAACGTCAACGTTAAGTGTATATAACGCCCGTCTTTGTGCCACAAAGAATATTTAACACTGGTATCTGTATCGAAAAAAATAGAAATGGAGAACCGTTTGCCTCAGAAATAAGGTATCTAACCGACTGATTTTACAATACAAGAATGCTTAAAAAATATATAACGCGCTTACCCACAAGATTGGGAAATATAGGCCCCTCCACGACCAAACACGCCGAGTTACTGGCTCGAACATCATTACGTGGCCACGGCTTGGTTTAAAAAACTGGGAAACTAACATAGAGACAGGACTTAGCTGCTGTAATGCGCAACGGTGAACCTCAAAAGCAAGCTGTAGCAGCAGCCGCCATGTTAAAACGGGAGGACCATCACCACAGAAAAAGCGCAAGAAATCAGGAAACATCGTTCTCGAAACAAAGTTAGAATGAAAGGAAATGAGGATGCCTACAGAGAAAACAGTAGATGAACTATTTAACATGAAGATGTATAACAATATTAACATTGATACAGAATGTAACATTTATGAACAATGCTATGTCACAATGGAGTGAGCAATAAACAACTACTCACTTAATGATGTACATAATGCGCATTAGGAACCAACCACAGGGGATCATTTTCCAAAAAACATGCCAGTTCGAACTTATCATTTAACCCCTTTGGAAGTAAAGTTTGGAAAAACCAAATCCAGTGGGATTCACGATGAGACAGAAACTTTGTCATGTCCCTATCTAAACGTGGTTCGACTTTTTCAAGAACGCAGAATCTTAACTGCGCAATAGAGTGCTTCATCTCTGACCAGTGCGATGCTAATGGTGAACTAATGGTTTTGGTACGTATTCTACTCTTGTGCTCAGTTATGCGAATACGTAAAACCCTCTCAGTTTTCCCCACATCATACATATCGCACGGACATTTAATCAAGTAAATCACATGATGACTGTTACAATTTGCATCAAAATTCAACACGATCTTTTTTCCAGTCCACGGATGGGTAACAAATCTGCCACTTATAACATTGTTACAGTGTGAACAATTCGAACATTTTGTCATGCCTTTAAAAACTATTTCAGAACCAGCTGTGGTGCGATTCAAAATTTCTTTTAAGTTATTGGATCTTTTGTGAGCAAATAAGGGTAGTTCTGAAAAAATTCCTTTGAAATCAGATTCTGTTTGCAACAAGTCCCATCTATGTAAAATACTTTTTTTAACTGAATCAGAGTTAATAGAAAGAGTCGATACAAATACTTCACGGTTAGGTCCTTGTGGTTTATCTTGCTTTCGTAGTAAAGCCTCACGACTTTTCGTCGATCTAGTTTCGGCTTCATCAGTCACTTTCAAGGGGTAACCCCTCGCTAAAAATTTATTTCTAGAGACTTGAATAGTCTGCACGCATGACTCCGGGTTAGACAAGATACGTCTAATCCTTAGAAATTGTGAAAACGGAAGGTGTCTTTTCAGTGACCATGGGTGAAAGTTGTGGTATTGCAGGGCATTGTTGCGATCAGTGGGTTTTTTAAATACAGATGTCTCAATGGTATCTTCCAATCTGTTTAGTACACCATCTAGATAAGCAATGCTCTGAGGATGAATAGAATGAGTCAACTGAATCCTCGGGTTAATCTCATTCAGTTTATGAATTTGCAATTCAAGTTCACATCGTGTACCATGCCAAACAATTAGGATGTCGTCAATGTAGCGACGATATAAAATGAGCCTTGACGACCAAAGTGGATCAGAAAGAATGTTCTCAGATTCGAATTTGAGCATGAAGATGTTGGCATAGCTGGGCGCTCCAGAAAAGCCCATGGATGTACCGTTAGCTTGAAGATAAAATTGCCCCTTCCATTGGAAGTAGCTGTGGTATAAACAGAAATGCAAAAGTTCAACTAAAAACACCTTGTGAGCCCTAACGGGATCATGCCTCAATAAGGCCCATTCAATGGCATCAATGCCCTCGTCGTGGGGAATCTAAGTGTACAGTGCCACAACGTCAATTGTACACAATAGGATCTCTGATGATTTAGGAATCTTGATATCATTCAAAATATTAAGTAAGTGAGTGGTGTCTTGGAGATACGATGGACTTGACTGCACAATTGGCTGAAGGAAGGTATCAAGATACCGTCCTAATGGATCATGTAGCGACCCGCATCCAGAAACAATCGGTCTCAACGGGGGTCAGTGACGTTCTTGTGAATTTTAGGTAACATGTATAGGGAAGGTCTACGGGGAAATCGTGTATATAGAAACTCCCTAGTTTTATTACTAATCCAAAGCATGTCAACTGCATGCTGTAGAATAGAGTCAAGTAAAGATGAAAACGAGCCCGTTGGGTCTTCAGTTAGCGGGGTGTAAGTGGAGGAGTCTTGTAACATTAAAATAACTTTTTGTTCATAATGATTCAAATCCATTACAACTAACGCCCCGCCTTTATCAGCCTTAGTGAAGTGTAGAGTGGTATTGTGTTTCAAAGAATCCAATGCCAATATTTCGCCTTTGGATAAGTTCAACGATTTGGGCTTGAAAGATAAACTTTCTGAGGAAAACGGTTCTCCATTTCTATTTTTTCCGATACAGATACCAGTGTTAAATATTCTTTGTGGCACAAAGACGGGCGTTGTATACACTTAACGTTGACGTTGCGTTTTGGGCGCTTGCTGGTAAGGGAACAATGTTGCATATTTGCCATAGCTGGTTTTGGTGATCGGCATCTGATATTAAGGTAGTTTCTTTTTGTTTCAGACAATTCATGTCAAGGATAGTCCTGATAATACCCCACTTTTTGTGGATCGATTCAGTGTTTTTACTCTGAAACCCACGTACTTCAGTAATTCTATGGTACGCCTCCTAGGTGCTGGTGATTTTTATCAGCATGTATTTGCTAGCTCTAAACGAGTGGTGACCTGTACAATCTCTTAGTCCCATCTTGGTTGCGGGACAATAAGCACGCTCCCCAGCTGCTGTTGATTTATACTAAATCGGACCTTCTATGTCCACACGGGTGTTGATTTTTTTCGAATTTTGAGCTTCTTTGTGGTAGTGGGAGTTTACTTGTGTTTGTTTCACAGTGGATTCTTTCTTCCTCTCTTAAATTGATGGAATGTTCATAATATATCAATCCCTGGCTCCTGTCGAGTCCACAATAAGTAAAGTTCCTCATTGAAGGCATGTTCTCGTATTTGCAAATCACATATGATTATTGTTTATATCCGTAGATACCTCTGATGAAGGGCTCAATCTATAACCCGAAATGCATTGGGATTTTCTGTTATTATGTGAAGCTTTCATAATGTATCATTGCTGACTACAAGCAACGTTCTGTTTATCGTGCATGAGAAGCTATCTGCACACACCAAGAATAAAGGCAGAAGACTTCAACTTTTCCTGAACTTTTTTTGAATTATTTGGATTATTGTATCCTCTCTTTACAGTGTTGCATTTCACAAATAATTGGTTTCAATTGGACAATATTTTGCACTAATGTTTGGAAAATTTGTTGTTGACAAATCGCTACATGTGAGTACGCCCCTTTCGGGCATTTCGTAGTGCACTGGGTATCTCTAGACATTGTTATAGAATCCACAATTTTTTGTACTTTCTAAAAGTGGCATTTTCAAACACAGAATGTTAAAACCAACTTCACTAAAAGATGTATTTTATCATTCTGAGTTCAGGCATACTAAACTCAAATTTCTACCATGTTCCCTGAGTCAGTTAGGATTATAAAATGTAATAATCAAACTGCCCATTCTGGCCTATGGAGAACAGGTAGCCTTGCAATAGTGATTTACAGCCATTTTCCGTTTTTCACTATTAGGACATGCCACACACACCAGGGCATGTCCTGCCTTTTACCTACAATGCACCCTCCCCTTGGGCCTACCATAGGGGTGACTAATATGTATAAAAGGGAAGGTTTAGGGATTGGCATGGGGTGCACTTGCCCAGTCAGCATGGCAGTACCAGACTGCACACAAGCTCTGCAATGGCAGAACAGAGACACACTTTACAAGTTGCTCCGGTGTGTGGCACAATCAGTGCTGCAAGTCCACCAGCAGCATTGGTTACAAACCCTGGGCACACACAGTGCACTGTACTAGGGTCTGACAAGTAAACCAATCAAGCCAATCATGGAGTCACTAATCCATACATCAATTTACCATAGGGAGCACTTGCACTATGGCACTGAACAGCAGTGACACAGTGCCCAAAGCATCTATAACCAGTAAAAACACATGAGGCAACAGCAAAAAATGGAAGGGAGACCCACGCCAATGGTGTCAGGTCTAAACCTTTGTCACCTATAGTTAGGATTTCTAAACCTGGCACCCAGCTTGACATTCTCTAGCTTCCTGTCAGTGCCACCAAGTGTCGCCTCCCCTCTCACTCATCACTGGAGCTCACTGAGCTTTAAGGGATATAGTATAAAGGGGACAATGGCGTTTACTGCGTGAGTGCAGCATATATGAGATCTTAAAAAGGGGTCCTTATTTGGAAAGCGGGGCTGTTTTTAAACTGTAATTGAGCGGTATGTGTTTTGTGTTAGAATTCAAGCTTCAGGTTAGAGCCTTAATGCATGATCAACGACTGTTAGTTCACAGAGCTTATAATTTTGTGACGGCCCCTAACTCTCAGAGGCCATCTCCCCGGTAAGCCAATGCTTGGCTTACTGTTCCTGACAAATGACCACGCCCCCTCCTTGTTCCGATCGAGTTCCTGTTTCTTGTGGTATTGCCTCCTGCTTGCAGTCACAGTCTCCCTATCTTGATACGCCTTGAAGACTTTAGCTAAAGTCCCCTGGAATCCTGCTTCATTTGGTTTCCTTGTGTTGGCGATTGGTGTTTTTCACAGCTTCTCCGCTCCATCCCTATCGGAGCCGGACAGCACGCCATGCCGCCTTTCCTCTTGAGGATCCCCAGCTGGGAAGCGTGTGCATGACTGTTCTACTCCTTTCTCCTAACCGGAGCCGGCAAGCACGCCACGCCGCATTAACTTTCTCTCCCGGCCTGAAAGCGTGTGCGCTGCTGATCCGCTCCTTCCCCTTCCTGAGCCGGCCAGTGCCCCACGTCTTGAAATTCCCTTTTAGTTTATTTTAAAATAATTGCTGCTCCGCTCAACCTCTATCATTGGAGCCGGCTAGCATGCTGAAATTAAAGGCGCCTTAAGTTACCTCTCACACCTTTTCAATCCTTTTGGGATCCCACTCTTAAACACCTTGTTATTCCCCAAGTAGCCTTGTATGAGTGTGGATGTGAGTGTCATTACCTCGTCCCTTAAGTGCTCACTCTCCCAGTAGTCACCTCAGACTTCTCTCCAGGCTTATCATTGATATCAACTATTGCCTGTCACTTTCCATGAGATACTGAGACATTCCAGCTGGTAAGTGGACTATATTTAACTGGAATTGACATGCATTAATGTTCTAAGACTAGTTATTAGTTCATTGATAGTAACCAGTAAGACCTGTTTGTATTTTTTATCTTTTAGCACTCTGTCTATCCAGTTCCACACTACAACGTTACCTGTTGCCACATCTGGGGAAGAGTGGTGGTCACTCTATGATTTATTCCCCTCACTTTTTGGCGAGCAATTTCCTGTGAGTGAGTTACTATATATTCCTCCGGGAGTTGTTGTCTAGAAGTGTTTGGCCCAGCATCTTTGCTCCTGTGGAACCTCTCTTGGATCAGGCTGGGATTTAGGTTTCAGTCGTGACATTTTGCAAGGTATGGTAGACTGCATGCATTTGTGCTTCATGCAGACAATATTTGTGGTAATAGCACATAAATCAAGACCACTGACCTGACCTGCAACCCCTTTGGGCTTGACCAGCCTGCCCTATAGGCAGGGCTACTAAAATTATGAGGTAAAAGAGGACCGAATTATGCCACGGTTTTAAACTTGTGAGGCAGAGCGGTAGAGGTATTTTGCAAGGTCTGGTAGACTACATGCACTTGTGCATCCTGCAGACAATATTTGTGGTAATAGCACAAAAATGAAGAGTAAAAACAGCCCACCAGACTGTAAAACAAGTCCGCATGCATCAAGACAAAGCACACACGCTGACCTGACTGGCCTCCCCTGAGGGCACTGCCAGACTGACCTATAGGAAGGGCTACTAAAATTATGAGGCAAGGGAGGACCAAATTTTACAGCAGGGTCGACTAAATTGTGTGGTAAGAAAATGTAAATAAAGCAATATGATGCGCATATTTTGGGATACTACTGCTTTATTATTATTTTGACATTTCTCTATACACGGTAACAATGGCCAAAGGTTTCACCTCATCAGTACCAGTTTATAATTAAAATACAGCAATGAACAACAAAGATGTCAACTCAACCTTTGTAACGGGCCTCCACTCTGCAAGAATATGTGTAGCCACATTAGAAGCTCCCCTGGCTGGGAGAAGTAGGGGGTCCCGTAAAACCCTGGAAGTTTTGTACAGAGTTAAACAGTTCACACACGCCTCTTTCCTCCCACCCCCTCCCATCCATCCCTCCCCCTCCCATCCATCCCTCCCATCCATCCCTCTCATCTGTCACTTAAAGTATGTCTGGCCCTGTCTCAATACCTAATAATCACACACAGGTCGGGCATTGTCTGTCCAGGCTCTTCACCTTCAGTCCATCAATGTCATGCCCCTGCCCACCCAGGCCCCCACCAAGCACAGTGCCTTTCTGTCAGCTGCATAACGTGTATTTGTAAAGCACAAGTATCACCCAAGCTAGGGTCTCAAGGCGTTGAATAACAGATGTTTGTTCTTATCCAACTCAATGGTACTCATTTTATCAA
Source organism: Triturus cristatus (assembly GCF_964204655.1). NCBI lineage: Eukaryota > Metazoa > Chordata > Amphibia > Caudata > Salamandridae > Triturus > Triturus cristatus. The sequence goes on from NC_140589.1 coordinate 1,932,527,422, forward strand.
CCTGAGGTGGATGAAAGGCTAAGTGGACCCGCCAGGATTTGAACCTGTGACCATGAGGTCGAACACAGACCCCTACAGTGGATGCATTAGTCTACTTAGCCACCAGACCCGGCTTGATAGCAGCACCATTTCAAAAGGGGGCAGAGCACCTGCAGCCTGCACCACAGGAGCACTGCCCCAACCCTGCCTCAGACAAAAAGGAAAAGGCACACTCTAGCCCTCAGAGCTAGAGTCCGAGTGCACACAACACATGATCTCTGGTTGGTTTCTACAACATACAGCTCCCGAGATATATCACTTTAAATCCATTTTTGGGAGTGGAACAATAAACCAGTACTCGCTTCTCCAAATTCAATTGCCACCGCGTCATCTCAGGGCACAAGTGCCCTGTGAAATAAAAGTTTGAACTGCTACAAGCTGTGTCCACCCTAGACTGCAGCTACCAATAAATACAGCCACTAACCACCCCATCCCAGGTGACCTTATTGTCTGGATATATTAACTCTACGTTAGTAGGGTGCAACCCCAAGTAACAGAACCTCTCGAAACAGCAGCTGAGAAAGTAGGGTAAGGCAGACCTTCCACAGCAATCCTGCTGTATCCTGAGAGGTTTGGAAAAACAAACCTTGGTAAAGAACAGGGACTCCCCATCAAAAGAGAATCTCCCATTCAATTGCCACCACTAATGAAAAACTGATGGCGAGAGTTTACAGGAGGCTGCCCACTTAACAGGATTGGCATATTGTGTCCCCTCCCCAGCTGCTTGGTCAAGTTGGTGATACAGGGGGGACAAAAGGCCTCAGATGAGGCAAGAAGAAAGTTTAACAAAGGACACCAGCCAAAGGTAATTTATCAGAGTTGCTCATTTTCCAGTGAGCTGCAGGTTGAGGAAATTGTAATCATGTGACAGTGCCACCATTTACAGAACAAAGGCAGGTAAACAGATGCCATTCACCTCTGCATACTAAGGCAAACCCCATTGTCAAAATCATCCATCCTTCATGTTTAGGGCCTAGCATGGTGCACATGAGGTCATAGTCAATAGACTTGTTTTGAAGGAGACTGCTAGGTTAGTAGGAATTGGCAAAATCAGATTTACTGAAATATTTTCCCCTTATCACCTACAAATGTTGCTAATCTGAAATTATTTTTCCTGAAACAAAATCCAAAAGCAAGTCGCTGTTCCCCTCTGATGTGATTTCTAGTAGACCTAGTAGCTGATGTAGCACTGGCAGTAGTGAAATTAGTAGTAGCAGTCAGAGCAGTTGGAGAAGTAGGAATAGTTGCCTTGCGGGTAATCGTATTATTATCATTAATAAGTGTGCCGAGAAATAGTAATATGCCATCAAAGTATCCCCAGAGGACAATACAAAAATGCAAAAAACTGGGCCAGAATTAAAGGTCATGGAAAAAAGTGAAATAATTGTGCTAAGATTTAAAGTAAACATTTGCCGAGAAGCGAAGTTATATCAATGTAGAAGGGAAATGTTAAGCCAAATTCTACAACACATGCTAGGAAAAAAAAGAGGCAAATATATTTTTGCGACCCTTTTGACCTTTTATCTACACTTTTAAAGGGGATGTCTGGGGGGCCCATTTCTCCCCCTCTCAGGAGGCGCACTGACAGTGCCCGCGAAGCAGGCACGTTTGCCTGTTCGCCCCCGGGGCACTTTCTGTAATACGACCTCTGGCCTTCTAAGGTTTTTTGGGGCCTTCTAAGGTTTTTTGGGGCCTTCTAAGGTCTAGCATGGGAATGTGCTCTCTCAGGAGAAAGGACTGGTCATAAAGGCTGAACCTGGTTCCCCAGTTCGAAATTCGACAGCTTTGGCCAGAGTGCCACATCCTTTCCCCCACTGAACACCATACTGCCTGTGAGAAGTTGGCCTGGCATATGCTGTCCACTAGTTATAGGGGACACCTTGCACCAGTCCAATTCGACTAAGGTGATAGGTTGAAAGACAACCTTTAAAGAAAGCTATCCTAGTGGTAGCTGTGGAAAGCAGCCTTCAGGCTAAGTCTTGAAGGAGTGTTAAGCTTATTGTTTTACCATGGATAACCTCTTGAATAACCAAAAGAAAGAGTAGCCCACACAGGTATATATTCAAAATATATGTATTTATTCTAAGAACAAATCCCGCTAGTCTCTTTATGAGGCTGGAGGTAAAGATACAATTCAATGAAGCATTTATAGTTACAATAAATAGCACTGGAATCACAGGGCCCCGGGGGGGGACCAAACCATATATTAAAGTGGTATAAGAACCACAACAGTTCTTCAGACAGTGCCTAGGGCACTTAGGATCGCTGGCCCCTTACGAAACCACCCAAGGTAGTGAGGAAGGCGACCCACGGGGAGCGTGTGCAGTAGTGAAACTAAGGCCGGGTTCCCCGTTAAACCCTATGGGAAATGTCGCGGTTGGAAAATGCAGGAATCTAGACACTTCAAGCAAGAGTTCGAGTTCAGGAGTTTTAAGTTAAGCTCTTGGAGGTCCCACACCCATGATAGTACCGAGGTATCACTGTTACCTGCCCCAGGGAAGCCGGGTGCATGGGTTGTTTTCGGTGTCGCATCGATGTCTCGTTTTCTATGAAAAAACGTGAAGAACTGCTGCTGGTGAGAAGCATCGTCGATGTCATGCAGGTTGAGGATGAAGATCTTGAAGGAGAGGACCTGAAAGCAGAGGGGACAGTCTGGGTCACTAGCCAGTGACCAGGGGCCTCAGGAGAGAGAGAGCTCTTGAATGTCGGGTGCTTCCAGGTCAAAGAAGGGCAGCTTGGATCAGCAGCCACGGGGTCCAGGAGGCGTCAAGGAAAGCCAGCTGCTGGAGGGCGACTGTCCCACAAAGAATGAAGGCCGCTGCAGTGTTAGTGTCCGGATTGGATCCACTAAGCCTTGGCAACCGCAACCCACGCATGGATAAAGAAACAGCTACGGTGCAGACCCACAAGGTTTGAACGAGGTCTCCAGTGAGGAGACTGAAGAGCAGGCCTTGAGCAACCAGGAGAGCTTGTTAAAGTGAAGATTGACCTTTGCCAGAGCCCACCAGTCGAGAGACAAGGGACCGCGGGAGGCAGCAATTTGGCGTGTGTAAAGATGTGCCCAAGGGTCACCGGAGCAGGCTGGGGCATCGATCTTGGGCACAGATGATGCTGAGAGGTTGGCTCACAGATGGGCCAAAGCACAACTTCCCCACTTGCCGGGTTCGTGTGCTGGGCAAGAGGTGGCCGGTGTCCTGGGGGTATTGGGTATCTCGGCACCCACGGGGTACACGGTGCTCAGCCTTGCTGTGCACACTCACTGGCCTCTGGGATGCTTGGGAACCCACCTCAGGGTAGGCAGAAGTCTTCGATGTCCGTAGGAGCAGCAGAGTGCCAACCGGGTCACTTGCAGTGTTTCAGGTGCCTGCCAAGCAGGGGGGGTAACTCCTTTACCCCAAGGGAGATTTCTTCCGTCAGCTGAGCGGCAGCTCATCGAAGTTTCAAGTCTTTGAAGCAAAGTTCTCGTCCAAGATTAATCTGAGGCTCTGGGGACCCCACACCCACCTTTATCCAGTGATTAGGGGAGTGACAACCAGGGCCCTCCAATGGGAGTTCAGGCAGGAAAGGGTGGCTACACCCTCTCCCCTTTGCTTCAGACGGGTTCAGGGGCATCCTGTCCCCTGCCATGGCATGAAACACACAGTGTATGCAGAAGTAGGCACTGGAGGAGCCTACGTGCAAGTTTGAAAGGAATCCTAAAGTTCACCCACCCAGCTCCAATCCACATAGTCTGTCTGGGGAGGTGAGGGCACCTCCCTGCAACAGGATCCCTATTGTCCAGCTGCCGTGGCTGGAGTTCTGCCCAGCAACAGGCAGCCAGAATTGTGTGGGTGGCGGGTAGCATCCATTTTGTACTACGTGTGGTCTTTTAAATTGGTGTTTGAATCAACCGCTTTTACCATATCACCCCCCTAGCAGGGTGGAATCATGCCCTCCCTCCAATGGCTGGATTGGGGGTGTGATTCCAAGATGTTTGACACCAAACACGACATGGTTCTGTGCAGTCATTCTCAAGTTAAAATTCTACTTCGATTGATTTATAATGCGCTTAAGAGTATATGGTATGGCTGCACTACAAACAACCTCGCAATCGTTTTACGAAAGTTGCAGAGGGGCCCTACTCACGTAGGGGTTCCCCCTCACACATCTCAGCACCCTGCCTTGTAGGATTAGCAAGGCCTGCCTTAGGGGTGATTTATGAGGATATATGTGTTGTATTTAGGTGGGATACAGGATACCTACATCCTTGGAAGGGGTGCTAGCGCCACCTTACCCAGACTACAGTAGTGGTCTGGTGGTGTCAGTTTGTATGGCTGTCCCAGGGGTGGCACATTGAGTGCTTCAGCCCCTGGTAGGCCTAGGGTACCATCTACAAGGGGCTCATAGGGTGTCCTTAGTTTCAAATTGGTATGTACCTATGGTACTCACATCGGTTTAGAGAGGAAGCAGATAGGCTGGGGTCCTGGATAGCAGGGCCACAGCCTGGCTAGAGTCAAACAGTCAAAACATCAGCAAAAAGTTGGGGGCAACTTTGCAGTCAATGCCAATCTCCTACATGATCCCCCCACCCCCCAAACGCAGGGACATTAAACTAACCTTGACCAGTTGAGTCTTCATGTTCTAAGTGGAAATATCTGGAGAGGCCATCTGCATTGGCATGGTTGCTCCCAGGTCTATGTTCCACTGTATAGTCCATCCCCTGTAGGGAAATGGACCACCTGAGTAGTTTGGGGTTTTCACCCTTTATCCGTTTTAGCCATAGGAGGGGCTTATGGTCGGTTTGAACAATGAAGTGAGTGCCAAACAAGTATGGCCTCAGCTTCTTCAAGGCCCAGACCACAGCAAATGCCTCCCTCTCTATAGCTGACAAACGTTTCTCTCTGGGGGTCAACCTTCTGCTAATAAAAGTTACTGGTTGATCCTGGCCCTCTTCATTCAGTTGTGATAATACAGCACCTACCCCCACCTCAGATGCATCAGTTTGAACTATGAATTCTTTGGAGTAGTTGGGGCTTTGGAGCACTGGAGCAGAGCACATGGCCTGTTTTAGGTCATCAAAAGCTTTCTGACAGCTGACAGTCCACTGAACTTTCTTGGGCATCCTCTTAGAGGTTGTCATTTAAGGGGGTCACAATGGATCCATATCCCTTTACAAAAGGGAAAGCTCGGACCTGAGTCTGGGTGGTGGGAGCAACCCAGTCCATGATGGTCTGGATTTTGCTCTGTAGTGGTTGAACCTGGCCTCCACCTACAAGGTGGCCCAGGTACACAACCTGACTCTGCCCTATCTGGCACTTGGTAGCCTTGATAGTGAGTCCTGCCTTTTGCAGGGCTTCCAAAACTTTCCTTAGGTGGATCAGGTGATCCTCCCAGGTGGAGCTGAAGACAGCAATATCATCTAGATATGCTGCACTAAAGTCATCCAGGCCTGTGAGGACTTGGTTCACCAACCTTTTGAAAAGTGGCAGGTGCATTTTTCAAACCAAAGGGCATTACAATAAATTGATAATGCGCACCAGGGGTTGAAAATGCTGTTTTGGCTTTTGCAGATTCAGCTAACCTTATCTGCCAGTAGCCAGCTGTCAGATCAAATGTGCTCAGATATTTGGCTGAGGCCAATTTATCTATGAGCTCATCTGCTCTGGGAATGGGATGTGCATCAGTCCTAGTGACTGCATTGAGTCCTCTGTAGTCTACACAAAACCTCATCTCTTTCTTGCCACCCTGGGTGTGAGGTTTGGGTACCAGGACTACTGGGCTAGTATCTGAGGGCTCAATAACTCCCAATTCCAACATCTTTTGGGCTTCTGTCCTTATGCAGTCCCTGACATGGTCAGGTTGCCTGTAGATCTTATTCTTCACAGGCAGACTGTCACCAGTGTTCACTTCATGAGTGCACCAGGTGGTCTGACTTGGAGTCAGTGAAAACATATGTCTGAATGACTGGAGAACTTGTCTGCAGTCAGACTGTTGCTGGGCAGTGAGGCTGCCTGCCAAGGCTACACCATCTACTGACCCATCATCAGGGTTGTGAGAGCAGGTCTGGGAGAGGGTCACTCTCCTCCTCCTGTCTTTATCAGTTGCCATGAGGAAGCCCATGTCAGCCCTGTCCACATATGGTTTCAGTCTGTTTACGTGAAGTACCCTGTGGGGACTTCTGGGAGTGCCAAGGTCCACCAAGTAGGTGACCTCTCCCTTCGGTTCCAATATGGTATGGGGTCCACTCCATTTGTCTTGGAGGGCTGCTGGGGCCACTGGCTCCAACACCCATACCTTCTGTCCTGGCTGGTACACCACCAGTACAGCCTTTTGGTCATGCTAGGCTTTCTGTAATTCCTGACTTGCCTCAAGGTTTTTTGTCGCCTTCTTCATGTACTCAGCCATCCTGGAGCGGAGACTAAGTACATAGTCCACAATATCCTGTTTAGGGGGTTTGAGAGATAACTACCACCCCTCCTTCACTAGACAGAGTGGCCCTCTGACAAGGTGGCCAAACAAAAGTTCAAAAGGGCTGTAACCAACCCCCTTCTGTGGCACCTCCCTGTATGCAAAGAGAAGGCAGGACAGAAGAACATCCCATTTTCGCCTGAGCTTTTCTAAGAGTCCTTTGATCATATTCTTTAGGGTCTTGTTAAATCTTTCAACAAGCCCATTGCATTGAGGATGATAAGGGGTGGTGAACCTTTGAACTATTGTATGAATCATGAATTATGACACAATGTATGTGACACATGTTCCCAAAACTGGAAGCAACATTCTAAAAATATGAATCGAATTAGTGAATGATTTGTACTGCTTCTAAATATACCACATGCATGATAATTGACACAACAGTGGAATGGTGTCAGCATTATGCTCCCCTTTGAATTATGGTTCCATATTGTATGGTTTTAGAATTATAGGCAAAAACATAGTGTTTTTCAACCTACCTGAAGCCGAAAAAGAAAAACATACCTCGAGGTCACACCTAATTTGCACCTTTTTCCTATAAGCCACAAACATCAGAATTGGTCAAATAAAGTGTACATACCTTAGCTACAATCTGCAATTCAAATTAAGGCTTTACCTTATACGCTTCGAGTATTATAGGACACATTCTACTATGTATTGTATCCTATCCATTTCAATGGAGTGACCAGATGGCCTCCAGGGGTGACTTTTTGAAGTTTTGGGGTTTAAGGGGGCAAAGTCACTTCTTCCACCCAGCCCAAGGTGCTCAAAATCGGGTACAATATCAAGTTTTTCCCTTGGCTGGAAGCTGGAAAAAAAACTTCAGATAATACCAAAGGTAGATAGATCACATGAAAGCATCAGACCTGACCTTTCTAAGAAGTGTATTTATATCTTGTGCACTCAAACAGTGTCTCTGATATCCAGTCTGAGCTATTTGACAAATTAGCAAAACTCGCTAGAAGTGCTCACTATTAGCGAGTTTTGTTAATTTTTCATTACCAACCCTAATGACTGTTTGCAGGGTGGGTGCTAGGACGGCCAGGAGCTGTCTGACACACATGCCCACCAGGACGTCAGACGGCTCCCAGCCGTCCGTCGCACGCAATGGGTTAAAGAACAGAGAATAGAATATCCACAATATTTTTGATGCAGTTAACCATCCTTAAAACTCTAAAAACTGTGTGCTCATTACGATGATGGGTAGACTTGGTCCGCCTGCCACCATAGTGGTGATTGGGACCGGCTGCCAGACATGTGGCAGTCCCACCACTGCAATTAGTATACACCCTCCATACTGGCGGGCGCATCGTTGGCCTTTAACATTGTGGGTGGTGCTGCTGGCTGCAGCACCTTCCGCAATGTGAAAGGTGCTTGCACCTTATTTCCTGCACCACTTGGCAGGCACCATGCGGTGCCTGCCACTTGGTGCAAGGAAATGCAGGGGGGTGCCATGGGTATCCCCCAGTGTAGCAACACCCCCCCCAAGGTTGGACCACAACGATCCCCCAAACCCAATCCCTGCCGGGCCAGCTGTGGCGATCCTCCCGCCATTGTAATGAACCCCTAAGCCTTCTGTGAATTGTCCTTAATCAATGCAGGGTGGCACCTGGCCTCTGTGGGCTTTTGTTGATAGAACATAGTCATAAGTAAGATCACAACTGATCTGAATAGTTTGCAACGCAACAAATAAAATAACGTATCTCAGCTTTTCATTTCTATCGAAGGTCTCAAGAACTGGTTTGACGTTAAATTTATTTTTTGATGTCCGCACTAGCTTTCCAGGAGTTTCCAGTAAGGGGTGACATGAGCATGGACTGTTTGTGGCATCCATGCAATACCGTTCCTTCCGATAGTTGGTAAAAAAAACATAAGCTGTTCATTTTTTTTTTTTAGGCAGCTCATTTAACTTCTGTATTCCTTCTGTTGCAGATATTCGCTCCCCATGAAAATCGCAGACCACCTCTCCTTTTTGAAATATGCATGATGCAACAGCCTTCCTTCTACCTTCTTCATCAACAACAGAAACTCCACTCCACCGTTGGTGACTCAGACATGAGTTAATTTGTTTATCACCCATTGGTGATGTGCTTTCTGTCATTGGTTTCCAATTCTGGATTAGCTCTGCAACTTCTGGTACATTCTTTCTCCATTGCATTTTATTATAAAACTTTAGTACACATTTTTCTTTTGGTTGCCTTCGCGGAAACTGTTCTGTGATTGAAAGAAACAAAATAAATTATCAGTTTCTAAAATTTTAACTTTTCAATATATTTCAGCATATCTAAATGTTTACTTACTCATTGTTACCTCCTTTCTTAGAAGTTGCTGTTTCAGTCTCCACTTATCATATGCAAGCCGCTCGTGATCACCAACCAGTGCAATTCGGTCTTTTTTACCTGGTGGATTCCCATTCAGTGTCACAGGAAATTCTTTTTCAAAATGTATGAATACATCATGATTTTTTTCACCAGGCACTTTGGATGTAGAAGGCCCATTATGCTGTGCCCTTTAAGTACATAAAAAAGACAAAGTTAAGCATTAGTAAATGGTTCTGTGTTATAGAAAGTGAATATTTTTCATTTTGCATATATGCAAAGTGCATAAAATCTATAACTGTCAATAGCCTAATACTGAAACAGTAGCTTACAAAATGTATCTGAAAATTAGACCATGCAAAACACATACGATCGACAAGGTGGTCATAATTTATGACAGATGATTGCATACGAAAAACAAAGCAGCACATTCTACGTAGCATACCTTTGCCGTCTCTTATCAAGTGGTTGTCTGCAATGTATAGCATTATCTTGTTTCAAGCATCTGCAAACAAACACAGATAGTAAGAATGGTTAACAAATGTTCAAAATATATGTCTAAATACAATAAATAGTTGCATTAAAAGCATAAGGATTATGAGTAAAGTAACTGTTTTCTAAAAATCAGTGAGATGAAAAACAATGACCTATTCTATTACCACTTCCGTAAGATTCCAGGTTTTTCCCCATGGCTGGAATTGAAAAAAACCTTCTTATAGTCCATAAGGTCCACAAACCCCTTCACAGTATTAGATCTGAGCTTTCCAACAAGTATATTTAGGTCCTGGGTACTCACAAAGTGACTGTGATATCCATTCTGAGCTATTTGGAAAATTAGCAAATTTTGTCAAAACATTTTTTGACAATTTTTGCTAATTTTCAGTATCAACCCTCATGACTGTTTTCAGGTCCCTGTAGCCACCAGGACCCCATAATATATCTCAGGTGATATAACAAGAGTGGCTAGGGCTCCTTTCCAGCCTCCAGGTATATGTCTGACTCCTATTTGTGACATTTCAAGGTGTTTGGTGTCAAACTCATTTTTTCCATTATAGGCCATAGAGCTCAGAGTAACATCACATTTCTAGTTCTGGACTCCAGGACCCAATAGTATACCTCAGATGACATACCAAGAGTGTCTAAGACCCATTTCTGGCCTCCAGGGATGACTTTTTGAAGTTTTTGGGTTTAAGGGGGAAAGTCACTTCTTCCACCCAGCCCAAGGTGCTCAAAATCGGGTACGATATCAGGTTTTTCCCTTGGCTTGAAGCTGAAAAAAAAGTCAGATAATACCAAAGGTAGATAGATCAAATGAAAGCATCAGATCGGACCTTTCCAACAAGTGTATTTGTCTTGTGCACTCAAACGGGGTGTCTGATATCCAGTCTGAGCTATTTGATAAATTAGCAAAACTCGCTCGAAGTGCTCACTATTATCGAGTTTTGCTAATTTTCAGTATCAACCCTCATGACTGTTTGTGGTTCTCTGTGACCACCAGGGCCCCATAATATATCTCAGGTGATATAGCAAGAGTGGCTAGGGCTCATTTCCAGCCTCCAGGTACATGTCTGACTCCTATTTGTGACATTTCAAGGTGTTTGGTGTCAAACTCATTTTTTCCATTATAGGCCATAGAGCTCAGAGTCACATCACATTTCTAGTTCTGGACTCCAGGACCCAATAGTATACCTCAGATGACATACCAAGAGTGTTTAAGACCCATTTCTGGCCTCCAGGGAGGACTTTTTGAAGTTTTTTGGTTTAAGGGGGCAAAGTCACTTCTTTCACCCAGCCCAAGGTGCTCATAATCGGATACGATATCAGGTTTTTCCCTTGGCTGGAAGCTGAAAAAAAACTTTAGATAATACCAAAGGTACATAGATCACATGAAAACATCAGATCTGAGCTTTATAACAAGTATATTAGGTCCTGGGTACTCGCAAAGTGACCGTGATATCCATTCTGAGCTATTTGGAAAATTAGCAAATCTTGTCAAACACTTCTTTTGACAATTTTTGCTAATTTTTGGTATCAACTCTCATGACAGTTTGTGGGTCCTTGTGGACATCAGGAACCCACATTATACATCAGGTTATATACCAGCAATGTCTGAGACCCAATTCTAGCATCCAGCCACCTGTTTTAGTGATATTTGTCATATTTTTAGGTGTTCAGGGAACAGAGTCACTTCTTCTACAGAAGGCTATGGTGCTGCTCCATGTGCTCCAAGAGGTCAAAAAAATATTTATTACAAAATCATTTCAAAAGTATATAGGTACAATTGCAGTGTCTGGAATGCTATATAGGTGCACTTAGTGTCCTGTATACCTCCAAAATGAATTTCTAACACTTTTGAAGTGTACCTGAGGCAAAAAATGGCTAAGACCCACAACATCATTGATGCACCAAAGTGTTAAATGCTCAAAAATGGATGAAAATGAAAATAATTGAGTGTTACAGTGGCCTAATTACATTATAAACACACAATGAATTAAACAAAATTAATAGTCTCAAAAATATTTGGGAGGGGGGGACAAGGTCACAGTTGTGTCCGAGGTCCTGTAACTCTGAGCTGGGTAAAAGTTCAGCTTAAGAGCCCTCCCCATGGAGGTCAAAAATGTTAATACATCAAAATCATTTAAAAAGTATATAGGTGTAATTGCAGCTTTCTGAATGGTATATAAGTGCATTTGCACTGTTCTGTGTATTTCCAAAATGAATTTCTAACACTTTTGAAGTCTCCATGAAAGCGAAAAAGGACTACATCCAAATACATCATTGGTGCATCATATTGTCCAAAAACGGTCAAAATTGGGATAAATTTCAAAGAACTAAGTCCTACAGTGGCCCAATAGCATGCTAAACATATAATGAATGATATAGAATTAATAGTTTTACAAAAACATTGAAAATTGTTATTTTAAATTTCAGGGGGACAAGGTCACGGAAGTCCGAGCCGTGTAAAATTTCAGCTTTCCCCCCTTATGGAGGTCAAAAATGTTATTGCATCAAAAACAATATAGGTGTAATAGCAGTGTCCTGAATGCTATATAACTGTATTTGCACTGTTCTGTGTACCTCCAAAATGAATTCCTAACACTTTTGAAGTCTCCTGAAGCGAAAAACGACTACGTCCAAATACATCATTGGTGCATCAAAGTGCTCTAAAACGGTCAAAAATGGATTGGAATGAAAATAAATGAGTGTTAAAGTGGCCTTAGAGCATTATAAACACACAATGAATGAAACAGAATGAATAGCTTTACAAATAAAGATGAAAATTAGCATTTTAAATTTCAGGGGCACAAGGTCACTTTTGTGTCCGAGGTGATGGAACTCCGAGTGGGGTAAAATTTCAGCTTGCCTCCCTCATGGAGGTTAAAATTGTTAATACTTCAAAATCATTTTAAAACTATATAGGTGTGATTGCAGTGTTCTGAATAGTTCCCAAATGTATTTTCAGCACTTTTGAATCATCCCTCATCACAAAAATCATCAATTTCTCAACTCATCACCAGTGCTTCAAAGTGTCATAAAATACTCAAAAATGGTGGAAAATGGAAAAAAAAAGCATGGTGCTTAATAACATCCTAAACAAAATGTATATCTCCATTTAGTTTTAAATCATTTAATAATAGTTACTTTTTCATGCATCACTAGTGATGCACACTAAATCTGAGACGCAGCACTGGTGATGCATGGGAGAAGCTCATTTGTATCACCTTTGCACAACCCTGGGTAGCTGCGGCTTCAAGCAGCAAGGCTTGACAAAGGAACGCAGTGTAAAGCATTCAGCAGCACCAAACAACCAAGTAAGTCACACACCAATTTATAATACAGTATACATGGGGCGTTTGTGGCAGCCATGCAGTAAAGACTCCCCAACTCTTTGTAAAAAGAAAGTCCTCTTTTCCAGTTCTTTAATCTGAAGTCCTTCCACTACAGATCTAAGCTCACCATTAGAATCAGACACACTCTCTTCTGTTTGAAATATGCCATTTGCAGTGACTTTCCTTCATCAATAACAGACTCCACTCCACCATTAACTATGTGTACATGATTTAATGTGTTTATCAGCTGTTAGTTCGTAATGTGATTTCTGTGATGGGCTTCCAGCTCTGGATCATATCCTGTACATCTGCAGCATTCCTTATCTATTTGTTTTTATTTGAAAGCCTTAGTACCCTCTTTTCTGTTGATTGCCTTTGTGGAAAATATTCCGAGATTTAAAGAAATAAAATTATTTTTATTTCTAAAAAGTAAACTTGTCAAACCATTTCCCTATATGTTCACTTGTTGTTTCCTAATTTCGTATAAATTGCTGTTTCATTCACTGCTTCTCATATGCTTGACAATCATGAACCCCAACCATTAGTTTGTTCTTCTGTGCTCAGTGGGTTTCCAGTCAATGATAATAGAAATTCTTTTTCAATACTCGTGAGCAAACAAAGCACATTTTTGCTGGACACTTTTGATGCAGGCTGCGCCTTTTGCAGTGCCATTTAAATTAAAAAAAAATATATATATATATTGGCACAAGTGTATTACTATAGTGTTGTGTGGTTTAAAGTGAAATGATTTTGTTATTGTAATTATGCTACATGCTTGAACATCTATAGGTGTCAGTCGCCTATTTCTAAAGCAGTAGCTTAAAAATGTATATGTAAATTAAAGAACACAAATGTTTAATTCTTTGTGATCTTTAGTTGCTCATAACTTTAGGACAGATAATTGTATTTAAAAGATTGAGACACATTACCTAGCGTACCTTTAACATCTCTTTAGATGCTGCTGCAATATGCATGGCAGGCTCTTGCTTCAAGCCTCTGCCAATGAACACAACCAATAATAATAGTTTGTGATTGTTTGAAATGGCTCTCTGCATACAATAATTACTTGTCATTAAAGTATAAATATTATGGGTGTGGTTTTCTAAAGGTCAGATGGCAAAACAATAGCCTCACCTTTTGCTTTCCATGGGTACGTTCATCTAGCAGTTTGGCTGCAGCACAGATATTTTCCAATCCTCATTCAATAATACTTTTCAGCAGTGGGAGTTGAATGTGCCATTTAAATTCACAAAAAGGCTCTTTTTAGCGTCCGTGCAGTCTTCTTCTTTTATTTTTTTTTTTTTTTGTGTGCTGTCTCAAACTCGTCTAGCTTCCTGACTCGTAACTGAAGGGATATTGTACCTGTAAGAATTAACATGTGAATCCTGCTGGACATACTGTGAATATTCAAATATTTCTTCAAGGTATCATATGGATCGTGTGCTGATACCGTTGTCAACAGAAGAAACACTACAGCCATGTCTTTGAATATAAAAAAACCCTCATCCAATGTAAACTAGTAGAGCTAAGAATATAAATTTAATCACTATTTAATGATACAAAATGTATCAAACGACTGCAGGAAAAGGACCTGGGTGTGTTATGATAAGCTGGGGGAGGGGCTTATCATGGAATACACACACAAAAACTGTCTTGAGACCTGTCATGCTAGTCTTGATCACCTTTGCAGAACCTTGATTAGCTGTGGCTTCAAGCAGCAAGGCTTGACAAAGGAACTTACTATAAAGCATTCAACAGCACCAAACCACAATAGGAGTCACACACCATGAAAAATCTATAAACAATCAGAATATTTTTAGACACTATGAGGAAAATCCACCAGAGTTTTTCGTAGATAGTTTTTTGAAGATATAAATTATTTTAAATGCAACCACAAACAAGCATTTGTCAACGAGTTTAAAACTTTCCAAAGGTTTCCAAAGAGTTAGTTCACCATCTGTAGCCCGGCTTGGGTCAGCAAATCTGGTAGGATGGTGGTCTATGGGTCCAGAAAGGATACTTTGGGCAGTTAACTCATCGCTACAGCATTTTTACATCAAGTTCCAAACTTTTACAGGGCAAGCACCATAGACTATAAGAGTGGTCCTGATGCTCCGATTATAGGAGAAAACAAAAGATGCTCAGGAATGCCACAGTTGATGTGCTGTCGACAGGAGTGCATTTGTGGTAAGTTCTTGGTCCATGAGTGGTGTGGGGAGACTTTGGCCAAAGAGGTTGGAGTCCACGAAGTCCTCTTGGTTGCAGCAGTTGGCCAGCCAATGCTGGGTGTTAGAAATGGCGATTTCTGGTTGGCTAGGGCTTGCGCCAAAGCCAGGCAGAAACCACCACTCTAGTCAGAGCTGGGGTGTTACACGCCAAAGATAACCCCTGCTCACCCCCTTGGTAGCTTGGCACGAGCAGTCAGGCTTATCCCGGAGGCAATGTGTAAAGTGTTTGCGTGCGCACACAGCAACAACACCCAAGGCCCACCACAAAGGAAACTCCACACAAGGTTATATAAAAATAGCCTTTGTATTATACCAAAACACATTAGATACTATTCACACAATTTACATTGTACCAACTGGCACTGGGCAGAATTTCCAAGGGATTATATGTACAGGGGACAGGGCCACATGGACCACTGTCAGGAATTAGCACTTTTAGAACTTAGCACTTAGAACATAGGATATAAAATTATTGTAGCACAAAATAACACCTGTTACTGGTTGTGTGCTACATGTAAGTACCACCTACGCAACCCAAACCACCTTAGGAGAATGTCACGCAGGGAACCAGGACCTCACTAGCACCACCTGTACTAGGGAGAATAACCACCTAAGTATCACAATACCTGTAGGGGTAGAAACACATTACACATGATGCATCACAACACAATCAGTGGTGTAGGTTGGGAACAATAGCGCAAAACTCACATTAGCCACCACCTGTGGCAGTCCCTAGGCCAACTGGTTTCGTAGGGTCTAGGACTCCCTGTGTCCCAATGTCGGGGGCCTAAACGGAGCAGCTGCCCACGAAGTGCTGGGCAGCTGTAGAACAATGGGGGGGCCAACGCTGGAGCCTTGCAGGCTCTGGCCAACTGACTGTCCCTTGAGCCCCTCTGGGCTCTAAACACAGGACTGGCCCCTTGGAGCCTCGCTGGGCTCAAACAACAAGAGATGCCCCCCTAGAGTCTCCGTGGCTCTGAACTACAAATATGCCCTGGGGCAACGTTGGAGCCTCGTGGGCTCTAAACAAACAATGCGCCGTCGTTGGAGTCCCTCTGGACTCTGAGCAACAAATAATGCCCCCGGGGTTGGAGTCCCGCTCGGGGGCTCTGGACAGCTACTTCTGGCCTCGGGTGGAGCGCACTAGCGCTCTAGGATACTAACGCCTCTCCGGGGGCGAAGGGGCGCTCTCTTCAGTGTTGCCCCCGTCCGAGCAGCCTGCAACTGCGGCGCCGCTGTGGGGGACAGGGGGCAGAGACTACTACCATGTGGAGTCCCGCTTACCTGGGACTCCCGTGTTGTCTCCGCCTGGTCTCCTCACCGGCGTCTTGCCCGCTGCCGGTCTCCTCAGCCTGCAGTTCTCTTGGGGAGCCTCAGAGGCTCCAGGCACACCGGACTCTTCGGGGGCAGTACGACGGCCACAAGAGAGCTCCCGCTCCTCGGGGGCTCTCTCCTTCGGGACGGCCTTTTCGCTGCGGGCACCGGAGCTCGGGGTGGGCTCCCGTCGACTTCCATTTCGGGACGAGGCCCCGCCCACGTCCTAACGAGAACTGCCTGACTTCCTGGATGCCGCGGCGGTGATTTCAGTACGGCGGCAATGAGGGGTAGGCCCCCTCTTCTTTAAACATACGAGCGGGATGGGCACCCGCTATGGGCGGCAATGTCCCTGGCAGGGTGGGCACCTGCCAGGGGTGCTTCAGGATCGGTCAAGAACGGGGCAAAGGTCGGGTGGGCACCGGCTTTCAGAAATAAAGCGCTCCTGGCGCTAAGGGTAAAGGTGAAAGCGCTCTCGGCGCTAAAGGCAAGTCCAGCGCTTCCAGGCGCTGGAGGCTTCAGCAAAGCACCAAGTAAAGCGCTCCTCGACGCTGGGGTCCCAAATAAAGCGTTCTTAGCGCTATAAGTCAAATAAAAGCACTTGCAGGCGCTTTAGGGGAGAATATAAAAGTCCAGCAAAGTTCTCCTCTGTATGCAGCAAGGCAGGGTGGGGCAAGGCTGGACCCAGAGCCAGCTCACTGGGCCTCCATGCAGGGAGGTAGTCCAAGTGGCGGTCCTCTGGTCCAGCAACAGCAGCAGCCCCCCTCAGGCAGGATCCTGGAAGAGAACACATTCATGGGGTCACAGCCCCTTTTTATACATAGCTTTCCTTTGTCTCAAGGTGCAGGGAAGGGGCGAACCAGTTACAACTGGTTCCTGAGCACTTTGTTTTGCTCAGCCCCTCTCCCTATTCACAGGACAGGCCAGGGTCATCAGTCGCACCACAGGGGGCGGAGCCAGCATTGTGTGGGGAGAGCCCAACCCTATTCAGGTCCTAGGTGTACTCCTCCCACCCATCTGGCTGCTGATCTTCCTATTCACCACTGGGTGACTCCTCCTGACTCTGGGGATTCCCTAGCCCGTCACATGACTTCAGCCAGCCAATCACACGACAGGTAGTCACTGCACATTTATGCCAGCGTCTAGAAGTGGCGCTTCCACACTAGCTACATGGACACCGCACACATCATCGCGCAGCATTTAATCACACGAGTCTGCACATACCAAACTCGCACCTGCACTCCCCATGCATCAGGAACTACCAGGGACACATACATTCCCCCATGCATTCCTATGGGAGGGCAGGCCTATCTCACCAAATGTACTCAGAGTGCCCACGCACTTTACTCTGGGACACAGGGAAAGTGCGCAGAAACCAAAAATCACTACCACCAGGTCACCAGTAAAAGCAAAAAGTTTAGGGGTGAACCTGCCAGAAGGGCCAAGTCCAACACAACCCCCTTCCACCCAAAAACGCAGGGCAGACCAATCACCACCGTGATGGACTTCCCTGCTTTGGGCGATAGAACACGGACGCGGGCCCGCAACTGCAGGGACACCCTCCGGTTCTACGCCACGGTGAACCCATGGGATTCCTTCTAAAACCACTGTCCGGACCAACTGGGCTACCCCAATGGTACTCTCAAGCTGTCCGCGGCCAACACCAGGCCCTAGGCCACCCATGTGCCACCGGTCCTTGCCTAATCACGGAGTGGGGGGTAATAACCCCTGGCACATATCGGCCATTCTCCACTCTTCCTGTCTGCAAGACAGGACTAGACTGCCACTGGTTCTCCAGCCTAGGGTCTAGAACCTCAGGCGGACCAGGAGTCTCAGGGAAGGGTCTCCTCCCCCTACCTCTTCTCCTGGGGTTCCTCCTCCTCTGGCGAGGGGTACACCTAGAACACCATTCCAACCCAGGGTTTAACCCCTCAGGTTGCACCGGGGTCAGAGGTGGGCTCTCCCACCCTCTGCACCCCCTTCCAGAGCCCTTCTCCCTACCAACTGGGGTGGTACCTCTGGAAGAAGAACCGGTCGGGACGCTGGTTACAGACGTCCCACCCTTCAGGTCAGGCTGATCCTGAACCTGGCCCTCCAACCTCCGGTCTAGAACCTTTGGTGGAATAATCGCCTGGCACTCCAGGACTTCGGGGGATTTACACTCCATCCCCCCGAGGCTAACAAACGACACATATGTCGTGTGACTGTCTGTCTGTCTGGCGTGGATCTCCCGTTCCCTGTCCACCTGACAGTACGCAGAGATCCCCCCGAACAGAAGTGGTGTCACCATGGTCACTACACGGGATCCTAGCCCAACTGGGTAGTCCCTGACCCACTGGCTCTTCCACTGGGGAACTCATCCCCCAATCACTCCTCACGCTGGACTCCTGTACCCTCCCTACCGGAGCGGCACTGCCAGACTCTAGAACCACAGGAGCCCTGTTTACAGGTGCTCCAGGTCCTCTACTCACTAAGAGATCTTCCTCAAGTGGGGTAACAGGACAGCCTAGGTCCCCAACTTGGTGTTCCCTCATGAAACCATCCAAGTCCTGAGGCAGGGTTTCGTGCATCTGGGGACCCTCGGTCACCCACTTACTCCCGCTCCACTGAGCCAGGCAGTAAGCCCCTACACCCTCCTCGCTATTCTGGGACCTAGCTGGGCTACACTGAGCCTCTTCCACCATGCTGGGCTGGAAGATACCTGAACCACTACTTTTGGAGTCACTCCCTAATCACTCTAGAGAACCTCTAGCACTTTCCCAGCGCTCTGCTTCCTCTGCAAGCTCCCAAGGACAAAAAGAGTCGTACCTCAGCAGGTGTTGGCGCAACCCGGAAGAACAAATACTGAGCATCTGCTCTTTGGTAATCATCTTGAGCGCTCCATCCAAATCTTCTTCCGGGTTAACCCTCAGCCACTCCACCAGTGCATCATGACAGTCATCCACAAACAACCCCCACGACTGGTGAGACAGTTTCCTACTGCCCCTGAATTTTAACCTTAACTCCTCCTCCTGGGGAACAGGTACCCGACTGGGGGAACTGGGACTGTGATTTCCTACACTGAAATCTATATAGCTGCCACCACTGGACTCAACCCTCCCTGGGGAGCCCAGAAAATTAAAACTGCGTGCAGGCGATAGCCTACCCCCCAGAGCTACTTTGCCTCTGGTGGAGGCCCTCTCAGCCTCCTCTATCCTCTCCTGCGCCGAGACCCTTTCAGTCTCTAGCTGTTGCTTCATGACCTCCAGCTGCGCCATAGCCTGGGCATGCTCTAACCTGAGCTTTTCTAACGCCAGCTGGTGTTCCCTTTCTTTCCTCCTATCTTCCCACTCCTCTGGGGACAGGGAAAGGGATGAGGCGCTGCCTCCTACGCTGGACCCAGCAAGGGACTCCCTACCTATGGGGTCTTCACTCTCTACTGGCGTCCAGGTACTGTCATCTTCTTCCTCCTCTTCTGAATCCTCAGGGCTCCCCACAGACCCACCACCCTCTAGGTGTGAGGCCCGGGCCCTTTCCCTACTGTGTCACTAGCACCACCTGTACTAGGGAGAATAACCACCTAAGTATCACAATACCTGTAGGGGTAGAAACACATTACACATGATGCATCACAACACACTCAGAGGTGTAGGTTGGGAACAATAGCGCAAAACTCACATTAACCACCACCTGTGGCAGTCCCTAGGCCAACTGGCTTCGTAGGAGCTAGGACGCCCTGTGTCCCAATGTCAGGGGCCTAAACGGACCAGCTGCCCATGAAGTGCTGGGCAGCTGTAGAACAATGGGGGGGCCAACGCCGGAACCTTGCAGGCTCTGGCCAACTGACTGTCCCCTGAGCCCCTCTGGGCTCTAAACACAGGACTGGCCCCTTGGAGCCTCGCTGGGCTCAAACAACAAGAAATGCCCCCCTAGAGCCTCCGTGGCTCTGAACTACAAATATGCCCTGGGGCAACGTTGGAGCCTCGTGGGCTCTAAACAAACAATGCGCCGTCGTTGGAGTCCCTCTGGACTCTGAGCAACAAATAATGCCCCCGGGGTTGGAGTCCCGCTCGGGGGCTCTGGACAGCTACTTCTGGCCTCGGGTGGAGCGCACTAGCGCTCTAGGATACTAACGCCTCTCCGGGGGTGAAGGGGCGCTCTCTTCAGTGTTGCCCCCGTCGGAGCAGCCTGCAACTGCGGTGCCGCTGTGGGGGACAGGGGGCAGAGACTACTACCACGTGGAGTCCCGCTTACCTGGGACTCCCGCGTTGTCTCCGCCTAGTCTCCTCGCCGGCGTCTTCCCCTCTGCCGGTCTCCTCAGCCTGCAGTTCTCTTGGGGAGCCTCCGAGGCTCCAGGCACACCGGACTCTTCGGGGGCAGTACGACGGCCACAAGAGAGCTCCCGCTCCTCGGGGGCTCTCTCCTTCGGGACGGCCTTTTCGCTGCGGGCACCGGAGCTCGGGGTGGGCTCCCGTTGACTTCCGTTTCGGGACGAGGCCCCGCCCACGTCCTAACGAGAACTGCCTGACTTCCTGGATGCCGCGGTGGTGATTTCAGTACGGCGGCAATGAGGGTGTAAGAGTTGGCAGAAACAGCGCGACACAGGCGTGGTAGTCTTATGATTGTTTAAAGGGGAATAGTCAAAGGTCTCGGTGTAACAATAAAGAAATGTCAAAGTCAGGCATCAAAAAAACCCAAAACGAAAGGGGGTGAGTCTTGTTCTTCTTCCTCCAGGGGGATAGGTTCTCCCTCTTTGAAGATGCTCGCCTTGTCCCCTCGACCAGGAATCACTCGTCCGGCGTTGTTATGAGGGTGAGAACAGAAATAGAAAGGAGACCGATTAGGAATATACAGGTCTTGTTTTGCTTAAGGGAAAGGGAGTGCGGGATGTGACCATCTATCGATTCTTGTTTCGTGAAGGGAGAGGGTCCACCACCTCAAAAGGATCTTTGTAGAGGGAGAGAGTGAGAGAAGTGCGCAGAGGTCAGGATTCCCCACCGGGCAGCCCCACTCCTCCCTCTGCTCTATGATCGACCCGCCTCCCGGTACCCAGCAAACGCTGCCGTACCTGTTCGAGCCACCGTCCTCCGAGACCGTGGCAGGGCGCTTCACGGGATTGTTGGCCTCCAGGCTCCTCTGTACTCTCATCCTCCGGGGTCCTCGACACCACTGGATTCTTCGCGTCCTCGTCTCCTCTCCGTTGTTCGTCTCGGTGTTCTCCTTCCTCCTTCCCGCTGTCGACGACCTCTTACTTGGCGGCCGGTCTTTTTACGTCAGATGACGTGATGGTGCTCCACCCCCGGGGGCGGAGTCCGTAGTCTTCCGTCTGTTCCTGAAAGGGCCAGTACCCGGAAGGGGGGAACTCTGATGATGCCGTCCAAAGCGTGGCAGGGTCCGGCGACTGAAAGGTGGAAACATCGGTGAGTGGGGGAGGAGAAGGTAACATCGGTGTCTCAGAACCCGGACCCTGACAGAGGGGTAGGCTCCCTCTTCTTTAAACATACGAGCGGGATGGGCACCCGCTATGGGCGGCAATGTCCCTGGCAGGGTGGGCACCTGCCAGGGGGGCTTCAGGATCAGCCAAGAACGGGGCAAAGGCCGGGTGGGCACCGGCTTTCAGAAATAAAGCGCTCCTGGCGCTAAGGGTAAAGGTGAAAGCGCTCTCTGCGCTAAAGGCAAGTCCAGCACTTCCAGGCGCTGGAGGCTTCAGCAAAGCACCAAGTAAAGCGCTCCTCGACGCTGGGGTCTCAAATAAAGCGCTCCTGGCAGGGGAGCGAGGACAGCTCCATATAGTCACACACTTTGGGGATACGGAGATAAAAGAGGAGGAAATCCAATAGTAAACTACGTAATGAGTAGAAAAATTAGACCTGCCTCGGGGCCGACGCGGTAGTCTGCTCTGCTAAACCTATTCCCTGAGTAGGCATAGGGATTTGGTGAACCTTCTGTAGCGATAGCACAAAGTGCTTCCTCCACCCTCGGGGCGTCATTGGAGAGAGAGACTTACTTTGTCAAGGAGAGCTGTTGCAGACAAATTGTCTCTCCCGGCGCTGTGCAGTTGCAATGTGTGGTTGAAGCCGGTGATATCCATCCCTGGCCTGGTCCGCGTCATCACATGATAGACGTGCGCAACCGGTGGTTCGTTAGAGGCAGAGAGAGAAAGTTGCAGCGTTGACCACCCATCCCATATTGGGTGTAGCTTGTGTCAGGGTGCAGGTGCTTGTATCAACCTCATGGAAAAGTATATCATGCATGACACCCTCAAAATAGATAATGTGCGCGTGCAGTGCCTGTCCGGTGTGCCCATATTACAAATATTCCTCATACCTGGTGTATGTATGCTAGTCACTACCTTGGTGGGAAAAACACGCTATCATAAGTATATGCTAAAATAACGTGTGTGCAGCAACCAGATTATAATTGTAGTGACCAAAAACAAGAAATGATTGGTCCCTAGACTGGTACCGGCTCGTGCTGCATCTATAGGGTAGTGTCTCTCTACACATACAGTGGCCAATACTGAGTACATGTATGCTCCAAGAGAAAACACAGTCCCAAGCAAAAAATAGGGCCTGACTCAAATGTGGTCCAGACGGGTGAAATGACTGGGAGGGACAGGGGGCCGTATCTGACACCACATAAATGAGGTGATCCCAGATCCCTCTGCATATGTGTATTGGATGTCATAAATAGTCCCCAACGTTCAAGGCTGGGCAAGGAGGGAAAACGGTGGCCCGAAGGTGTCTCATAAGTTATTCAGTGCATTCCAAGGAATGTCATCGTTTAGGCCCTCAATGTGGCTGCAAACCCCATTTATCCAGTTTTGCTCCCTAATGAAGTGTTTTCTGGGTTACGGGCAGTGGCTGTGATATTGGGCTCATCCAGGAGTGTCCAGAAAATTCTCAGCCATGTTTTTTTCATCCTTGTAGTAAGTTGTCAGGTGGGTAGTTGTCCTTTGGCATCTGATAGTGGATCTGAGTTCCATTATCCTGACTTTTACCCTGCGGGTGGTCATCCCGATGTAGATAAGAACGCATGGGCATTTGAGCATGTATGACATTGGTCATGCTGCAGTTGGTATGCTTTTGTTGTTCCCATGGGTAATTAAGACCAATGTCCAGTCTGTGTTTGCAGTCAGGTGACAAATGTCACATGTCCCACACCTCGTGTGCCCTGTCACTAGCGGGAGACCCCATGCATTCTTCTGGCCCAGGACTGCGACATGTCTTGCTGATGTATTCCTAGGTCTGGTATGAACCAGTAAGTCCCTTATGTTCTGGCTCCTTTTGAAAACCTATACAATAAGGAGCAATAGATGGTTCTACAAATCAGACCGCCCTCCACGCAAAATCAAATAAAGACCTGATCTGCTGCTGGACTAGTATTTTCAAAAAAACAAACTTGGCTGCTATACTGATAAAATAGCGTCTGAGATGTGTAAAGCGCATGGCTGTAACAGTAAAGAGACGTCCCAGCGCTGAGAAGCAGGGAAAGATATAAAAGTGATAGAAGTTACAGGAACAGCCATATCTTTACTGCCTTTCTAAATATCAGAAGATTAGAAATCCTCCTGATAGAGGCAGTGAGTTCCATAAAGTAGGAGCCAACACTTTGAAGGAACGTCCTCCAGTTCTGGCTCTACGGAAGCGAGGCACATACATCAAATTAAGGTCTGCATAGCGTAGAGCATGAGATGGGACATCTTGGTAGCCTAAATTATTGAGGATAACCGGGTCGAAGCCCGTCAGAACTTTATGAATAACAAAGTGCTTTGTACTTAACTCTCTGATCCACGCGGAGCCAGTGGAGTTGACGCAGTACCCCTGACACTGGACTACACTTAGGCAGAGCAAGTACCATGCGAGCTGCCGCATTCATAGTGCATTGAAGCCTATTTATCACAGACTTATTAGCCCCTAACAGGAGGCTGTTACAATAGTCTAACCTAGACAGGATTGTGGCTTGAACAACTAGGTGGCGTGTTCGAGGGACAAACAGACCCAAAATGGGTTTGAGTCCGCGCAGAATTCTGAAACAGGTCCTTGCCACAGATTTTAGCATTTTCCTCAAATGAGAGCAGTATCCAACCTTACGCTGAGATTTTTCACCATGTTTTTGGGCGTGGGGGGGATTGCCCAATATAGACAGCCACCAGTTGTTGCCCCACCGATGTGAGTCTCTGCCGAGAAATAGAAATTCTGTTTTGGATGATTTGAGTTGGAGACAATTTCCCTCCATCCACCCATCTCTAGCTGCCAAATCTTCCTGAAATGTAGTCCTGCCTTGACTGGAGTCTTTAGTACAGGAAAAAATGTGTTCCATATCGTCCGCATAGGATTCCATCTGTATGTTGCTGGTATTGGCTATCAAGGCCAGCGGAGAAACATAAATGTTAAACAATGTTGGGCTCAAAGCCGACCCCTGTGGGACTCCATAACGCACATGGTGCGTCAAAGAATGAAATGGAGGGGCAATGACCTGAAATGACTTGTCACCCAAAAAGGAGGAGAGCCAGTCGAGGGCATGGCCTTCAATACCAATCTCAAGCAGCCGATGGAGCAAAATACTGTGTGAGACTGTATAGAAGGCCACGCCAAGGTCAAGCAGGATGAGTGCTATTCCAAATAGGGTATTGCTGTCCAGATTTAAGAAAAGTGGGTCTATCTCCCCTACTTGTATCCCCTACTACAAGTGCCCAAATGAAAAAAATGTGTGGTCTGAAAGTACTTCACGTAAGCACAACCTCAGGAGCTGCTGGTAGGTACTCACCAGTATGCTCACATCTTCATCGGTATCTTTCAAGACCAAAAATGAAATGTGTGAAGAATAGTGTAAAGCAAGAATACTCTAATAGTGTGTGAACAGAATAGACAGTACACGTAAATCGTGCTACCTTATTATGACCCCATAGTGCAGAGCAAAGGAAAAGAAAAAATACGTATGTTTCGCTTCTCAAAGCTAAAAAGGAGCGGGAACTGACGAGACTGCCAACTTTAATCAATGCGGTGGACCTACTCCAATTAAAAATGGCACAATGTTGCAAACCACTTCCATTTAGGGAAGGCCAACATGTTTCATTGCCTACGAAACTTACGGCAATTTTGTCAGGGCTCGGGGTCAGCCGTCAACGCATTAGTATTCCTTTTTTGATCCTGGGGAGATAGACAAACATTCAAGACACAACGCATGCCGCATGATTAGGACATCACAACATAATTAAAACAATACCACGCATTTGGCGTATCAGTTAAAAATTGTTCAGAGGCCATAAATATTTACCAGGTGGTTGCTCTCAATGCGCATACTGGTAACCCACCTCATGGGGATGTCTGATTTCTGCAATATGTATTTCACACTGCCCTGGCGTGTATTCACGGTTGCTTCTTGTCAACCTGCAATATTCATGTCAGATGCGGTATATTCCAACACTTTTTCACTCTATAGTTCCAAGTCTCTCAAGCATATATGTACGGAGCTATGAACTCCCGTAAGTAGAGCCACACACTTAATATGTCCTTAGCTTGCTCGCGTCTAAGGGAACCACCCACAAAGGATGGGGCAATTATTTTGCTCGTACCGACCCGCACTTGTTACTGCAACAAAGTGGTTACGTATTCTAACTTCGTTCCGGTTCTATCCGCAACACCAAACTCCCATAGTTTCGCTATGGCACTGTGTTCCACCCTCTCATAGGTAAGCCGTATTGGATTCCATCTCATATTACAATGCTCATTCAAACCGCCCACACACTTACCAGAGACGCAGGAACTGTCCCACCGGAAGGATAACCCTCAATGACTTAGGGTGGAAGCTCTCGAAGAGGAGGAGACTTCCTGTCTGTGGAACACCATAGTTTGTAGGCGTCCTTCGCTGGGGAAAATCACCAAGTCAAAAAAGGGGAAGCTCCCTGTAGTGATGGTAAATGTAAAGGGAGGTTCCTGTTGTTCAACCACTCCAAGAAGTCTTGTATGGACTTTGCATTCCTCTCCAAGATCAAAAGGACGTCATCAATGTAGCTCCTCCACACCTTGATGTTTCTCCAGGAACTAGCGGTGGTGAAGACGTATTGGTCTTCATAAGCCTCTACATAGCCCCACAAGACTTGGGGCAAAAATGCTCCCCCTGGAAGCCCCATGGGTTTGGAGATGGTATGTGCCCTGGAACGTAAAAAAGTTTATGCAGTGCTATCTCTGCCAAGGTGTAAAATGAATGGTCTCTGGGTGAAGAATTCTCAGTCGAGGGTAAAAAGCATCTCCTCCACCACGCGTAGTCTCTCTTTGGGGTATATTCACGTACAGTGACTCTACGTCTAAACCCACCAGGAACTTTCTCTGGATCAAAAATCAGGTCCTTCAATAGGTGCAGTACATCGGTGGTGTGCTTACGGTAGGCTGTGCTGCTTTGTACCAATGGCTTCAGGAAGAAATCAGAATTGTGAGAGGGGTTCCAATAGCCACCTATGCCCGATACTATGGGTCTTCCTGGCGGAGGTCTTGTCTGTTTGTGCACCTTGGGAAGGGTGTAGAAGTACGGCGTCACCGGATCTTCTTGGCACAAGAAACTCCCTTCTTTGTCAGTGATCCATCCGTTATTCACCGCTTCCTCTACCATGGAGGCTATCATTTTTGATGTCCGCAGTGGGATCCCTGCGAAGCAGGCTGTAATTTCTTTCATCAGAAAGGAGCCTCAGGCACTCTGCCTCATAAGTGATCTTCTGAATCACGATGGCTCCCCCTTGTCCTGCTGGTTTTATCACGATATTTTGGTTCTTCCTTAGTTCTTCCAGAACCTCCTTTTCTAGTCTGGTCGGATTCTTGTAAGGGGATTCTTGTAAGGGGAGTTTTCTTGTCCTGCAAGGGTTTCCACTTCATGGATGACTGCTCATTCAAATGTTTCCACTTCAATAGGAAGGGTACCAGTGGGGGGTGTGAATTTGGATTTAGGGTGGAAAGTGGTGTCCCCTTTTGGCGCAGTGTTCTCCGACCTGTTTTTAAAAAAGACCCTTAGACTAATGTTGCCGAAGAAACCTGCCAGTTCCTGGCGGATCCTAAACACATCTAGGGTATTCGTCAGAACAAAATCAAGCCCCTTGTTGAGGAGTGCTTCCTTGAGGACCTGTCAGGGCAGTGTTGGTTAGGTTCATTACTAGGGTGTTTACTCGCTGCTCGTCCCCGGTGATGGGTCGCTCTCCATGCTCCAGGTCACCCTCTGCTCCGGGTCCTCCCATTGTACACCTGTCTTTCCCTTCTGCTTGCCCATTCCTCTCCCTCGGCCTCTCCCTAAAAAAGGATTCGACATCTGAGAAAACTGTGCTTTCTGGCCACCCTGCATCACTGGGAATTGAAAAGTGGGTGGCCACCCAAAGTTTTGACCAGAGAAGTTGGGGTACATAGGGTTAAACAGGGGTGTGGACCTCCAAAGAAACCCCTTCCTCTACCCCTTCTACTTGGCTTTCTCACATAGACAGAAGTAGCACAAGCAGTGGAGAGTGGAGGGGCAGGGTGTTAATCATAGCCTACCATGCCATCATCCACGGGTCCGTTAATGACCTTTTACTCTGATCAAGGAATCCATTATTAAAGTATACATTTGAAATTCC
Organism: Triturus cristatus; assembly: GCF_964204655.1. Taxonomy (NCBI): domain Eukaryota; kingdom Metazoa; phylum Chordata; class Amphibia; order Caudata; family Salamandridae; genus Triturus; species Triturus cristatus. The sequence goes on from NC_140589.1 coordinate 1,932,555,179, forward strand.
CGTGGTCAGTTTTAAATTTTCTTTGCAGCATTTCTACTTGATCCCACACTGTTTCTGTGTTGTCTTCCCTTCCCCTATTGCTCCATCTCCAGCGTTGGTCTGCGCAGAGGTGTGTTAGCAGCCCTATAATGAAGCATGCCTCAGATTTCTGTGGGTGAGGGCCGTTTCAACACCCCTGTGTTTTTTTCACCCCCTAGATCACAGCGATTTCAAGTGCGAAGTCCCTCTTCTGCATACGTGTGTGTGTGTGTGTGTGTGTGTGTACCTGAGTTAGAGTTCTGTACTACAATTAATTTGATACCTTGTGATATTGATATTGAATTTGATATCCTGCTTTAGCCAATGGGGCTACTTACTTTTCCCAGAAAAACACTTTCAAAGTGTTTTTATTAAGACATGTGAAACATATAGGTCCTAACAAACTATAGCTCCCTGCCATAGGGCTCCATAGGCCTTCCTTAGGGGCAACTTACATATGCGGTTGAGTGATGGCTTTGTCATTCCTTTTTAAATATCTCAGTCGAACTGGCAGTGCAAACACTGCACTTCCTGTCTGTAGTGGCAAGCTGGGAGCCATGTGGACCTTTGTCACGCTCAGTGCTGCAGCCCTGGGTGGACCCTCTGCCCTGCATGCTCTGGGTACCGTGCACTAGGGACGTATAAGTAAGCCAGCATTTATGAATTGGGTATAGCCAATTTGACATACACTATGTAAGGGTATGAGCACTAGCATTAAGGTCTGGTCAGCTGTACTCCGTGCACTCTGAGTCGAAGAACCAGCAGCATGATGTGGGGATGAGCATTAATGAAGGCATTTCCGTACAAATAGACATTTAAAGAGAGAGGGAACGCATTGCTTAAGAGATTCCCATCTAAAAGACCATTGGATAATACAGAGATCTCATGGATGCTGATCTTTCCACTCCCATTCACCGGTCTCATTCTCTGCAATGCATTTTTCAGGCCGCAAATTTCAATTTCTCTCATTACCCTTTGACCCTTTCTGAGCACCATATTGTTTTCCAAACTGCTGGAACCAGTAATAGCTGTGTTATGGCTTCATGGGGTATGCTTTGTAATCTACTCAGCAGGGCGAATTATAACCGATACTGTATCCTGATTGGGGGACGGTACATGAGCTCACTGCTGAGCTAGAAAGCTGACCTTCATATTACTGGTCATATTTTTTCTTCCATGTTTGTTGACGTTTTTTTTTTTTTTTTTTTTTTTGCTGCTAAATTTTGAATTAAGAAGTCATAATCATCACCTCTGATTCTTTAATAGAATCCAAACTTCATTTCACAATAGTGGGGAGAGTTGCATTAATGTGTACACTAAAGACTGTACCGGTCTTTGCGGTGGAGAGGGCCCACCGTACTCTGGGAGCGCGGCCACCGGTGGGGGCTCTTCCACGGCCTATATTGGCGAGAATCTTGAACTATCAGGATCGGGATGTGGCGCTGAGGCAGGCTCGTACGATGGGCACAATCACACACCAGGGCATCCAAGTCACCTTCTACCCGGACTTCACCCCGGCGGTGCAGGCTGCTAGAGAATTCTTACCGGCAAAGAAGATCCTATTGCAGGCACAGATACCATACTCTCTGCTCTACCCTGCCAAACTCAGTTTCCTATGACGGCTCGGCTCATTTTTTCACCAAATCAGCCTTGAAATTTGCCAAACATGTGGGTGGCAAGCTGAACAAGAAATGTCCAGGTCCAGCTGTGGCAGAGGAACGGCAGCTAAGTGATAATGACTAAATAATAGACATTTGTATTCTTTATGGAACGTGTGTTCTTTTCCCCCCCTACACAAATGCTCGTAATTACACAAACTGACATTCTGTGTATTTAGGTTCCAGAAGTCAGTGTTCTGCTTTTCTATGTCACACACAAGTGCATTGAATTTTCTTATTATTCTAATAATTGGTAATGGTTAATAACGCCATAATTGTTAGATATCCGCTGCGCTCACACCTTATGCCTTTGCAACCTAGCGGGGTGAGACGGTTAAAGTGGGATAGATGATCGTAACCACATGATGAGAGATGGTTAAAGTGAATGTCGCCTTAAGACCACATGCTTTGTTTGGATAGATGCAGTGCAGGTTTGGTCTCTTGCAGTACCTCGGCCACCCTGCTACGGTAAGGAAGTATGTTGATACTCATACGTCCCCATGGGAAGTTTCCCTGAAACATTCAGTTTTAAGTTTTTTGGGGGGGAATTGTTTCAACCTGATTGGGGGGTTGATGTGGGTGGGGGGGTTGTTTTGGGTATATTTGTTGGTGTGTGGCTGTCGATTGCTAGGACTGATTCAGGACGCAAAGACAGAACTATTTGTCCGATGGGCCGGGGGGGGGGGGGGTGATGCGCATGCACCTTTGCTGACGATCACGAGACTACGGTAAATTGTTTAACATGGAACATTAGAGGCCTTAATGACAGTAAGAAGTCGAGGTTGGTCCATGCGTATCTCGCACGCCACAATGTCGACATATGCTTATTGCAGGAGACTCCTCTCCGATCCCAGCACTCGACAAAACTCACATAGGCGTTGGGGCTCTTCATATGTGTCGGTATACTCTAATTTCTCTAGGGGAGTAGCTGTGCTGGTGCGGCGAGGCATAGATTGGAGGGAAAGAGACTTATGCTGACCCTGATGGCCGTTATGTCATACTCCTGGGCTATTTGGGGGGAACTTTACTGACAGTTGTAGCACTATATGGCCCCCAACACTGACTCCCTGGGTTCTTTCAGGACGTCTGGGCTAAAGTTAGGGCCACTGGTTGTACCACGTCCCTCTGGGGTGGAAACTTCAATGCCATTATTCACGATGACTTAGACAGGCAAGGCACAGCTAGGACACATCACCCTGTGGCTAGCAGGGTATTAAATGCCCTGTTGGACGAAGGTGATATGGTGGACATATGGAGGCTTTGCAACCCACTGACTAAAGAGGGCACATGCTTCTCAGAACACCATCGTGCCTGGTCTAGGTTGGACAATTGGTTGATGTTGAAAGATGTGGCCAGCTGGGTGGAGGACGTTAAGCATCTGTCGAACTCTATCGGACCACTCGCCATGCCTGCTGACCCTCTCCCTGCCCAACACTACAAGGAAGGCATTTTCTTGGAGGCTGCCCCCACAGGCGCATTTAGATGAGCCATTCAAAGAACAAATATGCACTGAAATTATGGACTACTTCACACTTAACACGGGGTCCGTCGACACGGAGGCCTCACTATGGGAAGCGTTTAATACGGTCATTAGGGGTCAATGTATCTCGACAGGCGGGTGTCCTCAAGGCCATTAGAACAACATTGTGCAGTATTGAGACACAAATTAAAGATTTGGAGGCGCGCATACAAGTGGATGTGGAGTACTGGGAATTTTAAGCCCAGCGGTGCAGGGGAACTCACCCTATGACTTCGGGTTCTTCCTGTTTCAGACCTACAGAAACACAGAGTCTTCTGGGTGAAGTCAAAATTCAGTTTATTGGCTGCAGACCAATTACAGGCATCCTAGAAGTACAACAGCGTGTATGTTCTCAGGAGACTGCTGAAAATCACAGAAACGGGCTTCTCCTTAAATACAAAATATCCTGCTTCAGGCATACATTCCTAGTTTTATGGCATGGTCATTTAGATGTATACATTTCAAACAAAAAGGCAGAGTCATGATGACCATCCCACATTCCAGTTAAGCCAGCCCGCAATTATTTACCCAGCAAGGCTCAGATCCCACATCAGATATTTGATAGGCCCCTATAAACATGAGCATCTCCTGTTTGGAAAACAAGCCATAAAGCAGGAACAGTCAGGTGCGAAAGAGATTAGCTGGAGGCTTGTGTAGGATGAAAAGACTTTATGGTGTGTCAAGCCCTGATGCTAATCACAGGTGGCCAGAGGACGGGGAACTCGTGAGACCGGACTGACCTGGGGCAGCGGAGCCAAGCTGCCCAGGTCACAGAAAAGTCAAAGAAAGGCACATGTGCTCTAAAAGGCCTGTATTTGCTTCATGCTATGTAGCCTATGTGAGGGCAACCATAAGATGGCCACCGCTCTAAAATGGAACCCACGTAGTGATGTATAATAGCGTATACACAGTGCATTCATAGCTAAAACGTTACACAAAGCACTTGTACATACCGCATTAACCATTCGCGGTTCACTAATACCGGGATAGACAGGGGTAGGGCCCTGCCTCCTACGCGGTCCCAAATTCTAAAGTACGACAGACCCTCCTTTTGCCCTTACATAGGCAATAACTATACTCATTTCAATCCGAGTCTAGGTCAATATTCACGAAGTCATGGAGATGTTGCTGTAGCATCATCCTATTACTTAGCTCGTCCCTCGATACAGGTTTCCTTACACATAATGTAGCACAGAGGCCACATATCGCAGGAGCACACTGTATGCACAGACAGAACAGGAAAAGGATGGCTAAGATCATTCCAATGACCATCAGAACTTTCCAACCCCAGGCAGATATCAGTTCCCAGAACCACCCCACCAGTGACCAATCTCCTTTATCCACGTGTATGGACTCATGGATAACCTTACATACCCCACCGCGGTCTGCAAGTATGACGTCTAGAACCATGCGGTTCTGCAAAGTCATGAGGCGATCCGCTTGGAGCTCAGCTGTCAAATTACCAAAGGCACCAGCCGTAACATTAACAGTGGATTCAACCACACGAGTCAGTTGTCTCAGGTTCCTACTATTGACCATAGGTCCCCAAAACGGTAGGAAACCCAAAAAGAAGTCTCCCGCTTCCTGACCGGCAGTATCCTCCTTACTAATCACGCCTCTCACAACTCTGGTCTTGTGATAGTCAGAGGCGGCAGTAAATGTTGGCGGTAGCAGATTTGCAATATAACATGTGCCCGAGAAATCAGGGGGCAACCATGTATATGCTCGGTCATTGCAGATAAAATATGTACCCTTGGCAGCCAAAAACGCTGGGGAAAACTGTGACGGAAAAGTGTACGTTTCAGTACAGTCACTTCTTCCCAGTTGAGCTCTAGGATTCTGACCATTACCTTGCAAACAGAACCGACCTATGTGGGGTACGACACAGATTGGGGATGAGATTCTTCGCTGTCTTTCACCCAGACTAATACTATACCCCGTCGCGTTCCACCCTACATAAGCTCTCAACTCTTCTTTGGGAATAGATGAGTATGCATCGATATCTCTGCTCATATCGGCAACTCCTTTCATTAAAGCTTTGTTATTGGTACTAGGTCTGATGGAACGCGGTTGTCGCGGGGAGTAGGCATCTAGTGCATAGAGAAACATGGTCTGGAATGCCCATGACGATCCATTGTAACTAAACGGCAGCACTAGATAGGGAATACCCTTATTAATGGTATGTGGCATTAAACCACACACCCAGCAATTGGTTGTATTCATCACTAGTTGGTGCTGGTGCAGGAGCTGAATAAACGAGTTGTTTACAAACTCAGACCGTCTAGCTTGTTCATGTTCAGGCAGAGGGTGAAAAGAGTGTGAGGAGACAGTAGGAGGAGGTATAGGTTGTACAGTGGGTGCAATGGGCTCTTGAGAGGAGAAGAATACAAATCCTACAGTAAACACTACCATACTACATAATACAAACAGGCATAAAAATACAAAACGTTTGCTCTTTATTATTTTACACATTCTTGCTTTAAAGTTCATTTCCTCAGTGAGTCTCTCCATCTTACAAAACTCCATCCTCTAATCGTGCCGCTCGCGGCGGGTGAGTATCTTCTGCTAAGGAGTACGCCTGTCAGTCCAGGGAACGCCCTAGACCAACCAGAACCGTCGACCTAACGTCTTCGGCCTGTACCCCAAAGTCGTGGCACCGCGACCCTGCGGCTGAACCCGGATGGTGGTTCGAAAAACAAAAATCAAGAAAGTCCTTCAGATGGGAGAGCTCTGGTATCAGAAACAAAAGGGTAAGGAAAAAGAATATTTATTTGTCCATAGGCCTTGGTCTTAGATTATAATGGAGACGGCCAGGTACTGTTTGATCTTGAAACAAAAGTTCAGGCTCTGTGGTGTCCAATCGAATTGACGGTGGCACAGCTTCTTGCAAAATATCGTCACTTTCCTGTGCTGAAGTTGTGCCTTTTATGCGTGCATCACTGAACGGCACAAAACGAGGTACAGTGTCTGTTTCAGAGTCTGCGATACCCTCCTGGACCCACTGGTCATACGGCAGAGGCAAAGGTATCCTCTTCACGTGGGCGCCGTGTATCCAGTTCCTTTTCCCCTTTACTCGAACAGCTGATCTTGTGGATAGGAGTACGAGATGAGGGCCGATCCAACGAGGCTCTTCGTTGCTCTTGCGCTGGAAATTTTTCACCAAGACCCACGTGCCTGGGTCGATAGGGTGTCCTGGAGCCTCAGACGCCTGGGGGAGAGTATCATGCACCTGTTGATGTAAAACACGTAATTTAGCCGTCAAATTCATACAAGTAATCAAGCAGTACTGGGTGTTCGATTTCACTGAATTTTGTCGGTCTTGGCACACCCCATACATTGGCCGGGCGGCCAAAAACGACCTCGTAGGGACTAAGTCCCACTCGTGAATGCACAGTCATTCTGGTGGACAGGAGTGCTAGAGGCAGAGCGTCAGGCCATTTAAGACCTGAGCTCGCTTGGATTTTGGCCAGTTTGAGTTTTAGAGCGCCATTGTAGCGCTCTACTAATCCAGCTGATTGGGGGTGATTTGCAGCGTGGAATTTCTGCTTTATCCCTACTCCCTCACACACATTCTTCATCACTTGGCCCACAAATTCACTCCCATTATCACTCCACACCATTCTTGGCATTCCAAACCTAGGGAAAAATTCCTTCACAAGGGCTTTGGCTGTGGATAGAGCAGTGTTATCTTTTAGGGGATAGGCCTCTATCCATTTTGAGAAAGCGCAAACAACCACCAATACATATTTCAGGTTGTTGCATCTTTCCATGTGGATAAAATCTAGCTGCAAAACTTCAAATGGATATGATGGAGGCGCAAAATGACCAGCTGGAGTTGGGGTTCCCCTACCAGGGTTGTACTTCAAGCATACCATACAATTCTTGACCACATTCTCTGCACACTTAGGAATTCCAGCATTCTGCCATACTGGAGCCAACAACTTACAGATTCCTTTCGTACTAATATGTGCCATTCCATGTGCCATAGTAACCACTGGAAGCACATATGCATCAGGTAACAACCATCGCCTATGTTCTGACAGATCAATCCAACAACCATTCTCATCCAACTTACCCATACTTTCTCTCCACTTGCTCAACTCTTTCTCTGTGGCTTCAGCTTGAAGGGACTTTACACTCTCTATTGTGTTTTCACACATTCCAACATCACCAACCCATCTAGCAGGGCCTGCAACATACATTCGAGTCTTCACATCTTTTGCTGTTTCTTTCGCGGTTTCATCAGCAAACGCATTACCACGACCAACATCATCAGTGATTTTCTTGTGTGCACTGCATTTCATAATCGCAACTTGTAACGGTAGGGTCAGCGACTCAAGGAGATCATTCACCAACTTGCCATTCTGAATCTTAGCTCCATGCGAAGTCAGTAACCCACGTTCCTTCCATAATCGCCCAAAACTATGAGCCACGCCGAAGGCGTATTGGCTATCCGTATATATGTTCACTTTCATTCCTTCAGACAACACGCATGCTCTCGTAAGGGCAATCAATTCTGCTGCTTGAGACGAATTTTGTGGCACACGTGCAGTTTCCACAATCGTGTGCAAAGTCGTGATAGCATATGCAGCAGTCGTATCACCATTCGGAAGCTTGAAACACGAACCATCCACCCATAAAGTACCATCACACTCAGTCAGGGGAGTATCTTTAAGATCTACTCTCCCTTTTGTCTCTTCTTCTGTTCTGAACAGACAATCATGTTGCTCAATCTCGTCTAGGTCTGCTGGAATTGGTAATAGTGTAGCTGGATTCAATGTGTTGCATCTCTTTATGTGTATATGGTTTGCTAACAGTGTCAGCTCATAACCAGATAATCGCGCACTAGTTAAGTGCTGTGTCTTGGTCCTGTTTAACAATGTGTCCACAGCATGTGGAACCATAACAATCAATGTATTATCCATTACTAGGCCAGCAGACTGTCGAATAGACATAGCTGCAGCGGCTGTGGCTCTCAGACAGCTTGGCAATGCCCTCGCTACCGGGTCCAAGGTTGATGAAAAATACGCGCATGGACGCGGTCTGTCGCCAAAAGGCTGTGTTAACACTGATAATGCGCAACCATCTTTCTCATGAACATACAATGTAAAAGGCTTGCTGTAGTCAGGGGTACCCAACACAGGAGCTGAACACAATGCATTACGCAATTCCCAAAAACTTTTCTGACACTCTTCAGACCATGGGATAGGATTCGGTGTGTCTTTACATGTTAATGCTAACTAAGGTTTTGCCAACAAGGAAAAATTAGGAATCCAATGCCTACAGTATGAAGTAATGCCCAAGAAAGCACGCACTTCTCTCTGTGTTCTTGGCACACTCAACTGTGCAATGGCTTGAATTCTTTCTGGGGTCAGTTTCCTTCCCTCCTTCGATAAGAGATGACCTAAGTAGGTCACTTCTTGTCGACAATATTGCAGCTTTGAGAGGGACACTTTGTGATGGAAGGCAGACAAATGACGCAACAATGACAAGGTAGCGTTTTTGCAAATCTTTTCAGTATCCGCGGTGATTAGTAAATCGTCAACGTACTGAATGAGGATAGCGCCACTAGGTAAAACCAGTGCATCAAGCTGTGCCTTTAAAGCCTGACTGTATATAGATGGACTTTCACAGTAGCCCTGGGGAGCGCGTTTAAAGCGGAAGCTGCGACCTCCTAAACTAAAGCCAAAAATGTCTCTGCTCTCCTCTGCAATTGGGATGCTAAAGAAAGCATTCTTCAGATCGATCACTGAGAACCATGCAGCGGAGGCTGGAATCATGGTTAACAAGGCAGTTATATCAGGGACAACTGGAAACTGTGGTACAACAATCTTATTAACCTCTCTAAGATCAATCACAAATCTGTAAACAGGTGGCTGTGAAGGGTCCGTTCGTTTTAAGACAGGTAAAACAGGACTATTGCAAACGTTGCCTCTTGTCTCTTCAATTACACCCTTTTTAATCAAATCACTGACAATTGCTAACAATGCTTTCTGACCTTCATTGGAGATCTTGTACTGGGGAATACGTGGCAATCTGACATTGGCTTTTAAAGTGACCACATATGGCAGTATTTCCAAAAGACCCACATCATTGGGACCAGTAGCCCAAAGGACATCCGGAAGGGATGACAATTCAGGTGGCATTGCATTTTTAGACAAATACATCGGGGAAATCACTTTCTTGCCTAATGTAAGTTGTACTCCTGAGGGAGAACAATATAGCGTTGCATGCAATCTTTTTAGCAAATCTAAGCCTAGCAAATTTTCACCACAACCTGTTAGAATGAGGGGTGCTTTTAGCTCACAAGGTCCAACAGAAAGTGACATAGGACTAGAAATCGGGTTCCTAACTGGGGCGCCAGAAAAACCTACTGAGACATTCATTTCGCCAGACAAAGGTGCGCCAGGGAGTTTTGAATGCATGATTGAACTCTTTGCAGCACCAGTATCCAGCAGAAAGGGCTCCGTTACATTTGCTGTAGTTACTTTAACATAAGGTCCGCTCTGATCCACTGGCACTGAAACAACTCACTCTCTCTGTCTACCGCTGTCCTAGTAATCATTATCTTCCATATTGTCGTCTTCTGCATAATAATCATTATTGTAGTACTGAGCTGTATTACCAGACGCATTGGCTTGCTGATCAAAGCTATTTATGGTATTTTGAGGCGGAAGAGGACGCGCGTTCTGGAGAGCATTTCCACGCCCTCTACCCCTAGGAGCTTGCTGACCACCTCTACCTCTTGCGCCATACGCATTACTGTTACGCTGCATTAATTTAGGGCAACTATATTTAAAATGCCCTTCCTCTTTGCAATATGAGCATTTGTTGGGACCTACAGGGATGCGTGGTTGATAATACCCATTCATTTGCTGGTTATTCTGAAACTGTTGGGGCTGCTGATAGACACCTTGTGTTTGCCTATAATTATTCTGTCCTCCACGTGGCGGATAGGCCTGCTGCAAGAGGACCTTTGTTTTCAGTTCTTTTGTTTTCTTATCTGTTCTATCCTTCTCATCTTTGTCTCTATTCTCATAATACTGTGCAGTAGCCAGTATTTGCGCTGAAGAGGAAACAGCCCAAGAACTTTCTGAGTCTTTTAATTTCCTACACAACTCGGGAAGTAGATTCTGCACAAATTTATCAACAAATAACCGTTGGCCACCTTCAGTGCTCATGTCATGACCACTGTGGTCGATAAACGTTTCTTCAAACCTGGTGAAGAAATCAGACACTGTCTCATCTTTCTTCTGCTTACATGCGGATAGTTTATCCCAATTTACGCGCATCGCAGGCATCATAGTTTTCATGTAGGTGATAATTCGACCAGAGAGTTCTGCTACCAAAGGATCAGGTTTCGCGCCACCAACTTGGCCAGCATCTGCAGCAATGATATTAGCCCATGTGTTACCCAATTCTGCAGCGTGATCTACATTACGAATGGATCCCCATAAAGGCTGTGGAACAACATTCCCAAACAACATGTCTATGTCAGCCAGATTCATTACACATGATTCTGCAGTTTGTGATAACTCCTTATAATATCCTGTAGGGTTTTTACGGGGGTCAGGCAATGTCTGCTTAAGCGCTAAGACCTCAGAACGCTTCCAAGGAACATGCACCCAAACACGCTGAAAATATGGCTGAACAGGTGGGTTAGCAGCTAAATCACCAGGTCTCCACACTGGAGGAACCTCACGCATCGGATATTGGCGTGCTTTTAGCTTCTTCCCCACAGGGAAATCCTGCTTAAACAATGATTGCTGACAATCGCCATTTCTGAAGGACAGCAAAGTCGCAACTGCTTTATCTACATTGGGACCCACAATTGTACCTTTTTCAAAATCAAATCGCACTCGACACAATTCCTGTGGGTTTGGGTTTGCACCATTATCCTCCAATTCCTCACAGAGGAATTCACACATTTTGTCAAAGACATACCTTTGTGTTGGGGCATCCCATTGGTGAAAAACGGTAACTACTGATTCCACATTATAAAGTAAAGGGAAACCAATCCACCTACGCGCCAGATGATCTAACACCTCTTTCTCGTCGGGACCAGGCAGCTGACTGCGCAATTGCTTACGCTGTAAGGCAGGAGTCGCACTCGATGACCCAAAGAGAGGCGACATTAAACTAGTAACTACATTAGCTAGTCGTTGTCGTGCTGAAGGAGAAGTTGAGGCGAAAACGGGGGGATAGACAGAGGGAAGAAAAACAGATTCAGATACAGGTACCTGGGTAGTATAAGAAGGAGCGCCAGGGGAAGCCGCTGGCGTGCTAGGCAAAGTCGCAGGAAGCGCAGGGGTAACAGGTAACAAAACTGGCGACCCTTGAGAGGGCTGCACTGCAGGGATAGGAGCCAGCTGAGGAGGAGCTGCGGCTGTGGGAAGGCTTGCGGCATATTTACCGGAGGCTGCACATTTACGAGCTGTGGAGGTGCTGTGGCATTTTGCGCATATGGGGTGGTGAACTTAACAAATGGGACATTAGTGTAACGCCCTGAACGTCTCAGGATCGTTTAACAGACACGATAATGAGGACGCAACCACTTGTGAAGGGTTAGTTATTTTAATGAAGGCAAAAACAATACAACGAATAAACAAAAGTTATAGTCACTGGAATCCTCCAGGCTAAGTACGTTACCAGCCCACAGCACGGATGGTCCTAACCGTCCTCTGCATATACGCCGATCCCGGCGTATGCCAACAGAGGGCAGAAATGAAATGGCCGACAATGCCAATCGGTAGGCTGTGAGGGGCACGACGAGTGTTGGGGAGAATCGAGGAGTCAGGGAAACACCCAGCCGGGGTCTCTACCTGAAGGGAGCAGCCGCTCAACCTCTTCCTCAGACTGCACCGGGACGCGGAGTCACCTCCTGGTGATGCGTCACCGATACCCCAATCAAAAGCAAGAAGACTGAACCGAGAGCAGCCGCTCGATCGATCCTGTGGACTTCCGAGTCTGTAACGCGGCAAACACCTCCTGGTGTGCGTTACAGCTGGCAGTCCCTGTATCTCTGGTCGGGCTGGGAGTTACGACTCCAACCAGCAAAAGCGCCTCTGCGCTTTGACTCAGCCGAGTCAAAAAGCGAAGCTCAATGGTTGACCGGTAGAGCTTCCGGGTCCTTCACAGGTGACGATGGGGCAAGACACGGCCCAGGGAGTAACGACTCGACCTACCTCCGTTCTTGCCTTACTGGAGCACCACTCCGGAACACTGCTCTTCACGAAGCAGGTACGTCGGTGTAAACACAATATCCGACAGCCTTGTACCTCCCGGTTCCTCCCTTTATAGGGCGTGTTTTCCTTGAGTTATGTAACAGCTCTCCTGTTTACATAAGGGCGTGTTTTCCCTTGAGTTATGTAACAGCTCTCCTGTTTACATAAGGGCGTGTTTTCCCTTGAGTTATGTAACAGCTCTCCTGTTTACATAAGGGCGTGTTTTCCTTGAGTTATGTAACAGCTCTCCTGTTTACATAACCTCTCAACCGCTAAGCATCCTGGGAGATGTAGTCCGTTTACGCTGGTTACCGTTTTCCTCCCTTCGCATGACAGGAATTCTTGACAGTACATCCTCCCTCTCAGCGGCTCCCCACGGGTCCAGCGCTGGCAGGAAAACGCCGATGGAACAAGGAGACCAAGCGCGGAGCATGAACCCCTTCAGCCGGTTCCCATGAATGCTCCTCCGGGCCATAGCCTTTCCACGCAACCAGGTACCACAGCTTCCCCCTGCGCCATTTGGACGCCCGTATGCCCGACACTTCATACTCCACCTCCGACTCCACGCATACCGGCCTAGGTGTCCCAGACGGCTTGGAGGGTGCTGGTTTGAGCAATGATACATGAAAGACAGGGTGTATCCGCAATGACTGGGGCAAGCACACCTTCACGTTCACTGGACCCATACACTTGGTAATTCGATAGGGGCCCATGTACTTGGGATGGAACACACTGTTCTTTCGAAACCTCATGTTTCTTGTGGATATCCAGACGTAGTCTCCAGTGCGGTACAGTGGCCCGGGCCTTCTCTTCCTATCTGCCGCAGCCTTGTATCTTCTCTTGGCCTCTATTAGGACAGCCCTTGAGCGCATCAACGTGTCTTTTATGTGTGCCACCCTGTCCGCTGTGGCGGGAATCCTGTCCTCTCTGAACGGATGTAGAAATGGCAAGAACCTGGGATGTTGGCCATAGTTGCTATAGAACGGAGATGACTGTGTGGAGCTGTGAGTGGCGTTGTTATAGGCTATCTCTGCAACCCATAGCAAGTCGACCCATTCTTCCCTGCCCTGGTCCACAAAACATCGCAGATACTGTTTGAGCGTTTGGTTCAGGCGCTCGGTTTGGCCGTCCGTTTGAGGGTGGTAGCTGGTGGACAGGGCGGTCTTAACATGCAGCGCAGTGCACCAAGTCTTCCAGAATTGCGCAGTAAACTGCGACCCCCGGTCCGACACGATCACCCCAGGTAATCCATGCAGTCGTACCACATTCTTTAGGAGTAGTGACGCCAATTCCCCGGCCGTAGGGACTCTCTTGCAGGGGATGAAGTGCCCCATTTTCGTCAAGTAATCCACCACCACCAGTATTGCCGTCATCCCCTGGTCTACCGGTAGGCCCACCACGAAGTCCAGTGATATGCTATCCCATGGTCTATCCGGGGTCGGAAGTGGATGTAAGAGCCCTTGGGTTCGGCCATGGTCGGCCTTCATGGTAGCACACGTAGGACACTCCTGTCCCCACCTCCTGACATCCACTCTCATGGTTGGCCACCAGAAATGCCGTCCCATGCTAGCCACCGTTTTTTCAAAGCCCAAATGACCTGCGCATGGAGAGTCATGGCACCAGATGAATGCTTGTTTCCTTAGCCTAGGCGTGGGTATCAATAGGCACCTGCCCTTCAGGGGTATCCCGTCCTTCAGCTGCCATTCTCTGTGACTGAGGAGCCACCTCCGCCATGCGAATGACCTGATCCCTCTCTTTATTCCCCTCAGGAAAGTATCCGGTTGGATAACCCCCAATACCATCCTCGGGGAAATGATGGAACGCTCGGTTGCAGGCAATGGTTCCTTAACTGCAGATTGACGGGACAGGGCGTCCGCCTTCCGGTTTTCCGTCCCCGGCCGATATGTGATGCGGAAGTTGAACCCCGCAAAGAAGATCATCCACCGCAGCTGCCTGGGAGAAAGGTGTCTAGTGGCTGTCATGAACTGTAGGTTCCGATGGTCCGTGTACACCGATACCACATGTCTGGCCCCCATCAACCAATGCCTCCATTCGGTGAAGGCGTCCTTGATTGCGAGAAGCTCCTTCTCCGCAATATGGTAGTTGCGTTCGGCGTCGTTGAGTTTGCGGGACATGTACGCAACGGGATGAAGCACCCCTGTGTCGTGGTTGCGTTGGGACAAGATAGCCCCCAGCGCCACATCCGACGCGTCCGCTTCCACCACGTAGGGGAGATCCGGATCGGGGTGAGCCAACACCGGCGCCTTACCAAAGGCGCTTTTCAGGGCCTCAAAGGCTTTGTTCGCTTCAGGGGACCAGACAAACTCCTTGGACTTCCTCAGTAGCTGTGTGATTGGGGCCACCACTCCTGAAAATCCATCTATAAACCGCCTGTAAAAGTTGGCGAAGCCAATGAAACTTTGGACGTCCTTCACGCTTTGGGGCACCGGCCATTCTTTCACCGCCTTGATCTTTCGTTCTGCCATCTCCTGTCCCTCTGGACTCAGCATCACTCCGAGGAATTCCACGGACGTGACGTGGAAGTCACACTTGCTGAGTTTACAAAACAGCTTGTTTTCCCTCAACTTTTGGAGCACAGCTTTGACGTGGTGTACGTGCTCCTCCACACTGGACGAGTAGATGAGGATGTCGTCGATATATACGACCACGTAGATATCCAACTCCTCTCTGAATACCTCATTCAAAAAGTACTGAAAGGCTGCCGGGGCGTTGCACAGACCGAACGGCATGACGAGGTACTCAAAAATGCCGAACCTGGTCTTAAAGGCGGTCTTCCACTCGTCTCCGTCCCTCATGCGCACCAGATGGTATGCCCCTTTCAAATCCAACTTGGTGTAGATACGAGCTTTCTTGACCTGTTCCAGCAGTACACTGATGAGAGGCAAGGGGTACCGATTCTTTATGGTTATCGCATTCAATGCCCTAAAGTCCACACAGGCTCTCAGCTCCCCGTTAGCCTTCGGGATGAAGAAGAGTGGCGAGGCGGCCGGAGACTTGGACGGGCGGATGAATCCTAGCTTGAGGAGTTTATCCAGGTACCCCCGGAGATGCACGTTTTCAGGCTCCGTCAGGGCATACAGCCTGCCGCTGGGAACGCTGGCCCCTGGCACCAGGTCGATCTGGCAGTCAAACTGTCTATGTGGTGGTAGCACTTCCGCCTTCACCTCATCAAATACATCCTCAAAACTGTGATAAGCCTGGGGGAGAGCCACATCTTTTTCTGCCGCTGTAGCCACCGTCTGACTCCCGCTCTCATCTGCGTCAAGGGATTCCGTTCTTTTTCCACAATGCAGGATGCAATACGTTGACGTCATTTCGACGCGATGTGTTGGCCAATCCACAGAGGGGTTGTGTTTCTGTAGCCACGGCAATCCCAATATGACGTCATATTGGGGCGCTCGGATGATGTTAAAATCGATTTGTTCCAAATGGTTCCTCCCATATCTCATCGGAAGGACCCCCGTGTGCTGCCCGATGGGCCCCGTCACCAATCGCCTTCCGTCTACAGCATAGACGTCTTCGGGTACAGCTTTGGGAAGAAGCACTAGCCCTAGCCTGCATGCCTCGTTGTGGTCCATAAACATGCCAGTGGCCCCTGAATCCACCATGGCCACAACGGGTATCCACTGGTCATGCACTCCCACGTGCACCGTGAGAAACAGGTGTCGGTGTCCCTTAGTGACCGAGTTGGAGAGTGAAGGGATGGATGAGTGACTCCGAGATGCCCCTTCTTGGGTCTGGGAGTCCTCTAGTTTTCCGCCGGTATGTCCACCACGGCTGTTACCGACCGGTTGGCCCGATAACGTGACGTCTTCGGTTTGGCAGGGCATTCACGTACGTAGTGGCCTTTTTTGCCACAATATAGGCACAATCCTTGTTTACGGCGTGACTCTTTCTCCGTGGCTGTGAGGCTCGCTCGTATTGCGCCGATGTCCATGGGTTCTCCCTTGGATGCGGTGGAAGTTTCAGGACTTCCCACCGTCACATAGGATGGAAGGGATTTTCCTTTTCTCCCATGATCCCCTTTTCTTTCACTCAGCCTATGTTCCAGCCGTAATACCAGGTTGATAAGGCCCTCACATGTCTTGGGTTGAGGGTCAATATGAGCCACGGCGTCTTTGAGCTCATCGCACAGCCCGTGATGGAAGAGCGCCGTCTGTTTAGCAACAGGACACTTGGTTTCCGCAACTAGCCGTCGGAACGCGTTGAGATACTGCACCAGGTCGTTGGATCCCTGTCTCAACTCAAGCATTTCACGGTCCGCCGTGTACGAGTCAGCCCTTCTGTCGAATACCTTCAGGAATTCCTCGCGAAAAGCACCCCAATCACATAAGATGGGGTCGTCCCTGCTCACCAGAGGTACGGCCCATTGTGCCGCGTTTCCAGCCAAATAGGAAATAAGGAAAGCCACACGAGCCTGACTCGTGGGGAACGCCTTTGGTTTGCACGATAAATGTAGCGCCACTTGTGTGAGGAATACCTGCACTGTGTTAGGATCCCCACTGTACCTCTCTGGTGTTGCCAAGGGGATGGCTACCGGCATTTCCACTACTACCGCAGGGGTCTGGTTCGTGAGGGAGGTGCTGGGCGTGAGCGGGTCCAATTGGATAGCATCCAGTCTGGCTTTTACATCGGCTGTTTCTTGCCTAGAGGCAGCCACTTCAACTTGCACGGTCGCTAAAGCAGCCAGCACATCATCAAGTGTTGCCATGTCTGTTATCGACCGGGAGACAGTTAGTGTTATTACGGTCGGATATTTTGTAACGCCCTGAACGTCTCAGGATCGTTTAACAGACACGATAATGAGGACGCAACCACTTGTGAAGGGTTAGTTATTTTAATGAAGGCAAAAACAATACAACGAATAAACAAAAGTTATAGTCACTGGAATCCTCCAGGCTAAGTACGTTACCAGCCCACAGCACGGATGGTCCTAACCGTCCTCTGCATATACGCCGGTCCCGGCGTATGCCAACAGAGGGCAGAAATGAAATGGCCGACAATACCAATCGGTAGGCTGTGAGGGGCACGAAGAGTGGTGGGGAGAATCGAGGAGTCAGGGAAACACCCAGCCGGGGTCTCTACCTGAAGGGAGCAGCCGCTCAACCTCTTCCTCAGACTGCACCGGGACGCGGAGTCACCTCCTGGTGATGCGTCACCAATACCCCAATCAAAACCAAGAAGACTGAACCGAGAGCAGCCGCTCGATCGATCCTGTGGACTTCCGAGTCTGTAACGCGGCAAACACCTCCTGGTGTGCGTTACAGCTGGCAGTCCCTGTATCTCTGGTCGGGCTGGGAGTTACGACTCCAACCAGCAAAAGCGCCACTGCGCTTTGACTCAGCCGAGTCAAAAAGCGAAGCTCAATGGTTGACCGGTAGAGCTTCCGGGTCCGTCACAGGTGACGATGGGGCAAGACACGGCCCAGGGAGTAACGACTCGACCTACCTCCGTTCTTGCCTTACTGGAGCACCACTCCGGAACACTGCTCTTCACGAAGCAGGTACGTCGGTGTAAACACAATATCCGACAGCCTTGTACCTCCCGGTTCCTCCCTTTATAGGGCGTGTTTTCCTTGAGTTATGTAACAGCTCTCCTGTTTACATAAGGGCGTGTTTTCCCTTGAGTTATGTAACAGCTCTCCTGTTTACATAAGGGCGGGTTTTCCCTTGAGTTATGTAACAGCTCTCCTGTTTACATAAGGGCGTGTTTTCCTTGAGTTATGTAACAGCTCTCCTGTTTACATAACCTCTCAACCGCTAAGCATCCTGGGAGATGTAGTCCGTTTACGCTGGTTACCGTTTTCCTCCCTTCGCATGACAGGAATTCTTGACAATTAGGGAATCTTTCTCTTTCTCTTTTGTCTCATCTTGCACAAGGGGTGACAAAACATGGTAACATTTATCAATCCCTAGTCTGCGCTGTCTGTGCAATTGCTCATTCATTTGTTCTTCCTCATTATCTTTAAATTGCACAGCTGCTTGCATCACTGACATACCTCTTTCTCTCTTATTTCTTTTCGCTAGCTTAATTTCCTTCTGTTTGGCTTCCTTTCGCCATAGGCGGAAAAATCAAACCTCGCCGGCCGGGCTTTCTTTTTAAACAATTTAACTTCCAAATTATCTAAGATATCTGCATCGAAACTACCATTTTGGGGCCATTTTAAAACACCGTCCTTTCTGGTGTATCGGATCCATACTTCATTATATGCAATGGGGCCCACGCCAATTTTTACATAAAGCTCATAAGTTGGAGTTCCAATTGGAGGAACCGGACATGAATCCTCTAACTGGAAATCCCTTCCACAACCCAAACAAAATAATCTTCCAAATACACTAGCACCAGGCATCTTTGCTCACTAGTCTAGTTCCAAACTTCAAAGGATTATCGATTACGATAGTCTCGTGAATACATGAGTCCTCTGGCTTTGGGGTTTGCAAACTCCAAATAAACCAAAATTATCCCGAAGGATACCAAACAAATTGGGAGACGCTCCACTTATACTTAACTGAATATCGATGATCAATGGCGTCACCAGAAGACTCTCTCGATTGTTTCGCTCTACCAAAATCGTCAAGGGTCCAAAACAGGGCGATTAATCAGGGCAGCAGTCCTTCGTAGCCGTCGGGACGCGGAGAACCTCGCAGAAAAGACTTTCGGTCCACGTCGACATGCAGGGGTCGATGAAGTGGCGGCCTTCCTCCAGAATTTCCACACAAAGCTCCTCACGAACCTCTGGCTTGGACCGGTACTGCTGAAATCGCGCCGAGTTGGGCGCCAACTGGAGTACTGGGAATTTTAAGCCCAGCGGTGCAGGGGAACACACCCTATGACTTCGGGTTCTTCCTGTTTCAGACCTACAGAAACAGAGTCTTCTGGGTGAAATCAAAGATCAGTTTATTGGCTGCAGACCAATTACAGGCATCCTAGAAGTACAACAGCGTGTATGTTCTCAGGAGACTGCTGAAAATCACAGAAACGGGCTTCTCCTTAAATACAAAATATCCTGCTTCAGGCATACATTCCTAGTTTTATGGCATGGTCATTTAGATGTATACATTTCAAACGAAAAGGCAGAGTCATGATGACCATCCCACATTCCAGTTAAGCCAGCCCGCAATTATTTACCCAGCAAGGCTCAGATCCCACATCAGATATTTGATAGGGCCCAATAAACATGAGCATCTCCTGTTTGGAAAACAAGCCATAAAGCAGGAACAGTCAGGTGCGAAAGAGATTAGCTGGAGGCTTGTGTAGGATGAAAAGACTTTATGCTGTGTCAAGCCCTGATGCTAATCACAGGTGGCCAGAGGACGGGGAACTCGTGAGACCGGACTGACCAGGGGGCAGCGGAGCCAAGCTGCCCAGGTCACAGAAAAGTCAAAGAAAGGCACATGTGCTCTAAAAGGCCCGTATTTGCTTCATGCTATGTAGCCTATGTGAGGGCAACCATAAGATGGCCACCGCTCTAAAATGGAACCCACGTAGTGATGTATAATAGCGTATACACAGTGCATTCATAGCTAAAACGTTACACAAAGCACTTGTACATACCGCATTAACCATTCGCGGTTCACTAATACCGGGATAGACAGGGGTAGGGCCCTGCCTCCTACGCGGTCCCAAATTCTAAAGTACGACAGATGGGGAAGCCGCCCTTTTGGCTGAGTTGATGGTCAAGCTGCTGGAATATGAAGAGGAAGCACAGAGGAAGGTAAAGTTTCTGGGGAAATATGCAGAGGCCCGGAGGTATGAGGAAGGAGACAGACCGGGGAGAACACTGGCTGATATGCTTCGTGCCTCCCGCTCTGCAGCATTTGTCCCGGAAATCATAAGTCCACAGGGTGACTGTGATGGCGACGGAACACGGAGCTCAGGCGAGGGGGATGGCGACTCGCCTCTGGAAGCACGGAGCGGTCTAGTGGCCCAAACACTCCGGACACACCTCCCGGCGTCACCAACATCGCTGACAGGGGATTGGTGCCACGACCAAAAGAAGGCAGAGAAAAGGGAAGTCCAGGAAAGAAAAGGGGCGGGGAACGAAGAGAGAGTTGTCTGCCGACCGGAAGAGACAGTCAGCGAGACGGAGAAAGGCGAGAGTAGAGAAGCGGACGAGCCCAGCGGGAAGGAGCCCAGCGGGAAGGAGCCCAGCGGTGAGGAGCCCAGCGGTGAGGAGCCCAGCGGTGAGGAGCCCAGCGGTGAGGAGCCCAGCGGTGAGGAGCCCAGCGGTGAGGAGCCCAGCGGTGAGGAGCCCAGCGGTGAGGAGCCCAGCGGTGAGGAGCCCAGCGGTGAGGAGCCCAGCGGTGAGGAGCCCAGCGGTGAGGAGCCCAGCGGTGAGGAGTCCAGCGGTGAGGAGTCCAGCGGTGAGGAGTCCAGCGGTGAGGAGTCCAGCGGTGAGGAGTCCAGCGGTGAGGAGTCCAGCAGTGAGGAGTCCAGCGGTGAGGAGTCCAGCGGCGACCCAAGAGAGCGGAAGGCGGCAGATCCGAAGACCGGAGGGTCCCGGAGTGCAGAGACTACCAAGAACGCTCAAGGCAAGTGACCGCTCGGGGTTCACTGTGGTGGTGGGCTGGGCAGAGTTGCATGGGGCTGTAAAAAGGGGCACAAGAGGGTTGGAGGTGAAGCCTGTGTCGCCACTGACCTTTTCCCGACTGAACAGCACCCTGTCTCACCCCGACCAGTTCTCCTTGATAGTCACGATAAAAAACGCACGAAAACCCCCCAAACCCCTGGTGATGGTTGCACACAAAGTTCCTAGCGTAGGAGCAAAACAGTAACCCCGTACCTTTA
Organism: Triturus cristatus; assembly: GCF_964204655.1. Classification (NCBI taxonomy): domain Eukaryota; kingdom Metazoa; phylum Chordata; class Amphibia; order Caudata; family Salamandridae; genus Triturus; species Triturus cristatus. The sequence continues at coordinate 1,932,576,406 of NC_140589.1, forward strand.
TTATTTTGCATGTCGCTGAGGTCCGGAATCCTTCCAGAGGAGCGAGACAGCAAACAGCCGACGGACTTCGCAAGGGAAGAAGATTCTGGCCCCACACGGGACGATTACCTCCTGGTGTTCTACCCTTTTCCCCATTTTTCAAACCTCCGGTGTTCGATTACCCAGCACCTGAGCAAGGCAACGAAATAAAACAAAAGAAGCAGCCCTTCTTTCACCAACCCTCTAACTGTTTCTGTCGTGTTTCTGACAAACCAACCACTTCCCTCAAGGTAATCCCCGGGGCCCGGCCGAACGACCCACCGGGTCCGGTACAGTGACGTTGTCGGGGGCTCCTCAGATTTTACATGAGTTTTCATTATTTTATACAAATCTCTACACAGCCATAAAAACTGCTTGTCCGGAGGGTAGGCAGGATTTCCTGGATTCAGTGGCGCTGGTGTGGTTTAATGATAGACACAGAGAATATATGCACCTACCGTTCTCAGTGGACGATGTCAAAGATGTTATTAATAGCCTGCCATTGGATAAGGCCCTCGGTTCAGATGGTCTGACGACCGCATTTTACAAAACATACGTTGAAGAACTTGCGCCCAAACTCCTTGCTGTGTATGGGGAGGCGCATGAAACGGGTATTCTGCCTCAGTCAATGCGTGAAGCTATCATTATCCCCTTACTCAAGCCAGAAACCGAATTAGACTCATATAGACCACTGTCACTTATTAATGTAGACGTTAAAATCTTGGCAAAACTGTTTGCGAATAGGCTGCAACCTTTACTTCCAATGATGGCGCTACCGGATCAATCGGGTTTCATACCTGGCAGATCCACATCTCACAACCTTAGGACGGTGTTTTCAGTCTTACATTATCTGCACCCTGATGTTCAAGCAGCGGTGGTATTCCTGGATGCTACAAAGGCATTCGACTCGCTTGAATGGCCATACCTCTTACAAATTTTGGCACGAATGGGCATTGGCCCCCTGTTCATTAAATGGATACAATTGCTATACACTAAGCCATTGGCAAGGGTGCGAGTGAATGGTATGATCTCCGCCACGTTCCATATAACGCGAGGCACTAGGCAGGGATGCCCGTTGTCCCCTTTACTATTTGCTATTGCGATGGAGCCATTGGCAGCTCGCACCAGGCAACACCATACCGAAAAAGGCATAGGATTTGGAGCAAGGAGTCTTTTGATTTTGCTGTATGCCGATATTACGCTGTATATTCTGCGTCCAATCTGGATGTAGTGCTAAGGGAACTCATCAAATTTGGGGGTCTCTCGGGAGTAAATATTAACTGGTCTAAATCTGTGATATTTGCCTGGCTGGAGGACAAGGTGAACCTGTGGGCTGAACTTAAACTTGGCCTCAAGGGTCTTCTGACCTCAGTGACAGTCACTGTCACTCTTGGATGCTGAGACCCCAATGTCAAAATTTCCAGGCGTGAGGACCTCCTCCTAACAAATTTCTAGAACTTGATACTCCTCACCAACCACCACAAACTCCCCCAGTACCCATGGCAAATCATGTTTACGGTGGGGCAATATTATTAAACGGTGTTTAGCAAATTAAAGGTTTGTGGGTGACTGTGGTTCGGAGTCACAGGCTTACTACAGAGTTCAAACAAAAAGGCTCAAAAAAGAAATTCCCAAAAATACACAAAAGTACTTTTCCTAAACAAAACATAATTTGACACAACTTGATCACACATTTCTGAAATAATGTGATGGGTTTGCCTGTTTTTCTCCAGAGAGATGGTCAGTCTGTGGATGTATTTTTGCTACTGCCATCCTCTGGTTGTGTTCCACCTCAAGTTTTGAACGGTACTTCGTCTTTTAATACTGGCAATGCTGAGAACCCAATATTGCATAAATATGATGAACTAAAAGGCAGAATAGTCTTGACTGGGGGAATTTTTGGCTAAAAATGTCTGAAGGACATTCATGTTTGTCAAAAATTTCAATGAGATTTTGCTGAATTGCATCTGGAGAACGCGATCTGTCTGGACCTCAATTAGGTCTCCTTGAAGGTGCATTGGGAGATGAGTACCTGCATCCACTAGAAACGTTTGGAAGACCCAGTCATGATCAATGTCCTCAGGAAAGTACTTTTCTAAACAGTCCCTGAGAGAAGTCAAGTGATTTCTTATGCAGCACTTTCAAGTTCATATCCTGTGTCCTCAACAGCTTCTGATGAACATGGGAATGCCTCCATCAGGCCACATTGGATTAGTCTTTTCCACAACTCCAGCTTCTTCTTGAAAGCAGATATTTTTTTGCATACTATGAAAGATGTACTTTAAGCTCCTTGCAAAGACAAATTCAAGGAATTTAATTTATTTAAGATGTCTGTTCTGCTTTGTATGTATCCAAATATAGAAGGAATTGCTGTAATTCATTTCTCAGTTCAAAAATACCATTCAGAACCTTCCCTCTGGATAACCATCGGACTTTTGTATGGAAAAGAAAAAATTATGTTCAGCTCCCAATTCTGCACACACAATTGCAAACAGACTAGCTCTACTGGGGTGAGCCTTTATGAAATTAACAATTTTCACAGCACAATCCAACACATCCCCAAGTTCTCTATCCATGTTTCAGACTGCAAGGGCTTCCCGGCGTATCATACAGTGGTTCCATAGAATACGAGGAGCCACTTTTAACACTACATGGAAGGAGCACCATCCGTACAGATCCCAACACAGTTGTCCCATTTTAAGCCATTGGAGCACAGGAAGTCATTGAGAATGTCAAACAGGGTTGATGCTGTTGTTTGTCCCTTGATTGGTTTACAGAATAACAAATCTTCCAATATTAGTTTTGTGGCAGTATCTGACATAAGCAATTAAATGAGCTTCCTTAGCTAAGTCAGTCGCTTCATCCAATTGCAAAGCAAACAAACTCGATTTCAAGCGTGCAAGAAGTAGTCTGTGGATATCCTCTGACATGTCAGATTCGGCGGCAAATTGTTATGTCTGAGAGTGGTACCATTTTCAACTTCTCTGCCGCTTTTTCACCAAGCATTGTGTTGGCCACATAAAGCATTGCTGGAAAAATCTTTTCCCCCATCTGTAAAAGACTTTTTTTGATTTTGGCAATGTGGTACACCACTTTGTAAGATGCTTTCAAGGCATTTGTTGATGTGAAGACCACATTTTTCACAGTCTCTTTTTGGTGGATGATGTCTTCCAGCTTTCTGGCAAAATAATCTGTATTCTTTCCTACCTGCGACACATGTTTAGTTTCCATGTGGTGCTTTCATTGGTTTGGTTGCAGACTCTTGATAGCCAAGGTCATGCCACAAACCACACACTGACTTTATTTCACCATTTATGGTGATATAGGTGAATCCAAGGTCCAGGTAGGAGGTATCATTCTTCCTAATTTTTACAGCTCTTTTCACATCTGTTTCGGCCTTTTGTTTGAGTGACCTACCATCTTTTGGCAGCAGGAAACGAGCCATGTCAAATGTGTTTGACCTATGATACAAAATTCCAAAGTCCAATATCAATGATTACCACAGACTTGCTGCTGCATGCAGTTTGGTAGTCATTTTTTAGGAAAAATCTTTGCAATTTCACAAGAAACATAAAAAATCTTATCCTATCTAAAATGCGAACATCAGGTTCCTTCCACATGCTTAAAACAGAAATGGCAGCTGGTCCTGGCTTCCATTACGTGAGCTGGCGTTGTGGGACATTACCAAGGTTCCCTTTCCCCTGAGTGCACACACATTGATAGCAATAGGTGACATGGGTGGACAACATGTTTAAAATCCACCGCCGACTTGTTAATGAGATAACAAATCTGCTGTTTGTGCCCAAGTTGATTATTGTAGTGCTCTCTATATAGGCTAGTCAAACTCCTGCTCTCCTGACACTTTCAAGAAGGATAAAAGGACTACAAGGTTGTTGTCCGTGTCATAATTGATCTCAGAAGGAAGACCACTGAGATCCAGTAAAAGAAAGCCTTGTGGTGCTGACTTAGAAACCCTGCCAGACAAGTGTAGGCTGTTGTGGCAGACTCTATTCACTTTCTTGTCTTTGCTCTTATATTCTATCTCCTTCCTTGCATTTAACCTCTTTCCCATCGCTCTTTCTCTTAAAGGAATTAATGTTCATACATGCATTCTGGTTATCAAAATAAGGGGGGAAGGAGAGGTTGATGGTTAGGTTCACCCTCCAGCAGTATATGTATCACAAAACAACCTGAACTAGTCAAGTAAAAGAACCTAACCTTAGGGGGAAGGAAGGTATCAGAAGCCAAATAGGTTCTAAAATACCAAATATAGAGAAAGGAAAAGATTGTCCTTTTCTTGAGTCCCCTCACTCACCAGGGTTTCCCCACGGTGACATGCTTCATCATTGGGGTCCTCCCAGTCCTCTACGGACTGAGGCGTGCTGCGACTTGCGGATTACGTAGGAGCACTGGAAAATCCGACTATGTGTAGTGCAAGTGAAAGTGGAGTGGATTTGTGAAATTAAAATTAATCAGCTAGTGGGCCAAAATAGACTTTATTAATGCTCTAAGCTGAAGAAATTAAAAATGGGGTGATATACTAAGGTCCCTAGTTATAATGAAATAGGTGTACCTAGCATACTGTATTGTCAACTAGTTTCGAGCTTCCCCAGCTCTTCGTCAGGACAACACTGGGACCAGCCCAGTGTGACAGTGCCACTCCTAGTCAACCTTGATGTGGTGTAAAATGAAAAAACGCTGCAACAGTGAGGCATGCGTAACTTATAATACATACGTTTTGTACGTCAGGAAACTTTTTTTAAAGGACATAGATATGCCTCATGGTCAACGGAGGGGCAATGGCGGTCTAATACATTTGTATCAGGACAGCCACGCATCGGAAAACCTACTGGGGCCAACACCTTCCGGTCCGGAAAAGTTTAAAAAAAGTTTCCTGACGTACAAAACGTATGTATTATAAGTTACGCATGCCTCACTGTTGCAGCGTTTTTTCATTTTACACCACATCAAGGTTGACTAGGAGTGGCACTGTCACACTGGGCTGGTCCCAGTGTTGTCCTGACGAAGAGCTGGGGAAGCTCGAAACTAGTTGACAATACAATATGCTAGGTACACCTATTTCATTATAACTAGGGACCTTAGTATATCACCCCATTTTTAATTTCTTCAGCTTAGAGCATTAATAAAGTCTATTTTGGCCCACTAGCTGATTAATTTTAATTTCACAAATCCACTCCACTTTCACTTGCACTACACATAGTCGGATTTTCCAGTGCTCCTACGTAATCCGCAAGTCGCAGCACGCCTCAGTCCATAGAGGACTGGGAGGACCCCAATGATGAAGCATGTCACCGTGGGGAAACCCTGGTGAGTGAGGGGACTCAAGAAAAGGACAATCTTTTCCTTTCTCTATATTTGGCATACATGCATTCTGCCATTTTGTTAGACCATCTGGTTCATCCCATTTGCCCCAAAATCACTTATAATGCATTGGACAACTGTAAGACCACAGGGGGCTCTGTTTTTGTTTTGCTTTGCCAGCAGCACACTAGGGTCTGCTGAAGTGGGGAAGTACCAAGAGGCCATTCACACACATAACAAGATGACTTATGTGCAGCACAGTTTACATTCAGTGGTCATGAAGACTTCGCTGCTGTATTCTGATGAGGATTATCTAGCAATCACAAAAAGCCCACTCAGAGTATGCACTCTCTCCCTGGAAATCCCCCTTTCCTTGACAGGTTGGTGTCTGACCTTCCTCTCCTTCGTGACAGCCTGAGATGAAAGCTTGCAAAAATTATCTCCACCCTTGTTAGATTTGGGGGTCTCTAGTTTGCATAGGTAGGTACCTGTGACAAATAGGGACCCTTGTGTCTAGTCAGGGTAAGGGGCTACACTCCTAAAATAACCCTGCTCACCCCCTTGGTAGCTTGGCATGAGCAGGCAGGCTTATCTCGGAGGCAGTGTGTAAAGTATTTGTGAACAGATACAGTAATACAGTGACAACACTACAAATGGACACCACAAAGGTTGTATTATAAAAATAGGTATTTTTATATAGACTTAACACAAGACCAAACACACATCCACAATACTGTACACAAAAATAGTCTCTCAAATATTATAAAATGGCTCAGTTCTCTCAAGTTGTAAATGCAACACTTTACTCTCAATGTACCTTAGATGTGTAGCGCAAAGAAAACAAAAGGGTTGCAGGGAAGGGGATGTGTCGGTTCTTTACACGCTGGGGAGTGGATGTGTCGGTTCCTTACTGCTGCGCAGGGGAGTTGATGCTCGCTTCCTTACTGTGTGGGGAGTTGATGCGTTGGCTTCTTACTGCTCTCTGGTGCGATGCAACCGCTGGCACCTCGATGCGATAGTCTTCATCGGTGCAATGCGACAAAATGGCGCCTAGGTTGCGATGGGACAACGTTGGTGTGATGTGTGCACGCCCGACGGCCGTGCGGCGACTCGATTACCTTTTGGAGCTGCGACAGGCCCTGCGACGCGTTTCTCCGGTGATGCGACGATGACCTCTGTGGCCGCTTCTCTGGCGATGCGCCGCGCTTCAAATTTCTGAGTCATTTAGGATTATAAGATGTAATAATCAAACTGCCCATTCTGGCCTATGGAGAACAGGTAGCCTTGCAATAGTGAAAAACGAAAAATAGCTGTAATTCACTATTAGGACATGCCACACACACCAGGGCATGTCCTACCTTTTACCTACAATGCACCTTGCCCTTGGGCCTACCATAGGGGTGACTAATATGTATAAAAGGGAAGGTTTAGGGATTGGCATGTGGGTGCACTTGCCCAGTCAGCATGGCAGTACCAGACTGCACACAAGCTCTGCAATGGCAGAACAGAGACACACTTTACAAGCTGCTCCGGTGTGTGGCACAATCAGTGCTGCACGCCCACCAGCAGCATTGGTTACAAGCCCTGGGCACACGCAGTGCACTGTACTAGGGTCTGACAAGTAAACCAATCAAGCCAATCATGGAGTCACTAATCCATACATCAATTTAACATAGGGAGCACTTGCACTGTGGCACTGAACAGCAGTGGCACAGTGCCCAAAGCATCTATAACCAGTAAAAACACATGAGGCAACAGCAAAAAATGGAAGGGAGACCCACGCCAATGGTGTCAGGTCTAACAACCTTTGTCACCTATAGTTAGGATTTCTAAACCTGGCACCCAGCTTGACATTCTCTAGCTTCCTGCCAGTGCCACCAAGTGTCGCCTCCCCTCTCATTACTGGAGCTCACTGAGCTTTAAGGGATATAGTGCAAAGGGGACAGTGACGTGTACTGCGTGAGTGCAGCATATATGAGATCTTAAAAAGGGGCCCATATTTGGAAAGCGGGGCTGTTTGTAAACTGTAATTGAGCGGTATGTGTTTTGTGTTAGGATTCAAGCTTCAGGTAGCACAGCCGGGGTACATAGAATGTTAGAGCCTTCATGCATGATCAACGACTTTGTTAGTTCATATTGTGACGGCCCCAAACTCTCAGAGGCCATCTCCCCCGTCAGCCAATGCTTGGCTTACTGTTCCTGACAAATGACCATGCCCCCTCCTTGTTCCGATCGAGATCCTGTTTCTTGTGGTATTGCTTCCTGCTTGCAGTCTTCGTCTCCCTATCTTGATACGCCTTGAAGACTTTAGCTAAAGTCCCCTGGAATCCTGCTTCATTTGGTTTCCTTGTGTTGGCGTTTGGTGTTTTTCACAGCTGCTCCGCTCCATCCCCATCGGAGCCGGACAGCACGCCATGCCACCTTTCCTCTCGAGGATCCCCAGCTGGGAAGCGGGTGCATGACTGTTCTGCTCCGTTCCCCTAACCGGAGCCGGCCAGCACGCACGCCGCATTCACTTTCTCTCCCTGCCTGAAAGCGTGTGCACTGCTGTTCCGCTCCTTCCCCCTCCTGAGCCGGCCAGTGCGCCACGTCTTGAAATTCCCTTTTAGTTTATTTGAAAAGAATTGCTGCTCCGCTCAACCTCTATCATTGGAGCCGGCTAGCACGCTGAAATTAAAGGCGCCTTAGGTTACATCTCACACCTTTTCAATCCTTTTGGGATCTCACTCTTAAACACATTGTTATTCCCTAAGTAACCTTGTATGAGTGTGGATGTGAGTGTCATTACCTCGTCCCTTAAGTGCTCACTCTCCCAGTAGTCACCTCAGACTTCTCTCCAGGCTTATCATTGATATCAACTATTGCCTGTCACTTTCCATGAGATACTGAGACATTCCAGCTGGTAAGTGGACTATATTTAACTGGAATTGACATGCATTAATGTTCTAAGACTAGTTATTAGTTCATTGATAGTAACCAGTAAGACCTGTTTGTATTTTTTATCTTTTAGCCCTCTGTCTATCCAGTTCCACAACGTTACCTGTTGCCACATCTGGGGAAGAGTGGTGGTCACTCTGATTTATTCCCTTCACTTTTTGGCGAGCAATTTCCTGTGAGTGAGTTACTATATATTCCTCTGGGAGTTGTTGTCTAGAAGTGTTTTGCCCAGCATCTTTGCTCCTGTGGAATCTCACTTGGATCAGGCTGGGATTTAGGTTTCATTCGCGACATTTTGCAAGGTATGGTAGACTGCATGCATTTGTGCTTCATGCAGACAATATTTGTGGTAATAGCACATAAATCAAGACCACTGACCTGACCTGCAACCCCTTTGGGCATGACCAGACTGCACTATAGGAAGGGCTACTAAAATTATGAGGCAACAGAGGACCGAATTATGCCACGGTTTTAAACTTGTGAGGCAGAGCTGTGGAGGTATTTTGCAAGGTCTGGTAGACTACATGCACTTGTGCATCCTGCAGACCATATTTGTGGTAATAGCACAAAAATTAAGAGTAAAAACAGCCCACCCGACTGTAAAACAAGTCAGCATGCATCAAAACAAAGCACACACGCTGACCTGACTGGCCTCCCCTGACTGCACTGCCAGACTGCCCTATAGGAAGGGCTACTAAAATTATGAGGCAAGGGAGGACCAAATTATACAGCAGGGTCGACTAAATTGTATGGTAAGAAAATGTAAATAAAGCAATGTTTTGCGCATATTTTGGGATACTACTGCTTTATTATTTTGACATTTCTCTATACACGCTAACAATGGCCAAAGGTTTCACCTCATCAGTACCCGTTTATAATTAAAATACAGCAATGAACAACAAAGATGTCAACTCAACCTTTGTATAGGGCCTTCCACTCTGCAAGAATGTGTAGCCACATTAGAAGCTCCCCTGGCTTGGAGAAGTAGGGGGTCCCTTAAAACCCTGGAAGTCTTGTGCAGAGTTGAACAGTTCACACACGTCTCTTTCCTCCCACCCCCTCCCATCCATCCCTCTCATCTGTCATTTAAAGTATGTATGGCCCTGTCTCTCAATACCTAATAATCACACACAGGTCGGGCATTGTCTGTCCAGGCTCTTCACTATCATCCCATCAATGTTATGCCCCTGCCCACCCAGGCCCCCACCAAGCAGACTGCCTTTCTGTCAGCTGCATAACATGTGTATTTTTGTAAAGCACAAGTATCACCCAAGCTAGGGTCTCAAGGCACTGAATAACAGATGGTTTTTCTTACCCAACTCAATGGTGCTCATTTTATCAACCTCAGGTGGATGAAAGGCTAAGTGGACCCGCCAGGATTTGAACCCGTGACCATGAGGTCGAACACAGACCCCTACAGTGGATGCATTAGTTTACTTAGCTACCAGACCCGGCTTGATAGCTGCACCATTTCAAAAGGGGGCTGAGCACCTGCAGCCTGCACCACAGGAGCACTGCCCCAACCCTGCCTCAGACAAAAAGGAAAAGGCACACTCCCCTAGCCCTCAGAGCTAGAGTCCGAGTGCACACAACACATGATGTCTCTGGTTGGTTTCTACAACATACAGCTCCCGAGATATCACTTTAAATCCACTTTTGGAAGTGGAACAATAAACCAGTACTCGCTTCTCCAAATTCAATTGCCACCGAGTCATCTCAGGACACAAGTGCCCTGTGAAATAAAAGTTTGAACTGCTACACGCCATTTGTTAGCCTCACTTCAAGTCCATTCCCAAAACCAACAAGGTTTGCATCGTCTTGAAACAGGGTGGAGCTGTGTCCACCCTAGACTGCAGCTACCAATAAATACAGCCACTAACCACCCCATCCCAGGTGACCTTATTGTCTGGATATATTAACTCTACATTAGTAGGGTGCAACCCCAAGTATGAGACCCTCTCGAAACAGCAGCTGAGAAAGTAGGGTAAGGCAGACCTTCCACAGCAATCCTGTTGTATCCTGAGAGCTTTGGAAAAACAAACCTTGGTAAAGAACAGGGACTCCCCATCAAAAGAGAATCTCCCACTCAATTGCCACCACTAATGAAAAACTGATGGCGAGAGTTTACAGGAGGCTGCCCACTAAACAGGATTGGCATATTGTGTCCCCTCCCCAGCTGCTTGGTCAAGTTGGTGATACAGGGGGACAAAAGGCCTCAGATGAGGCAAGAAGAAAGTTTAACAAAGGACACCAGCCAAAGGTAATTTATCAGAGTTGCTCATTTTCCAGTGAGCTGCAGGTTGAGGAAATTGTAATCATGTGACAGTGCCACCATTTACAGAACAAAGGCAGGTAAACGGATGCCATTCACCTCTGCATACTAAGGCAGAGCCCATTTTCAAAATCATCCATCACTTCATGTTTAGGGCCTTGCATGGTGCACATGAGGTCATAGTCAATAGACTTGTTTTTGAAGGAGACTGCTAGGTTAGTAGGAATTGGCAAAATCAGATTTACAGAAATATTTTCCCCTTATCACCTACAAATGTTGCTAATCAAATGATTTTTCCTGAAAAAAAAATCCAAAAGCATGTAGCTGTTCCCCTCTGATATGATTTCTAGTAGAGCTAGTAGCTGTTGTAGCACTGGCAGTAGTGAAATTAGTAGTAGCAGTTGGAGAAGTAGGAATAGTTGCCTTAGGGGTAATCGTATTATTATCATTAATAGGTTTGATGTGCCGTGAAATAGTAATATGCCATCAAAGTATCCCCAGAGGACAATACAAAAAAGCAAAAAACTGGGCCAGAATTAAAGGTCATGGAAAAAAGTGAAATAATTGTGCTAAGATTTAAAGTAAACATTTGCTTTGACTGTGGGGCAACGTATCCTCTTGGACCTAGAGGGGCCTGCTTCGTCGCTGTGCTCCCGTTTTACTGGCGGGACCTCACTGGCGATTCCAGTCTGCGGGGTTGCTGGTTCTCAAGAGTTCGGTGGCCCAAGCCAATCACTTGGTCAAGTCGAGAAAAGCAGCAATACGTGCGTCCTCGGAGATGCCTGTCTGGGTCTCCTCGACTTGGGACCTCATTGTAAACAGCAGTGGGGATCCCTGACTATCCATCTGATTCAGGGCGTGTGCCTCCCAATCTGGAAGGAGAAGAAAAACACATATTTTAGCCACACGCGTGCTCCCCCCCTGGTGCTCTCATCACGCTCCCTGGCCCGGGGAACCAGCTCAGGCCCCCCACCTGACCCGTACTTACTCAACAACTACCGGGGCACAGGCGATGGGCGTGCTGTCCAGCAGTCGTGCCAGCAGTAGGCCGCCCACAATAGTCACTCTGGGCTCCTCGTCAACCTCTAAACCTTCGCGCAAGGCTGCTGTAAAAACAAACAAATGTGAGGCATGGAAAAAAGGGGGGTGGGGAACTCCTTCACCCCCAGCGGATATCTTGCCGCAGCATAACAGGTGTCCATTGTCAACCACCCTGGCACAGGGGCTGCATGGACCCAGCAACCACTGAAACCCGTGATCTGGCAGTGGGGCGCCCAGTCTCCTCGCTTGCCCTACCCCCTTTTTAATTCCCGCTACAGTGCAGTTGCCACTAGCACGGCTGGAGCATTTTGTTCTTGGGGCAGCCACAGTAATTCTCCCCGCAAAACACTGCCTGGAGCGCTGGCGCATCGGCAACCACCTCCCGCCTCCGCCTGCGACTACAACCCGTGCACACGCGGGTCTTCTAATGCGGGCTGCCACGCATTCATGTGGGCTCCCTCAAGGGCTGTAGTGCGCGCGCGTCGCCACGCATCCTCCGCCCAAACCCCCCCCCCCCCCTGTTGCCGGGGGCGACGACAGAGAAAACCTACTACACTGGAGCGGAGACTACGCATGCCTTAGCAAGCTTGCCTGCTCATCCCCTCCCACTCGGTGCCGGAGCGGGGGCAACCCAAAACGGCATTCCTTCCCCTCGTGCGCAGCTGGCACAGCTCACCAATCAGCGCCGGGGGGGGATGCGGTCCGGGCACCTGATGCACGCAGCGCGGGGACCCAGCGCCTGCCGCCAAAACGCGCCCCCCCCAAAGCACCCCTCGGTGCGTGCCCCACCGCAAAGCACCCTGCTGGGCCTCGCGCGCTAGCAGGCAATATCGCGAACCTCTGGCAGACGCTACCCCCGAACACTTCCATTTTCTGCTTTGTTTAAAATTAAGCTGGTGCGAGCTCGACCCGAAGGTAATGGAGCAGCTGTGCATGAGCCCGTATTTACATTACACATTCAATCACGGGGGGGATGGCGTGATTACCCGGAACCACCAAATGGATGCGACCTCGAGGCTCGAACCCTGGTGTCCTGCGCCGGAGGCGGCAGCGCCGCCACTGGACCACATTCAAGCGCTACCCCCGAACACTTCCGATTTCCGTTTTAATTTAAAATAAGCTGGCGCGAGCTCAACCCGAAGGTATTGGAGCAGCAATGCATGGGCCCGTATTTTACATTACACATTCAAGCACGGGGGGGGAGGGATGACGTGATTGCCCGGAACCACAAAATGGATGCGACCTCGAGGCTCTCAGCCTGGTTTCCTGCGCCGGAGGCGGCAGCGCCACCGACGGACCCCATACTCCTTGGGGTGTACTGAGTACACACCGGGCATACCCACCCGGAGGCGGGCTGCACTCTTAAACACTGGCAGCCTCTGAAACCCCCCGGCCTTGCGGGAGTAGCCTGGCGGGGGCAGGCATGGTGAAGGCTCAGGTGCCATATGAGCGGTGGAAGCCACCTTTTGAATTTTAAGAAAAACCCAGACCCCGCACAGCCCCGACTTTTACCATGAGGGGGGACCCGCGTGAATTGCCCTACACACGGTAAGTGTCGGTCATTCCCCAGCGCACAGTGCAAAAGTTCGGTCCGGGCTCTAACTCGAACCTGGGTCTCCGCTTGGGGACTAACGTGGCCTGAACGACGGGTCATCCGTGTGCTTCGCTTCAGGCACGGGGGGATAGAGTGCTTTGCACAGCTCCCGGAGGTGGCCCCTGGTTTCAGCCTCAAGTCGGCAGTCTAGCCGCCGGACCACAGCCTCTCCCCAGCGCGCCGCGACCACCTCCCGCCCACGACCCTCCCGCGGGTTCCCAACCCGGGCAGCCGGACGGTCCACCTAACCCCGCTATGCCTCGCACTTGGCCTTACGGCTCCGCTCCCGCCTTGCGCTATTCGCGTGCTCGCCTCGCCCACGCTGACCTAGGGCCCGTTAGGCTCGTGCCCCCTCCCGCGGCAATCCGTGACACAGGGCCCCGTTCACCTGGTACTGCCCAGGGACAAGGCCGGGGCGGGGGTGGCGTGCATCAGGACTCACCGTTATTTAGATAACGAAACGATCCTCCGGCGCGTGGACCAAACGACCCTTCTGCAGCGTGCGAGGAGAACAAGGAGGTCGCCAGCAGGGTGGGGGAAGGCTAAATAGCCTCCCCCTCGCCACGGAGGCCTGGAAGTGACACGCCTTCGCGTCACTTCCGGGTGAGAGAGAGAGGAGGGAGACACCGGCTGGCGTCCCCGCCCCTTGGAGGGGGGGCGGGGAGGGGTGACCGGTGCCCAGGCGACACTAGGACGCCGACCGTTCTAGTGGCCCCCTGCGGGGGCCGCGGTCGGCGGCAGGCTAGGCAGTGCGAGTTTCTACAGCACCAGTCTGCTCATTTTCGGGCTGCGTGGCTCGACAGTAAAACGGGACAGTGCATGCCACAGGCATTACAATCTAACACTATCTGCTGACAAGAAAAATTATTGCTGGAATCGGATAGTAAAATGTCACGACGGTTCATGTATTTGTTGCGGCAAACTTCACATAAACTGCAGGTCACACATTCCAATCCTCCTAATAGCCCAGTAAGTTATGTGCCCGTTTCAACAAGTAAACACGTTAAGCAGTCCTTTATTCTTTTGCAGGATTTTGTCTTACACAAAGGGAGTCCTTATGCAAGTACACATTACCTGGGGATGACAGATCGTTTGCTCATGACTTTTCTGTGGAATTCTGTTAAAGCTAAGCTAAACTCAGAAGGCTTGCATAAACAGCCAGCACAGGCCCAGAGATTGCAAATGGCTACACACATACGCATTCTTGCAGAGCCTGGCAGGAGCTTTCTTACAAAGTCATTAAACGGTATTAAAACAGAAACAAAATAGATAAATACAAACCTCTCCAGGAGATAACGAAATGGGTGAGGCAAACTTAAAATAAATAAAACAGTCGGTTCCGGGTAATATGAGATTAGAAAGCAAGGGCATACTTGTGTCTGCTCTGCTCCCCACGTCCCGCAGGAGGGTACTACAGAAGCTAAAAAGCGAACAGCCCTAGCACTCCAAGCTCAAGTAAACGTCCACACCTGTAGCAAAACCAGTAGAACAAATGTCTAGAGCGCTGCTACGACTAATCCAGAAATAAACTCTGTGGAAATCAGCTATCACGTGGTTTGCGTGGCGTCTTTCAAAGCAACAGCACCAGACTAGAGGAACCGGAGATGGTGAAGGGGCATAGTACCCCCAGTGGCACCCCTCTGTCCCCCCTCCCCCAGAGTAGGTTACCCAAATAACACACACACAGACTGTTGGGTTGGGTAACAAATGCTGCAGGTTTATTACATAATTTCAAAATATGTAATGGGTGGGTTATCTTACGGGCGATCCAAGGGCAGGCAACCAACTGGGCTGCCTACCCGCCTGATGAGCCGGTCAGCGCGGGAGCGATACCCGCCGATGCTGCCCACCACGTGATTCTTTCTACGATCACGTGCCGTTGGTAACTTCTACTCGCACCCCCCCTCTCGGGGCAGAGCGTCGCTTAGCAAACCCCCATTGTTCTGGCCCACAACCGCCTGCAGGACTAGTGGGGCGCCGACACGGCTTCCGGGACCCTCCCTCTGAGGTTCCTCGTTTTGGCTCAGGCACCCCCTATGGTGCCGTGCAGAGGTACCCTTTGTACCGGCCTGCTTCCAGATAGCCCTGTAACTCCGCCTGCAACGAAAAAGAAAACATTAAAACGCTCACAAATCCCCCCCCACCCAACGCCTATGCCGGGTAAGCGGTAGGGAGGGATGTGGCGAGGTGGGCGACAAAAAGGTCGCCAGGAGGGTGGGGGAAGGCCTCCCCTGCCCACAGGGGCCAGGAAGTGACACGCTTGGGCGTTACTTCCGGCCTGCACGAGGAGGGGGTGCTCCGGTCGGCGTCCCCACCCCCTCCATATGGAAGGGGGTGGGGAGGGGTGACCGGTGCCCCGGGGGCACTAGGGCGCCGACTGCTGAGTGGCCCCCTGCGGGGGCCACGGTCAGCGGCATAGTACCCCCAGTGGCACCCCTCTGTCCCCCCTCCCCCAGAGTAGGTTACCCAAATAACACACACACAGACTGTCGGGTTGGGTAACAAATGCTGCAGGTTTATTACATAATTCCAAAATATGTAATGGGTGGGTTATCTTACGGGCGATCCAAGGGCAAGTAACCAACTGGGCTGCCTACCCGCCTGATGAGCCGGGCAGCGTGGGAGCGATACCCGCCGATGCTGCCCACCATGTGATTCTTTCTACGATCACGTGCCGTTGGTAACTTCTACTCAAGCCCCCCCTCTCGGGGCGGAGCGTCGCTTAGCAAACCCCCCGATTGTTCAGGCCCACAATCGCCCGCAGGACTAGTGGGGCGCCGACACGGCTTCCGGGACCCTCCCCTGAGGTTCCTCTTTTTGGCACAGGCACCCCCTATGTTGCCGCGCAGAGGTACCCTTTGTACTGGCCTGCTTCCAGATCACCCTGTAACTCCGCCACAGCCCTGGAGGCAGCTCACCGTCGCAGCCAGGGCCCCCCACCACACCTTGCTCTTACCTGCACCCTCTCATCTCTAATGCTTCGCTTAAATCTAATAGAAATAAGTCCATGCCTACTTGGGACAGGTGTACCCCATCTAAGTCGAAATACCCCTTCACACTCCCCCTGATCATCTCATGGCGGATAAAACCTAAGACCCTTTGGGCTGTAAACTTACGCATTGCCCCGTTAATATAATACGCCTCCTAGAATGCTCCACAGCCTCTAGTGATTTAGCCCCCGCCAGGACCTACGTGGGATAATCCCTGACCAAACAACCTCGCATTGGCCTAAGCGCTTCCCCAAGTCCCTTTTCATGGCTAGCAGCAACAATCTCCTTCCTAGGGTCATGAGGTCATTCCCCCACAGGTGAATCACCAACGTGTGAGGAAGGGTGGAGCCTTGCGATATCAGCCTCTGCTCCAGCTTGTTCCTTCGCTCAAACCATCTCATGCCAGGGAAGCCATCCACTCCACCTGTGTCTGTGGGAAGTGCCGCATCCAGTTGCGGTGCGACGCCCATTGGGCCGCCCGGGCGACATATGAGTGCCCAATCACCCACACCAAGCGCCCTAGTAAAACAGGAGATATGGTTTACACACAGGGTTATTTAATCATAGTGGGTAATTCAACTAATAACAAAAACACGATAAATCACTGTAAAACCACACAATTCACTGGAAAGCCAACATCACAGGCGAACATATCTTTTGTAACAGTCAGATTCCCAGCGCCCTACTTTCTTCACCTGGGTGGGCGCTAAACCCGCCAGGTGGGCGGCAGTGGCGGGGCCAATCCAGAAAGAGTGGCTGGAGTACCTCTTCTCCGGCTGGTCCAGCCCCGCTCTGGACAGACTGGCCCTGATCATCTGCTCAAACTGGAATCTAGTTACCGGGGCATGGTCCCTATGCAACAGCAGGTATCCGGGGGCGGAGGGGGCGGCACTCCAAAAACACCTTTACCCAATGCACTGGGCAGAACCTGGGGTCGCCGAGAGGCTGAAGAACCACATTAATCCCCGCCCTGCCTGATCAGTCCTAGACTTTCGTAGGTGAATGGACAGGGAGTCAGAGACGGACACATCCGAAATAGCCAGGGCATCCCCTGAACTGTCATCCTTAGACCTGGCCACTAGCTCGCTAATTCTGAATGCCCCAAAAAAAGCTAGGCAAAATGCTACAGAAAACAACGTGGCCTCATAAGGTGAGTGGGTGACCGCCCCAAGTGCGCCCAGCATGCCCTTCAGAATCTCGAAGTCAATGGGTGCTCGGTTGTCTGGCACCCTGGGCTCCTCCCTAGCCCAACCCTTCATGGCGGCCCGGATGGCAAAGTAATTAGTGGGGTCCGCCCCACCAGACAACCTGGTGTCGTGGCTCACAGCCGCCAAATGGCTACCCACCGAAGAGTGGCTTTTCCCCTACTCCCTTGCCCTAACTAATTCCCTCAGCAAGCATAGCACTAGCCGGCACCTGGCAGTCTGGCTGTTGATTGCCTGGACGACCGCCATGTTGTCCGACCAGAATATGACCTTTCTGTCTGACAACGCCGCGGGCCAGAGGTGCAGGGCAACAACGATGGGGAAGAGCTCAAGCACAGTAATGTTTTTCGTGATCCTGCGCCAGACGTTGTGCCATTCCTGGGCACACCAGTCCTCACCCAGGATAGCCCCGAAGCCCTCCCTACCAGAGGCATCCGTGAAAAGACACAGCCCATGACTGTCCACCCACGGCTGCTTCCATATTACTGATCCATTGAAACAGGCTAGGAACTCGTCCCAAACAACCAGGTCTTGTTTCAACCCTGACCCCAGCTTGACCGAGTGATGCTTCTTCCTTATCCCCGCGGTGGCCCTCGCTAGTCTGCGTGCGAAGACCCTCCCCATGGGTATGACCTTCACCGCAAAGTTCAGTTTCCCTAACAAGCATTGGATTTCACCCAGCGTAGCCTTGTCTCTGCCAAGCAAACCGTGAATATCCTGACGCAAGGCCTGTACCTTATCCGCAGGGAGTCTGGACTCGCCCTTCACTGTGTCCAACTCGATGCCCAAGAATACCAAAACCTGCGCTGGACCCTCGGTCTTGCCCGGAGCTAAAGGCACGCCTAAGTGACCTGCCAATTCCTGGAAACACTGCAATGCCCTTGTGCACTCCTGTGAGTCAGCTCCCCCGATGAACAGGAAATCGTCCAGGTAGTGGGTCACTCCCTCTACCCCATACTTGCTCGTTAGGGCCCACTGGAGAAAAGAGCTGAACGCCTCGAAGTACGCGCAGGACACTGAGCAACCCATAGGCATACATCTGTCGTAAAAATCTTTGTCCTCCCACCTGAAGCCCAAAAGGTGTTGGCTATCTGGGTGTACCGGCAGCAGCCTGAAAGCCGATTCTATATCCGACTTTGCCAGCCAGGCTCCCTCACCCGCCCGATTTAAGGTTCTCCGCATCCCTGCTCACTAGGGGGCCTTGGTAAGGGATGCGGAATCCCTCTACAAAACCCTCTGCAATGAGGGTCCCCTCGCTGCTGTTGTGGTATCCGCGGAGGGCGGTAAGAAGGTTAGTTATGCTGATTGGGGAGGGGCCTCTCGAAGTCGTGCGGGGCGAGGACAAGCGCGCTGTGAGTTACATTAGCCAGGGACCAGCGGGCAGGGGGGCGGGGCGATGGTGAGGCCTGTTCCCGCCACCGGCTATTTGCTGGAAGTGGGCTGGCCTGGGCTGTCGCACTTGGAGCATGCGGTTGCGGCATGGGGGGCCCCGCATTTGCTGCAATTGTGAGTGAACCGGCACACTTTGCCCCAGAAGCAAGACCCTGCGTTAAATAGCATGCAGGTGCCGGAAGACTGTGCCCTAAAGCCCGGCTTGCGCCCCCCCCCTCGGCCGTTTCGAAAGGGCTTCCTATTCTGCGCTTTCCCTTCCTGCTTATTTTCCCTGTTCTTCTCGCTGTTCGTTGTGCTTGATTTTGTTGATGCCTCTACCGTGTGCTTGCCCATGTGCATCACCCATAATCTGACTTCCAACTGATCCCACTCTAGTTCTGGGCAAATAGCCCTCTTCTTCCGGAAGTCACAATCGTAACGGTACCACCCCATGCCCCCGCACTTGGCATCCTCCTCTGTGATGACACTCGCGTAATGGAAGAGACCTGGCCCTTCATCCGGGAATTTCTCCACAATCACAGCTGCCATGATGGCGAAAGCCTGACCCCAAGTGACAATATTTTTCTCAGGCCAGGCATGGAAACGCACCTTCCTGTCCTCCTCCTTGGTGCCCATCATTCTAGTATCTAACCCCTCTGCCCAATGCATGAGAAGGGTGAATATATCTATGAACTCCCTACGCCATATACCTTCCTTGGCCACCAATGGAACCTGCCAAGCTAGGGAGCAGCGGCCAGATACTAGTGGAGCGGTGGTGACCAGCCGCTTGGGCACCACAGCCAGCGCCAGCGTCGCCGGGGGCCCCGCCGGTGGAACCCCCGTTGGTAAGTTGAGTGTGCTTGCCACTGCGCCTGACACTACATTCGTTGCAGGGGTGGACTGCGGGGGGTGTACCACCGCTACGGCGGGCTGGCCACTCATGGGTGAAACGTCGGAGGCCACCAAGCCCCCCACCCCGGTCGCCCCGGTCGGGCATGGCTGGCTGCCTGTTAGAAGGGCGATCTCCGGGGAGTCAGATGGTGTCAGACTGACCACCCCGCGAGCCACCGTTCCATAGGAAATTAACCGAGCGCCGCTGAGAAGCCTCCTGGCGAGGTCCTTTTCCTATGATCGTAACAGCCAAGCAATCCCACCACCACAAAGGGACACAACAAGGGTATCAATTCTCACAAGTCTTTATCGGTGTTAAAGGCAGGTCTCCGTGGCAATATTTACAGGCGGATCGAGGGATCCAAAAGAGTCTCAGGGTCTTTTAGGGATGGGGTAGCAGGACAGTCTCAGTACCAGCCTGGTACGGGGACACCCTGCGCCCAGCTCTCAATCCTCGAGCTGGGGGGGGTTCCGGGAACCAGGACGTCGTCCGCAGGGCTCGAGGGGTTGCTTTGGTGAGGTCGAGCCGCGACGAGGTCAGCAGGGCTCCGGTGGTTACTTCAGCGAGGTCGAGCCGCGACGAGGTCAGCAGGGCTCCGGTGGTTACTTCAGCGAGGTCGAGCCGCGACGAGGTCAGCAGGGCTCCGGTGGTTACTTCAGCGAGGTCGAGCCGCGACGAGGTCAGCAGGGCTCCGATGTTCCGTGAGGATCTTCTTCTCAGCAAGGGGGAGCTGCGATGCAGTCAGCTGGGCTTGAGTTTCCAAGTTCCAGGCAATGAGTCCCTCTCCGTAGGGTCAGCCGCGATCCGATCAGCAGGGCTCTTGACTCCAGGATACAACTCCTGTCCTGGTTTTGGGCTGCCCCAGATATATGTCTGGAGCCCTTTGAAGTCCGGACCCTCGCGCCTGGGGGGGTCGGAGGGGCCGGGATGAGAGAGTCCAGACACCCAGCGGGGGTGGGAGCCAGCGCCCAGGGAGGCCGGAGGCGATCGCAACTAGGCGTCGGGGGACGGCTGGAGGCCCCATCGAAACTCTCCTCCTCTGGGATCTGTGGAGTGGCCACTCGACCCCCTCCGGTCAGAGCTTGGCGCCTTGATGTCGGGGCTTCGCTGGGACCGAGGCCGGGGCGGGTCGCGTCACGAAGGCTGGCGCGTTTAGCGGGGTACAATCCAGGGGGACCCCGAAGGGTTGGGGTTGCCCCCATTTGGCCTGGTAGGAGGGTTCGGGACCATGCCACGAGGCCGGGTCCAACAGGCGTCCCCCCCCGCCCCCCCCCCAGCTGAAGGCAGGGAGAGTCACCCATCTTCTTGGGGGTTCTCCTCGCCAAGGCGGAAGAAGCGGGACAGGCTGTCGGCGTTGGCGTGGTCGGTGCCGGGCCGATGGTCTACAGTGAAGTCCATCCCCTGCAGAGAGATGGACCATCGCAACAACTTCGGGTTCTCGCCTCTCATCTGCATTAACCACCGCAAGGGCCGGTGGTCTGTTTGGACCCGGAAGTGGGTGCCGAAGAGGTAGGGCCGGAGCTTCTTGAGGGCCCACACCACGGCGAAGGCCTCCCGTTCAATGGTGCTCCATCTCTGCTCCCGGGGCAGCAGGCGCCGGCTGATGAAGGCCACCGGCTGGTCAACCCCCTCAGAGTTCACTTGGGCAAGACAGCCCGACAACGTACTCCGAGGCATCCGTCTGGACCACGAACTCTTTTCTGTAGTCGGGGGCTTGTAGCACGGGGGCGGTACACATCGCTGTCTTGAGGGTCTCGAAGGCCGCCTGACAGAGGGGTGTCCAGTGCACCTTCTTTGGTTGCTTCTTTGATGTGAGCTCCGTGAGGGGGCCCACAATGCTTCCATAGTTCTGAATGAACCGTCTGTAATAGCCCGTGAGACCCAGGAAGGCCCTCACAGCGGTTTGGGTGGCTGGGGGCTCCCAGGCCACGATGGCGTCGATCTTTGGCTGGAGGGGAGCCACATGGCCGCTCCCCACTTGATGTCCCAGATAGGTTACGGATCCTTGGCCTATCTGACACTTGCTGGCTTTTACTGTGAGTCCGGCCCTTTGGAGGGCGGTCAGGACCTCCCAGAGGTGCCTTAGGTGCTCGGCCCAGTGGCTGCTGAACACCGCAATATCGTCCAGGTAGGCGGCGCTGAACGCTTCTAGGCCGGCCAGTACCTTATTCACCAGTCTTTGGAAGGTCGCCGGGGCATTCTTCATGCCGAAGGGCATCACTCGGAAGTGGTAGTGGCCATCGGGGGTGGAGAAAGCAGAACGCTCTTGGGCGCCTGGGGTGAGCCCGATCTGCCAGTATCCGGCGGTGAGGTCAAAGATGCTAAGGTAGCGGGCTGCTCCTAGGCGGTCGATCAGTTCATCTGCCCGAGGAATGGGGTGGGCATCGGTTTTGGTGACGGCATTCAATCCCCGATAGTCCACGCGAAACCGGAGCTCCGGGGTGGTGGCAGCTTTCGGCACCAGGACCACAAGGCTGGCCCAGGGACT
The DNA here is from genome assembly GCF_964204655.1 of Triturus cristatus. Classification (NCBI taxonomy): domain Eukaryota; kingdom Metazoa; phylum Chordata; class Amphibia; order Caudata; family Salamandridae; genus Triturus; species Triturus cristatus. Next base: position 1,932,598,536 of record NC_140589.1, read on the forward strand.
GTCGGAGGGTTCGATGACCCCCAGGGCCAACATCTTGGAGACCTCGGCATGGATGCAGGCCCACACCCGGTCGGGGACTCGGTAGGCTCGGTGTCGCACGGGGGGGGGGCTGTCCCCGGTGTCGACGTCATGGACGCACTATCGGGTGACTCCGGGAGTGAGGGAGAAGAGAGCAGCGTAGTGATGCAGCAGTCCTTGACAATCTTGGCGCTGCACTGAAGTCAGGGTGGCGGAGAGGATGACTCCCTCTACGGAGCCGTCCTTTTCGGAGGTTCTCAGGAGGTCGGGTCGGGTAGGGGCTCGGAGTCGTCTTCGGCCCCATCGTCCGTAGCCATCAGCAGGCTAAGTTCCGTTCGGGCAAAGTGGGGTTTGAGCCTGTTGGCGTGGAGAACCCGGAGGGGGTTCCTGGGGGACTCCATGTTGACCAGGTAGGTGACGGGGCTCTTTCTCTCTTCCACCTTGAAGGGCCCGGTCCATTTGTCCTGGAGAGCACAGGGGTCAACGGGCGACATGACCCAGACCTGCTGGCCTGGCTCAAACTCGATGGAGGAGGCGTTCTGGTCATACCAGCGTTTAATTTCCTCCTGCCTGGCCTCGAGGTTGGCTTCGGCCAGTTCCCTGAATTTCCGGGTTTGATTCCGCAGGGTCAGGAGGTACCGGTAGACATCGGGAGGAGCATCCTGGACGGTAGTCTCCCAGCCTTCCTTGACCAGGCTGAGGGGGCCTCGGACCGGGTGTCCGTACAAGAGTTTGAAGGGGCTGAACCCCAGAGACTTCTGCGGGACCTCCCGATAGGCAAACAGGAGGCAGGGCAGCAGGACGTCCCATTTGCATCTCAGGGGCTCCTCCAGGCCCTTGATCATTCCTTTCAATGTCCGGTTAAATCGTTCGACTAGTCCGTTCCCCTGGGGGTGGTACGGGGTGGTGAACTTGTAGGTGACCCCGCATTGTTGCCACAGGGACCGCATATACTTTGAGATGAAGTTCGTGCCTCGGTCGCTCACGACCTCCCGGGGGAAACCCACTCTGGAGAAGATTCCCATCAAGGCCCGGCCCACCACGGGGGCCGTCACTGTTCGGAGAGGGATGGCCTCAGGGTATCGGGTGGCGTGATTGACCAGGACGAGGATGAAGCGATGTCCTTGGGAGGTTCGGGGGTCCAGGGGCCCCACGATGTCGATCCCCACTCGCTCGAACGGGGTATTTACTATTGGAAAGGGCTGGAGAGGGGCTTTGACCCTTCCCCCACTCTTCCCGCTGGCTTGGCAGGTCGGGCAGGTTCGGCAATGATTGTCCACATCCTTCCGCAGTAGAAGTGGGTCACCAGGCGGCTGTAGGTTTTGTCTTGCCCCAGGTGCCCGGCGAGGGGCACATCATGCGCCAGATTGAGGAGGAAGTCTCTGAATCGGAGGGGGACCACCAGCACTCGGCTGGCCCCCAGTTCTGCGGTCTTCTGCTCGCTGTAGAGGAGGTCATTGTCCCAATAGACCCAGTTGGTCCCCGTTTGATCTCCGGTGGCCTGGGCGGCTGCTTGCCTTCGGGTCCCTTCGAGGGAGGGGCAGGTCTTCTGTTCTTGGCGGAACTGCTCCCTTGTGGGGCCACCTTCTTGGCGCCATTGGGCGAGTTCGGGGAGGTCGCCGAGTGCGGAGACCTCGTCCGGGGTGAGTTCTGGCGGCCCGGACTCAGCGTCGGCTTCTTCGATGGCGGGAGGTGGCGGTTCGGCCCACTCCGGCTCCTCGGGGGGAGCAGCTATGCTCGGCCGGATGGCCCGGACGGTCTTGGACTGGGTGGTTGCGCAGACCCACTCGGGCAGTCCCAGCATCCCCAGATGCTCTCGGCGCTCGACTTGGGCCCAGGGGGACTTTTCCAGGTCGTTCCCCAGGAGGCAGTCTACGTTATAATCATAGGTTGGATACGGTTTGTGTATATCCATTGTCTCTGGCTGTAAAACGCTTGAGTTTATGGTCTCCAGTTACAACGTTCCTTGATTGTTATGCTAAAATTTCACATGCTCGCAAGGTTTCGGAACAAGCGGTTTTAAAACCTCAACATTCTATTTCTTTCCCTCCATTGTCAACATTACCTGTATAGATTTAATGATTATGCTGTTGCGTTTTAGATAAATGACCAGATGCGTTTTGTATTTTCATGCATCTTTTTTTCTATTGTTAAACTACTCATTCATGTATATTTATGCTTTCATAACATAGTTCATATGTATCATTATTGTACTTCCTTCTCTTTTCCCTTTCCCTTTTACTTGAATAAACTTTTTACTTTTTTCAAACTTAAAAAATGAAGGGAAAACATGGCCTTTGAGGGGTTACTGCTATCTTTGATTGTAGAGCCAAAGTAGTCCACCCTGGACTTCCGTATTAGCTTGTGATAAGCCTACTGGTTGTGCTTTTAGCATCTGGATCATAGGCGTGTCTCCTAGCACGTTCTAACAACTTGCAGTTTTTTCCCACAAGGGTCAGGGATTCATTAAACCAAGAGTTTGACAGAGTTCTTTTCCTGTGGGTAAGCTTAGCGGGGATACAGCTATCAAAGGGGTGAGGAAGTCAATAATGGAAAAGATCATTTGCTGCTTCTATGTTGGGGCAGCTGGGGTTTTTGAGCTAACAATGTCGCTAAAATGGTCCTCATCTAGTTTGTGCAATGGATTTTTCACCGTAGGATGAGGGTAAAACTGCTGTGGATATCCTTGCTAGCGGAGGGACATAGAGTTAAGGAAATGGTCTGACCAGGCCATAGGAAGAGGAGCAAGGACCTTCATTGAGGGTAAGTTGGAGAATACAGGGTCTAACAAATGCCCTGCTAGATGAGTGGAGCTGGGAACTCATTACAACATCTGGCATGCTGCCAGGTCCACTAAAAAGTTGTCAATCTCCTTGCTGTGCCAATCTTCCAAATGGAGGTTAAGGTCCCCCAAGGAAAATTGGCAGATTTGCTAGCCAATATGGCAACCAGGTTAGACAACGCTTCCCTAAAAGTTCATTGGGCCTGGAGGTTGATAGATTAACAAGCTGGAAACAGTGAAATTGCAGTTGAGGGTGATTTTAAAGAGGGAAAAACGTGAGTTTGTTATCCAGTCTGCGCATTTGCAAAATTAGGAAAACATGTAAAACAAATTGACAGCTTTTGATAATTTTCGGCAAAGTAACATCTCCTACTGAGATTTCGGGAGGGCTATTATGCCCTCCCTGCTTTTTTGGTTTTTTTTTAACCTTTAAAATAAACCATTCGTGTGAGGGTGATACTGAGTAGTGAACTAGTAGCTCGCACCACATTTACCCACATAGACTAATTTCATGCCTGCATGCCTAAACGCTATCAGAACACCTGTTTAGGAAACCCAACACTGGCAAAGATGCCATAAAGTGCCTTTGCTAATGCAGGCACCTGTTTTATATTTTGAGCTGTAGAGGTTTAAAGGGACAATGTCACTTCTACCCAAGGTCTTGGAACTCCGAGTCGTTTAAAATTTTAGCTTGACCCTCCCCGCCCCCCATTAAATTAAAAAATGGAGGAATAAAATTATTCATTTAAAAACTATGTAGTTTCTCGCAAATTTATTCCCAACACTTTTGAAGTATCCCTGAAACAATAATCATCGGAGTTATAATGCTCTGTCGATGCATCAAAGTATTAAATGCTCAAAAATAGACTAGAATGAAAACAAAAAGGGTGTTACAGTCGCTTAATACCATGCTAAATACAAAAAGAATGAAAAGCAACTAATTTTACAAAGTTTACACTTTTCATTTTCAAGTTCAGGTGGGCTTTTGTGTCCAGTGTCATGGAACTCTGAGGGTAAAATTTCAGCTTGCCCCCCTTATGGAGGTCAACATTTTTTAAATGATCAAATCATTAAAAAATGTTATGGATGCAATGGCAGTGTCCTGAATGCTCCCCAAATTAATTTGAACACGTTTGGGGTATCCCTGATGGAAAAAAAATATTACATTCCCTCTTCATCTGTGCTTTGAAGTGATGAAACGTAACAAAAAGGTAAAAATTAAGAACGTATGCAAAAGTGACCTAATAACATGGTTAACAAAATGTATATCTCAACAAAATGTATGTCTCCAAAAATGTTTACATCCTTTGATAAAGGTACTTTTTCATGCACCACTAGTGAGATGGGTCAAGTGTAAAGCATCATTGGTGATGGGTGCAAGAAGCTCACTCTTCCCCAAAAATAAAATTGAGACTAATCACTTCAGACCAGTGCGTTTTACAGACTAGTCCGGATTCAGTCAATGTTATTCTCTTCCATTACAGTTTATAGTACACCGACTATTACTGGATGAAGGGAAATAATCTAAATTTATCTTGCAAGAGGTTCAGGAGTTACTAAGCAAAGGGGCAATGCAGAAGGTCCCAATCCAAGTTTCCTCAGCAACCTATTTCTTATAAAGAAGGCAGATGAGGGTTTTTGAACTATAATAAATCTCAAATTTCTGAAGAAAGTTTTGTATAGTGTGAGGAACTGATTTTGTTTTATGACCTGGCTGGAGGACATATCATGGAATACTCTCTCATAAACAGTCTCATCTGTATTACCTTTGCGCAGCCCTGGGTAGCTGTGGCTTCAAGCAGCAACTCTCACTGTTATAGGTTTGTGATCTTTCAAAGAAAACCGATGAACACAATATAATTCAAAGACAGTTGTTGTTTTTCAAAGTAGAGATACAAATTTAGTACAAGAACTTGAAAAAATTAACTTGTTGGGGTCTCAACTTTGAGTCACAGGATTTTTTTCTTCAAAATGTATGAATAAATCATGAATATTTTCACCGGGAACTTTGGCTGTAGAAGGCCTGTTCTTTAAGCACACAAAAAAGACAAATTATAGCATCAGTAAATGGTGCTGTGTGATTCTAAGTGAATTATGTTAATAGAGATGATTACATGTTTGGTTATTTTAGATATATGCAAAGTGCATAAAATCTAGAACTTTCAGTGGCCTAACACTGGAACAGTAGCTTCCAAAATGTATATGAATATTAGAGCATGCAAAACACAACAACTCCAAGGTGGTCTAAATTTATGACAGATGACTGTATACGAAAGTTAAAGGAATACATTTCACTTGGCATACCTTTGCTGTCTCTCTAAGTGGTTGTCTGCAATGTATAGTATCTTGTTTCAAGCATCTGCAAACAAACACAGATGGTAAGAATGCTACATGATCTAAATAAATTCCCTATTCAGGTCCCAGGTGCAACTCCTCCCACCCAGCTGCATGTAGATCTCTCTATTCAGCCCTGTGCTGACTCACCCTGTCTCCTGGAATCCCCCAGCCCTGTCACTCAAATTCCAGACAAGGAATACACAACCTAGCAGAGGCAGGCTTGGATGTTAGACAAACCACCTACTTTCTAAAAGTGGTATATTAAAACACAGGATGTTAAAACCAAGTTCAGGCATACTAAACACAAATGTATACCATGTTCCCTGAATCAGTTAGATTATAAGATGTAATAATCAAACTGCCCATTCTGGCCTCTGGGGAACAGGTAGCCTTGCAATAGTGAAAAATGAAAATGGCTGTAATTCACTATTAGGACTTGCCACACACACCAGGGCATGTCCTACCTTTATACTTACAATGCACCCTGCCCTTGGGCCTACCATAGGGGTGTCTGATATGAAGAAAAGATGAGGTTTAGGGACTGACAAGTGGGTGCACTTGCCCAGTCAGCATGGCAGTACCAAACTGCACACAGGCTCTGTGATGGCAAGCCTTAGACACACTTTACAGGCTGCTTCTGTGGGTGGCACAACCAGTGCTGCAAGCCCACTAGCAGCATTCAGATTACCAGCCCTGGTCGCTTCTGGTGCACTGTACTAGGGTCTGACAGGTAAACCAAACCAGCCAATCATGGAATCACTAATCCATACATCAATTTTCCATAGGGAGCACTTGCACTGTGGCACTGGATAGCAGTGGCACAGTGCCCAAAGCATCTAACACCAGCAAAAACACATGAGGCAACAGCAAAAAATTGAAGGGAGCCCCACGCCAAGATGCCAGGTCTAACACAGCACATATATTTTCCACTCATCATTTGATAATGCTTTTTTGCCGGGGAGTTGAATGAGCAATGCAAGGCTCTCTTCGGCATCCGTACAGTCTTTTAGTTGCTCTCTCAAACACTCATCTAGCTTGCTGACTTGTTACTGCATGTGAAACCTGCTCGTTATACTATAAATTAAAGTATTTTATATAAATTTATTAGTTATAAACAATGTTAAAGCCATCTCTTTGGATGCCAAATAATCCCCATCCATTGTAAACTTGTACACGACTGACTAATAGTAATCTGGGAATTCAAAACGGCACGGCCAGCATTGCAATAATACCTTCATGAAATCAATTAAGATCGTTTGAAGGGTTGTGTATATTGGATCCCCCTTTAACCATACAAAAAAATGTTCAATTGTTGATGCTGTCCTCTTTTTCATTAATATGTCAGGTCTCACCTTTGTAAAATATTGAGCAAACCACTGCAAGGAAAAGAAACAGTAATGAGGTCAGAGAGCAGGCATGCAGATGCATCAGGGGTCACATTCTGTAGTATTTACACAAGAGGAATGCTACTCAAATAAGCAGACTTTAAAGCAACATCCGGATGTGATGGCATTATCAAAATTGGTAGTACTGGGTGAATAAACAAAACATTTTTGTGGCTGCGCAAAAAATATGTATTGGGTATTAAAGGAATACCTGTTCATAACTTAAACAAAAGGAGGCCATCTGCTGGGCAGCAGCTTTGTGTTCCTTCACTGCAACAATCATGAAGTAGGCTCCCTCCTAATCGTGCTACGGTCTTCGTTCACGCCATTCATTAACCTGCAAAATTGTATGGTATGTATAATAATCTATTATAGTTTAAATATATTTTAAATGTACTTAATTTAGGAATTAAACATTAAGGGGCTGATCGTCAGTTCAGTGGTCCATGAGACTGCCGAATCCGTGATGACAGTTCAAGAACCAGCGGACTGGCGGTCTGCCCACCGTATACCAAATTAGTAGTTTAGACCCCCACTGGACCGCTGCAACTGGTAGGGATCCCACAGTGGTGGCACATCGGTCAGAGGCAGCAATATGTTGGTGTTGCCACTGCTGCACCCTCAAGCATCTTACGAGTTGCCTTACCAAGGCTGTAAGCCAGTGATTGAAAGGCTGGAGTTGAGGCAACAAAGCAAGGCCCTACAGGGCCCCCTTGTGGCTCTGGGCCTGGGAGGCCGGTTCCTGCATGGTGCCATGCAGGAATGAGCTGCGGCAGTATCTGTCTAAGGCATACCTATGGGCTTTTAGAAAGGCACGGCCGTGATACCACTCCAGCACCACCTGCCCACCAAGAATTACAATTCTAATCCGGCAGGTGGTAGGGGTACAGCTTTGGCAGTCTTCTGCGAGGCGCTGCCATGGAGGCACGCGGGACGACTACCAATGTCGTAATCAGGCCCTTAATATTTATACAGTGTTTATGCAGAGTGCTCATGAAGGCTTCAACGTAGATGCATTATTTGATTCCGGTTAGTGTCCTTGTTTACATACCTGAAAATATTCCACAAAAGTCTCTGCACATGCTTAAGAGAAATAGTACTTCTAAACCATACAATACCACAAGTGTATCCTGAAAGGATAATTCCTGATTGGCATTCAGCTTTTCAATCACTTTGAGGAAGTCTTTTTTTGTCTTGTCTGAAATCATTAAGCAGTGCCCAGGGGTGGTCTTTTCTGCTGTAAACTCCTTATATCCGTATTGTAGTCGGCCTCTTTTTTTTTTCCCCTTGGTCAGTTGGATTGAATAGTGAAATGTTTCATTAAACAAATGGTTCATAAATATGAGTATCTGAGATGCATGTGGGGCAAATAGATTTTGGTCATTTGAACTCACGGTTGATATAATTCTGCAGCTTTTTCCTCTTCTCTCAAATGTCCAGTCTGTGTTTTCATTGGGTGTTCAAGGAAGTCTCAAAATAAGGGATATAATTGAGTGATAAAGCATGAAGTGGGCAGCTGCAACAGTTAATAACACACAGGCTTCTTCAGATGACGGCACAACATGCACGGATGAATGAGTGTTCCTCACAAAGGTGAAGTCATGTGCTAGTAAAATAGAGAACATATATAAATTATAAAGTTTCAGGGTTAAACATTGTGTGACTTCATGTAACGCAGTAGATATGAAAATTGATTTGGCGATGCTAATGATGGCAAACTAATAATGAAAACAAAAAATATATATTTATTTTACTTGCATAAGAACTTGATCAACAGGCTTTCCAACAACAAAACCCCCATTTGTTTCCAGCATATTGATGACCGTATTTCTGGTATCTTCATTGAAAAGGAGCTTGAGATTATCATAAGAGTGTATTCTTCCATTTAGTAGATGAGCAATCATTGATTCTCTTGCCTCCTATACAACTGTTTGCAATCTCTTCAGGAGTGCTTTTCTTCATGCAAACTCTGGCCAGGCAAACTGACAACTGCTCACGATTTTGATAGCACTTTGTGCAAACCCACGGAATGTGATTCACTTTCCGGGAATGAAAACAGAAATTCCATGTAATGAGAATAAGACATTGTAGGACAAAATGTATTTCAGTATCCCTGTTATATGCTACAAAAACACTAATTCAATGCATACAAATATCACACATTGCAAAGAAAGCATATTACCTCAGAAGAGAATCCATTATAAAGGTTTTAACCCATTCGCCGCGGCAGGAATTCCGCCGCGGCGCTGGGGGGGGGGGGGTTTGGAGGCAGCGCGGTGGCGCTGTGCTCGTGACGGAACCGCTCCGTCAGGAGCCACGGTTGAGCTGTGCTCATGACGGAGTAGTTTCATCACGTCTCCGCCCACTGCGCTAATCGCCCGCACAGGTGGGGAATTAGCGCCGCGTGGGCGGAGCGGCGGCCAACGGCCGCAGCATGACGGAACCACTCCGTCATGAGCACAGCGCAACCGTGGCTCATGACGGAGTCGTTCCGTCATGAGCGGGGAAGGGGTTAAGGAAGAAAGGCATCTGGGTAGCACTAAACAATCCTGACCACCTGTATGCCCCTATACTCAGCAGAGCTCAAATACAGGATTTTAGTGGAAAAGGGCCTGTTACTTATACAGACATTCAGGGGGTGAAACATTACTTGCAAGGACAGTATTGGCTAATGTAGAGTAGGGTTACACCTCCCTAGTGTCAGCTCCTCCCACTAGCTGCCAGCTCAGACTGGGCAGATGGGAGCAAAGTCACACATCATTAGGGTCAGCTCCTCCTAGTTCACACCTCCCATGTATCAACTCCTCCTCCCAGCTCAGGTTATACAAATAGAATACATTTCTCACCTGCCTGAAGGAAAGTCTCACACCTTCATTGCAAGAACAGAGATGTGCTAAAGACATCCTTTGCAGTTTTAAAACAGCAAGTTTAAAATTTGTGGTTGTGTAATAAGAAAACTAACAAACCTGAATTTCAGTCGCAATTTTAAAAGATGCAAATATTTTCCTAATTTTGTTCCAGAAATTTCCATATGCGTTAGTGTTAAAGATATTTATACCACATAGCTGTAACCCAGAGGTGTCCTGGCGCTAGTTACATCTCCCTTGGCAAACAATGGAAGAAGTTTATTGGGGAAAGAGCCAGGTCTTTAAGCAAGGTGGTTTGTGATATTTCTTAATTGAAACGGCAGGTCGTTCCAGGCTTTGGCCGCACCGTATGTGAAACTTCTGCCTCCCCATCGCACTTCTTTTATGCGTGGAAATGAAAATTAACTAGGGTGGATTGATCTCCTCTACATTCTGAAAGTTAAATTAAGTTTCTAGCTTATGTGGTTCTTGAGATATGAATTTATTGTATGGTGTACTTTGGAGACTTTTTGCCTGAATTTAAAACATTTCAAATCTATACCTAGAGTATTTCAGTATCAGTGACACAGGCACATAAGTTAATTTTCATTAGATAGACCAATCTTAATAACCTCTTTTGCAGTAAAATATTTACTTTAAAAAATGCCAACTTGAATATTTTAAGCTGCTCTATCTGCCGTTTCTGCCAGGGCTTGCATTAGGTGTGAACTCCTCCCACAAGTAATAATTCCCCAACTCAGGATATGCAAATATGAGACACACATCTCCTAGAGTGCAGAGTGGTGTAGCCAATTGAATCACTGGAAGCAAGTCACCACCCACCTGGGTCTGCATAAATGCCAGGCTTATTCTACAGTAAAATGCAGTACTTCCTCATCTCTGAAGAGTACTGGCAGACGGGTGTTCAGAACAATTTGGTGCTTCCGAGATCTCCACTATCCAGTCTTGAAGCATGTATTTTTCTATGGGATATGTTTATAATGTGAAGTACAGGGAGCTATTGCAAAGATTTTCACCAATACACTTCCTTTGTGCAATGCCATCTATCACTGTCTAAGATGTAGGTAAGACATCCCTCTAGCAGGGTGCACCATACCACAGGTGTGGACATCTCTGCAGGTGGAGATATGACCCCACATTATTTAAGTCTAGTCTTAGATATTGTAACTGCCAGGGAGGTCACAGAGTTCATGGGCTGGAAACTCAACTCAATTTCCTCAGCACCATGAAGCCTTTTTTGAACCCAGGAGTGTTTACTACCAAACTACCCTCAATAAAGCCACACCAATGCCAGTTTAAGATGTATTGAAACATGTACTTGGAGGGTACCTCAGAGGTGCATCTCTGAAACCTAGCAGCCCTGGAGTGGTCAGAAGGGCTTTAGGCAGCCTGCCAACATGTTTCTGAACCTCTGAATCAAAGTACATGATGGGCAGAGATGTCACACTTCTCCCCAGAAGGGTTCAGTGCTCGAGCGGAAAGCTTCAAAGGCCTGCAGCCTCTGTAATGCAGCCTCCAACGTCTGCTGCTAGCAGCAAATGTCAGCCCCGGTTTACACCCTGGCTTTAGGCTCGAAAACCGGCATGAAAACCTAGCGGGATTGGCCAACTCCAGCCCTAAGGTGGGGAGGTGAGGTAAAGCACATCTTTCTGCCACTTCAATCTTGAAGATGGGGACACCCATCCAATTAGGGCTGGGACTATTCCCCCTCCCACAGGAGGGCGGCATAATTGAGGGTGTATTCACCCCAGGTAAGGTGCCCATCGACCATACCTGCTACTCCCCTATAACTACCCTAAATTTAGTATTTAGGTGGATCCCCCAACCTAGAAACTAGTTTCTGCTGACTAAGGTAGAGAAAGGACAAACGATGCATGCAGAAGAATACTGAAGATGCCTACTGACTTGGCCCTAGCCCTACCAGCCAGTCTGCAGCCCTCAAGAATCCTGCAAAGAAAGTACACCTGTCTGGCAGTCAGCAACCTCCAGAAACCCTGAGAGGACTGCCTACCTCTGAAGACCAGCACTCCCGAGGCTAGCGGTTCTTTCAACAAAGCAAAGCAAACCACACCAAAGACTATGGTGACCTCTGGACCCGCCAACCTTGACCACTCTGCACTTAATGCCTCTGGCCCATATCCAGGTGGCCCACCAATCCAGAACAGGTACCCCAGTGATTCTGACCTCAAATCAAATATTAGCTGACCCGTCCTGAACTCCACGATGTCACCTCCAGACTGAATCTAGCAAATCCCTGAATGAGACTAGCGAGAACGATCCGATGTCAAGCACCCATGCACCCAAAGCCCCTGGGCCTTGGTGAGAACAGACTGTGCTTCTACGATCCTCAGAACCTCAACTTACCTCTGCTGTTGCTGGCTTCCTCTGTGACAAATAGGCTACAGCCGTCAAACAGGAGGCTGCAAATTGATTCTGAGATCCACCAAAAAGATCTGTGTTGTGCTGGTCGAACATTCACGGTACTGCTATCGCAGTTGGAGAATCTTAAAACATTGAGAAAGGAAGAAGTGCAGAGTAAGTGTTTTGGTCTTTAAATAATCTTATAATGAGGGTGTAGAATTATAATTTTACATAACACTCAAGTACTGCTTTTTTTTATCTGCAGAACACTTTACAAGACTAACGCCGACAGAACGCCAAATCAACCATTTCTACAAGAAGATGGAATTGAGCAAGAACTTTCCAGGTGTACACGATATCATTGAAGTTTGGATTCCTACTGCAACTAGAAAATGGGACATAAGCAATAGCATCTTTGGTGGAGCATCAATCTTGGAGAGGCTTCATGTCACAACTGATGCCATGAAGAAAAAGTCATCACACTTGTGCCTTCAAGAAAGGAGAGATTATTTGTGATTACCATGGAATGGTAATAACTGCAGAGGACGGGAATCGAATGATGCAAGAGTCACAAGAAGAGACGGGATACTTATTCTTTCAGGAACCCTAAGAATTGTGTGAAGATGGAAAAACACAGCCCTGCATGTGTCACCCAAATATGAAAACAATAGGATGGCAATATATCATTCAAGGAAAAAGTGCAGCATTAAGCCTAATCTGGTAACACTAGTTGTATTTGGCAGTATTCAAAATGTAATCATTTTCACTTCATTGAGAGATATTAATATGGAAGAAGAGCTCTTATTTGATTATGGCGTTTCCAGGTAATCTTTTAAGGGAGAAGGAGCAGACTTGAGGTGTTTAGATAAATGAGCAAATAAAGATTAGGAAGCTCAGATCTGACGCATTGAAGGCGTTTATAACCTTATCAAAGTAACCACCATTAAAACAATTCATTTTAGATACAATCTATATCCTTTTAATTGTTCTTCCCTGACCACATCAAGAGCTCTCAGATCTCTGGTTGAGCCCACCCAGAAGACCATATCCGGGTGAGGAGTCCCGTGATGAAGCATGCCATGATGGAAATGTGGGAGAGGGCTCCTTTAAAACCCATGACAGTGTGTGGGTCCCTGTGGACATCAGGAACCCATATTATTCCTTAGGCGATATAGCAGCAGTATCTGAGACCCAATTCCAGCGTCCAACTACCTGTTTTAGTAATATTGTGACATTTTTAGGTGTACAGGGGACTGTCAATTCATTTACAGAAGGCTATGCAGCTCACAGTCAGGTAAGATTACAGGTTTTTCCCCTTGGCTGAAGGTGAAAACAAATCTTCATATAGTACGAAAGGTGCATAAACCTATTTAGAGTCTCAGATCTAAGCTTTCTAACAAGTGTATGTAGGTCCTGTGTACCCACAAAGTGACTCAGATATCCAGGGAGAGCTATTCACAAATTTAGCAAAACTTGGCAAAAACATATTTTTTGGCAGCTTTTGCAAATTTTTGGTATCCACCCTCATGACCCCTTTTGGGTCCCTGTGGATATCAGGAACCTATATTTAACCTCGGATGATATAGCAGCAGGGCCTGCCTCAAAATTGTAGCCTTTTGAACACTTTTGAAATTTCCCTGAAGCAAAAAATGCCTAATTCCCAATGCATCCTTGGTGCATCAATGTGTTCAAAAATGCTAAAAAAAAGATCCAAATGAAACAACAGTGTTGCAGTGGCCTAATGGCATTCTAAGCAGGTAATGAATGAACAGTTGTATAAATAAAGTTGAAATCCTAAATTTCAAGTTCAGCTTGACCCTCCTCTCCCCCCCCATGTAGGTAAAACATTTTAATAATACAAAATGTTAAAAGTATATAGGTGCAATTTCAGTGTCCTGAATGCTATGTAGGAGCAATTGTAGTGTGCGGTGTACCTCCAAAATAAATTTCTAACATTTAAGTCTCCCTGAAGCAGAAAATGACTAAGTCCCAAAACATCATTGGTGCATCAAAGTGTTAAACGCTCAAAAATGGTTTGAAAACAACAAGTTACAGTGGCCTAATAACATCCTAATCACTCAATGAAAGAAACAGAATGAATAGTTTCACACAAAGCCGAGCATTTGAATTTTGAATTTCATGAGGACAAGGTCACTTCTCTGTGAGGTTCTGGAACTCTGAGAGGTGTAAAAGAGCAATGCATCAAAATCATTAAACTACACGGGTGCAAGTGCAGTGTCCTGAATACGCCCCAAATGCATTTCCAGCACTTTTGAACTGTCCCTCATCACAAAAATCATCAATTTCCCAATCCATCCAAACGCTTCAAAATGCCATAAAATGGTCAAATATTGGGGGGAAAAAAGCATGCAACAACAGCGTAATAACATCCTTAACAAAGTATATCTCCATTTATTTTGAAATCCTTTAATAAAAGTTGCTTTTTCATGCATCACTGGTGATGCACACCAAATCTGCGATACAGCACTGGTGATGCACACCAAATCTGCGATACAGCACTGGTGATGCACACCAACTCTGCGATACAGCACTGGTGAAGCACACCAAATCTGTGATACAGCCCTGGTGATGCACACCCAATCTGCGATGCATCACTGGTGATGCACACCAAATCTGTGATTCAGCACTGGTGCTGCACACCCAATCTGCGATGCATCACTGGTGATGCACACCAACTCTGCGATACAGCACTGGTGCTGCACACCCAATCTGCGATACAGCACTGGTGATGCACACCCAATCTGCGATACAGCACTGGTGATGCACACCAAATCTGCGATACAGCACTGGTGATGCACACCCAATCTGCGATACAGCACTGGTGAAGCACACCCAATCTGCGATACAGCACTGGTGCTGCACACCAAATCTGCGATACAGCACTGGTGATGCACACCCAATCTGCGATACAGCACTGGTGATGCACACCCAATCTGCGATACAGCACTGGTGATGCACACCAAATCTGTGATTCAGCACTGGTGAAGTCTACATGAAGCCGAAAAAGAAAAACATACTTCGAGGGTACACTTAATTTGTACCTTTTTTCCTATAAGCCACAAACATCAGAATTGGTAAAATAAAGTGTACATACGTTAGCTACAATCTGCAATTCAAATTATTTACCTTATACGCTTCAAGAATTAAAGGGCACATTCTACTATGTATTGTATCCTATTCTTTTCAATGGGGTGACCTGATGGCCGGAAATTGAAAATCGCCTCGTATGGATTCCACTTCCATTTTGTGTACCTTGTGTGTGGGCCACATGCATTTAAATTGGCACACTGTAGCAGGCTATGCTATAGAATGTGAGTTTATGGTACCGGGCAACGGCGGACACAGAGACCGCACTACCTTCTGTTGTTCCCTTATTAATACTTAGTCATCAAAAGTGGAAAATGCGTGCACAAAAACAAACTCCAGCACTTGCCGTTGAAGAGTGCTAACTGCTTATGCAGACAAATGAAGAAACAGGTTGGTGGAGTGGTGCACTGCTCATTAAAACCTTGATAATAGTCAAAGAGTCAAATAAGCCTTAATAGGTGATAAGTTCCTTTTATTTTCAAAGAAGATTAGCCAGCCAACGCGTTTCGTTCAAAAATGAACTTCTTCAGGGCAAAATAAAGGCGCTCTTGTCACAATGGGTTCGAAAACACCTAGGTCTAGGTGGGCACAGGATCGCGCACGGGCCACCTTGATAAGGGCCTGAGTGCGTTATGTGCTGTACGCCGGAATAACAAGGACTCGTTCCTTCAGGAGAAATCAGAGTGGGTGCCTATGCTATAGAATGTGTTGCAGTTGCAAATTAAGCTCTATCTTGTATGAATCATGAATTATGACACAATATATGTGACACTTTTCCAAAACTGGAGGCAACATTCTAAAAATATGAATGGAATTAGTGAATGATTTGTACTGCTTCTAAACAAGACATATGCATACAAATAGACACGGAACAGTGGAATGGTGTCAGCATTATGCTCCCCCTTGATTTCTGGCTCCATATTGTATGGTTTTAGAATTATAGGCAAAAACATAGTGTTTTTCAACCTACCTGAAGCCGAAAAAGAAAAACCTACCTTGAGGGCACACCTATTTTGCACCTTTTTCCTATAAGCCACAAACATCAGAATTGGTCAAATAAAGTGTACATACCTTAGCTACAATCTGCAATTCAAATTAAGGCTTTACCTTATACGCTTCAAGTATTATAGGACACATTCTACTATGTATTGTATCCTATCCATTTCAACGGAGTGATCAGATGGCCGGGAATTGAAAATCGCCTCGGATGGATTCAACTTCTATTTTGTGTACCTTCTGTGTAGGCCACATGCATTTAAATTAGCACACTGTAGTAGGCTATGCTATAGAATGTGTTGCAGTTGCAAATTAAGCTCTATCTAGTATGGATCAATACCTTATACGCTTCGAATATTATAGGACACATTCTACTATGTATTGTATCCTATCCATTTCAATGGAGTGACCAGATGGCCTCCAGGGGTGACTTTTTGAAGTTTTGGGGTTTAAGGGGGCAAAGTCACTTCTTCCACCCAGCCCAAGGTGCTCAAAATCGGGTACAATATCAAGTTTTTCCCTTGGCTGGAAGCTGGAAAAAAAAACTTCAGATAATACCAAAGGTAGATAGATCACATGAAAGCATCAGACCTGACCTTTCTAAGAAGTGTATTTACATCTTGTGCACTCAAACAGTGTCTCTGATATCCAGTCTGAGCTATTTGACAAATTAGCAAACCTCGCTAGAAGTGCTCACTGTTAGCGAGTTTTGCTAATTTTCAGTACCAACCCTAATGACTATTTGCAGGGTGGGTGCTAGGACGGCCAGGGGCTGTCTGACGCACATGCCCACCATGACGTCAGACGGCTCCCAGCCGTCCGCCGCACGCAATGGGTTAAAGTACAGAGAATAGAACATCCACAATATCTTTGATGTAGTAAACCATCCTTAAAACTCTAAAAACTGTGGGGCTCATTACGATGATGGGTAGACTTGGCCCGCCTGCCACCATAGTGGTAATTGGGACCGGCGGCCAGACATGTGGCAGTCCCACCACTGCAATTAGTATACACCCTCCATACTGGCGGGCGCATCGTTGGCCTTTAACATTGTGGGTGGTGCTGCTGGCTGCAGCACCTTCCGCAATGTGAAAGGTGCTTGCACCTTATTTCCCTGCACCACTTGGCAGGCACCATGCGGTGCCTGCCACTTGGTGCAAGGAAATGCAGGGGGGTGCCATGGGTATCCCCAAGTGTAGCAACACCACCCCCCCCAAGGTTGGACCACAACGATCCCCCAAACCTAATCCCTGCCGGGCCAGCTGTGGCGATCCTCCCGCCATTGTAATGAGCCCCTAAGCCTTCTGTGAATTGTCCTTAATCAATGCAGGGTGGCACCTGGCCTCTGTGGGCTTTTGTTGATAGAACATAGTCATAAGTAAGATCACAACTGATCTGAATAGTTTGCAACGCAACAAATAAAATTACGTATCTCAGCTTTTCATCTCTTTCAAAAGTCTCAAGAACTGGTTTGGCGTTAAATTTCTCTTTTGATGTCCGCACTAGCTTTCCAGGAGTTTCCAGTAAGGGGTGATGACATGAGCATGGACTGTTTGTGGCATCCATGCAATACCGTTCCTTCCGATAATTGGTAAAAAAAATAAGCTGTTCATTTATTTTTTTAGGCAGCTCATTTAACTTCTGTATTCCTTCTGTTGCAGATATTAGCTCCCCATGAAAATCGCAGACCACCTCTCCTTTTTGAAATCTGCGTAATGCAACGGCCTTCCTTCTACCTTCTTCATCAACAACAGAAACTCCACTCCACCGTTGGTGACTCAGACATGAGTTAATTTGTTTATCACCCATTGGTGATGTGCTTTCTGTCATTGGTTTCCAATTCTGGATTAGCTCTGCAACTTCTGGTAGATTCTTTCTCCATTACATTTTATTATAAAACTTTAGTACACATTTTTCTCTTGGTTGCCTTCGCGGGAACTGTTCTGTGATTGAAAGAAACAAAATAAATTATCAGTTTCTAAAATTTTAACTTTTTAATATATTTCAGCATATCTAAATGTTTACTTATTGTTTCCACCTTTCTTAAAAGTTGCTGTTTCAGTCTCCACTTACCATATGCAAGCCGCTCGTGATCACCAACCAGTGCAATTCGGTCTTTTTTACCTGGTGGATTCCCATTCAGTGTCACAGGAAATTCTTTTTCAAAATGTATGAATACATCATGATTTTTTTTCACCAGGTTCTTTGGATGTAGAAGGCCCATTATGCTGTGCCCTTTAAGTACATAAAAAAGACAAAGTTAAGCATTAGTAAATGGTTCTGTGTTATAGAAAGTGAATATTTTTCATTTTGCATATATGCAAAGTGCATAAAATCTATAACTGTCAATAGCCTAAGACTGAAACAGTAGCTTACAAAATGTATCTGTAAATTAGACCATGCAAAACACATACGATCTACAAGGTGGTCATAATTTATGACAGATGATTGCATACGAAAAACAAAGCAGCACATTCTACGTAGCATACCTTTGCCGTCTCTTATCAAGTGGTTGTCTGCAATGTATAGTATTATCTTGTTTCAAGCATCTGCAAACAAACACAGATAGTAAGAATGGTTAACAAATGTTCAAAATATATGTCTAAATACAATAAATAGTTGCATTCAAAGCTGAAGGATTATGAGTAAAGTAACTGTTTTCTAAAAAATCAGTGAGATGAAAAACAATGACCTATTCTATTCTATTACCACTTCCGTAAGATTCCAGGTTTTTCCCCGTGAAAATAACATTCTTATAGTCCATAAGGTCTACAAACCCCTTCACAGTATTAGATCTGAGCTTTCTAACAAGTATATTTAGGTCCTGGGTACTCACAAAGTGACTGTGATATCCATTCTGAGCTATTTGGAAAATTAGCAAATTTTGTCAAACATTTTTTGACAATTTTTGCTAATTTTCAGTATCAACCCTCATGACTGTTTTCAGGTCCCTGTAGCCACCAGGACCCCATAATATATCTCAGATGATATAACAAGAGTGGCTAGGGCTCATTTCCAGCCTCCAGGTACATGTCTGACTCCTATTTGTGACATTTCAAGGTGTTTGGTGTCAAACTCATTTTTTCCATTATAGGCCATAGAGCTCAGAGTAACATCACATTTCTAGTTCTGGACCCAAGGTCCCCATAGTATACCTCAGATGACATACTAAGAGTGTCTAAGACCCATTTCTGGCCTCCAGGGATGACTTTTTGAAGTTTTGTGGTTTAAGGGGGCAAAGTCACTTTTTTCACCCAGCCCAAGGTGCTCATAATCTGGTACGATATCAGGTTTTTCCCTTTGCTGAAAGCTGAAAAAAAACTTCAGATATTACCAAAGGTACATAGATCACATGAAAACATCAGATCTGAGCTTTCTAACAAGTATATTTAGGTCCTGGGTACTCACAAAGTGACCATTCTGAGCTATTTGGAAAATTAGAAAATCTTGTCAAACACTTTTTTTTACAATTTTTGCTAATTTTTGGTATCCAGGCTCATGACAGTTTGTGGGTCCTTGTGGACATCAGGAACCCACATTATACCTCAGGTGATATACCAGCAATGTCGGAGACCCAATTCTAGCATCCAGCCACCTGTTTTAGTGATATTTGTCATATTTGTAGGTGTTCAGGGAACAGAGTCACTTCTTCTACAGAAGGCTATGGTGCTGCTCCATGTGCTCCAAGAGGTCAAAAAAATATTTAATACAAAATAATTTCAAAAGTATATAGGTACAATTGCAGTGTCTGGAATGCTATATAGGTGCACTTACAGTGTCCTGTGTACCTCCAAAATGAATTTCTAACACTTTTGAAGTGTACCTGAGGCAAAAAATGGCTAAGTCCCAAAACATCATTGAAAATAATTGAGTGTTACAGTGGCCTAATTACATTATAAACACACAATGAATGAAACAAAATGAATAGTCTCAACAATATTTTGGGGGGGGACAAGGTCACAGTTGTGTCTGAGGTCGTAGAACTCTGAGCTGTGTAAAAATTCAGCTTAAGGGCCCTCCCCATGGAGGTCAAAAATGTTAATCAAAATCATTTAAAAACTATATAGGTGTAATTGCAGCTTTCTGAATGGTATATAAATGCATTTGCACTGTTCTGTGTATTTCCAAAATGAATTTCTAACACATTTGAAGTCTCCATGAAAGGAAAAATTACTAAGTCCAAATACATCATTGGTGCATCATAGTGTCCAAAAACGGTCAAAATTGGGTTAAAATGAAAAATCAAAGTGCTACAGTGGCCCAATAGCATGCTAAACATATAATGAATGATATAGAATTAATAGTTTTACAAAAACATTGAAAATTGTTATTTTAAATTTCAGGGGGACAAGGTCACGGAAGTCATGGAACTCCGAGCCGTGTAAAATTTCAGCTTTTCCCCCTTATAGAGGTCAAAAATGTTATTACATCAAAATCATTTAAAAACAATATAGGTGTAATAGCAGTGTCCTGAATGCTATATAACTGCATTTGCACTGTTCTGTGTACCTCCAAAATGAATTTCTAACACTTTTGAAGTCTCCTGAAGCGAAAAATGACTATGTCCAAATACATCATTGTTGCATCAAAGTGTTCTAAAACGGTCAAAAATGGATTGGAATGAAAATAAATGAGTGTTAAAGTGGCCTTAGAGCATTATAAACACACAATGAATGAAACAGAATGAATAGCTTTACAAATAAAGATGAAAATTAGCATTTTCAATTTCAGGGGGACAAGGTCACTTTTGTGTACGAGGTCATGGAACTCCGAGTGGCGTAAAATTTCCGCTTGCC
Source organism: Triturus cristatus (assembly GCF_964204655.1). Classification (NCBI taxonomy): domain Eukaryota; kingdom Metazoa; phylum Chordata; class Amphibia; order Caudata; family Salamandridae; genus Triturus; species Triturus cristatus. The sequence continues at coordinate 1,932,619,186 of NC_140589.1, forward strand.
TCCCTTATGGAGGTTAAAATTTGTAATACTTCATAATCATTTTAAAACTATCTAGGTGTGATTGCAGTGTTCTGAATAGGTCCCAAATGTATTTTCAGCACTTTTGAATCATCCCTCATCACAAAAATCATCAATTTCCCAACTCATCACCAGTGCTTCAAAGTGTCATAAAATGCTCAAAAATGGTGGAAAATGGGAAAAAAGCATGGAACAGGTGCTTAACATCCTAAACAAAATGTATATCTCCATTTAGTTTTAAATCATTTAATAATAGAGTTACTTTTTCATGGACCACTAGTGATGCACACTAAATCTGAGACGCAGCACTGGTGATGCACACCAAACCTGCGATACAACACTGGTGTTGCATGGGAGAAGCTCATTTGTATCACCTTTGCACAACCCTGGGTAGCTGCGGGTTCAAGCAGCAAGGCTTGACAAAGGAACGCAGTGTAACGCATTCAACAGCACCAAACAACCAAGTAAGTCACACACCAATTTATAATACAGTAGACATGGGGCGTTTGTGGCAGCCATGCAGTAAAGACTCCCCAACTCTGTAAAAAGCAAGTCCTCTCTTTTCCAGTTCTTTAATCTGAAGTCCTTCCACTACAGATCTAAGCTCACCATTAGAATCGGACACAATCTCTTCTGTTTGAAATATGCCATTTGCAGTGACTTTCCTTCATCAATAACAGACTCCACTCCCCCATTAACTATGTGTACACGATTTAATGTGTTTATCAGCTGTTTGTTCGTAATGTGATTTCTGTGATGGGCTTCCAGCTCTGGATCATATCCTGTACATCTGCAGCATTCCTTATCTATTTGTTTTTATTTGAAAGCCTTAGTACCCTCTTTTCTGTTGATTGCCTTTGTGGAAAATGTTCTGAGATTTAAAGAAATACAATTATTTTTATTTCTAAAAAGTAACCTTGTCGAACCATTTCCCTATATGTTCACTTGTTGTTTCCTAATTTCGTATATATTGCTGTTTCATTCACTGCTTCTCATATGCTTGACAATCATGAACCCCAGCCACTGTAGTTTGTTCTTCTGTGCTCAGTGGGTTTCCAGTCAATGATAATAAATTCTTTTTCAATACTCGTAAGCAAACAATGCACATTTTTGCTGGACACTTTTGATGCAGGCTGCGCCTTTAGCAGTGCCATTTAAATAAAAAAAAAAAAGAAATATTGGCACAAGCGTATTACTATAGTGTTGTGTGGTTTAAAGTGAAATGATTTTGAAAGAGCATTCACATGTCTTGTTGTTGTAATTATGCTACATGCTTGAACATCCATAGGTGTCAGTAGCCTATTTCTAAAGCAGTAGCTTAAAAATGTATATGTAAATTAAAGAAGACAAATGTTCAATTCTTTGTGATCTTTAGTTGCTCATAACTTTAGGACAGATAATTGTATTTAAAAGATTGAGACACATTACATAGCGTACCTTTAACATCTCTTTAGATGCTGCTGCAATATGCATGGCCGGCTCTTGCTTCAAGCCTCTGCCATTGAACACAACCAATAATAGTTTGCGATTGTTTGAAATGGCTCTCTACATACAATAATTACTTGTCATTAAAGTATAAATATTATGGGTGTGGTTTTCTAAAGGTCAGATGGCAAAACAATTGTCTCACCATTTGCTTTCCATGGGTACGTTCATCTAGCAGTTTGGCTGCAGCACAGATATTTTCCAATCCTCATTCAATAATACTTTTCAGCAGTGGGAGTTGAATGTGCCATTTAAATTCACAAAAAGGCTCTTTTTAGCGTCAGTGCTGTCTTCTTTTTTTTTGTGTGCTGTCTCAAACTCGTCTAGCTTCCTGACTCGTAACTGAAGGGATATTGTACCTGTAAGAATTAACATGTGAATCCTGCTGGACATACTGTGAATATTCAAATATTTCTTCAAGGTATCATATGGATCGTGTGCTGATACCATTGTCAACAGAAGAAACACTACGGTCGTGTCTTTGAATATCAAATAACCCTCATCCAATGTAAACTAGTAGAGCTAAGAATATAAATGTAATCACTATTTAATGATACAAAATGTATCAAACGACTGCAGGAAAAGGACCTGGGTGTGTTATGATAGGCTGGGGGAGGGGCTTATCATGGAATACACGCACAAAAACTGTCTTGAGACCTGTCATGCTAGTCTTGATCACCTTTGCAGAACCTTGGTTAGCTGTGGCTTCAAGCAGCAAGGCTCGACAAAGGAACTTACTATAAAGCATTCAACAGCACCAAACCACAATAGGAGTCACACACCATGAAAAATCTATAAACAATCAGAATATTTTTAGACACTATGAGGAAAATCCACCAGAGTTTTTCGTAGATAGTTTTTTGAAGATATAAATTATTTTAAATGCAACCACAAACAAGCATTCGTCAACGAGTTTGGAAACCTTTGGAAAGTTTTAAAGAGTTAGTTCACAATCTGTAGCCGTGTTGGGTCAGCAAATCTGGCAGGATGGTGGTCTATGGGTCCAGAAAGGATACTTTGGGCAGTTAACTCATCGCTACAGCATTTTTACATCAAGTTCCAAACTTTTACAGGGCAAGCACCATAGACTATAAGAGTGGTCCTGGTGCATCGATTATAGGAGAAAACAAAAGATGCTCAGGAATGCCACAGTTGACGTGCTGTCGACAGGAGTGCATTTGTGGTAAGTTCTTGGTCCATGAGTGGTGTGGGGAGACTTTGGCCAAAGAGGTTGGGGTCCACGAAGTCCTCTTGGTTGCAGCAGTTGGCCAGCCAATGCTGGGTGTTAGAAATGGCGATTTATGGTTGGCTAGGGCTTGCGCCAAAGCCAGGCGGAAACCACCACTCTAGTCAGGGCTGGGGAGTTACACGCCAAAGATAACCCCTGCTCACCCCCTTGGTAGCTTGGCACGAGCAGTCAGGCTTATCCCGGAGGCAATGTGTAAAGTGTTTGCGCGCGCACACAACAACAACACCCAAGGCCCACCACAAAGGAAACTCCACACAAGGATATATAAAAATAGCCTTTGTATTATACCAAAACACATTAGATACTATTCACACAATTTACACTGTACCAACTGGCACTGGGCAGAATTTTACAAGGGATTATATGTACAGGGGACAGGGCCACATGGACCACTGTCAGGAATTAGCACTTTTAGAACTTAGCACTTAGAACATAGGATATAAAATTATTGTAGCACAAAATAACACATGTAGCACACAACCAGTAACTACTGGTAACAGGCAAGTACCACCTACGCAACCCTAACCACCTTAGGAGAATGTCACGCAGGGAACCAGGACCTCACTAGCACCACCTGTACTAGGGAGAATAACGACCTAAGTATCACAATACCTGTAGGGGTAGAAACACATTACACATGATGCATCACAACACATTCAGAGGTGTAGGTTGGGAACAATAGCGCAAAACTCACATTAGCCACCACCTGTGGCAGTCCCTAGGCCAACTGGCTTCGTAGGGGCTAGGACGCCCTGTGTCTCAATGTCGGGGGCCTAAACGGAGCAGCTGCCCACGAAGTGCTGGGCAGCTGTAGAACAATGGGGGGGGCAACGCTGGAGCCTTGCAGGCTCTGGCCAACTGACTGTCCCCTGAGCCCCTCTGGGCTCTAAACACAGGACTGGCCCCTTGGAGCCTCGCTGGGCTCAAACAACAAGAAATGCCCCCCTAGAGCCTCCGTGGCTCTGAACTACAATTATGCCCTGGGGCAACGTTGGAGCCTCGTGGGCTCTAAACAAACAATGCGCCGTCGTTGGAGTACCTCTGGACTCTGAGCAACAAATAATGCCCCCGGGGTTGGAGTCCCGCTCGGGGGCTCTGGACAGCTACTTCTGGCCTCGGGTGGAGCGCACTAGCGCTCTAGGATACTAACGCTTTTCCGGGGGCGAAAGGGCGCTCTCTTCAGTGCTGCCCCCGTCGGAGCAGCCTGCAACTGCGGCGCCGCTGTGGTGGACAGGGGGCAGAGACTACTACCACGTGGAGTCCCGCTTACCTGGGACTCCCGCGTTGTCTCCGCCTGGTCTCCTCGCCGGCGTCTTCCCCGATGCCGGTCTCCTCAGCCTGCAGTTCGACTTCCGTTTCGGGACGAGGCCCCACCCACGTCCCAACGAGAACTGCCTGACTTCCTGGATGCCACGGCGGTGATTTCAGTACGGCGGCAATGAGGGGTAGACCCCCTCTTCTTTAAACAGACGAGCGGGGTGGCCACCCGCTATGGGCGGCAATGTCCCTGGCAGGGTGGGCACCTGCCAGGGGGGCTTCAGGATCGGCCAAGAACGGGGCAAAACCGGGTGGGCACCGGCTTTCAGAAATAAAGCGCTCCTGGTGCTAAGGGTAAAGGTGAAAGCGCTCTCTGCGCTAAAGGCAAGTCCAGCGGTCCAGGCGCTGGAGGCTTCAGAAAAGCACCAAGTAAAGCGCTCCTCAATGCTGGGGTCCCAAATAAAGCGCTCCTAGCGCTATAAGTCAAATAAAAGCACTTCCAGGTGCTTTAGGGGAGAATATAAAAGTCCAGCAAAGTTCTCCTCTGTATGCAGCAAGGCAGGGGGGGGGCAAGGTTGGACCCAGAGCCAGCTCACTGGGCCTCCAGGCAGGGAGGTAGTCCAAGTGGCGGTCCTCTGGTCCAGCAACAGCAGTAGCCCCCCTCAGGCAGGATCCTGGAAGAGAACACATTCATGGGGTCACAGCCCCTTTTTATACATAGCTTTCCTTTGTCTCAAGGTGCAGGGAAGGGGCGAACCAGTTACAACTGGTTCCTGAGCACTTTGTTTTGCCCAGCCCCTCTCCCTATTCACAGGACAGGCCAGGGTCATCAGTCACACCACAGGGGGCGGAGCCAGCATTGTGTGGGGAGAGCCCAACCTTATTCAGGTCCTAGGTGTACTCCTCCCACCTATCTGGCTGCTGATCTTCCTATTCACCACTGGGTGACTCCTCCTGACTCTGGGGATTCCCTAGCCCGTCACATGACTTCAGCCAGCCAGTCACATGACAGGCAGTCACTGCACATTTATGCCAGCGTCTAGTAGTGGCGCTTTCACACTAGCTACATGGACACCGCACACATCATCGCGCAGCATTTAATCACACGAGTCCACACATACCAAACTCGCACCTGTACTTTCCACGCATCAGGAACTACCAGGGACACATACATTCCCCCATGCATTCCTATGGGAGGGCAGGCCTATCTCACCAAATACACTCAGAGTGCCCACGCACTTTACTCTGGGACACAGGGAAAGTGCGCAGAAACCAAAAATCACTACCACCAGGTCACCAGTAAAAGCAAAAAGTTTAGGGGTGAACCTGCCAGAAGGGCCAAGTCCAACACAACCCCCTTCCAGCCAAAAACGCAGGGCAGACCAATCACCACCGTGATGGACTTCCCTGCTTTGGACGATAGAACACGGACGCGGGCCCGCAACTGCAGGGACACCCTCCGGTTCTACGCCGCGGTGAACCCATGGGATTCCTTCTAAAACCACTGTCCGGACCAACTGGGCTACCCCACTGGTACTCCCAAGCTGTCCGCGGCCAAGACCAGGCCCTAGGCCACCCATGTGCCACCGGTCCTTGCCTAATCACGGAGTGGGGGGGTAGTAACCCCTGGCACATATCGGCCATTCTCCACTCTTCCTGTCTGCAAGACAGGACTAGACTGCCACTGGTTCTCCAGCCTAGGGTCTACAACCTCAGGCGGACCAGGAGTCTCAGGGAAGGCTCTCCTCCCTCTACCTCTACTCCTAGGGTTCCTCCTCCTCTGGCGAGGGGTACACCTAGAACGCGATTCCAACCCAGGGTTTAACCCCTCAGGTTGCACCGGGGTCAGAGGTGGGCTCTCCCACCCTCTGCACCCCCTTCCAGAGCCCTGCTCCCTACCAACTGGGGTGGTACCTCTGGAAGAAGAAGAACCGGTCGGGACGCTGGTTACAGACGTCCCACCCTTCAGGTCAGGCTGATCCTGAACCTGGCCCTCCAACCTCCGGTCTAGAACCTTTGGTGGAATAATCGCCTGGTACTCCAGGACTTCGGGGGATTTACACTCCATCCCCCTGAGGCTAACAAACGACACATGTCGTGTGACTGTCTGTCTGGCGCGGATCTCCCGTCCCCTGTCCACCTGACAGTGCGCAGAGATCCCCCTGAACAGAAGTGGTGTCACCATTGTCACTACACGGGATCCTAGCCCAACTGGGTTGTCCCTGACCCACTGGCTCTTCCACTGGGGAACTCATCCCCCAATCACTCCTCACGCTGGACTCCTGTACCCTCCCTACCGGAGTGGCACTGCCAGACTCTAGAACCACAGGAGCCCTGTTTACAGGTGCTCCAGGTCCTCTACTCACTAAGAGATCTTCCTCAAGTGGAGTAACAGGACAGCCTAGGTCCCCAACTTGGTGTTCCCTCATGAAACCATCCAAGTCCTGAGGCAGGGTTTCGTGCGTCTGGGGACCCTCGGTCACCCACTTACTCTTGCTCCACTGAGCCAGGCAGTAAGCCCCTACACCCTCCTCTCTATCCTGGGACCTAGCTGGGCTACACTGAGCCTCTTCCACCACGCTGGGCTGGAAGATACCTGAACCACTACTTTTGGAGTCACTCCCTAATGACTCTAGAGAACCTCTAGCACTTTCCCAGCGCTCTGCTTCCTCTGCAAGCTACCAAGGACAAAAAGAGTCGTACCTCAGCAGGTGTTGGCGCAACCCGGAAGAACAAATACTGAGCATCTGCTCTTTGGTAATCATCTTGAGCGCTCCATCCAAATCTTCTTCCGGGTTAACCCTCAGCCACTCCACCAGTGCATCATGACAGTCATCCACAAACAACCCCCACGACTGGTGACAGTTTCCTACTGCCCCTGAATTTTAACCTTAACTCCTCCTCCTGGGGAACAGGTACCCGACTGGGAGAACTGGGACTGTGATTTCCTACACTGAAAGCTATATAGCTGCCACCACTGGACTCAACCCTCCCTGGGGAGCCCACCCCCCAGAGCTACTTTGCCTCTGGTGGAGGCCCTCTCAGCCTCATCTATCCTCTCCTGCGCCGAGACCCTCTCAGTCTCTAGCTGTTGGTTCTTGACCTCCAGCTGCGCCATAGCCTGGGCATGCTCTAACCTGAGCTTTTCTAACGCCAGCTGGTGTTCCCTTTCTTTCCTCCTATCTTCCCACTCCTCTGGGGACAGGGAAAGGGATGAGGCGCTGCCTCCTACGCTGGACCCAGCAAGGGACTCACTACCTATGGGGTATTCACTCTCTACTGGCGTCCAGGTACTTTCATCTTCTTCCTCCTCTTCTTCCTCCTCAGGGCTCCCCACAGACCCACCACCCTCCAGGTGTGAGGCCCGGGCCCTTTCCATACTGCGCTCAAGATCCCTTTGATCCTTTTGCCATAGGATCAGGCTGCTTCTAAGCGCGGACTGAGTGTCTGACTCATCCACCCCTATGTCTCTCTCTTCACAGAACCTTACCAACTCCAACATACTGTACCCAAACAGATCACAGGAATCAAAAGCAGGCTCCATTTTGGCGGACGTTCTTGAGAAAAGATTACACAGGGAACCTAGGGTCTAAGCTTAACACAGGAGTACACAATTCACAAAAAGGATTCAGCAAGCTCTCTATCCCAGAGAACTCACACTTACTTGCCTAGTGCCACACACCATTCATCCACACACAACCCTCCCCTCGGACTGGTAAGGCAGTTTCTACCACCCCTGATTCCTCAACCTGACCACAAGTGACACAGGTTCCAACTCTGGGCGCAGGGCGGGGAACAAATGTACTGGACACTATATTATGCTGCCACCACTGGATCCCACCCTTACTGGTGAATCCAGAAACACATTTCCACAGAAATGACACTTAAGAACAAACGTAGCACAATAATCCCTATACCATGTGACTATCTAAATGCAGAGTTTTTGGTGCGGCCAATTGCTGCTTCAGTACAGCGCAAACGCAAGTCCTAATCCCACCGCTGATCACCAATGTTAGAAATGGCGATTTCTGGTTGGCTAGGGCTTGCGCCAAAGCCAGGCAGAAACCACCACTCTAGTCAGGGCTGGGGAGTTACACGCCAAAGATAACCCCTGCTCACCCCCTTGAGCAGGGGTTATCGGGACGGCCTTTTCGCTGCGGGCACCGGAGCTCGGGGTGGGTTCCCGTTGACTTCCGTTTCGGGACGAGGCCCCGCCCATGTCCTAACGAGAACTGCCTGACATCCTGGATGCCGCGGCGGTGATTTCAGTACGGCGGCAATGAGGGTGTAAGAGTTGGCAGAAACAGCGCGACACAGGCGTGGTAGTCTTATGATTGTTCAATGGGGAATAGTCAAAGGTCTCGGTGTAACAATAAAGAAATGTCAAAGTCAGGCATCAAAAGAACCCATAACGAAAGGGGGTGAGTCTTGTTCTTCTTCCTCCAGGGGGATAGGTTCTCCCTCTTTGAAGATGCTCGCCTTGTCCCCTCGACCAGGAATCACTCGTCCGGCGTTATGAGGGTAGAACAGAAATAGAAAGGAGACCGATTAGGAATATACAGGTCTTGTTTTGCTTAAGGGAAAGGGAGTGCGGGATGTCACCATCTATCGATTCTTGTTTTGTGAAGGGAGAGGGTCCACCACCTCAAAAGGATATTTGTAGAGGGAGAGAGTGAGAGAAACGCGCAGAGGTCAGGATTCCCTACCGGGCAGCCCCACTCCTCCCTCGGCTCTATGATCGACCCGCCTCCCGGTACCCAGCAAACGCTGCCGTACCTGTTCGAGCCACCGTCCTCTGGGACCATGGCAGGGCGCTTCACCGGATCGTTGGCCTCCAGGCTCCTCTGTACTCTCATCCTCCGGGGTCCTCGACACCACTGGATTCTTCGCGTCCTCGTCTCCTCTCCGTTGTTCGTCTCGGCGTTCTCCTTCCTCCTTCCCGCTGTAGACTACCTCTTCCTTGGCGGCCGGTCTTTTTACGTCAGATGACGCGATGGTGCTCCACCCCCGGGGGCGGAGTCCGTAGTCTTCCGTCTGTTCCTGAAAGGGCCAGTACCCGGAAGGGGGGGAACTATGATGATGCCGTCCAAAGCTTGGCAGGGTCCGGCGACTGAAAGGTGGAAACATCGGTGAGTGGGGGAGGAGAAGGTAACATCGGTGTCTCAGAACCCGGACCCTGACAGAGGGGTAGGCTCCCTCTTCTTTAAACATACGAGCGGGGTGGGCACCCGCTATGGGCGGCAATGTCCCTGGCAGGGTGGGCACCTGCCAGGGGGGCTTCAGGATCGGCCAAGAACGGGGCAAAGGCCGGGTGGGCACTGGCTTTCAGAAATAAAGCGCTCCTGGCGCTAAGGGTAAAGGTGAAAGCGCTCTCTGCGCTGAAGGCAAGTCCAGCGCTTCCAGGCGCTGGAGGCTTCAGCAAAGAACCAAGTAAAGTGCTCCTCGACGCTGGGGTCCCAAATAAAGCGCTCCTAGCGCTATAAGTCAAATAAAAGCACTTCCAGGCGCTTTAGGGGAGAATATAAAAGTCCAGCAAAGTTCTCCCCTGTATGCAGCAAGGCAGGGGGGTGGCAAGGCTGGACCCAGAGCCAGCTCACTGGGCCTCCAGGCAGGGAGGTAGTCCAAGTGGTGGTCCTCTTGTCCAGCAACAGCAGCAGCAGCCCCCCCTCAGGCAGGATCCTGGAAGAGAACACATTCATGGGGTCACAGCCCCTTTTTATACATAGCTTTCCTTTGTCTCAAGATGCAGGGAAGGGGCGATCGAGTTACAACTGGTTCCTGAGCACTTTGTTTTGCTCAGCCCCTCTCCCTATTCACAGGACAGGCCAGGGTCATCAGTCGCACCACAGGGGGCGGAGCCAGCATTGTGTGGGGAAAGCCCAGCCCTATTCAGGTCCTAGGTGTGCTCCTCACACCCATCTGGCTGCTGGTCTTCCTATTCACCACTGGGTGACTCCTCCTGACTCTGGGGATTTCCTAGCCCGTCACATGACTTCAGCCAGCCAATCACGTGACAGGCAGTCACTGAAAATGTATGCCAGCGTCTAGAAGTGGCGCTTCCACACTAGCTACATGGACACCGCACACATCATCGCGCAGCATTTAATCACACAAGTCCGCACATACCAAACTCGCACCTGCACTCCCCACGCATCAGGAACTACCAGGGACACATGCATTCCCCCATGTATTCCTATGGGAGGGCAGGCGTATCTCACCACATGCACTCAGAGTGCGCACGCACTTTACTCTGGGACACAGGGAAAGTGCGCAGAAACCAAAAATCACTACCACCAGGTCACCAGTAAAAGCAAAAAGTTTAGGGGTGAACCTGCCAGAAGGGCCAAGTCCAACACAACCCCCTTCCAGCCAAAAACGCAGGGCAGACCAATCACCACCGTGATGGACTTCCCTGCATTGGGAGATGGAACACGGACGCGGGCCCGCAACTGCAGGGACACCCTCCGGTTCTACGCCACGGTGAACCCATGGGATTCCTTCTAAAACCACTGTCCGGACCAACTGGGCTACCCCAATGGTACTCCCAAGCTGTCCGCGGCCAAGACCAGGCCCTAGGCCACCCATGTGCCACCGGTCCTTGGAAAGTGCGCAGAAACCAAAAATCACTACCACCAGGTCACCAGTAAAAGCAAAAAGTTTAGGGGTGAACCTGCCAGAAGGGCCAAGTCCAACACTGGGCTACTGGTCTCCTTGTACCATGGTCAGGGCAAAGTCCTTTGGCAGGTACTAGTATCCCTCTTGGGGGATGAATCCAGATTGACAGCTCTTCCAGCTTGGGTGCAACTTTTGGTCATTGTGGATTGGTCACTTTGTGTGCCCAGCAGCAGGTAGTGGCAAAACATCTGCGGTGACTACCAACTTGCCTGTTTCAGTTTCTTTAACTCAAGTCCCTGGAGCTGGTTCCAGGGGATCAGCCGACTGATCCTTGGAGTCACTGTTATGGTTTTGAGGCCCAGGAATCCACTTTTGCCTGGGTCAGGAGCTGCAGGCACAGTCCAAACCTGACTAGCGCAAACTGCAGCAGGTGTAGTCCTTCCAACAGTGCAGCCTCGCCTTGTGCAGTTTTAAGGGCAGCAGGCCGGTCCTTCTTTGGTCTTTTCTTCGAATCCAGAGTAATCTGATGTGCAGGGTGCCATAATTATCTCAGGAAAATGCCTGGAACGTACTGTCGTCATTAGCCAATGGGCTCCTGGGTCCCCCTCCTTTCTGGTGACATGTCTCCTGCAGTGTGTGGAATCTGGCTATCTTAGGGTACACTATTCAAGCCACTCTCAAAATGTTGTGGCCCGTCATTAGCTTGGTAGCCTACCCTAGAGCTGAGGCTACTTTTGGGGATGGGTATTCCCTCTCTGTCCCTGTCTAAAATGTGTCTGCATGAACAAAAGGCATCCTTCTGTGTTGTCACAGGTGACCTTCAAACGTGACTTCCCCTATGCAGCTCGCTTTTTGGGCTAACACTACGAGTGGCATTCCTGGGCGAGGAGTTAACACCTCACTCTGCAGCAACTGCCTTTTGTCCCTTAGCCTGGGAGTCATTCACACATCTCTCCAGGCAGGCAGAAAGTTGTCTGGCGCCTTTCTGAGGCCACTGGACTAGCTGGGCAAAGAGTGGCAACTTGCTAAAAGTTGCAAAACCTTAAATATGACAGTACCCTCAACCTGGGCATGAGTTCAAGTTCAACACACAAGTTAAAGGGTAGGAGGAAAAACGCCTTACTTTGACCTCCTATAAACACTTAAACACATCTAGAAGGGGGGCTTTGCATTTGAAGCTGCTGTGATCTAGGGGTGACAAAACACACCGGGGTGTTAAAACTGCCCTCACCCACAGAAATCTGTGGCATGCTTCATCATAGGGCTGCTAACACACAGACCAGACCAAAGCTGGAGGTGGAGCAATAGGGGAGGGGAAGACAATACAATACATAAAGAAACAGTGTGGGATCAAGTGTAAATGATGCAGAGAAACAATTTAAAATGGAGCAAGGGAATTTCAAATGTATACTTTAATAATGGATTCACTGATCAGAGTAAAAGGTCATTAATGGACCCATTGATGATGGTATGATAGGCTATGATGAACCCACTACCCCTCCACTCTACAAACTTTCGACATGTTTCATCCAGCTACCGTAATTACCCTGGCTTTCATCAGGACTAACAAAGATCCCATAGGTACTACCCCTACCGCTTCACTTCTATGGTAGAGTGTAGACACACGAATGAGTGAATACTCTGACAAAATCGAAGAGTAACTTGCTCTCCGTGGGATACCTGTAATAAAATCAACAAAACCTATATCAAACATACAGTGCCCTCTGTGAAAAAAATGTCAAAGGTGGTTTTGACCAACCCGATCAAAACAGCGATTCCAATTGGCGTCACAATATTAAAAAGACCACTAGTGCGAGTTGTAAGGCCTTGCGCCCCATTTGATGAGGATAGACTTCCCATTTGAGTGCTCAATACACACTTGTTCCTTGCATTAATAGTACCCAAAGAAGGCATCTGTGCTAAACGAAAGACAGTCATTAATTCGGCAAATCTTACTGAGTTTATTAAAATCAATGCTTGAATTGGCAGGGGAGCGAGGACAGCTCCATATAGTCACACACTTTTGGGATACGGAGATAAAAGAGGAGGAAATCCAATAGTTAACTACGTAATGAGTAGAAAAATTGGACCTGCCTCGGGGCCAATGCGGTAGTGTGCTCTGCTAAACCTAATCCCTGAGTAGGCATAGGGACTTGGTGTACCTTCTGTAGCGATAGCACAAAGTGCTTCCTCCACCCTCGGGGCGGCATTGGAGAGAAAGACTTACTTTGTCAAGGAGAGCTGTTGCAGACAAATTGTCTCTCCCGGCGCTGTGCAGTTGCAATGTGCGGTTGAAGCCGGTGATATCCATCCCTGGCCTGGTCCGCGTCATCACATGATAGACGTGCGCAACCGGTGGTTCGTTAGAGGCAGAGAGAAAGTTGCAGCGCTGACCACCTATCCCATATTGGGTGTAGGTTGTGTCAGGGTGCAGGTGCGTTTATCAAGGTGCAGGTGCGTGTATCAAGCTCATGGAAAAGTATATCTCATGCATGACACCATCAAAATAGATAATGTGCGCGTGCAGTGCCTGTCCGGTGTGCCCATATTACAAATATTCCTCATACCTGGTGTATGTTTGCTAGTCACTACCTTGGTGGGAAAAACATGCTATAATAAGTATATGCTAAAATAACGTGTGTGCAGCAACCAGATTATAATTGTAGTGACCTGTAACGTCCTGGCTTTCTCGGGGTTGGGACAAACAGACGACGGACCAGAGAAATGGAAGTTTAAGGATGATTTAATAAACAGATAAAGAACTACAGACAACAAAGAATACCGGTACTGGAATCACCAGTTAAAGTACGATACCCATTCACAGCTCTTTTAACCGTCCTCCGCATGCACACCGGGCACGGTATGCTCCAACGGAGGGCACAGTGCTAAGCAGTGGCCGACAATGCCACTCGACCGCTGTGAAGGGTAGTTCCAAGGTTGTGGAATCTACGGGGGGGCAGGTGGGAGTCACCCGGCCGGGCTCTCTACCACCTGGGAACAGCCGCTCTACCAGTATCCCCCAGAGTACTGCCACAACACAAAGACGCTGGGAACACCTCCTAGTGTGCATCTCTTGTATCCGGGTTTAAGTGATGATACCCAAGGTGGCGCAGAGAATGGATGGGAGCAGCCGCTCTACCTATACCAGTTCTCCTACGAGTGTTGATGGCTAAGACGCGGAAACACCTCCTGGATAGCGTCTTAGCTCTAAGCGTGTGTGTGAGAAGTTGGCCTGGTATATGATGTTCACTAGTTAAAGTGACCACCTTGTACCATGCCAAGCAACCCTTATGGTGTGGTTGTAAGTCAACCTTTTCGGACTAGCTGCCCTAGTGGTAGCGTAGGCTAAGCAGTCTTTGAGGCTAAACTCGTTAAAGGGTGTTAAGCAGGCTGTTTTACCAAATGTAACCCCCCTTTATACCAATGAAAGGACACCACACAGATATATATTCAAAATATATATGTATTTATTTCTCAAAGTATCCCCTAGACTCTTTATGAGCACAGGAGCACAAATCGTTAAACAAGACAACGTTATAATATACAGAAGTTGCACTTTATATGGATGGGCCCTGGTGGCCACTCATACCACTATTTTAGTATATGGTTTAAGTACCACGAACAGGAAAGGGAAAAGGCCTAGGGCCTCTAGAATCGCTGGGCCTACAAGGAGCTAACTTCAGTTAGTGACCAGGAGGTCCACGGGTCGCGTGTGCAGTGAGGAAAGTTACACGCGGGCTCCCATAGGTTTTCATTTGGTGCGTAAAAGTTTAAAAGTTACTGCAGAAAGGGTCTTCTGGATGGACTACGAGCCTAAGATTCAAAACATAGACACTAGAGATGTTTCTCTACACTTGGGCACCGGAGTACCAGCTTTACCTCACCCACAGGAAGCGGGTGCATAGGTCTCGAAGTGCGTCGGGTTTCTTCTATCGATTCAATGGAGCCTGATGACAAAGATGCTGCAGGCGGCCGGTCCAGAAGAGATGCGGTGGATCCAAGAGTGGATCGGAGTTGTAGAAGACCTGAAAGCAGAGGGGACAGTGTTCACAGTCACTAGCCAGTGACCGGCGTGGCACCAGGTAGGTACCATGCGATGTCGGGTGCAAACAGGTGAAGAGGTGTAGCTTGTCTCTGCAGCCACGTGGTCCCTGAAGGTCGACGACGTCCAGGAGTCGGTTCACGAGCTGTCCCATGCAGGCTCTCGCTGTCGGCGGTATCGGCGACTCGAAAGAAGCAAACAAGCCTTGGCAAAGGCAGGAGTCGTGGAAAGAGGAAAGCTGATTGTTCTGACCAGCAAGGTCATAGGGGCTGCTCTTTTGGAGAGCAGCTAGGGCCAGTCTGGAGCAAACAGACCAGCGTCGTTGATTTCAAAATAGGTCGCCAAAATGGCCACTAGCCAACGGGCAGGCGCGTCGAGATGCAAAGTGCAGAGGGGCCCCACGCAGATCGTGGAGATGCTGGAGGGCTCACCTTTGGTGCAGATGTTTCTCGGATGTTGGGCTTCTCAGGACCCAAAGCACAAC
This sequence comes from Triturus cristatus, assembly GCF_964204655.1. Taxonomy (NCBI): domain Eukaryota; kingdom Metazoa; phylum Chordata; class Amphibia; order Caudata; family Salamandridae; genus Triturus; species Triturus cristatus. Next base: position 1,932,634,336 of record NC_140589.1, read on the forward strand.
TTGGAGGGAACCTCTGTCGTCGCGCTTGCAGCTTGTCGTCGGTCTTTCAAGATGGCTGGCTCCACGTGTCTCGGTGCCTTCACGGGTTCCTTCTTTTCAGGGACTGTGGATCGGGCGGTGAGAGGTCTGAAGGTCCAGGTCTTGTCGGGCTCTGGGCTCGGGCTCCGGCAGGAGGCGGCGGCAAAGCAGACGTTGAATAGCTGGTTGGTGCTTGCGTTAGCAAGATGGTCACTCCCTTACCATAGGGGAGATTTCCTTCTGTCCTCTATACAGCAGAGCGTCAAAGTTCCCGTCTTCTTTATTTCAAGTTGATTCCAGGATGTCTGAAGTCTTTGGACACAGCTCCTACCTTTAAGCGGATTCTAGGGGCCGGACTACCTGCTAGGTCCCTCCCTAAGGGTGGGACCAGGAAGGGGGGTGGTTACACCCCCAATCCTTTGTCCAGCTCGCCCCAGGTCCGGGGCTGGTGTGCCCCAGGACCGGTTTGAACTGGCATATGCACCGAGGCTCCTTGTGAGCCTCAGGCATGTCTGATTCCTTTCAAGCCCTACCTGACCAATACACAAAATCCTGTCTGGGGTGGTGCACGCACCTCCCCTGGCAGGAAACCCTTTGTCCACACCTCCCAAGCTGGAAGGACTCCCAGCAGCAGGAGGGCAGACTTGTGTCTGTGGTGGCAGCATCCATTTTGTGGAGCTGAGGCTATGTCTGATTTTACCCGGGTTTCAGGTACTGTACATGTCGTGTCCCTCTACAAGGGTGGAATGCTAACCCCGTCGCCAGAATTGGTGAGGGGTTAGTATTCCAATTTGTATGACACCTTACTCGACATGTTTTGATAAAGCCAAACCAAAGATAGCATTTAACCGCGAGGTTCATAATGCACTTAAGAGTATATGGTATGACGATATCTGGAAACGGTAGAAGGAAGTTGTTCCGACCACTGCAGACAGGCTCAGCTCATGCCAGAGCACCATCTCACATGGAACCAAGCACTCTGCCCTCAGGATTGTCAAGGCCTGCCATAGGAGTGACTTATAGGTTACCAGGTGTCCCATTTAAGGTTAGGTATAGGTATACTACACCTAAGTAAGAGGTGGTTACACCAACTTACCCCAGCTGAATGATCAGCCAGTTGTGTCAAATTGCTAGGCCAGACCAGGGGTGGCATAATACATGCTTCAGCCCCTGGTAGGCCTTAGATACACCAATGCCCTGTGTACCTAGTGTACACTGATACAGGGGCTCACAGGGTGATCCAATTCCAATAGGTTATGCACCTAGGGTGCACAGTGTCAATTTAGTAGAGAGAACAGCAGGCTGGGGGTCTGATAAGCAGGCCCACAGCCTCAATATGTCAAAAACCAGTGAAGCAAAAAGCAAAAATTTGGGGTGACCATAGGATAGCAGACCCTACTCTCCTACACAACCCCCCCCAAACGCAGGGACATTAAACTAGCCTTGACCAGTCTCGTCTTCATGTCCTAAGTGGAAGTACCTGGAGAGACCATCTGCATTCCCATGGTCTGTACCTGGCCGGTGCTCCACTGTAAAGTCCATCCCCTGTAGGGAAATGGACCACCTAAGCAGTTTGGGGTTTTCACCCTTCATCTGATTTAGCCACAAGAGGGGCTTATGGTCGGTCTGAATCTTTAAGTGAGTGCCAAACAAGTATGGCCTCAGCTTCTTCAGGGCCCACACCACAGCAAAGGCCTCCCTCTCAATAGCTGACCAATTCTTCTCTCTGGGGGTCAACCTTCTGCTAATAAAAGTAATGGGTTGGTCTTGACCATCTACATTAAGTTGTGACAGCACAGCTCCCACACCCAACTCGGAAGCATCTGTTTGGACAATAAACTCTTTGGAGTAGTCAGGACTTTTCAGGATAGGTGCAGAGCACATGGCCTTCAGGTCATCAAATGCCTTCTTTCAGCTTACTGTCCACTGAACCTTTTTGGGCATCTTCTTGGATGTCAGATCATTAAGGGGAGTCACAATGGACCCATAGTTCTTAACAAACTTCCTGTAGTACCCAGTCAAGCCCAAGAAAGCTCGAACTTGAGTCTGGGTGGTTGGAGGGGACCAGTCCTTGATGGATTGTATCTTACTCTCCAGTGGTTGAACTTGGCCTCCACCTACAAGGTAGCCCAAATACACAACCTTACTCTGCCCTATCTGGCACTTAGTAGCCTTGATAGTGAGGCCTGCCTTTTGCAGAGCCTCGAGTACTTTCTTCAGGTGGATCAGGTGATCCTCCCAGGTGGAGCTAAAGACAGCAATGTCATCAAGATATGCTGCACAAAAGTCATCCAACCCAGTAAGGACTTGATTCACCAACCTTTGGAAGGTGGCAGGTGCATTCTTCAGACCAAAGGGCATCACCAAAAATTGATAATGCCCACCTGGGGTTGAGAATGCCGTTTTGGCCTTGGACTCCTCAGCTAACCTGATTTGCCAATAGCCAGCTGTCAAATCAAATGTGCTCAAAAACTTAGCAGAAGCCAGTTTATCTATGAGCTCATCTGCCCTTGGAATAGGATGTGCATCTGTCCAAGTGACAGCATTGAGTCCTCTGTAATCCACACAGAACCTCATCTCTCTCTTGCCATCTTTGGTGTGAGGTTTGGGGACCAGAACCACTGGGCTAGCCCAGGGGCTCTCTGAGGGTTCAATGACACCCAATTCCAGCATTTTGTGTACCTCAGCCTTTATACAGTCCCTGACGTGGTCAGGTTGTCTGTAAAGTTTGTTCTTTACAGGAAGACTGTCACCAGTGTCCACCACATGGGTACACCAGTCAGTTTGACTAGGTATCAATGAAAACGTGTTGAAATGATTGTAGAACCTGTCTACATTCAATCTGCTGATGCTCAGTGAGGTTGCCTCCAAGGGTCACTGCTTCAACTGAGCCATCTTCAGGGTTCTGAGACAACAGGTCTGGGAGAGGGTCACTCTCTTCCTCCTGTCCCTCATCTGTAGCCATGAGCAAGCCCATGTCTGCCCTGTCAACATATGCTTTTAACCTGTTAACATGGAGTACCCTGTGGGGACTCCTGGGAGTTCCTAGGTCCACCAAGTAGGTAACCTCTCCCTTCTTTTCCAGGATTGTATGGGGTCCAGACCATTTGTCTTGGAGTGCTGCTGGGGCCACTGGCTCCAACACCCATACCTTCTGTCCTGGCTGAAACTCAACCAAGACAGCCTTTTGGTCATGCCAAGCTTTCTGTAAGGCCTGGCTTGCCTCAAGGTTTTTGGATGCCTTCTCCATATACTCAGCCATCCTGGAGCGGAGACCAAGTACATAGTCCACTATGTCTTGTTTAGGCTTTTTGAGAGGTAACTCCCATCCTTCCTTCACTAAACACAGTGGGCCTCTTACAGGGTGCCCAAACAACAATTCAAAGGGGCTGTAGCCAACCCCCTTTTGTGGGACCTCTCTGTAAGCAAACAGAAGGCAGGGTAGAAGGATGTCCCATCTTCGCCTGAGCTTTTCAGGTAATCCTTTGATCATACCCTTTAGGGTCTTGTTGAATCTCTCAACAAGCCCATTGCATTGTGGGTGATAAGGAGTGGTGAACATGTAGTTGACACCACATTCCTTCCGCATAGCTGTCAAGTATCCTGACATGAAGTTGGCACCTCTGTCAGAAACCACCTCCTTAGGAAACCCCACTCTAGAGAATACTCCCAGCAGGGCCCTGGCCACAACAGGAGCTGTAGTGGTCCTAAGGGGAATTGCCTCTGGATACCTGGTGGCATGATCCACTACACCAGTATAAATCTGTGCCCAGATGCAGTGGGAGGATCCATGGGACCCACTATATCTATTCCCACTCTTTCAAAGGGGACCCCCACCACAGGTAGTGGTATTAGGGGGGCCTTTGTTGTGCCACCTGATTTGCCACTGGCTTGGCAGGTTACACAGGAGCGACAAAACTCCTTGGTATCTTCATTCATGTGAGGCCAGTGAAAGTGAGGGACAAGCCTGTCCCAGGTCTTGTTCTGGCCTAAGTGTCCTGCTAGAGGAATATCATGGGCCAAGGTAAGAAGGAAGCCCCTAAATAACAGAGGTATAACCAACCTCCTGGTTGCACCAGGTTTTGGGTCTCTAGCCTCTGAATAAAGGAGCCCATCATCCCAATACACTTTATGGGTACCTTGAGCATTCCCAGCAACCTCAGCAGCAGCCAGCTGTCTGAGGGGTTCAAGAGATGGACAGGTTAACTGAGCCTGCCCCAAGTCAGCCCTGGAAGGTCCCCCTGTCCCCAGAAACTCAACCTGATCAGGTTCATGCTCTTCAGGGACAGTTCCTTCAGGGTTCTCTAGATCATCTTCCTGGGAAGGCTTATCATCACTTGGAGGCAGGGGGGAAGGCACAGCCTTAACCCTCCTGTTCTTCTTCTTGGTAGATGCTTGGTCCATTGTTCCAGGATCCAAGACCTGTGGTTCAGTAAGGCACTTTTTGGCCTGTGACCTGGTCACAGCAAGGACATGTGGTGATATACCTAACATCTCTGCATGTGTCCTGTACTCCACTTCTGACCATAGAGAACTCTCTAGGTCATTGCCCAACAAACATTCTACTGGGAGGTCTGCACTAACCACAACCCTTTTGAGGCCAGTTACCCCTCCCCATGAGAAGTTAACAACTGCCACACTATGTGAAGTAGTGGCATTGCTGGCATTGGTCACCAGGTAGTTCTCACCTGGTATGTACTGTCCAGGGTCCACAAAGCCTGGTGTCACCATAGTGACACTGGCACATGTGTCCCTGTAGGCTTGAGCCACTTTTGTATTAATCAATGGAGTCTGTCTGTACTTGCCCAGATTACTGGGGCTCACAGTCAGGGACAAATCCATGTCCCCATCACAGATCAAGACTGCCTGTGTCAGGGTTCTGTCCAAGTCAGAATCTCCTTCAGTTCCCATAGTGATTCCCACTACACCCTTTGTCTGGGGACCAACACTGCTAACAGTAGTACTGGGAGCAGGTGCCTTAGGGGCAACAGTGTTGGGGGCTTCACCCTTCTTACAATCACTAGTCCAGTGAGTTGTATTCTTGCAAGATTTGCACCAGGGTTTCTTTGGACCTTCTTTCTTCTTCCCTTTAGGCTGGGACCCACCCTCGTTGGTACTAGTTTGGAGCCCTGTTGAAGACTTCCGGTCTTTAGATTTCTGATCTCCACCCTTTTGGTCTGTTTTCTTCTGATCACCCCCTTGGCCCTGGTTCTGGTTCTTTTGCTTAACCCTGGTTCTGACCCATTTGTCTGCCTTCTTTCCCAATTCTTGGGGAGAGGTCAGATCTGAGTCAACCAAGTGTTGATGCAGTTGCTGGTTCTGACAGTTATTTAAAATCTGTTCTCTCATCATCAAATTGTACAATCCTGTATAATCAGATACCTTACTTCCCAGCAACCAACCTTCCAAAGCCTTAGTGACACATTCAGTGTATTCAGACCAGTCCTGAGTCTGTGTCTTCTGGGTGTCTCTGAACATTAACCTGTACTGTTCAGTGGTTAAGCCTAACCCATCAACTAGGACACTTCAGGGCTCTGTAGTTTCTGACATCCTCCTCCCTAACAGTGAGGAGTCTATCTCTGCCTCTTCCTTCAAAGGAGAGCCATAAGATTGCTGCCCACTGGTCTTCAGGAACCTGCTGCACTTTGCAGAATCTCTCAAGAGCAGTCATCCATTTGTGGATGTCCTCCCCACTTTTGTAGGGGGGCACAACCTTGGACAGGTTCCTATTATCAAAGACCCTATCTTTGTCCTTAGGGACAATGCTGCCACCAGTGGGTATAGACCCACTCTCTCTAGGTTGCCTAGCCTTACTCAGTTTCTCTTCCATCAGAGCTACTTCTAGCTCCTGTCTCCTGATTCTCAGCTGAGCTTCCTGCATTCTGGCCTCATGTTCCCTCCTCTGAGGGGTGGTCATCCTTCTTCTGGAGTGACCTTGAGAGCCTCTAGAGGCATGAGAAGCATTAGATTCACCTGAGTGATTCCTTTGCCTCCCAAGCCCCTGGTTAAGTCCACTAGGCAGATCCAATGGGATGATCCCATTGTGAGTCCCCAATAGCCTTAGGTTAGCTGGGCCACGTATAACACTTGGCACTGGGCTAGTTCTCCCTTCATCCCCACTAACATCTGTATCCCTATCACTTTCATCCTCTGTAGTATGAATCTCATCTAAGGGGTGACTATTGGAAAGGGGTACCTCAGTAGCATCTTCAGAAGGGGGGCCTCCTGTTCCAGTCCCTAAGGGGCCTAACTGGGAGGCTTTCTTGAGAGCTTTCTGATCTTCATCAGCTTGCAAAAGCTCTCTGAGTTCAGCAGAGGTAGGGTTCTTGGGCTGTTTAAGGCCCCTGATGTTTGCCAACTGCCTAAGCTCATTTTGGTTTAGGGTAGGAAAGATGGATGGTGCCCTCTGGGGGTCACTCTCAACAGAGATGGGTACATTGGACCCCTCTGCCCCAGCCATTGCTCTTAAGTGTGGGTGGAAGTGTTGCAACTACCTACACTTGGGGTTTCCTACTAAACCTATCTAGTAGTTGTAGTCAGGGTGTGCTACTCCCTTTGCTCTACAACAACTAAGTTCAGTAGAAATTAAGTATATCTATCTTGTTTTATATGTACCTACAGGTACCTATGTGATCTTTCAATTGGTAACCAAGAGATTACAATGGTAAAACACAGCAAGCTCAAATCCCACCGCTGCTCACCAATGTGAGAAGTTGGCCTGGTATATGATGTTCACTAGTTAAAGTGACCACCTTGTACCATGCCAAGCAACCCTTATGGTGTGGTTGTAAGTCAACCTTTTCGGACTAGCTGCCCTAGTGGTAGCGTAGGCTAAGCAGTCTTTGAGGCTAAACTCGTTAAAGCGTGTTAAGCAGGCTGTTTTACCAAATGTAACCCCCCTTTATACCAATGAAAGGACACCACACAGATATATATTCAAAATATATATGTATTTATTTCTCAAAGTATCCCCTAGACTCTTTATGAGCACAGGAGCACAAATCGTTAAACAAGACAACGTTATAATATACAGAAGTTGCACTTTATATGGATGGGCCCTGGTGGCCACTCATACCACTATTTTAGTATATGGTTTAAGTACCACGAACAGGAAAGGGAAAAGGCCTAGGGCCTCTAGAATCGCTGGGCCTACAAGGAGCTAACTTCAGTTAGTGACCAGGAGGTCCACGGGTCGCGTGTGCAGTGAGGAAAGTTACACGCGGGCTCCCATAGGTTTTCATTTGGTGCGTAAAAGTTTAAAAGTTACTGCAGAAAGGGTCTTCTGGATGGACTACGAGCCTAAGATTCAAAACATAGACACTAGAGATGTTTCTCTACACTTGGGCACCGGAGTACCAGCTTTACCTCACCCACAGGAAGCGGGTGCATAGGTCTCGAAGTGCGTCGGGTTTCTTCTATCGATTCAATGGAGCCTGATGACAAAGATGCTGCAGGCGGCCGGTCCAGAAGAGATGCGGTGGATCCAAGAGTGGATCGGAGTTGTAGAAGACCTGAAAGCAGAGGGGACAGTGTTCACAGTCACTAGCCAGTGACCGGCGTGGCACCAGGTAGGTACCATGCGATGTCGGGTGCAAACAGGTGAAGAGGTGTAGCTTGTCTCTGCAGCCACGTGGTCCCTGAAGGTCGACGACGTCCAGGAGTCGGTTCACGAGCTGTCCCATGCAGGCTCTCGCTGTCGGCGGTATCGGCGACTCGAAAGAAGCAAACAAGCCTTGGCAAAGGCAGGAGTCGTGGAAAGAGGAAAGCTGATTGTTCTGACCAGCAAGGTCAGAGGGGCTGCTCTTTTGGAGAGCAGCTAGGGCCAGTCTGGAGCAAACAGACCAGCGTCGTTGATTTCAAAATAGGTCGCCAAAATGGCCACTAGCCAACGGGCAGGCGCGTCGAGATGCAAAGTGCAGAGGGGCCCCACGCAGATCGTAGAGATGCTGGAGGGCTCACCTTTGGTGCAGATGCTTCTCGGATGTTGGGCTTCTCAGGACCCAAAGCACAACTTGGAAGGAGCCTCTGTCGTCGCGCTTGCAGCTTATCGTCGGTCTTTCAAGAGGGCTGGCTGCACGTGTCTCGGTGCCTCCACGGGTTTCTTCTTTTCAGGGACTGTGGATCAGGTGGTGAGAGGTCTGGAGGTCTGGAGGTCCAGGTCTTGTCGGGCTCTGGGCTCGGGCTCCGGCAGGAGGCGGCGGCAAAGCAGACGTTGAATAGCTGGTTGGTGCTTGCGTTAGCAAGATGGTCACTCCCTGACCATAGGGGAGATTTCCTTCTGTCCTCTGTGCAGCAGAGCGTCAAAGTTCCCGTCTTCTTCTTTATTTCAAGTTGATTCCAGGATGTCTGAAGTCTTTGGACACAGCTCCTACCTTTAAGCGGATTCTAGGGGCCGGACTACCTGCTAGGTCCCTCCCTAAGGGTGGGACCAGGAAGGGGGGTGGTTACACCCCCAATCCTTTGTCCAGCTCGCCCCAGGTCCGGGGCTGGTGTGCCCCAGGACCGGTTTGAACTGGCATATGCACCGAGGCTCCTTGTGAGCCTCAGGCATGTCTGATTCCTTTCAAGCCCTACCTGACCAATACACAAAATCCTGTCTGGGGTGGTGCACGCACCTCCCCTGGCAGGAAACCCTTTGTCCACACCTCCCAAGCTGGAAGGACTCCCAGCAGCAGGAGGGCAGACTTGTGTCTGTGGTGGCAGCATCCATTTTGTGGAGCTGAGGCTATGTCTGATTTTACCCGGGTTTCAGGTTCTGTACATGTCGTGTCCCTCTAGAAGGGTGGAATGATAACCCCGTCACCAGAATTGGTGAGGGGTTAGTATTCCAATTCGTATGACACCTTACTCGACATGTTTTGATAAAGCCAAACCAAAGATAGCATTTAACCGCGAGGTTCATAATGCACTTGAGTATATGGTATGACGATATCTGGAAACGGTAGAAGGAAGTTGTTCCGACCACTGCAGACAGGCTCAGCTCATGCCAGAGCACCATCTCACATGGAACCAAGCACTCTGCCTTCAGGAATGTCAAGGCCTGCCATAGGAGTGACTTATAGGTTACCAGGTGTCCCATTTAAGGTTAGGTATAGGTATACTACACCTAAGTAAGAGGTGGTTACACCAACTTACCCCAGCTGAGTGATCAGCCAGTTATGTCAAATTGCTAGGCCAGGCCAGGGGTGGCATAATACATGCTTCAGCCCCTGGTAGGCCTTAGATACACCAATGCCCTGGGTACCTAGTGTACACTGGTACAGGGGCTCACAGGGTGATCCAATTCCAATAGGTTATGCACCTAGGGTGCACAGTGTCAATTTAGTAGAGAGAACAGCAGGCTGGGGGTCTGATTAGCAGGCCCACAGCCTCAATATGTCAAAAACCAGTGAAGCGAAAAGCAAAAATTTGGGGTGACCATAGGATAGCAGACCCTACTCCTACAGTGTGTTTACCCAAGAAACGAGGGTTGGGAGCTTCGGCTCGCACCAACCACGTTTTCTCCAAATTGTCAGGCCGTTGGGAGCTTCGGCTCTACCAACGGGACTTGTGCCCAATGACGTTGAATACGGCTCTCAGAACGGGACAGGACACGGGCAGGAAGCACACGCCAGCACCTCTCCTCAGCTCCTTAGAATGTTCCTTCCGCCGCTCAACTCACCAACGGGTCCGTGTACCTCAACCAGGTACTCCTGCAAAGATCAGAATATCCGACGCCGAGTCCCAGTGATCTTCTCCTTAAGTAGTACTCTCGGCGTTGTATAACCATGACTCTTGAGTTGCATAACATGAAAACTAGGCGTTACCCTTGGTGTTATGTAACCAGAACTCTTGAGTTGCATAAGGCAATTGTTGCCGGAGGGCATTCTGGGAGTTGTAGTCCGCTCTCCTCCAAGCGCACCAGGTTCACGGAAGTGGCATCGTGGGAGGGAATCCATGTGCGGGAGGGGATTCCTGACAGTACATCCCCCTCCCATCAGCGCCCCCCATCAGGACCAGCACATGAAGGATATCGACGATGGAACAACGATACCAGACGAGGAGCGTGAACCCCCGCCGCAGGTTCCCATGACTGCTCCTCGGGTCCGTACCCCTTCCATGCCACCAGATACCATAGTTTGCCCCTGCGCCACTTGGAATCCAAGATACCGGCCACCTCGTACTCCACCTCCGAATCCACAGTCACCGACACCGGCGTACGAGGCCTCACCGTGTTCGCGGGTTTCAAGAGGGAAACATGGAACACGGGATGGATCCGCAGGGACTGGGGCAGGCACACTTTCACGTTCACCGGGCTGATGCATCGAAGGATCCTATATGGGCCCATGAAGCGGGGATGGAACACGCTACCTTTCTTGAATCTCATGTGCCGTGTAGAGACCCAGACGTAATCTCCAGGTTTGTAGACCGGTCCAGGCCTTCTCCTCCTATCAGAAAAGGCTTTATACGTGGCTTTAGCCCCCTCCAGGGCAACTCGAGAACTCATCAAGGCCTCCTTGATGCGGGCCACCCTCTTGGCTGTTGTCGGCAATCTGTCTTCCCTGACCGGGTGCTGAAACGGCAAGAACCGGGGATGATGGCCATAGTTACTATAAAAAGGGGAGGCCTTGGTGGAACAATGTGTGGCGTTGTATGCGATTTCCGCGATCCAAAGGAGGTCCACCCACTCATCCTTCCCTTGCTCTACAAAACAACGTAGATATTGTTTTGAGCGACTGGTTCAGGCGCTCCGTCTGGCCGTCAGTCTGCGGGTGATAACTCGTGGACATGGCAGATTTGACGTGTAACGCCGAACACCAAGTTTTCCAGAAGTGCGACGTGAACTGAGACCCCCTGTCCGACACGATCACGTTGGGTAGGCCATGTAGTCTCACTACATTCTTCAATAACAACGATGCCAGCTCTCCTGCTGAAGGTACCTGTTTGCAAGCGAGGAAGTGCCCCATCTTCGTGAGATAGTCCACCACCACCAGTATGGCCGTCTTTCCTTGATCCTTAGGTAGCCCGACAATGAAGTCTAAGGATATGTTTTCCCAGGGTTTGGTCGGTGTAGGAAGGGGTTGGAGGAGTCCTTGCAATCTTCTGTGGTCCGATTTCATGGATGCGCAAACGGTACATGATGAACACCAATTCCGAACGTCTGTTCTCATGGCAGGCCACCAGAACTGCCGTCCTAGGCTCGCTACCGTCTTTTCGACACCCAGATGGCCGGCACAGGGAGACACGTGGCACCAGGTGAAGGCCTGTTTTCGAAGCCTAGGCGTGGGTAACAACATACATCGTCCTTTCACCGGAATCCCGTCCTTCATTTGCCACTCCTAGTGACTGTGAAGCCACCTCCGCCACATGAAGTTATGGGTCTCCTTCTGGACACCCCTGAGGAACATCTGTGGTTGAATCACCCCTATCACAACTCCTGGAGGGATGATGGAATGTTCGGCAACTGGCTGCGGATCCCTGGCGTTCGATTGCCTCGAAAGCGCGTCCGCTTTCCTGTTCTCCGTACCGGGTCGGTATGTGATGTGGAAATTGAAACCGGAGAAAAAGATCATCCACCTCATTTGACGGGGAGACAAATGCCGCGCCGCTGTCAGAAACTGGAGGTTTCTGTGGTCCGTATACACTGTAACCACGTGTCTGGCCCCCATTAACAAATGCCTCCACTCAACAAATGCGTCCTTTATTGCGAGTAGTTCCTTCTCCGCAATATGGTAATTGCAATCCGCGTCGTTGAATTTACGAGACATGTACGCCACAGGATGGAGCAAACCCAACACCTCATTCCTCTGAGATAGAATGGCACCCAGCGCCACATCAGAGGCGTCCGCTTCTACCACATAGGGTAATTCCGGATTCGAGTGAGCTAGCACCGGGGCGTTGCTGAAGGCCTTCTTGAGGGCCATAAATGCTTTTTGTGCTTCCGGTCCCCACACGAACTCCTGAGACTTCCTTAGTAGTTGCGTGATCGGGGCAAGCAAGCCAGAAAACCCCTCAATAAAACGCCTATAAAAGTTGGCGAAGCCTATGAAGCTCTGGACTTCCTTTACTCCTTGGGGCACCGGCCACTCCTCCACCGCTCTGATCTTGCGTTCCGCCATCTCCTGTCCGTTGGGGCTCAGCATCACCCCAAGGAATTCCACTGATGTGACGTGGAAGTCACATTTGCTGAGTTTGCAGTATAGCATGTTTTCCCTCAGTTTTTTGAGAACCGCGGATACGTGCTGTACGTGTTCTTCCTCTGAGTTGGAGTAGATGAGTATGTCGTCTATGTAAACGACCACGTAGATATCCAATACCTCCCAGAACACCTCATTGAGGAAGTATTGGAAGGCGGCAGGGGCATTGCATAGTCCAAACGGCATGACGAGGTACTCAAAGAGCCCGAACCTGGTCTTAAAGGCGGTTTTCCATTCGTCGCCGTCCCTCATGCGCACAAGATGGTATGCCACCTTGAGATCAAACTTTGTGTATATTTGGGCCTTTTTTACCTGTTCCAGGAGAACGCTTATGAGAGGCAGGGGGTACCGGTTTTTTATGGTTATCGCGTTCAAGGCCCTGAAGTCCACGCAGGCCCTCAATTCGCCATTCGCCATTCGCTTTCGGAATGAAAAAGAGAGGCGATGCGGCAGGGGATTTCGACGGCCTGATGAACCCCAGCCCTAGTAACTTATCCAAATATCCCCGTAGATGTACGTTTTCGGGTTCTGTGAGCGCATACAGTCTGCCGCTGGGAACGCTAGCCCCCGGAACCAGGTCGATTTGGCAGTCGAACGGTCTATGTGGAGGGAGCACCTCCGCTCGGATTTCATCGAAGACGTCCCCGAAACTGTGATACACTCTGGGCAGCTTTACGCCCTTTTCTGCTGCCGTGGCGACCGTGTGACCTTCGCCTACCTCACCTTCGTGGGGGTCCTGCCGCATGCCGCACCATTGTTCACAAAACGGGGAAGTCATCTCAATGTGATGCGTAGGCCAATCCACCATTGGGTTATGTTTTTGGAGCCAGGGTAGACCCAATATGACCCCGTACTGCGGGGCTCTGATTATGCTAAAATCGATACGTTCGTTATGCAGTTTTCCGAACCTCACCGGTATTTCTCCTGTGTGCTGTCCGATAGGTCCGGTCACCAGACTTCTCCCATCCACTGCATACACCTCCTCTGGTATCTGTTTGGGAAGGAGAGTGAGACCCAGTCTCCGTGCTTCATTGTAGTCCATGAACATGCCCGTGGCTCCTGATCAATCATGGCTACCACAGGTATCCACTGGTCCTGCACTCCTACGTGTAAGGTAATAAACAAATGTCTTCGCCCTTCTTGATTCGGGCTCAACATGGAAGGGATGTGGGTGTGACTCCAAGATGCCCCTTCCCTAGACCCGGAGTCCCTCAGTTTTCCGCCGGTGCGTCCACCACTGCTGTCACCGTTTTGTTTGCTCGGTATCGTGAGGTTTTTGGCTTGGCTGGACACTCGCGTACATAGTGCCCCTTTTTTCCGCAGTAAAGGCAAAGGTCTTGCTTGCGGCGTGATTCTTTTTCAGTGGCTGTAAGGCTCGCCCTTATAGCTCCTATGTCCATGGGTTCCGTCCTGGTGGAGGAGTTGGTCTCAGGGCCACCCATCGAAACATACGATGGCAGCGCTTTCCCTTTCCTCTTGTGATCGCCCTTTCTTTCGTTCAATCTATGGTCCAGCCGTAGCACCAGGTTGATCAAGCCCTCACATGTCTTGGGTTGGGGGTCGATTTGTGCTACCACATCTTTGAGCTCTTCGCTCAAGCCCTGGTGAAACAGTGCGGTTTGTTTGGCTATGGGCCACTTGGTTTCGGCCACTAGCCTTCGAAAAGCATTAAGGTACTGCACCAGATCATTGTTGCTTTGCCTCAGCTCCAACATCTCTTGATCGGCAGTACACGAGTCTGCCCTTCGATCAAACACCTTCAAGAATTCCTCGTGGAAGGCTCCCCAATCACATAGGATAGGGTCGTCCCTGCTCACCAGTGGGACTGCCCAGTGCGCCGCGTTCCCAGCAAGATACGAGATCAGAAAGGCCACTCTGGCTTGGCTGGTAGGAAAGGCCTTTGGTTTGCAGGACAGATGCAGTGCTACTTGAGTGAGGAATACCTGCACTGTGTTGGGGTCTCTGGTGTACCTCTCTGGTGTTGCCAAAGGAAAGGCTACGGGCATCTATACCACAACCGCAGGAGCTGTGGCCGCGTGAGAGGCACCCTCCTGTAGCGGATCGTTCTGCAGAGCGTCCATTCTAGCCTTAACGTCTGCTGTTTCCTGTCTGGAAGCGGTGAGCTCGATTCGCATCGCGGCTAAGACGGCCATCACATCCTCAATCGTGGCCATGTCGTTCGCCCAACCAGGAGATGGTTATGGAAGAGGTCGGATATTATGTAACGTCCTGGCTTTCTCGGGGTTGGGACAAACAGACGACAGACCAGAGAAATGGAAGTTTAAGGATGATTTAATAAACAGATAAACAACTACAGACAACAAAGAATACCGGTACTGGAATCACCAGTTAAAGTACGATACCCATTCACAGCTCTTCTAACCGTCCTCCGCATGCACACCGGGCCCGGTATGCTCCAACGGAGGGCACAGTGCTAAGCAGTGGCCGACAATGCCACTGGACCGCTGTGAAGGGTAGTTCCAAGGTTGTGGAATCTACGGGGGGGCACGTGGGAGTCACCCGGCCGGGCTCTCTACCACCTGGGAACAGCCGCTCTACCAGTATCCCCCAGAGTACTGCCACAACACAAAGACGCTGGGAACACCTCCTAGTGTGCGTCTCTTGTATCCGGGTTTAAGTGATGATACCCAAGGTGGCGCAGAGAATGGATGGGAGCAGCCGCTCTACCTATCCCAGTTCTCCTACGAGTGTCGATGGCTAAGACGCGGAAACACCTCCTGGATAGCGTCTTAGCTCTAAGCGTGTGTTTACCCAAGGAACGAGGGTTGGGAGCTTCGGCTCGCACCAACCTCGTTTTCTCCAAATTGTCAGGCCGTTGGGAGCTTCGTCTCTACCAACGGGACTTGTGCCCAATGACGTTGAATACGGCTCTCAGAACGGGACAGGAAACGGGCAGGAAGCACACGCCAGCACCTCTCCTCCGCTCCTTAGAATGTTCCTTCCTCCGCTCAACTCACCAACGGGTCCGTGTACCTCAACCAGGTACTCCTGCAAAGATCAGAATATCCGACGCCGAGTCCCAGTGATCTTCTCCTTAAGTAGTACTCTCGGCGTTGTATAACCATGACTCTTGAGTTGCATAACATGAACACTAGGCGTTACCCTTGGTGTTATGTAACCAGAACTCTTGAGTTGCATAAGGCAATTGTTGCCGGAGGGCATTCTGGGAGTTGTAGTCCGCTCTCCTCCAAGCGCACCAGGTTCACGGAAGTGGCATCGTGGGAGGGAATCCACGTGCGGGAGGGGATTCCTGACATGACCAAAAACAAGAAATGATTGGTCCCTAGACTGGTACCGGCTCGTGCTGCATCTATAGGGTAGTGTCTGTCTACACATACAGTGGCCAATACTGAGTACATGTATGCTCCAAGAGGAAACAAAGTCCCAAGCAAAAAATAGGGCCCGACTCAAATGTGGTCCAGACGGGTGAAATGACTGAGAGGGACAGGGGGCCGAATCTGACTCCACATAAATGAGGTGATCCCAGATCCCTATGTGTATTGGATGTCATAAATAGTCCCCAACGTTCAAGGCTGCTCAGGGAGAGAAACCGGTGGCCCGAAGGTGTCTCCTAAGTTATTCAGTGCATTCCAAGGAATGTCATCGTTTAGGCCCTCAATGTGGCTGCAAACCCCATTTATCCAGTTTTGCTCCCTAATGAAGTGTTTTCTGGGTTACGGGCAGTGGCAGTGATATTGGGCTCATCCAGGACTGTCCAGAAAATTCTCAGCCATGTTTTTTTACTCCTTGTAGTGAGTTGTCAGGTGGGTAGTTGTCCTTTGGCATCTGATAGTGGATCTGAGTTCCATTATTCTATCCACAACACCAAACTCCCATAGTTTCGCTATGGCACTGTTCCACCCTCTCATAGGTAAGCCGTATTGGATTCCATCTCATATTACAATGCTCATTCAAACCGCCCACACATTTACCAGAGACGCAGGAACTGTCCCACCGGAAGGCTAACCCTCAATGACTTAGGGTGGAAGCTCTCAAAGAGGAGGAGACTTCCTGTCTGTGGAACACTCTAGTTTGTAGGCGTCCTTCGCTGGGGAAAATCACCAAGTCAAAAAAGGGGAAGCTCCCTGTAGTGATGGTAGATGTTAAATGTAAAGGGGGGTTTCCTGTTGTTCAACCACTCCAAGAAGTCTTGTATGGACTTTGCATTCCTCTCCAAGATCAAAAGGACGTCATCAATGTAGCTCCTCCACAAATTGATGTTTCTCCAGGAACTAGGGGGGGCGAAGACGTATTGGTCTTCATAAGCCGCTACATAGCCCCACAAGACTTGGGACAAAATTGCTCCCCCTGGAAGCCCCATGGGTTTGGAGATGGTATGTGCCCTGGAACGTAAAAAAGTTTACACAGTGCTATCTCTGCCAAGGTGTAAAATGAATGGTCTCTGGGTGTAGAATTCCGAGTCGAGGGTAAAAAGCATCTCCTCCACCACGCGTAGTCTCTCTCTTTGGGGTATGTTCACGTACAGTGACTCTACATCTAAACCCACCAGGAACTCTTTCTCTGGATCAAAAATCAGGTCCTTCAATAGGTGCAGTACATCGGTGGTGTACTTACGGTAGGCTGTGCTGCTTTGTACTAATGTCTTCAGGAAGAAATCAGAATTGTGAGAGGGGTTCCAATAGCCGCCTATGCCCGATACTATGGGTCTTCCTGGCGGAGGTCTTGTGCACCTTGGGAAGGGTGTAGAAGTATGGCGTCACCGGATCTTCTTGGCACAAGAATCTCCCTTCTTTTTCAGTGATCCATCCGTTATTCACCGCTTCCTCTGCCATGGAGGCTATCATTTTTGATGTCCGCAGTGGGATCCTTGTGAAGCAGGCTGTAATTTCTTTCATCTGAAAGGAGCCTCAGGCACTCTGCCTCATAAGTGATCTTCTGAAACACGATGGCTCCCCCTTGTCCTGCTGGTTTTATCACGATATTTTGGTTGTTCCTTAGTTCTTCCAGAGCCTCTTTTTCTTGTCTGGTCGGATTCTTGTAAGGGGAGGTTTCTTGTCCTGCAAGGGTTTCCACTTCATGGATGACTGCTCATTCAAATGTTTCCACTTCAATAGGAAGGGTACCAGTGGGGCATGTGAATTTGGATTTAGGGCGAAAAGTGGTGTCCCCTTTTGGCTCAGTGTTCTCCGACCTGTTTTCAAAGAAGACCCTGAGACTAATGTTGCGGAAGAAACCTGCCAGTTCCTGGTGGATCCTAAACACATCTAGGGTATTCGTCGGAACAAACCCAAGCCCCTTGTTGAGTGCTTCCTTGAGGACCTGTCAGGGCAGTGCTGGTTAGGTTCATTACTAGGGTGTTTACTGCTCGTCCCCGGTGATGGGTCGCTCTCCACGCTCCAGGTCACCCTCTGCTCCGGGTCCTCCCATTGTACACCTGTCGTTCCCTTCTGCTTGCCCATTCCTCTCCCTCGGCCTCTCCCTAAAAAAGGATTCGACATCTGAGAAAACTGTGCTGTCTGGCCTCCCTGTATCACTGGGAATTGATACGTGGGTGGCCACCCAAAGTTTTGACCAGAGAAGTTGGGGTACATAGGGTTAAGCAGGGGTGTGGACCTCCAAAGAAACCCCTTCCTCTACCTCTTCTACTTGGCTTTCTCACATAGACAGAACTAGCACAAGCAGTGGAGAGTGGAGGGGCAGGGTGTTAATCACAGCCTACCATGCCATGATCCACGGGTCCGTTAATGACCTTTTACTCTGATCAGGGAATCCATTATTAAAGTATACATTTGGAATTCCCGTGGTCAGTTTTAAATTTTCTTTGCAGCATTTCTTCTTGATCCCACACTGTTTCTTTATTGTCTTCCCTTCCCCTATTGCTCCATCTCCAGCGTTGGTCTGCGCAGAGGTGTGTTCGCAGCCCTATGATGAAGCATGCGTCCGATTTCTGTGGGTGAGGGCCGTTTTAACACCCCTGTGTTTTTTTCACCCCCTAGATCACAGCGATTTCAAGTGCGAAGCCCCCCTTCTACATATGTGTGTGTGTGTGTGTGTACATGAGTTCGAGTTCTGTACTACAATTAATTTGATACCTTGTGATATTGATATTGAATTTGATACCATGCTTTAGCCAATGGGGCTACTTACTTTTCCCAGCAAAACATTTTAAAAG
The DNA here is from genome assembly GCF_964204655.1 of Triturus cristatus. Classification (NCBI taxonomy): domain Eukaryota; kingdom Metazoa; phylum Chordata; class Amphibia; order Caudata; family Salamandridae; genus Triturus; species Triturus cristatus. The sequence continues at coordinate 1,932,652,684 of NC_140589.1, forward strand.
TGTTTTTATTAAGAAATGTGAAAAATATAGGTCCTAACAAACTATAGCTCCCTGCCATAGGGCTCCATAGGCCTTCCTTAGGGGCAACTTACATATGCGGTTGAGTGATGGCTTTGTCATTCCTTTTTAAATATCTCAGTCGAACTGGCAGTGCAAACACTGCACTTCCTGTCTGTAGTGGCAAGCTGGGAGCCATGTGGACCTTTGTCACGCTCAGTGCTGCAGCCCTGGGTGGACCCTCTGCCCTGCATGCTCTGGGTACCGTGCACTAGGGACGTATAAGTAAGCCAGCATTTATGAATTGGGTATAGCCAATTTGACATACACTATGTAAGGGTATGAGCACTAGCATTAAGGTCTGGTCAGCTGTACTCCGTGCACTCTGAGTCGAAGAACCAGCAGCATGATGTGGGGATGAGCATTAATGAAGGCATTTCCGTACAAATAGACATTTAAAGAGAGAGGGAACGCATTGCTTAAGAGATTCCCATCTAAAAGACCATTGGATAATACAGAGATCTCATGGATGCTGATCTTTCCACTCCCATTCACCGGTCTCATTCTCTGCAATGCATTTTTCAGGCCGCAAATTTCAATTTCTCTCATTACCCTTTGACCCTTTCTGAGCACCATATTGTTCTCCAAACTGCTGGAACCAGTAATAGCTATGTTATGGCTTCATGGGGTATGCTTTGTAATCTACTCAGCAGGGCTAATTATAACAGATACTGTATCCTGATTGGGGGAAGGTACATGAGCTCACTGCTGAGCTAGAAAGCTGACCTTCATATTACTGGTCATATTTTTTCTTCCATGTTTGTTGTCTGTTTTTTTTTTTGCTGCTAAATTTTGAATTAAGAAGTCATAATCATCGCCTCTGATTCTTTAATAGAATCCAAACTTCATTTCACAATAGTGGGGAGAGTTGCATTAATGTGTACACTAAAGACTGTACCGGTCTTTGCGGTGGAGAGGGCCCACCGTACTCTGGGAGCGCGGCCACCGGTGGGGGCTCTTCCACGGCCTATATTGGCGAGAATCTTGAACTATCAGGATCGGGATGTGGCGCTGAGGCAGGCTCGTACGATGGGCACAATCACACACCAGGGCAACCAAGTCACCTTCTACCCGGATTTCACCCCAGGCGGTGCAGGCTGCTAGAAGAGAATTCTTACCGGCAAAGAAGATCCTATTGCAGGCACAGATACCATACTCTCTGCTCTACCCTGCCAAACTCAGTTTCCTATGACGGCTCGGCTCATTTTTTCACGGACACCAAATCAGCCTTGAAATTTGCCAAACATGTGGGTGGCAAGCTGAACAAGAAATGTCCAGGTCCAGCTGTGGCAGAGGAACGGCAGCTAAGTGATAATGACTAAATAATAGACATTTGTATTCTTTATGTAACGTGTGTTCTTTTTTCCCCCTACACAAATGCTCGTAATTCCACAAACTTACTTTCTGTGTATTTAGGTTCCAGAAGTCTATGTTCCGCTTTTCTATGTCACACACAAGTGCATTGAATTTTCTTATTGTTCTAATAATTGGTAATGGTTCATAACGCCATAGATTATAGATATCAGCTGCGCTCACACCTTATGCCTTTTTAACCTAGCGGGGTGAGACGGTTAAAGTGGGATAGATGATCGTAACCACATGATGAGAGATGGTTAAAGTGAATGTCGCCTTAAGACCACATGCTTTGTTTGGATAGATGCAGTATCTCGGCCACCCTGCTACGGTGGGGAAGTATGCCGGTACTCATACGTCCCCATGGAAAGTTTCCCTGAAACATTCAGTTTCGAGTTTTTTTTTGGGGGGGGGGGAATTGCTTCAACCTGATTGGGGGGTTGATGTGGGTGGGGGGTGGTTGTTTTTGGTGTGTTTGTTGGTGTGTGGCTGTCGATTGCTAGGACTGATTCAGGACGCAAAGACAGAACTATTTGTCTGATGGGGGGGGGGTGATGCACATGCACCTTTGCTGACGATCACAAGACTACGGTAAATTGTTTAACATGGAACATTAGAGACCTTAATGACAGTAAGAAGTCAAGGTTGGTCCATGCGTATCTCGCACTCCACAATGTCGACATATGCTTATTGCAGGAGACTCATCTCCGATCCCAGCACTCGACAAAACTCACATAGGCGTTGGGGCTCTTCATATGTGTCAGTATACTCTAATTTCTCTAGGGGAGTAGCTGTGCTGGTGCGGCGAGGCATAGATTGGAGGGAAAGAGACTTATGCTGACCCTGATGGCCGTTATGTCATACTCCTGGGCTATTTGGGGGGAACTTTACTGACAGTTGTAGCACTATATGGCCCCCAACACTGACTCCCTGGGGTCTTTCAGGACGTCTGGGCTAAAGTTAGGGCCACGGTCTGTACCACGTCCATCTGAGGTGGAATCTTCAATGCCATTATTCACGATGACGTAGACAGGCAAGGCACAGCTAGGACACATCACCCTGTGGCTAGCAGGGTATTAAATGCCCTGTTGGACGAAGGTGATATGGTGGACATATGGAGGCTTTGCAACCCACTGACTAAAGAGGGCACATGCTTCTCAGAACACCATTGTGCCTGGTCTAGGTTGGACAATTGGTTGATGTTGAAAGATGTGGCCAGCTGGGTGGAGGACGTTAAGCATCTGTCGAACTCTATCGGACCACTCACCATGCCTGCTGACCCTCTCCCTGCCCAACACTACAAGGAAGGCATTTTCTTGGAGGCTGCCCCCACAGGCGCTTTTAGATGAGGCATTCAAAGAACAAATATGCACTGAAATTATGGACTACTTCACACTTAACACGGGGTCCGTCGACACGGAGGCCTCACTATGGGAAGCGTTTAAAGCGGTCATTAGGGGTCAATGTATCTCGACAGGCGGGCGTCCTCAAGGCCATTAGAACAACTTTGTGCAGTATTGAGACACAAATTAAAGATTTGGAGGCGCGCATACAAGTGGATGGGGAAGCCGCCCTTTTGGCTGAGTTGAAGGTCAAGCTGCTGGAATATGAAGAGGAAGCACAAAGGAAGGTAAAGTTTCTGGGGAAATATGCAGAGGCCCGGAGGTACGAAGAAGGAGACAGACCGGGGAGAACACTGGCTGATATGCTTCGTGCCTCCCGCTCTGCAGCTTTTGTCCCGGAAATCATAAGTCCAGAGGGTGACGTTGTCAGGGGCTCCTCAGATTTCACATGAGTTTTCATTATTTTATGCAAATCTCTACACAGCCACAAAAACTGCTTGTCCGGAGGGTATGCAGGAATTCCTGGATTCAGTGGTGCTGGTGTGGTTTAATGATAGACACAGAGAATATATGCACCTACTGTTCTCAGTGGACGATGTTAAAGATGTTATTAATAGCCTGCCTTTGGATAAGGCCCCCGGTTCAGATGGTCTGACGACCGCATTTTACAAAACATACGTTGAACTGGCGCCCAAACTCCTTGCTGTGGATGGGGAGGCGCATGAAACGGGTATTCTGCCTCAGTCAATGCGTGAAGCTATCATTATCCCCTTACTCAAGCCAGGCAAGCCAGAAACCGAATTAGACTCATATAGACCACTGTCACGTATTAATTTAGACGTTAAAATCTTGGCAAAACTGATAGCGAATAGGCTGCAACCTTTTCTTCCAATGATGGCGCTACTGGCTCAATCGGGTTTCATACCTGGCAGATCCACATCTCACAACCTTAGGACGGTGTTTTCAGTCTTACATTATCTGTACCCTGCAGCGGTGGTATTCCTGGATGCTACAAAGGTATTCGACTCGCTTGAATGGCCATACCTCTTCCGAATTTTTGCACAAATGGGCATTGGCCCCCTGTTCATTAAATGGATACAATTGCTATACACTGAGCCATTGGCTAGGGTGCGAGTGAATGGTATGATCTCCGCCCCGTTCCATATAACACGAGGCACTAGGCAGGGATGCCCGTTGTCCCCTTTACTATTTGCTATTGCGATGGAGCCATTGGCAGCTCGCATCAGGCAACACCATACCGACAAAGGCATAGGATTTGGAGCTAGGAGTCTTTTGATTTAGCTGTATGCCAATGATATTACGTTGTATATTCTGCTTCCAATCTGGATGTAGTGCTAAGGGAACTCATCAAATTTGGGGGTCTCTCGGGAGTAAACATTAACTGGTCTAAATCTGTGATATTTCCACTCACCGACAATACTAAGGCAGTTACCTCGGAGGTACCGTTGCAATGGGTAACTGATACTGTGAAATACTTAGGAATTTGGATAAGCACAAATTTACAAGACTTATGGAATTTAAATTATGGTAAAGCCATTGCCTGGCTGGAGGACAAGGTGAACCTGTGGACTAAACTTAAACTTGGCCTCAAGGGTCTTGTGACCACAGTGACTGTCACTGTCACTCTTGGATGCTGAGACCCCAATGTCAAAATTTCCAGGCGTAAGGACCTCCTCCTGACAAATTTCTAGAACTTGATACTCCTCCTCACCGACCACCACAAACTCCCCAAGTTCCCATGGCAAATCATTTTTACGGTGGGGCAATATTATTAAACGGTGTTTAGCAAATTAAAGGTTTGTGGGTGACTGTGGTTCGGAGTCACAGGCTTACTACAGAGTTCAAACAAAAAGGCTCCAAAAAACAATGCTCAAAAATACATAGTACTTTTCCTAAACAAAACATAATTTGACAAAACTTGATCACACATTTCTGAACTAATGTGATGGGTTTGCCTGTTTTTCTCCAGAGAGATGGTCAGTCTATGGATGTATTTTTGCTACTGCCATCCTCTGGTTGTGTTCCACCTCAAGTTTTGAACGGCACTTCGTCTTTTAATACTGGCAATGCTGAGAACCCAATCTTGCATAAATATGATGTACTAAAAGGCAGAATAGTCTTGACTGAAATTTTTGACAAACATGAATGTCCTTCAGACATTTTTAGCCGAAAATTCCCCCAATGAGATTTTGCTGAATTGCATCTGGAGAACGCGATCTCTCTGGACCTCAATTAGGTCTCCCTGAAGGTGCAGTGGGAGATGAGTACCTGCATCCACTAGAAACGTTTGGAAGACCCAGTCATGATCAATGTCCTCAGGAAAGTACTTTTCTAAACAGTCCCTGAGAGAAGTCAAGTGATTTCTTATGCAGCACTTTCAAGTTCATATCCTGTGTCCTCAACAGCTTCTGATGAACATGGGAATGCCTCCATCAGGCCACATTGGATTGGTCTTTTCCACAACTGTTATGTTATGTTATGTTACTGGGTCTTGTAAAGCGCCTGGTTACACTAAAGCAGTGTGTCCCCGCGCTGCGGTGGGGTAGCAAGAGCAGATACTGAGGTCTATGTGTGGGGGAACAGGAGAGTCTTAAGCTTCTTCCTAAAGATACCTTCAACTGGTTCCAGTCGGAGGCACGCCGGTAGTTTATTCCAGGATTGGGCCACCAGAAGTCGAAAAGAGCGGCCTCCCATCCTGGCTCTTTTTATCATGGGAACACAGACTAGACCCAGTCCCTCTGATCGGAGGCGACGGGTGGGGGTGTAGGGAGTGAGAAGCTTACGCAGGTAGGCAGGAGCGGTCCCCTGCATAATGCGGTAGCATACACAAAGTGCTTTAAAGCGTGTTCGTTCCCGGATAGGGAGCCAGTGAAGGGAGGCAAGAGCCGGCTTAGAGGGAGCTCTCCTAGGGCGCTTCAGGACTAGACGGGCCTCTGCGTTCTGAACGCATTGGAGTCTCTGCAAGCACTTTTCTGTAGCCCCCAGAAGGAGAACATTCCCATAATCAAGACGGGAAGTTACAAGTGCGTGGATCATGGTCTTCCTGGCCGCAGTGGGAAGAATGTCGAGGGTTTTCCTGAGCCTTTTAAGAACTCCATAACGTGCCAGCAACCCGTCTGGTGTGATAGTCAAACGAGAGGTGGGTGTCAGTCCAAACTCCGAGGTTTTTTGCCTGGGCACACGGTATAGGAGTAGGGCCCAAATCTTGTGGCCACCACGCAGACGACCAGACAGAAGAGGCTTTCCCCACAATCAGCACTTCGGTCTTGTTGCCGTTGAGTTTTAAACAATTAGTATCCATCCAGGCTGCAAGTTCTTGGAGGCACGCCACCAGGTTGGGAGCTGCCAATTGTTGGTCTTGAGTCAGGGACACAACCAGCTGGGTGTCATTGGCATAGGACACCGCTCCGACCCCAAAACCTTCAGCAATCTCAGCCAAGGGAGCTGCGTACAGATTAAACAGGGTGGGGCTTAGGATTGAGCCCTGAGGGACTCCCTGCTGCAGTGCCATCACTTTAGAATAGAAATTCCCCTGCCTCACCTGGAAGCTGCGATTGTTCAAAAACGAAGTGAGCCAGCCCAAGGCCTTCCCGGATGCACCTCCCCTCTTCAGACGATCAATCAGTATCTTATGGGCCACAGTGTCAAAGGCCGCGCTGAGGTCGAGCAGAATCAGGGCAACAGTCTGACCCGCGTCCACAAATTGCCGGATGGTCTCAGTGGCCAGGAGGAGGGCGGACTCTGTCGAATGACATGAGCGGAAGCCCGACTGGGTGGGATGAAGAAGATGGAATTTCTCAATGTGTGCCGTGAGCTGCTGGTTGACCACTTTCTCTGCAATCTTGGCAAAGTAGGGAAGAAGAGAGATGGGTCGTAGGTTCTCGAGGCGCTCAAGGCCTAATTGCGTTTTTTTCGGGAGGGGGAGAACAACTGCCTCCTTCCAGCAGTTAGGAACGGTGCTGGTCTCAAATGAGATCTCCAAGAGATACCTGATGAAGGGTTCCAGAGCTTCTAAGCATCCCTCAAGTTTTTTCGGGGAGGCCAAGTCTTTGGGAGAGCCTGATTTTACACTCCGACAGATTTTGATCAAAATTTCAGGGGAAGGAATTAAGAAATTCTCAAGCCTTTCCTCCTGTGCTACAATTATATGGCGAGATGTAGCCCATCTGTCTTGGTCAGCTAGAGTCACAGCAGGGAAGGAGGATGTTAGACCTGGCACCTTGGCGTGAGTCTCCCTTCCACTTTTTGCTGATGTGCCTCATTGTGTTTTGTTGGTGTTAGCTGCTCAGAGCACTGTGACACTGCTGATCAGTGCCACAGTGCAAGTGCTCCCTTTTAAAAATGTATACATTGATTGGTGTCCATGATTGGTTCATTTGGTTTACTGTCAGCCCCTAGTAAAGTGCACCAGGAGTGCCAGGGCTTGTAAATACAAATGCTGCTGGTGGGCTTGCAGCACTGGTTGTGCCACCCACAGAAGCGGCCTAGTAAAATGTGTCTAGGATCTGCCACTGCAGAACCTGCGCGCAGTCTGGTACTGTCGCGCTGACTGCGCAAGTGCACCCACTTGCCAGTCCCTAAACCTTCCCTTAACTACATATTAGTCACCCCTCTGGTAGGCCCAAGGGCAGGGTGCATTGTAGGCATAAGGTAGGACATGCCCTGATGTGTGTGGCATGTCTTAATAGTGAATTACAGCCATTTTCGTTTTTCACTATTGAAGGCTACCTGCTCTCCATAGGCCAGAATGGGCTGCTGGAATTACTACACCCTGTAATCCCAGTGGACTCATAGAGCATGGTAGAAAGTCATGTTTAGTATGCCTGAACTCAGAATAATAAAATACTTCTTTTAGTAAAGTTTATTTTAATATCCTGTGTTTGTAAATACTACTTTTAGAAAGTTAGTATTTACTGATCTGGCCATTCAGTCCGCCTCTGCGCTGTGTGTGTGTGTGTTCTGCCTAGCAACAGTAAGGAGCAGGGCTGGGGAATTCCAGGAGACAGGTTGGCTGCCAGGTGGTGGGTAGGGAGATTACACTAGGATGGGTGGGAGGAGTACACCCTGACTCTTGAATAGACCTGTGCTCTGCCAGCACAAAACCGGCGCCGCCCCCTGTGGAGCGGCTGATGTCTCTGCCCTGCTGCTGAAAGGAAAGTGCAGAGTCACCACAACAAAGTGCTCCAAAAACTGGACTGAGCCAGGCCCAGGCCCCCTGGCGCTAAAGAACAAAAGAATTGGTGTATAAAAGTAGGAGCCTGGCTCCTAAGAAATCAGATCCTGTTTGCGCCAAGAAGAAACGCTGCCTGAAGGAGAAGGACCTGGAGAAGCTGAAGGAGGAATACTGTCTCTCTGCCTGAGAGACTGGCCTGCAGTGGGTGCCTGTCTGCTGGAAGGAGAAAGAAAGCCTGAAGAAAAAGACTTGAACTCCACTTGTGCCTTTGCAAACACTCTCCAAGGGCTTGCGTGTGAACTTGCCCCCTGATCTGCGCCCCAGGAACAGTGGGCGCTACTTTCCCAGAAGAAGAGGAGCTGCTGGAGGTGGCCTTGAACGCTGGCCCCCGAGTACCTGTGTGCCCCCCCTCTATCTGAGCACCGCGACTGCCGCCCACCGGGGCTGCTGTGAGCACCGTAAAGGCCTGACTGGCCCAAGCCCAGCAAGCAACTGCCCCCCGAGCCGTAGCTCGCACAGCGAAGAAGAAACTGACCAGGCTCCAAGCGCCGAGCCTCTGCGACCCCCGGGTGTGGAGGCCCCTGTGAGGACCTGCGACGCACAGAGCAACTCCTGAACTCAGCCGACAGCGCGACGCGCTGACAAAGTGCCTCCGAGGCTGCCCTCGACTTCTGACCCCGTGGGTAGGTGTGTCGCCGCGGAAGAGTGCCCCCACGAAGCATCCAGGTCCACGGAGGAGCCGGGACCCAGACGCGACGTGGGACACTCGTGTGCAACCACTGCAGACCGCAGCGAACATTTGCCCCCAATGAACAGAGTATTTCGCGCCCTATGCGTGCTTGACGCGCAGCCTACTGCCAGCCCAGTATCGGAAGCGGGTCTGCTCTCACCTTGAGCTTCGCCGCCCTGAACTGCCCAGTGAGGCCGTTCGCCTCTCACCTGCCTGCTGGTGCTCCTAGTGAACCGGCTCAGCCTCACAAAGTCACCCGGGAAGGAAGGGTCGATCACCCTGCACGGACCGTGCCTTCCGTGAAGCCCGCAGCAGCGCTCACGCGAGTAGCGTGAGCTTTGGCCTGCGTACGTTCGACGCGCCCTCTCCAGAGTACGGCCCGTGTGGTTCAAGGCCGGTAGTTGTGCGTCTCACGCGAGAAGCGTGGGAAACGGCACGGCGGCTGAAAAATAGCGGTAAGAAGCAGCTGAAAGCACTACAAAGCGTAGGAATACTCTAAAGACTTCCTTTGAAACCCAAGTGTGGCCTTTTAAGATCTATGGACTGCCCTTAAGCCTACAAAAGTAACTGGAACATAATATTGCCAAGTGAACTGTATTTATGCAACCTGCCTGAAAGAAGACCTTTTATATAAAGAATCATATTTTTGATAAATACAGCCTTGTATCTTTGTGTGGTGGGGAGGTGATTGTTGTGTGGGACAATTTGAACGCTTAACCTAGATGCCCTCTGGAAATTTAGCCTGACTGCTCGCGCCACGTTACCTAGAGGGTGAGCAGGGGTTATTTTTAAAGAGGTGATCCTTTGCCCTGACTTGGAGGAAAGGGTCCCTGCTTGTCGCAAGTGCATACCTGCGCCAAACAGAGACCCCGGATTCTAACAGAGGAGTATATTGTTATTACTTTCTCAGAGAAGAATTCCGCTATTTGGTTACAGCGGTCGGCTGAACCTACGACTGGCGGTGCTATAGAGTCTATAGAGGAAATCTCTCTATAGACCTTGAATAATTCTCCGGTGGAATTTTCCGCAGATCTGATTCTTTCTTGGTAATATTCAGCCTTGATTTTCCTGATAAGCCTATGATAGGCTTTTAGCGATGTTCTGTATTCATTTCTCCCTTGCATAGAGAAGTTCTTCCTCCATACTCGTTCCATGCGTTTACACTCAGCTTTAGCAATTTTCAGGACATTATTGAACCAAGGGGCAGATATTTTGGTTCTGGCTGGTGTTTTACATGCCCAGGGGGCAGTTATATTAAGAGCTTCTTCTATCCTCTTGTCCAATTCAAGACAGGCATTATCGGCATCCTTACCCCCGGGCGGGCCCCCCTTTAGAAGGGCACTCTTAAACCTGCCTGGGGAAAAGCCAGCCCATTTCCGACAGACTATACCCTCGTGTGAGTATTCTATCACCTTCGGGATGGAGGTCCGGAGCATGAAAGGGACTAGATAATGGTCCGTCCAGATCATAGGCAGGGGGGTGCTCACCATCACCTCCTCCCAGTTGGTAAAAATAGGGTCAAGCAGATGGCCCTTCTGATGGGTGGGGCCTGTGACATTAAGTTGAAATTGTAGTGTCACTAATTCTTGGTGCAAAGCTTGTGCCATTGTGCAGCTGGCGTCCTCAAAATGTAAATTGAGATCGCCCAGCAGAATGAACTTGTTATAGCGAAGCGCAGGTAGGGTGAGGTAGTCAACCAAGCTAGAAACAAACCTGGATGAGTACCCCGGAGGCCTATATGCCAGGAGGCCTTTAATAGTACACTTGTCATCAATCATGATCGTAAACAGACCGGCCTCGCAGTCAGTAATGGTAATATGCTCAAGCTTGCACTGAATGTCGTGTTTAAAGATTATAGCGACGCCACCTCCCCTACCGGAGTCCCTGTCAATATGGTTGATAGAGTACCCTACTGGCAATGTTTCGAGGAGTTCAGGAGCAGAATCCTCGTCCAGCCAGGTTTCGGTGAGGAACATAATGTCGACCTTATTGTCAATCAGGAGGTCGTGGATCTCTAATCTATGCTTCTTAAGAGAGCGGCAGTTAAGAAGACCGCAGGTTAGAGTGGGCGGGCCCGTCTTTATTTCAGGCATGGTATTAAATTTAAAGGGACAATGATTACAGGCTCTAGTTAGGCCATTAGCGTACATAGAATGAGTGCAAGTATCAGCAGTTTGGGGGCGAAGAGCAAAGAGGCTGTGACTGGTGTAGTACAATTCCCTGTTAAAACTACCAGGGGACTGGCCCCGGGCCCCGTACGGCCGCGGACGGGCGCAGACGGGCTTGCCTTTGGCGCGCCGGCCCGCTGCGCGCGTCCGCTGCGCGGGCGCCGGAGCATGCGCATTAAGGCTTCCTCAGAGGCCGACTGTCACCCGGAAGTGTCTTGTCCTGACCTTCTCCGCCCTCCGCGCAACGGTACTAGTTACCGCGTCGGACCAGGGCAGGAAGGAGGAATAAGGAACAAGGCACAAGAAACCCCAGGTGAGCTGCCAACAGTTTAAAAGTTTAATAGTTCTTTTAAAAATACAGTATTACAGTTTACAAGTTAAAATTAATGGACTCTTAATAAAAGCAAAGGCTCAGCTCACACTCCCAGCGTAATTCACCGTGTATCTGCCAAGCGGCTCAGGGTACTGCCACTGCCCTGTTCACTCCAGCTTCTTCTTGAAAGCAGATATTTTTTTTGCACATTATGAAAGATGTACTTTAAGCTCCTTGCAAAGACAAATTCAAGGAATTTAATTTATTTAAGATGTCTGTTCTGATTTGTATGTATCCAAATATAGAAGGAATTGCTGTAATTCATTTCTCAATTCAAAAATACCATCCAGAACCTTCCCTCTGGATAACCATCGGACTTTTGTATGGAAAAGAAAAAATTATGTTCAGCTCCCAATTCTGCACACACAATTGCAAACAGACCTCTAGTGGGGTGAGCCTTTATGAAATTAACAAATTTTCACAGCACAATCCAACACATCCCCAAGTTCTCTATCCATGTTTCAGACTGCAAGGGCTTCCCGGCGTATCATACAGTGGTTCCATAGAATACGAGGAGCCACTTTTAACACTACATGGAAGGAGCACCATCCGTAGAGATCCCAACCTAGTTGTCCCATTTTAAGCCATTGGAGCACAGGAAGTCATTGAATGTCAAACAGGGTTGATGCTGTTGCTTGTCCCTTGATTGGTTTACAGAATAACAAATCTTCCAATATTAGTTTTGTGGCAGTATCTGACATAAGCAATTAAATGAGCTTCCTTAGCTAAGTCAGTCGCTTCATCCAATTGCAAAGCAAACCAACTCGATTTCAAGTGTGCAAGAAGTAGTCTGTGGATATCCTCTGACATGTCGGATTCGGTGGCAAATTGTTGTGTCGGAGAGTGATACCATTTTCAACTTCTCTGCCGCTTTTTCACCAAGCATTGTCTTGGCCACATCAAGCATTGCTGGAAAAATCTTTTTCCCCATCTGTAAAAGACTTTTTTTGTTTTTGGCAATGTGGTACGCCACTTTGTAAGATGCTTTCAAGGCATTTGTTGATGTGAAGACCACGTTTTTCACAGTCTCTTTTTGGTGGATGATGTCTTCCAGCTTTCTGGCAAAATAATCTGTATTCTTTCCTACCTGCGACACATGTTTAGTTTCCATGTGGTGCTTTCATTGGTTTGGTTGCAGACTCTCGTTAACCAAGGTCATGCCACAAACCTCACACTGGCTTTATTTCACCATTTCTGGTGATATAGGTGAATCCAAGGTCCAGGTAGGAGGCATCATACTTCCTAATTTTTACAGCTCTTTTCACATCTGTTTCGGCCTTTTGTTTGAGTGACCTACCATCTTTTGGCAGCAGGAAACGAGCCATGTCAAATGTGTTTGACCTATGATACAAAATTCCAAAGTCCAATATCAATGATTACCACAGACTTGCTGCTGCATGCAGTTTGGTAGTCATTTTTTAGGAAAAATCTTTGCAATTTCACAAGAAACATAAAAAATCTTATCCTATCTAAAATGCGAACATCAGGTTCCTTCCACATGCTTAAAACAGAAATGGCAGCTGGTCCTGGCTTCCATTACGTGAGCTGGCGTTGTGGGACATTACCAAGGTTCCCTTTCCCCTGAGTGCACACACATTGATAGCAATAGGTGACATGGGTGGACAACATGTTTAAAATCCACCGCCGACTTGTTAATGAGATAACAAATCTGCCGTTTGTGCCCAAGTTGATTATTGTAGTGCTCTCTATATAGGCTAGTCCAACTCCTGATCTCCTGACACTTTCAAGAAAGGTAAAAGGACTACAAGGTTGTTGTCCGTGTCATAATTGATCTCAGAAGGAAGACCACTGAGATCCAGTAAAAGAAAGCCTTGTGGTGCTGACTTAGAAACCCTGCCAGACAAGTGTAGGCTGTTGTGGCAGACTCTATTCACTTTCTTGTCTTTGCTCTTATATTCTATCTCCTTCCTTGCATTTAAACTCTTTCACATCTTTCTTTCTCTTGAAGGAATGAATGTTTATACATGCATTCTGCCATTTTGTTAGACCTTCTGGTTCATCCCATTTGCCCCAAAATCACTTAAAATGCATTGGACTGTAAGACCACAGGGGGCTCTATGTTTTTGTTTTGCTTTTGCCAGCAGCACACTAGGGTCTGCTGAAGTGGGGATGTACCAAGAGGCCACTCACACACATAACAAGATGACTTATGTGCAGCACAGTTTACATTCAGTGGTCATGAAGACTTCGCTGCTGTATTCTGATGAGGATTATCTAGCAATCACAAAAAGCCCACTCAGAGTATGCACTCTCTCCCTCCCTGGAAATCCCCATTTCCTTGACAGGTTGGTGTCTGACCTTCCTCTCCTTCGGGACAGCCTGAGATGAAAGCTTGCAAAACTTATCTCCACCCTTGTTAGGTACCTACTATGCAAACTAGAGACCCCCAAATCTGTGACAAATAGGGACCCTTGTGTCTAGTAAGGGGCTACACTCCTAAAGTAACCCTGCTCACCCCCTTGGTTGCTTGGCATGAGCAGGCAGGTTTATCTCGGAGGCAGTGTGTAAAGCATTTGTGAACACATACAGTAATACAGTGACAACACTACAAATGGACACCACAAAGGTTGTATTATAAAAATAGGTATTTTTATATAGACTTAGACTTAACACAAGACCAAACAACACAAATCTACAATACTCTACTCAAAAATAGTCTCTCAAATATTATAAAATAGCTCAGTTCTCTCAAGTTGTAAATGCAACACTTTACTCTCCATGTACCTTAGATGTGTAGCGCAAAGAAAACAAAAGGGTTGCAGGGAAGGTGATGTGTCTGTTATTTACACGCTGGGGAGTGGATGCGTCGGTTCCTTACTGCTGCGCAGGGGAGTTGATGCTCGCTTCCTTACTGTGTGGGGAGTTGATGCGTTGGCTTATTACTGCTCTCCGGTGCGATGCGACAGCTGGCACCTCGATGCGATACTCTTCTCCGGTGCGATGCAACAAAATGGCGTCTTGGTTGCGATGCAACAACGTTGGTGTGATGTGTGCGCGCCCGCCGGCCGTGCGGCAACTCGATTACCTATTGGAGTTGAGACAGGCCCTGCGACGCCTTTCTCCGGTGATGCGACGATGACCTCTGTGGCAGCGTCCTGCTTCTCTGGTGATGTGCCGCGCTTCGGTCGATGCGATGATGACAGCGGTGGCTCGCTTCCTCGGCGATGCGATGACAGCGGGTGCGGCGGTGACATGCTTCTCATCGTTGCGTCGCGCTTCCAGCTCCCAGCGACAAGCAGTCTCTCAGAAGGAACAGCACAACAGCAGGCACTTCAATTCCCGGCAAGGGAATTCAGGGGGGAGCCGGTTGGTGAAGTCTTGTATCCCTGAGACTTCAGGCAGGAGGAAAGCTCGTGGAGATTCTTCTTCAAGGTGATAGAAAGCACACTCAGTCCTTTTCTCCTCTTTGGTAATGAAGCAACCACTGCAGACCAACCACCAAACACATAGCACAGGGGTAGTCTCTGCCTTCAGCTTCCTGGTTCTTCTCCTCAGCAAAGGTTTGTCTTGATTCCCAGAAGTGATCTAAAGTTCTTGGGTCTGGGTCCCAATATTTATACTCCTTTTCTCTTTGTTCTCTGAAGGCAGAGGCCTTTGCCTAGTTCAAACCAGTTCTGGTCAGTCATGGAGCAATTTGTTGACCTGTTTCCTACTTTCCTTTCACAGTGCAGGGCAGGGACATCAGACACACCACAGGAGGTGGAGCCAGCATTGTGGAGGGAAGGCCCAGCCCTAATCAGGTCCCAGGTGCAACCCTTCCCACCCATCTAGATGGAGATCTCTCTATTCAGCCCTGTGCTGACTCACCCTGTCTCTGGGAATTCCCCAGCCCCCGGGAATTCCCCAGCCCCTGTCACACAAACTCCAGACAAGGAATAGATAGCCTATCAAAGGCAGGTTTGGATGGTTAAACAAGAAAATGCCTACTTTCTAAAAGTATAGAAAATAGCAGCTCAGTGTGCACTCGTTTAAACTGAATTGTCAATTCCTCGATACTTAAACAAAATATCAAATAACGATACTCATCAATGTGTGCACCAGGTAGGTGGCACTGCCAGCCACCTGACTTGAACAAAAAATTGGGGATTCTAGAACAATGTCTAGAGATACCGAGTGCACTACCAAATGCCCGAAAGAGGCGTACTCACATGTAGCGATTTGTCAACAACAAATTTTCAAAACATTAGTGCAAAATATTGTCCAATTGAAACCAATTATTTGTGAAACGCAACACTGTAAAGAGAGGACACAATAATCCAAATAATTCAAAAAAAGTTCAGGAAAAGTTGAAGTCTTCTGCCTTTATTCTTGGTGTGTGCAGATAGCTTCTCATGCACGATAAACAGAACGTTGCTTGTAGTCAGCAAGGATGCATTCTGAAACCTTCACATAATAACAGAAAATCCCAATGCATTTCGGGTTATAGATTGAGCCCTTCATCAGGGGTATCTACGGATATAAACAATAATCATATGTGATTTGCAAATACGAGAACATGCCTTCAATGATGAACTTTACTTATTGTGGACTCGACAGGAGCCAGGGATTGATATATTATGAACATTCCATCAATTTAAGAGAGGAAGAAAGAATCCTCCGTGAAACAAACACAAGTAAAGTCCCACTACCACAAAGAAGCTCAAAAGTCGAAAAAAATCAACACCCGTGTGGACATAGAAGGTCTGATTTAGTATAGATCAACAGCAGCTGGGGAGCGTGCTTATCGTCCCGCAACCAAGATGGGACTAAGAGATTGTACAGGTCACGACTCGTTTATAGCTAGCAAATACATGGTGATAAAAATCACCAGCACCTAGGAGGCGTACCTTAGAATTACTGAAGTACGTGGGTTTCAGAGTTAAAAACACTGAATCGATCCACAAAAAGTGGGGTATTATCAGGACTATCCTTGACATGAATTGTCTGAAACAAAAAGAAACTACCTTAATGTCAGATGCCGATCACCAAAACCAGCTATGGCAAATATGCAACATTGTTCCCTTACCAGCAAGCGCCCAAAACGTAACGTCAACGTTAAGTGTATATAACGCCCGTCTTTGTGCCACAAAGAATATTTAACACTGGTATCTGTATCAAAAAAAATAGAAATGGAGAACCGTTTGCCTCAGAAATAAGGTATCTAACCGACTGATTTTACAATACAAGAATGCTTAAAAAATATATAACGCGCTTACCCACAAGATTGGGAAATATAGGCCCCTCCACGACCAAACACGCCGAGTTACTGGCTCGAACATCATTACGTGGCCACGGCTTGGTTTAAAAAAACTGGGAAACTAACATAGAGACAGGACTTAGCTGCTGTAATGCGCAACGGTGAACCTCAAAAGCAAGCTGTGGCAGCAGCCGCCATGTTAAAACGGGAGGACCATCACCACAGAAAAAGCGCAAGAAATCAGGAAACATCGTTCTCGAAACAAAGTTAGAATGAAAGGAAATGAGGATGCCTACAGAGAAAACAGTAGATGAACTATTTAACATGAAGATGTATAACAATATTAACATTGATACAGAATGTAACATTTATGAACAATGCTATGTCACAATGGAGTGAGCAATAAACAACTACTCACTTAATGATGTACATAATGCGCATTAGGAACCAACCACAGGGGATCATTTTCCAAAAAACATGCCAGTTCGAACTTATCATTTAACCCCTTTGGAAGTAAAGTTTGGAAAAACCAAATCCAGTGGGATTCACGATGAGACAGAAACTTTGTCATGTCCCTATCTAAACGTGGTTCGACTTTTTCAAGAACGCAGAATCTTAACTGCGCAATAGAGTGCTTCATCTCTGACCAGTGCGATGCTAATGGTGAACTAATGGTTTTGGTACGTATTCTACTCTTGTGCTCAGTTATGCGAATACGTAAAACCCCCTCAGTTTTCCCCACATCATACATATCGCACGGACATTTAATCAAGTAAATCACATGATGACTGTTACAATTTGCATCAAAATTCAACACTATCTTTTTTCCAGTCCACGGATGGGTAACAAATCTGCCACTTATAACATTGTTACAGTGTGAACAATTCGAACATTTTGTCATGCCTTTAAAAACTATTTCAGAACCAGCTGTGGTGCGATTCAAAATTTCTTTTAAGTTATTGGATCTTTTGTGAGCAAATAAGGGTAGTTCTGAAAAAATTCCTTTGAAATCAGATTCTGTTTGCAACAAGTCCCATCTATGTAAAATACTTTTTTTAACTGAATCAGAGTTAATAGAAAGAGTCGATACAAATACTTCACGGTTAGGTCCTTGTGGTTTATCTTGCTTTCGTAGTAAAGCCTCACGACTTTTCGTCGATCTAGTTTCGGCTTCATCAGTCACTTTCAAGGGGTAACCCCTCGCTAAAAATTTATTTCTAGAGACTTGAATAGTCTGCACGCATGACTCCGGGTTAGACAAGATACGTCTAATCCTTAGAAATTGTGAAAACGGAAGGTGTCTTTTCAATGACAAATGGGTGAAAGCTGTGGTATTGCAGGGCATTGTTGCGATCAGTGGGTTTTTTAAATACAGATGTCTCAATGGTATCTTCCAATCTGTTTAGTACACCATCTAGATAAGCAATGCTCTGAGGATGAATAGAATGAGTCAACTGAATCCTCGGGTTAATCTCATTCAGTTTATGAATTTGCAATTCAAGTTCACATCGTGTACCATGCCAAACAATTAGGATGTCGTCAATGTAGCGACGATATAAAATGAGCCTTGACGACCAAAGTGGATCAGAAAGAATGTTCTCAGATTCGAATTTGAGCATGAAGATGTTGGCATAGCTGGGCGCTCCAGAAAAGCCCATGGATGTACCGTTAGCTTGAAGATAAAATTGCCCCTTCCATTGGAAGTAGCTGTGGTACAAACAGAAATGCAAAAGTTCAACTAAAAACAGCTTGTGAGCCCTAATGGGATCATGCCTCAATAAGGCCCATTCAATGGCATCAATGCCCTCTTCGTGGGGAATCGAAGTGTACAGTGCCACAACGTCAATTGTACACAATAGGATCTCTGATTTAGGAATCTTGACATCATTCAACATATTAAGTAAGTGAGTGGTGTCTTGGAGATACGATGGACTTGACTGCACAATTGGCTGAAGGAAGGTATCAAGATACCGTCCTAATGGATCATGTAGCGACCCGCATCCAGAAACAATCGGTCTCAACGGGGGGTCAGTGACGTTCTTGTGAATTTTAGGTAACATGTATAGGGAAGGTCTACGGGGAAATCGTGTATATAGAAACTCCCTAGTTTTATTACTAATCCAAAGCATGTCAACAGCATGCTGTAGAATAGAGTCAAGTAAAGATGAAAACGAGCCCATTGGGTCTTCAGTTAACGGGATGTAAGTGGAGGAGTCTTGTAACATTAAAAGAACTTTTTGTTCATAATGATTCAAATCCATTACAACTAACGCCCCGCCTTTATCAGCCTTAGTGAAGTGTAGAGTGGTATTGTGTTTCAAAGAATCCAATGCCAATATTTCGCCTTTGGATAAGTTCAACGATTTGGGCTTGAAAGATAAACTTTCTGAGGAAAACGGTTCTCCATTTCTATTTTTTCCGATACAGATACCAGTGTTAAATATTCTTTGTGGCACAAAGACGGGCGTTGTATACACTTAACGTTGACGTTGCGTTTTGGGCGCTTGCTGGTAAGGGAACAATGTTGCATATTTGCCATAGCTGGTTTTGGTGATCGGCATCTGATATGAAGGTAGTTTCTTTTTGTTTCAGACAATTCATGTCAAGGATAGTCCTGATAATACCCCACTTTTTGTGGATCGATTCAGTGTTTTTAACTCTGAAACCCACGTACTTCAGTAATTCTATGGTACGCCTCCTAGGTGCTGGTGATTTTTATCAGCATGTATTTGCTAGCTCTAAACGAGTGGTGACCTGTACAATCTCTTAGTCCCATCTTGGTTGCGGGACAATAAGCACACTCCCCAGCTGCTGTTGATTTATACTAAATCGGACCTTCTATGTCCACACGGGTGTTGATTTTTTTCGAATTTTGAGCTTCTTTGTGGTAGTGGGAGTTTACTTGTGTTTGTTTCACAGTGGATTCTTTCTTCCTCTCTTAAATTGATGGAATGTTCATAATATATCAATCCCTGGCTCCTGTCGAGTCCACAATAAGTAAAGTTCCTCATTGAAGGCATGTTCTCGTATTTGCAAATCACATATGATTATTGTTTATATCCGTAGATACCTCTGATGAAGGGCTCAATCTATAACCCGAAATGCATTGGGATTTTCTGTTATTATGTGAAGCTTTCATAATGTATCATTGCTGACTACAAGCAACGTTCTGTTTATCGTGCATGAGAAGCTATCTGCACACACCAAGAATAAAGGCAGAAGACTTCAACTTTTCCTGAACTTTTTTTGAATTATTTGGATTATTGTATCCTCTCTTTACAGTGTTGCATTTCACAAATAATTGGTTTCAATTGGACAATATTTTGCACTAATGTTTGGAAAATTTGTTGTTGACAAATCGCTACATGTGAGTACGCCCCTTTCGGGCATTTCGTAGTGCACTGGGTATCTCTAGACATTGTTATAGAATCCACAATTTTTTGTACTTTCTAAAAGTGGCATTTTCAAACACAGAATGTTAAAACCAACTTCACTAAAAGATGTATTTTATCATTCTGAGTTCAGGCATACTAAACTCAAATTTCTACCATGTTCCCTGAGTCAGTTAGGATTATAAAATGTAATAATCAAACTGCCCATTCTGGCCTATGGAGAACAGGTAGCCTTGCAATAGTGATTTACAGCCATTTTCCGTTTTTCACTATTAGGACATGCCACACACACCAGGGCATGTCCTGCCTTTTACCTACAATGCACCCTCCCCTTGGGCCTACCATAGGGGTGACTAATATGTATAAAAGGGAAGGTTTAGGGATTGGCATGGGGTGCACTTGCCCAGTCAGCATGGCAGTACCAGACTGCACACAAGCTCTGCAATGGCAGAACAGAGACACACTTTACAAGCTGCTCCGGTGTGTGGCACAATCAGTGCTGCAAGTCCACCAGCAGCATTGGTTACAAACCCTGGGCACACACAGTGCACTGTACTAGGGTCTGACAAGTAAACCAATCAAGCCAATCATGGAGTCACTAATCCATACATCAATTTACCATAGAGAGCACTTGCACTATGGCACTGAACAGCAGTGACACAGTGCCCAAAGCATCTATAACCAGTAAAAACACATGAGGCAACAGCAAAAAATGGAAGGGAGACCCACGCCAATGGTGTCAGGTCTAAACCTTTGTCACCTATAGTTAGGATTTCTAAACCTGGCACCCAGCTTGACATTCTCTAGCTTCCTGTCAGTGCCACCAAGTGTCGCCTCCCCTCTCACTCATCACTGGAGCTCACTGAGCTTTAAGGGATATAGTATAAAGGGGACAATGGCGTTTACTGCGTGAGTGCAGCATATATGAGATCTTAAAAAGGGGCCCTTATTTGGAAAGCGGGGCTGTTTTTAAACTGTAATTGAGCGGTATGTGTTTTGTGTTAGAATTCAAGCTTCAGGTTAGAGCCTTAATGCATGATCAACGACTGTTAGTTCACAGAGCTTATAATTTTGTGACGGCCCCTAACTCTCAGAGGCCATCTCCCCCGTCAGCCAATGCTTGGCTTACTGTTCCTGACAAATGACCACGCCCCCTCCTTGTTCCGATCGAGATCCTGTTTCTTGTGGTATTGCTTCCTGCTTGCAGTCTTCGTCTCCCTATCTTGATACGCCTTGAAGACTTTAGCTAAAGTCCCCTGGAATCCTGCTTCATTTGGTTTCCTTGTGTTGGCGATTGGTGTTTTTCACAGCTTCTCCGCTCCATCCCTATCGGAGCCGGACAGCACGCCATGCCGCCTTTCCTCTTGAGGATCCCCAGCTGGGAAGCGTGTGCATGACTGTTCTACTCCTTTCTCCTAACCGGAGCCGGCCAGCACGCCATGCCGCATTCACTTTCTCTCCCTGCCTGAAAGCGTGTGCGCTGCTGATCCGCTCCTTCCACCTCCTGAGCCGGCCAGTGCCCCACGTCTTGAAATTCCCTTTTAGTTTATTTTAAAATAATTGCTGCTCCGCTCAACCTCTATCATTGGAGCCGGCTAGCATGCTGAAATTAAAGGCGCCTTAAGTTACCTCTCACACCTTTTCAATCCTTTTGGGATCCCACTCTTAAACACCTTGTTATTCCCCAAGTAGCCTTGTATGAGTGTGGATGTGAGTGTCATTACCTCGTCCCTTAAGTGCTCACTCTCCCAGTAGTCACCTCAGACTTCTCTCCAGGCTTATCATTGATATCAACTATTGCCTGTCACTTTCCATGAGATACTGAGACATTCCAGCTGGTAAGTGGACTATATTTAACTGGAATTGACATGCATTAATGTTCTAAGACTAGTTATTAGTTCATTGATAGTAACCAGTAAGACCTGTTTGTATTTTTTATCTTTTAGCACTCTGTCTATCCAGTTCCACACTACAACGTTACCTGTTGCCACATCTGGGGAAGAGTGGTGGTCACTCTATGATTTATTCCCCTCACTTTTTGGCGAGCAATTTCCTGTGAGTGAGTTACTATATATTCCTCCGGGGGTTGTTGTCTAGAAGTGTTTGGCCCAGCATCTTTGCTCCTGTGGAACCTCTCTTGGATCAGGCTGGGATTTAGGTTTCAGTCGTGACATTTTGCAAGGTATGGTAGACTGCATGCATTTGTGCTTCATGCAGACAATATTTGTGGTAATAGCACATAAATCAAGACCACTGACCTGACCTGCAACCCCTTTGGGCTTGACCAGCCTGCCCTATAGGCAGGGCTACTAAAATTATGAGGTAAAAGAGGACCGAATTATGCCACGGTTTTAAACTTGTGAGGCAGAGCGGTAGAGGTATTTTGCAAGGTCTGGTAGACTACATGCACTTGTGCATCCTGCAGACAATATTTGTGGTAATAGCACAAAAATGAAGAGTAAAAACAGCCCACCAGACTGTAAAACAAGTCCGCATGCATCAAGACAAAGCACACACGCTGACCTGACTGGCCTCCCCTGAGGGCACTGCCAGACTGCCCTATAGGAAGGGCTACTAAAATTATGAAGCAAGGGAGGACCAAATTTTACAGCAGGGTCGACTAAATTGTGTGGTAAGAAAATGTAAATAAAGCAATATGATGCGCAAATTTTGGGATACTACTGCTTTATTATTATTTTGACATTTCTCTATACACGGTAACAATGGCCAAAGGTTTCACCTCATCAGTACCAGTTTATAATTAAAATACAGCAATGAACAACAAAGATGTCAACTCAACCTTTGTAACGGGCCTTCCACTCTGCAAGAATATGTGTAGCCACATTAGAAGCTCCCCTGGCTGGGAGAAGTAGGGGGTCCCGTAAAACCCTGGAAGTCTTGTGCAGAGTTAAACAGTCCATGCACGCCTCTTTCATCCCACCCCCTCCCATCCATCCCTCCCATCCATCCCTCTGATCTGTCACTTAAAGTATGTCTGGCCCTGTCTCTCAATACCTAATAATCACACACAGGTCGGGCATTGTCTGTCCAGGCTCTTCACCTTCAGTCCATCAATGTCATGCCCCTGCCCACCCAGGCCCCCACCAAGCACACTGCCTTTCTGTCAGCCGCATAACGTGTATTTGTAAAGCACAAGTATCACCCAAGCTAGGGTCTCAAGGCGTTGAATAACAGATGTTTGTTCTTAACCAACTCAATGGTACTCATTTTATCAACCTGAGGTGGATGAAAGGCTAAGTGGGCCTGCCAGGATTTGAACCTGTGACCATGAGGTCGAACACAGACCCCTACAGTGGATGCATTAGTCTACTTAGCCACCAGACCCGGCTTGATAGCTGCACCATTTCAAAAGGGGGCAGAGCACCTGCAGCCTGCACCACAGGAGCACTGCCCCAACCCTGCCTCAGACAAAAAGGAAAAGGCACACTCTAGCCCTCAGAGCTAGAGTCCGAGTGCACACAACACATGATCTCTGGTTGGTTTCTACAACATACAGCTCCCGAGATATATCACTTTAAATCCATTTTTGGGAGTGGAACAATAAACCAGTACTCGCTTCTCCAAATTCAATTGCCACCGCGTCATCTCAGGGCACAAGTGCCCTGTGAAATAAAAGTTTGAACTGCTACAAGCTGTGTCCACCCTAGACTGCAGCTACCAATAAATACAGCCACTAACCACCCCATCCCAGGTGACCTTATTGTCTGGATATATTAACTCTACGTTAGTAGGGTGCAACCCCAAGTAACAGAACCTCTCGAAACAGCAGCTGAGAAAGTAGGGTAAGGCAGACCTTCCACAGCAATCCTGCTGTATCCTGAGAGGTTTGGAAAAACAAACCTTGGTAAAGAACAGGGACTCCCCATCAAAAGAGAATCTCCCATTCAATTGCCACCACTAATGAAAAACTGATGGCGAGAGTTTACAGGAGGCTGCCCACTTAACAGGATTGGCATATTGTGTCCCCTCCCCAGCTGCTTGGTCAAGTTGGTGATACAGGGGGGACAAAAGGCCTCAGATGAGGCAAGAAGAAAGTTTAACAAAGGACATCAGCCAAAGGTAATTTATCAGAGTTGCTCATTTTCCAGTGAGCTGCAGGTTGAGGAAATTGTAATCATGTGACAGTGCCACCATTTACAGAACAAAGGCAGGTAAACAGATGCCATTCACCTCTGCATACTAAGGCAAACCCCATTGTCAAAATCATCCATCCTTCATGTTTAGGGCCTAGCATGGTGCACATGAAGTCATAGTCAATAGACTTGTTTTGAAGGAGACTGCTAGGTTAGTAGGAATTGGCAAAATCATATTTACTGAAATATTTTCCCCTTATCACCTACAAATGTTGCTAATCTGAAATTATTTTTCCTGAAACAAAATCCAAAAGCAAGTCGCTGTTCCCCTCTGATGTGATTTCTAGTAGACCTAGTAGCTGATGTAGCACTGGCAGTAGTGAAATTAGTAGTAGCAGTCAGAGCAGTTGGAGAAGTAGGAATAGTTGCCTTGCGGGTAATCGTATTATTATCATTAATAAGTGTGCCGAGAAATAGTAATATGCCATCAAAGTATCCCCAGAGGACAATACAAAAATGCAAAAAACTGGGCCAGAATTAAAGGTCATGGAAAAAAGTGAAATAATTGTGCTAAGATTTAAAGTAAACATTTGCCGAGAAGCGAAGTTATATCAATGTAGAAGGGAAATGTTAAGCCAAATTCTACAACACATGCTAGGAAAAAAAAGAGGCAAATATTTTTTGCGACCCTTTTGACCTTTTATCTACACTTTTAAAGGGGATGTCTGGGGGGCCCATTTCTCCCCCTCTCAGGAGGCGCACTGACAGTGCCCGCGAAGCAGGCACGTTTGCCTGTTCGCCCCCGGGGCACTTTCTGTAATACGACCTCTGGCCTTCTAAGGTTTTTTGGGGCCTTCTAAGGTTTTTTGGGGCCTTCTAAGGTTTTTTGGGGCCTTCTAAGGTCTAGCATGGGAATGTGCTCTCTCAGGAGAAAGGACTGGTCATAAAGGCTGAACCTGGTTCCCCAGTTCGAAATTCGACAGCTTTGGCCAGAGTGCCACATCCTTTCCCCCACTGAACACCATACTGCCTGTGAGAAGTTGGCCTGGCATATGCTGTCCACTAGTTATAGGGGACACCTTGCACCAGTCCAATTCGACTAAGGTGATAGGTTGAAAGACAACCTTTAAAGAAAGCTATCCTAGTGGTAGCTGTGGAAAGCAGCCTTCAGGCTAAGTCTTGAAGGAGTGTTAAGCTTATTGTTTTACCATGGATAACCTCTTGAATAACCAAAAGAAAGAGTAGCCCACACAGGTATATATTCAAAATATATGTATTTATTCTAAGAACAAATCCCGCTAGTCTCTTTATGAGGCTGGAGGTAAAGATACAATTCAATGAAGCATTTATAGTTACAATAAATAGCACTGGAATCACAGGGCCCCGGGGGGGGACCAAACCATATATTAAAGTGGTATAAGAACCACAACAGTTCTTCAGACAGTGCCTAGGGCACTTAGGATCGCTGGCCCCTTACGAAACCACCCAAGGTAGTGAGGAAGGCGACCCACGGGGAGCGTGTGCAGTAGTGAAACTAAGGCCGGGTTCCCCGTTAAACCCTATGGGAAATGTCGCGGTTGGAAAATGCAGGAATCTAGACACTTCAAGCAAGAGTTCGAGTTCAGGAGTTTTAAGTTAAGCTCTTGGAGGTCCCACACCCATGATAGTACCGAGGTATCACTGTTACCTGCCCCAGGGAAGCCGGGTGCATGGGTTGTTTTCGGTGTCGCATCGATGTCTCGTTTTCTATGAAAAACGTGAAGAACTGCTGCTGGTGAGAAGCATCGTCGATGTCATGCAGGTTGAGGATGAAGATCTTGAAGGAGAGGACCTGAAAGCAGAGGGGACAGTCTGGGTCACTAGCCAGTGACCAGGGGCCTCAGGAGAGAGAGAGCCCTTGAATGTCGGGTGCTTCCAGGTCAAAGAAGGGCAGCTTGGATCAGCAGCCACGGGGTCCAGGAGGCGTCAAGGAAAGCCAGCTGCTGGAGGGCGACTGTCCCACAAAGAATGAAGGCCGCTGCAGTGTTAGTGTCCGGATTGGATCCACTAAGCCTTGGCAACCGCAACCCACGCATGGATAAAGAAACAGCTACGGTGCAGACCCACAAGGTTTGAACGAGGTCTCCAGTGAGGAGACTGAAGAGCAGGCCTTGAGCAACCAGGAGAGCTCGTTAAAGTGAAGATTGACCTTTGCCAGAGCCCACCAGTCGAGAGACAAGGGACCGCGGGAGGCAGCAATTTGGCGTGTGTAAAGATGTGCCCACGGGTCACCGGAGCAGGCTGGGGCATCGATCTTGGGCACAGATGATGCTGAGAGGTTGGCTCACAGATGGGCCAAAGCACAACTTCCCCACTTGCCGGGTTCGTGTGCTGGGCAAGAGGTGGCCGGTGTCCTGGGGGTATTGGGTATCTCGGCACCCACGGGGTACACGGTGCTCAGCCTTGCTGTGCACACTCACTGGCCTCTGGGATGCTTGGGAACCCACCTCAGGGTAGGCAGAATTCTTCGATGTCCGTAGGAGCAGCAGAGTGCCAACCGGGTCACTTGCAGTGTTTCAGGTACCTGCCAAGCAGGGGGGGTAACTCCTTTACCCCAAGGGAGATTTCTTCCGTCAGCTGAGCGGCAGCTCATCGAAGTTTCAAGTCTTTGAAGCAAAGTTCTCGTTCAAGATTAATCTGAGGCTCTGGGGACCCCACACCCACCTTTATCCAGTGATTAGGGGAGTGACAACCAGGGCCCTCCAATGGGAGTTCAGGCAGGAAAGGGTGGCTACACCCTCTCCCCTTTGCTTCAGACGGGTTCAGGGGCATCCTGTCCCCTGCCATGGCATGAAACACACAGTGTATGCAGAAGTAGGCACTGGAGGAGCCTATGTGCAAGTTTGAAAGGAATCCTAAAGTTCACCCACCCAGCTCCAATCCACATAGTCTGTCTGGGGAGGTGAGGGCACCTCCCTGCAACAGGATCCCTATTGTCCAGCTGCCGTGGCTGGAGTTCTGCCCAGCAACAGGCAGCCAGAATTGTGTGGGTGGCGGGTAGCATCCATTTTGTACTACGTGTGGTCTTTTAAATTGGTGTTTGAATCAACCGCTTTTACCATATCACCCCCCTAGCAGGGTGGAATCATGCCCTCCCTCCAATGGCTGGATTGGGGGTGTGATTCCAAGATGTTTGACACCAAACACGACATGGTTCTGTGCAGTCATTCTTAAGTTAGCATTCTACTGCGATTGATTTATAATGCGCTTAAGAGTATATGGTATGGCTGCACTACAAACAACCTCGCAATCGTTTTACGAAAGTTGCAGAGGGGCCCTACTCACGTAGGGGTTCCCCCTCACACATCTCAGCACCCTGCCTTGTAGGATTAGCAAGGCCTGCCTTAGGGGTGATTTATGAGGATATATGTGTTGTATTTAGGTGGGATACAGGATACCTACATCCTTGGAAGGGGTGCTAGCGCCACCTTACCCAGACTACAGTAGTGGTCTGGTGGTGTCAGTTTGTATGGCTGTCCCAGGGGTGGCACATTGAGTGCTTCAGCCCCTGGTAGGCCTAGGGTACCATCTACAAGGGGCTCATAGGGTGTCCTTAGTTTCAAATTGGTATGTACCTATGGTACTCACATCGGTTTAGAGAGGAAGCAGATAGGCTGGGGTCCTGGATAGCAGGGCCACAGCCTGGCTAGAGTCAAACAGTCAAAACATCAGCAAAAAGTTGGGGGCAACTTTGCAGTCAATGCCAATCTCCTACATGATCCCCCCACCCCCCAAACGCAGGGACATTAAACTAACCTTGACCAGTTGAGTCTTCATGTTCTAAGTGGAAATATCTGGAGAGGCCATCTGCATTGGCATGGTTGCTCCCAGGTCTATGTTCCACTGTATAGTCCATCCCCTGTAGGGAAATGGACCACCTGAGTAGTTTGGGGTTTTCACCCTTTATCTGTTTTAGCCATAGGAGGGGCTTATGGTCGGTTTGAACAATGAAGTGAGTGCCAAACAAGTATGGCCTCAGCTTCTTCAAGGCCCAGACCACAGCAAATGCCTCCCTCTCTATAGCTGACCAACGTTTCTCTCTGGGGGTCAACCTTCTGCTAATAAAAGTTACTGGTTGATCCTGGCCCTCTTCATTCAGTTGTGATAATACAGCACCTACCCCCACCTCAGATGCATCAGTTTGAACTATGAATTCTTTGGAGTAGTTGGGGCTTTGGAGCACTGGAGCAGAGCACATGGCCTGTTTTAGGTCATCAAAAGCTTTCTGACAGCTGACAGTCCACTGAACTTTCTTGGGCATCCTCTTAGAGGTTGTCATTTAAGGGGGTCACAATGGATCCATATCCCTTTACAAAAGGGAAAGCTCGGACCTGAGTCTGGGTGGTGGGAGCAACCCAGTCCATGATGGTCTGGATTTTGCTCTGTAGTGGTTGAACCTGGCCTCCACCTACAAGGTGGCCCAGGTACACAACCTGACTCTGCCCTATCTGGCACTTGGTAGCCTTGATAGTGAGTCCTGCCTTTTGCAGGGCTTCCAAAACTTTCCTTAGGTGGATCAGGTGATCCTCCCAGGTGGAGCTGAAGACAGCAATATCATCTAGATATGCTGCACTAAAGTCATCCAGGCCTGTGAGGACTTGGTTCACCAACCTTTTGAAAAGTGGCAGGTGCATTTTTCAAACCAAAGGGCATTACAATAAATTGATAATGCGCACCAGGGGTTGAAAATGCTGTTTTGGCTTTTGCAGATTCAGCTAACCTTATCTGCCAGTAGCCAGCTGTCAGATCAAATGTGCTCAGATATTTGGCTGAGGCCAATTTATCTATGAGCTCATCTGCTCTGGGAATGGGATGTGCATCAGTCCTAGTGACTGCATTGAGTCCTCTGTAGTCTACACAAAACCTCATCTCTTTCTTGCCACCCTGGGTGTGAGGTTTGGGTACCAGGACTACTGGGCTAGTATCTGAGGGCTCAATAACTCCCAATTCCAACATCTTTTGGGCTTCTTTCCTTATGCAGTCCCTGACATGGTCAGGTTGCCTGTAGATCTTATTCTTCACAGGCAGACTGTCACCAGTGTTCACTTCATGAGTGCACCAGGTGGTCTGACTTGGAGTCAGTGAAAACATACGTCTGAATGACTGGAGAACTTGTCTGCAGTCAGACTGTTGCTGGGCAGTGAGGCTGCCTGCCAAGGCTACACCATCTACTGACCCATCATCAGGGTTGTGAGAGCAGGTCTGGGAGAGGGTCACTCTCCTCCTCCTGTCTTTATCAGTTGCCATGAGGAAGCCCATGTCAGCCCTGTCCACATATGGTTTCAGTCTGTTTACGTGAAGTACCCTGTGGGGACTTCTGGGAGTGCCAAGGTCCACCAAGTAGGTGACCTCTCCCTTCGGTTCCAATATGGTATGGGGTCCACTCCATTTGTCTTGGAGGGCTGCTGGGGCCACTGGCTCCAACACCCATACCTTCTGTCCTGGCTGGTACACCACCAGTACAGCCTTTTGGTCATGCTAGGCTTTCTGTAATTCCTGACTTGCCTCAAGGTTTTTTGTCGCCTTCTTCATGTACTCAGCCATCCTGGAGCGGAGACTAAGTACATAGTCCACAATATCCTGTTTAGGGGGTTTGAGAGATAACTACCACCCCTCCTTCACTAGACAGAGTGGCCCTCTGACAAGGTGGCCAAACAAAAGTTCAAAAGGGCTGTAACCAACCCCCTTCTGTGGCACCTCCCTGTATGCAAAGAGAAGGCAGGACAGAAGAACATCCCATTTTCGCCTGAGCTTTTCTGGGAGTCCTTTGATCATATTCTTTAGGGTCTTGTTAAATCTTTCAACAAGCCCATTGCATTGAGGATGATAAGGGGTGGTGAACCTTTGAACTATTGTATGAATCATGAATTATGACACAATGTATGTGACACATTTTCCCAAAACTGGAAGCAACATTCTAAAAATATGAATCGAATTAGTGAATGATTTGTACTGCTTCTAAATATACCACATGCATGATAATTGACACAACAGTGGAATGGTGTCAGCATTATGCTCCCCTTTGAATTATGGTTCCATATTGTATGGTTTTAGAATTATAGGCAAAAACATAGTGTTTTTCAACCTACCTGAAGCCGAAAAAGAAAAACATACCTCGAGGTCATACCTAATTTGCACCTTTTTCCTATAAGCCACAAACATCAGAATTGGTCAAATAAAGTGTACATACCTTAGCTACAATCTGCAATTCAAATTAAGGCTTTACCTTATACGCTTCGAGTATTATAGGACACATTCTACTATGTATTGTATCCTATCCATTTCAATGGAGTGACCAGATGGCCTCCAGGGGTGACTTTTTGAAGTTTTGGGGTTTAAGGGGGCAAAGTCACTTCTTCCACCCAGCCCAAGGTGCTCAAAATCGGGTACAATATCAAGTTTTTCCCTTGGCTGGAAGCTGGAAAAAAAACTTCAGATAATACCAAAGGTAGATAGATCACATGAAAGCATCAGACCTGACCTTTCTAAGAAGTGTATTTATATCTTGTGCACTCAAACAGTGTCTCTGATATCCAGTCTGAGCTATTTGACAAATTAGCAAAACTCGCTAGAAGTGCTCACTATTAGCGAGTTTTGTTAATTTTCAGTACCAACCCTAATGACTGTTTGCAGGGTGGGTGCTAGGACGGCCAGGAGCTGTCTGACACACATGCCCACCAGGACGTCAGACGGCTCCCAGCCGTCCGTCGCACGCAATGGGTTAAAGAACAGAGAATAGAATATCCACAATATTTTTGATGCAGTTAACCATCCTTAAAACTCTAAAAACTGTGGGCTCATTACGATGATGGGTAGACTTGGTCCGCCTGCCACCATAGTGGTGATTGGGACCGGCTGCCAGACATGTGGCAGTCCCACCACTGCAATTAGTATACACCCTCCATACTGGCGGGCGCATCGTTGGCCTTTAACATTGTGGGTGGTGCTGCTGGCTGCAGCACCTTCCGCAATGTGAAAGGTGCTTGCACCTTATTTCCTGCACCACTTGGCAGGCACCATGCGGTGCCTGCCACTTGGTGCAAGGAAATGCAGGGGGGTGCCATGGGTATCCCCCAGTGTAGCAACACCCCCCCCCCAAGGTTGGACCACAACGATCCCCCAAACCCAATCCCTGCCGGGCCAGCTGTGGCGATCCTCCCGCCATTGTAATGAGCCCCTAAGCCTTCTGTGAATTGTCCTTAATCAATGCAGGGTGGCACCTGGCCTCTGTGGGCTTTTGTTGATAGAACATAGTCATAAGTAAGATCACAACTGATCTGAATAGTTTGCAACGCAACAAATAAAATAACGTATCTCAGCTTTTCATTTCTATCGAAGGTCTCAAGAACTGGTTTGACGTTAAATTTATTTTTTGATGTCCGCACTAGCTTTCCAGGAGTTTCCAGTAAGGGGTGACATGAGCATGGACTGTTTGTGGCATCCATGCAATACCGTTCCTTCCGATAGTTGGTAAAAAAAACATAAGCTGTTCATTTTTTTTTTTTAGGCAGCTCATTTAACTTCTGTATTCCTTCTGTTGCAGATATCCGCTCCCCATGAAAATCGCAGACCACCTCTCCTTTTTGAAATATGCATGATGCAACGGCCTTCCTTCTACCTTCTTCATCAACAACAGAAACTCCACTCCACCGTTGGTGACTCAGACATGAGTTAATTTGTTTATCACCCATTGGTGATGTGCTTTCTGTCATTGGTTTCCAATTCTGGATTAGCTCTGCAACTTCTGGTACATTCTTTCTCCATTGCATTTTATTATAAAACTTTAGTACACATTTTTCTTTTGGTTGCCTTCGCGGGAACTGTTCTGTGATTGAAAGAAACAAAATAAATTATCAGTTTCTAAAATTTTAACTTTTCAATATATTTCAGCATATCTAAATGTTTACTTACTCATTGTTACCTCCTTTCTTAGAAGTTGCTGTTTCAGTCTCCACTTATCATATGCAAGCCGCTCGTGATCACCAACCAGTGCAATTCGGTCTTTTTTACCTGGTGGATTCCCATTCAGTGTCACAGGAAATTCTTTTTCAAAATGTATGAATACATCATGATTTTTTTCACCAGGTACTTTGGATGTAGAAGGCCCATTATGCCGTGCCCTTTAAGTACATAAAGACAAAGTTAAGCATTAGTAAATGGTTCTGTGTTATAGAAAGTGAGTATTTTTCATTTTGCATATATGCAAAGTGCATAAAATCTATAACTGTCAGTAGCCTAATACTGAAACAGTAGCTTACAAAATGTATCTGTAAATTAGACCATGCAAAACACATACGATCTACAAGGTGGTCATAATTTATGACAGATGATTGCATACGAAAAACAAAGCAGCACATTCTACGTAGCATACCTTTGCCGTCTCTTATCCAGTGGTTGTCTGCAATGTATAGTATTATCTTTTTTCAAGCATCTGCAAACAAACACAGATAGTAAGAATGGTTAACAAATGTTCAAAATATGTCTAAATACAATAAATAGTTGCATTAAAAGCATAAGGATTATGAGTAAAGTAACTGTTTTCTAAAAATCAGTGAGATGAAAAACAATGACCTATTCTATTACCACTTCCGTAAGATTCCAGGTTTTTCCCCATGGCTGGAAGTGAAAAAAACCTTCTTATAGTCCAAAGGTCCACAAACCCCTTCAAAGTATTAGATCTGAGCTTTCTAACAAGTATATTTAGGTCCTGGGTACTCACAAAGTCACTGTGATATCCATTCTGAGCTATTTGGAAAATTAGCAAATTTTGTCAAACATTTTTTGACAATTTTTGCTAATTTTCAGTATCAACCCTCATGACTGTTTTCAGGTCCCTGTAGCCACCAGGACCCCATAATATATCTCAGGTGATATAACAAGAGTGGCTAGGGCTCATTTCCAGCCTCCAGGTACATGTCTGACTCCTATTTCTGACATTTCGAGGTGTTTTGTGTCAAACTTATTTTTTCCATTAAGGGCCATATAGCTCAGTCACATCACATTTCTAGTTCTAGACCCAAGGACCCCACAGTATACCTCAGATGGAATCACTGACACAATATCGAAAGACAAAAAATCGACCTACAAATATATCGATACAAAATAATCGATCACATTATTATCGACATCATATACTTATTTAAAACATTACAAAAATATCGAACACACAATTTCGAACTACATAAATATAGGTACACAAAATATCGGCAACACAAATATCGAAATCCTAAAATATCGATGCTCAATAATATACATATACTTCATAACAAAATATCGTAAACTAAAATATCGACCACTAAAATATCTCCATTTTACTAATATCGACTATATAACATTTAATGAAAACCTAAAATCAAACTACATAAACACCAAATAATGTCTTTTATCTCTACACAAAATTATTATTAAACAATTAAGGGGCCGATTACGATCCTGGAAAAACCCGGTACAAACCGTGGGTCGGAGCTTTTTCTCCGTCCGACTCGTACCGGGTTGTAAAACTTTACAAACATGCAATTACGATTCGTTCGGAAACACCATTCCCGTACGATTCGGAAAAAAGACCAACCGACAGAAAAATACATACAAATGTGATCTGGGACACCGCGGACGTGACGTCCGGACGGAGTTAGGCATGTTTTTACGTACCAGCAATTACGATTCGCACCGACTGCAGTCCGGATGGGAAAATTTTTACGGCACCTAAAAAGTGCCGGAAAAGCTAAGTACGCAGCGATGCGAGCTGATTAGGGGGCCCGGTACGCGCCGTACCCCCCCCCCGCCCCCCGTATGTACGGAGCGTACCCCCGTACCCCCCCGTATGTACGGAGCGTACCCCCGTACCCCCCAGCCCCCCGTATGTACGGAGCGTACCCCCACCCCCGTATGTACGGTGTGGACCCCCAGCGCTACGCGCTGGGGGTCCGCACCGTACATATGGGGGTGGGGGTGGGGGTACGCTCCATACATACGGGGGGCTGGGGGGTACGCTCCGTACATATGGGGGTGGGGGTACGCTCCGTACATACGGGGGGCTGGGGGGTACGCTCCGTACATATGGGGTGGGGGTGGGGGTACGCTCCGTACATACGGGGGGCTGGGGGGTACGCTCCGTACATATGGGGGTGGGGGTACGCTCCGTACATACGGGGGGCTGGGGGGTACGCTCCGTACATATGGGGGTGGGGGTACGCTCCGTACATACGGGGGGCTGGGGGTACGGCGCGCCCATCCGCGGGGGGGGCTGGGGGTACGGCGCGAACATACGGGGGACGGGGGGGGAGTACGGCGCGTACCAGGCACTTGTTTGGACATCTCCATGGTTGCTATGGGAGTTCGCTCCGGACGGTCTTTTTTCCATACAGTTGTACAATCGGACGGATGGGACGGATCGTAATTGCGCATTGGGACTTCAGTTTTCCCATTTGTACGTAAAAATGTCCGGGGACGTGTCGGAGACTTTTCCCGACCCGAGGACGTGTGGGGGAATTTTCCCAATGCGATTTGTAGGGACTTTTTCCCATACGAATCGTAATTGGCAGTTTGTACGGCGCTTTTACCATTTGTAAGGAAAAAAGTCCAGATTCAATTCGGTTGGGGAAATTTTTTCCAGGATCCTAATCGGCACCTATATATTTACTACATTTAAAAATGGATTTAAATAATTAACTCTTTACTAAAACATTATTAACAACATTCCTACATTAAACAACTATATTATTAAATTATACTTTATCAATTCATGCATCCAATACATAATATAATGTTTAGAAAAATACATATAGAATAATACACCACAAAACCACTAATTAGCGTTTTCCTTATTAGGAAACTAACTACCAGAAAAAAAAAAAAAAAATTCGAACTAACCAATAAAAACACTCCGAATTCAAACTGACCAATAAAACACATATTACAACATCCAAAGCACTATAAAAAGAAGTTCAACTTCATTCACAGTCCAAAACCAAAAAAACGAAATTGAATGAAGAGGAAAATCGACTGGATTGCAACTACAGATATAAGAAAATCAACATACAGGAAATGTTTAAAACTATCAAAAGTAAGTTAACTATATTATTCTCATGAAGACTCAAATAGAATAAATTGTAATTACAATATACATACACTATAAATAAATTAATGTCTTCTTTCTATTTCATGTTTTCACTACAGGAAACTCCAAAAGAAACTAAGAAAATACAGAACAGCACCAAAAAAGATACAACTAAAAAGTAAGTATTTCACAACCAAAAATCAACTAATAGATTAAAATACCACCCTAATTAAATCCCAATTGCAAATCCCCTAACCATTCCCTATAAAAATATAGAAACAATTATTACAACACATTTCCTTTTCTTTTCCAGACAAAGAAAATACTAGAGGAAAATCCCACAAATAAAGAATCAGGAGCATTCTACTCAAACACATCAAAACCAACGTTGTAAGTATATAGTAACTAAATCTTGTTTTTTTCTACTGAAAATTAATATAACATCATATATAATAACTATAATATATATTTTTCATAGATAAAGCTACATCAAAATGACTGAAGGAGCTGAATTCATAACAAGCCAGAAGGGAAAAATGTTACTATGCTATATGGGGTACACTTACACACAGGAAAAAGTGTATGGTTTAAAAGTTAACTGGAAATGCACTAAATACTACTCTAATAAGTGCTATGGGCGTGCTACAACACGACAAACAACAGTACTATACACTAGAGAACATAACCACCCACCAAACATTACTGAAATCGAAGTCAGATCTGCTTTAGAAACTATAAAGGAAGCTAGCACAAGTTCTCAAAAACCTACCAGTGTAATTTTAAAAGAGCAGCTTCCCAAAATTCCTAAAACTGCTACTACACAAATGCCATCTGTAACTTCACTCAAAAGAACTATTGCACGTACTAAAAAAACCACTACTACTTCAACCCCAATTCCTCACACATACAGTGAAGTTATTCTAAGTCCAGAACAAAGTATAACTTTCAACAAAGAACCATTTGTCATTTTTGATAATAAAAACAATGACAAAAGAATAATAATATTTGGAACAGCTAAAAATCTCTGTAAACTACAAGAATCACATAACTGGATGATGGATGGGACTTTTACCATATGTCCCAAACCATTTTTCCAACTATATACAATACATGTCATATATCACAATTGCAATATACCATTAATTTACACATTATTACCAAACAAACATAACTCCACATACACTGAACTATTAAATATAATAAAACAAAAAACAAATGACTTTTCCCCACAAAAAATAATCCTAGATTTTGAACATGCAATGATTAATTCTATATTAAAAACACACCCCCATACCTCCATACAAGGCTGTTACTATCATTTTAATCAATGCCTATGGAGACACATGCAAAAATCAGCCCTAAGCATTGAATATGCAACTAATTCATCTTTTGCATATCAAATAAAAAAACTCATAGCACTAGCTTATGTACCTGACACAGACGTAACAGAACATTACAACATTTTAATAGACAGCGCCTTCTACAAACAAAATGAAGAAAAACTAAGTTCACTATTGGACTATTTCGAAGATACATGGGTCGGCAGACTACATAGATCTGGCCACAGAAGAAACCCTAAATTCTTAATTCCCTGGTGGAACGTATACAGAAGCACCTTAAATGGAGAATCCAAAACTAATAACGCAGTTGAAGGATGGCATAACGCCTTCCTACAATCAACAGGCAGAACAAAACCAACACTAGAAAGATTTATATCATGCCTACAAAAAGAACAGAGTTATCAAGAGTTCCGAATGGAACAATCCATAACTCAGCTAACTCCAAAAACCTCAAAACAAACTAAACAAATGTATAAATATCTAGAGCAACAAGTAAAATTGTACCCTACTACCAAAGGCCTAGAATACCTAAACATCATAGCTAAAACACTTCTTTAAAGTACAAATACAAATAAATGACTAATTACCCATTTTCAATAATATCAAACACATAAAATATATGTATCTTATTACAAAAATAATTACTGTGTGTAACATATTTATACATATTGTCAAAAATATATTAACACACATTAATAATATTTGTAATAAAATAAAAATGAACAATAATATTAAACAATACCCACCCACAAGAAATAATAATAAATTAACTTACCACGTTTATTCCAAAGTCTGAAAAATCCATTTCCTGCTTACACAATCCAAACATTAAAAAAATGGTTCCCAAAAAAAAATGCAAAAATACAACTGGCGATTAAATCCATAAGCCATTCACCAAATATCCTTCGAAAATCCATGAAAAACCCGAAAATAGCTAAAAATATTAAAAAACGATCCATGAAAACCGAAACATTTAAAGTAGTGTAAAAACCATATTGTTCAATAAAACGAACACACACTTCTTTAAAAAAAAAAAAGAGTCCATCCGAAACGAATAACCTAGAAAAGAAATAGTAAAAACAAAGCAACTGACATTCCCACCCACATAAAACAACACATAAACACGTACTAACAATAATACTAGATTTAAAACACTTCTAAATATACATTAAACACCTTAAACCTAACTTTCGAAACATGCCTACACATCGTTAAAAACACGTAAAAACACAACACGCAACTCTAACACATAACATTTCCAAATATAACTAATATATGTACAGCTACACTAAACATTATCTAACTAGGCTCAAAAGTAAATTTAAAACCATCTAAAACACATAAAACAAACCTTACCTTTCACGACGCGAAGTAACTCCCAACCGCGAGCTTCCCTTCAAACCAAATGACCCAAAACAACATTACCCGGTTACAAAATAGAGTGTCCAAAACATAATAAAACATTTAACTATACTAAAAAGCCCTAAATAAATCAGGTAAAACAGTAAATTCACACACAAATATTTTATATTATTTAGTAAAAATATACCTATTTTTTTAATTTACCTACAAATTGTCAACAAATGTTCCTAATTTGTAAAATTATATTAATAAATATTTTAAAATTTAAAATATTTATTATTATAATTTCTAAAAAGATAATACTACAGAACAATGTATGAAAAATTGTTAAATTTTTTTTTGCATAAATGCTAAAATTTTATTTATGTTAAAAAGATGTTTGTTTCGAAAACATTGTAAAAATAATTAATATTAATATTTTACATATTAATATTAATAAAAAAGGTATAACATGTTTGTACTACAAATATTAAAATGTTTATATATGAAAATATTTGTTAAAAGTTTTGTATAAAGATTTACAAAACCTATTGCTATGTTAATTTTAATTTAAAACACTACATTGTACAACATTATTAATAATCTTTATAATTTACTTAAAAATGTTTGAAAATATACTTAATGTACATAAAATTTGTTCTGACCTATATTCAATATGTTTGAATGTAATTACAATGTAAATAATACTATTTCTGAATGATCTTACTCAAATGAATAAACAATAACAAATTTAAAAAACTACAATAAAAACCATGTTCTTGTCTTATGAATTGTGTTTCTCTGATTATTAATATTAATCTTCTATTATGAATATTTAACATATAGAATAATTATTTTATAAAAAATTACAAATCAATCAATATTATAAAATTACAGAATGCCATTACCCATTATTCCAATACAAAATATTCATATATTTTTCCTAATAATAATATTAAATATTCCAAACATATCAAATTAAAAGGTTACATGTATATATTATCCTAAACTATAAATATAGAATTAATTACTACAAATCCAATATATAAACATACAATACAAATAATATTCACTTAAATATATTTTTATAACTACTATATCAATGTAATTTAATTAAATTAAATACCAGACAGATTAGAGTAGTTGCTGGACACTGACCATAAACAATTTACTATTCCCACTCCACTCTATAATAAATAAAAGTAGATGCTTGACACTGACCATAAATAATTTACTATTCCCACTCCAGTCTATAATAAATTAGAGTAGGTGCTGGACACTAACCATAAATAATTTACTATTCCCACTCCAGTATATAAAAAATTAGAGTAGGTGCTGGACAGTGACCATAAATAATTTACTATTCCCACTCCAGTCTATAATAAATTAGAGTAGGTGCTGGACACTAACCATAAATAATTTACTATTCCCACTCCAGTCTATAATAAATTAGAGTAGGTGCTGGACACTGACCATCAATAATTTACTATTCCCACTCCAGTCTATAATAAAATAGAGTAGGTGCTGGACACTAACCATAAAAAATTTACTATTCCCACTCCAGTCTATAATAAATTAGAGTATGTGCTGGACACTGACCATAAATAATTTACTATTCCCACTCCAGTCTATAAAAAATTAGAGTAGGTGCTGGACAGTGACCATAAATAATTTACTATTCCCACTCCAGTCTATAATAAATTAGAGTAGGTGCTGGACACTGACCATAACTAATTTACTATTCCCACTCCAGTCTATAATAAATTAGAGTAGGTGCTGGACAGTGACCATAAATAATTTACTATTCCCACTCCAGTCTATAAAAAATTACAGTAGGTGCTGGACAGTGACCATAAATAATTTACTATTCCCACTCCAGTCTATAATAAATTAGAGTAGGTGCTGGACAGTGACCATAAATAATTTACTATTCCCACTCCAGTCTATAAAAAATTACAGTAGGTGCTGGACAGTGACCATAAATAATTTACTATTCCCACTCCAGTCTATAATAAATTAGAGTAGGTGCTGGACAGTGACCATAAATAATTTACTATTCCCACTCCAGTCTATAAAAAATTACAGTAGGTGCTGGACAGTGACCATAAATAATTTACTATTCCCACTCCAGTCTATAATAAATTAGAGTAGGTGCTGGACACTAACCATAACTAATTTACTATTCCCACTCCAGTCTATAATAAATTAGAGTAGGTGCTGTACACTGACCATAACTAATTTACTATTCCCACTCCAGTCTATAATAAATTAGAGTAGGTGCTGGACACTGACCATAAATAATTTACTATTCCCACTCCAGTCTATAATAAATTAGAGTAGGTGCTGGACACTAACCATAAAAAATTTACTATTCCCACTCCAGTCTACAATAAATTAGAGTATGTGCTGGACACTGACCATAACTAATTTACTATTCCCACTCCAGTCTATAATAAATTAGAGTAGGTGCTGGACACTGACCATAAATAATTTACTATTCCCACTCCAGTCTATAATACATTTGAGTAGGTGCTGGACAGTGACCATAAATAATTTACTATTCCCACTCCAGTCTATAAAAAATTACAGTAGGTGCTGGACAGTGACCATAAATAATTTACTATTCCCACTCCAATCTATATTGAATTAGGATTACTATATATGTTAGATTTTTTCAAACAATTACTAATTTGTAAACACTACCCACCCTTATCCCCTATAAATCCTACATCACTCTTATTAAATGAATTATCTTCTTAAAATTGTTAAATGTTAATTAAAATAACATTTCTAAATGGAAATAATTTTTTATGAATAATAAAATTTTGATATATTTATAAAACACTCCCCACCCTTATCCCCTATAACCCCAAAATACCACTTATGAAATTTTTTTTATTATTAAAAATATTAAAATTTACTTTTATTAAGAAATTAGAACTTTGCATTATATTTTTCAAAAATAAAATATTACATATATTTTGAATGCACTCCCCACCCTTATCCCCTATAACCCCCAATTCCCACTTATGAAATTTATTGTATTAGTAATTTATTTAATTTTAATTTTTAAACTCAAAAATTAAATTTCCAATTTTTTTTTATAAAATATTAAATATTTCTCAAAAACACTCCCCACCCTTATCCCCTATAACCCCAAAATCCCACTTATTAAATGTATTTTATTAGTAAAATGTTTAATTGTAAATTTTAATACAAAATTTTAAATGTAAATTTTTTTGAATTCAATATTAAATAATAAATATATATCTAAAACACTCCCCAGCCTTATCCCCTTTAACCCCAAAATCCCACGTATTACATTTATTTTCTTATTACAATTTTCACATGTAAAATTTTAAAACTAATTTGAAATGTTTTTATTTCTAAATATAATATTTCAAAATTTATATCATAAATTATTAAATTTTATTACTAAAATTTTTAATTTTAAATTTTCATACCAAATTTGAATTTTTTTTTTTAAATTAAATATTAAATATTAAATATATATCTAATACACTCCCCACCCTTATCCCCTATAACCCCAAAATC
This sequence comes from Triturus cristatus, assembly GCF_964204655.1. Taxonomy (NCBI): domain Eukaryota; kingdom Metazoa; phylum Chordata; class Amphibia; order Caudata; family Salamandridae; genus Triturus; species Triturus cristatus. The sequence goes on from NC_140589.1 coordinate 1,932,693,916, forward strand.
CCACTGATTACATTTATTTTATTATTACAATTTTCACATTTAAAATTTAAAAACACATTTGAATTTTTTTATTTTTTTTTAAATATAATATTTCTAAATTTATATCCTAAAATATTAAATTTAATATTTATTTCCAAAACACTCCCCACCCTTAACCCCTATATACACAACATCCCACTAACAATATTTTTTTTCATTATTAAAATTTAAATATTACTATTTTGTTCAAAATTTAAATTCAAATTATACAAATATTTATTAAAATATTTTATTTCTAATATATATTTTTAAAACACTCCCCACCCTTATCCCCTATAAACCCAACATCCCGCTCCTAAAATTATATATCCAAATTTAAAAAATTATATTAATAATAGTTAAATAATTATATCCTAAAATATTAAATATAATATTTATTTCCAAAATACTCCCCACCCTTAACCCCTATATACACAACATCCCACTAAAAAATTTTTTTTTCACAATTAAATTTTAAATAATTGAATTTTGTTCAAAATTTAAATTTAAATTCTACAAAAATTTATTAAAATATTTTATTTCAAATATATTTTTTTAAAACACTCCCCACCCTTATCCCCTATAAACCCAACATCCCGCTCCTAAAATTATATATCAAAATTTAAAAAATTATATTAATAGAAAGAAAATTGTTATTTTTAATACACTTAAATAAACATTTGCTGACACTTCTAAACAATAATTTTTTACAAATCACAAAGTGACTTAATACTATACTTTTTCGATATTTTTACTACACGATATTATGTCTTTCGATATACTATACCTCGATATTTTACTACACATCACAATCTCGACATTTTTTACATCGATATTGTTGACAGAGATATATTGTTCCATCGATATTTTGACTTCGATATTTCTGTATATCGATATTACATTTCCGATATTTTGTCTACTCACCCCTCAGATGACATACCAAGAGTGTCTAAGACCCATTTCTGGCCTCCAGGGATGACTTTTTGAAGTTTTTGGGTTTAAGGGGCAAAGTCACTTCTTTCACCCAGCCCAAGGTGTTCAAAATCCCCTTGGCTGGAAGCTGAAAAAAAACTTGAGATAATACCAAAGGTACATAGATCACATGAAAACATCAGATCTGAGCCTTCTAACAAGTATGTTTAGGTCCTGGGTACTCACAAAGTGACCGTGGTATCCATTCTGAGCTATTTGGAAAATTAGCAAATCTTGTCAAACGCTTTTTTGGACAATTTTTGCAAGTTTTTGGTATCAACTCTCATGACAGGTTGTGGGTCCTTGTGGACATCAGGAACCCACATTATACCTCAGGTGATATACCAGCAATGTCTGAGACCCAATTCTAGCATCCAGCCACCTGTTTTAGTGATATTCGTCATATGTTTAGGTGTTCAGGGAACAGAGTCACTTCTTCTACAGAAGGCTATGGTGCTGCTCCATGTGCTCCAAGAGGTCAAAAAAATATTTAATACAAAATCATTTCAAAACTATATAGGTACAATTGCAGTGTCTGGAATGCTATATAGGTGCACTTACAGTGTCCTGTGTACCTCCAAAATGAATTTCTAAGACTTTTGAAGTGTACCTGAGCCAAAAAATGGCTAAGACCCAAAACATCATTGATGCACCAAAGTGTTAAATGCTAAAAAATGGATGAAAATGGAAATAATTGAGTGTTACAGTGGCCTAATTACATTATAAACACACAATGAATGAAACAAAATTAATAGTCTCAAAAATATTTTGGGGGGGGGACAAGGTCACAGTTGTGTCCGAGGTCGTGGAACTCTGAGCTGGGTAAAAGTTCAGCTTAAGAGCCCTCCCCATGGAGGTCGAAAATGTTAATACATCAAAATCATTTAAAAAGTATATAGGTGTAATTGCAGCTTTCTGAATGGTATATAAATGCATTTGCACTGTTCTGTGTATTTCCAAAATGAATTTCTAACACTTTTGAAGTCTCCATGAAAGCGAAAAAGGACTACGTCCAAATTCATAATTGGTGCATCATAGTGTCCAAAAACGGTCAAAATTGGGTTAAAATGAAAAAAACAAAGTGCTACAGTGGCCCAATAGCATGTTAAACATATAATGAATGATATAGAATTAATAGTTTTACAAAAACATTGAAAATTGTTATTTTAAATTTCAGGGGGACAAGGTCACGGAAGTCCGAGCCGTGTAAAATTTCAGCTTTCCCCCCTTATGGAGGTCAAAAATGTTATTGCATCAAAAACAATATAGGTGTAATAGCAGTGTCCTGAATGCTATATAACTGTATTTGCACTGTTCTGTGTACCTCCAAAATGAATTCCTAACACTTTTGAAGTCTCCTGAAGCGAAAAACGACTACGTCCAAATACATCATTGGTGCATCAAAGTGCTCTAAAACGGTCAAAAATGGATTGGAATGAAAATAAATGAGTGTTAAAGTGGCCTTAGAGCATTATAAACACACAATGAATGAAACAGAATGAATAGCTTTACAAATAAAGATGAAAATTAGCATTTTAAATTTCAGGGGCACAAGGTCACTTTTGTGTCCGAGGTGATGGAACTCCGAGTGGGGTAAAATTTCAGCTTGCCTCCCTCATGGAGGTTAAAATTGTTAATACTTCAAAATCATTTTAAAACTATATAGGTGTGATTGCAGTGTTCTGAATAGTTCCCAAATGTATTTTCAGCACTTTTGAATCATCCCTCATCACAAAAATCATCAATTTCTCAACTCATCACCAGTGCTTCAAAGTGTCATAAAATACTCAAAAATGGTGGAAAATGGAAAAAAAAGCATGGTGCTTAATAACATCCTAAACAAAATGTATATCTCCATTTAGTTTTAAATCATTTAATAATAGTTACTTTTTCATGCATCACTAGTGATGCACACTAAATCTGAGACGCAACACTGGTGATGCACACCAAATCTGCGATACAACACTGGTGATGCAT